>NW_026988425.1:82460500-83149000 GCF_030222135.1 Aotus nancymaae | reverse complement strand
AGAAAACAGAGTCACATAATACTGGAACTGCAAAGTACCTTAAAGACTAGCAATTCCAACCCCATTATTTCATCAGTGAAGAAAATTAGCCCAGAGGGAGAAAAGATTACTTAATATACTAAATAAATACTTTTTGGTTAGCTTTTAGATACCAAAAATTACCTAGGCATTGAGAATATAGAAATGAATAAAACAGACTTAAAGCTTGCCTTCATGAATTTCCATGTTAGAAAGATAAACAAATTAATATGTAATTACAAATATAGTAAATACAATAAAGAGAATTTAAAAAGGGGGTTGGCACTGGGTTGAGTAGGGCCCACCCCCTACCCTAATTCATGTAGACCTGGAACCTTAGAAGTTGACTTTATTTGGAAATTGAATCTTTGTAGATGTTATTAGTTAAAATGAGGACTTGCAGAATTGAGTGGGCTCTAAATCCAATGACCAGTGTTCTTATAAGAAGGCCACGTGAAGAGACCCAGACACACACAGGGAAGAAGGCCATGTGACCACAGAGGAAGGGGTGGAAGGAGGGAGGATGCTGCTGTAAACATTTTGAATTTGGACACGTAGCCACCCAATTTATGGTAATTTGTTACATTAGCCCAAGGAAACTGATAGAAGCTCCAGTTTAGATGGGAAGGTCATGGAAGGCCTCTCTGAGGAAGTGACATTTTAGCTGTGATCTTAAGGACAAGAAAGTGACAGTCAGGTAAAGGTAAAGAGAGAGATTTTGTAGGTCAGGGAACACAGCATGTGCCATGGCCCCAAGATGAGGAAGAATTTGCCAGGTTCAGGAAGGTGTGTGATTTGTCCAAGTTCATAAGGCCAAGAAGTAGCAAAATTGGAACTAGGTTCCAAGTCTTCTGATTGTAAGATGAGGGGTTAAAGCTTTTCCCACTACATCCTATATCTCAGAAGAACCTTAAGAACTAACCAATCCACCCACCCCTCACTGTTCAATTTTCTGAGCAATTACAAGTGGAGTGTGGCTAGAGGCAGGTGGTGCAGATATTGTGGGCAAAAAATACTTTATGAGAGACAGAGGAAGTCCAGCTTTACAGAACTGCAATCTAACCCCCTAGCCAAAGCACCCTAAAGAACACATGTGACAGCCAGTTTAATCAGTCACCAAGTCTTGCTGATTCCTTATTTCAATGTCTTCCTAACTCCTAATTGCAGAAGGGGCAGAAAAGGCTTCCTGGAGTCTGTAGCTTGGGTCCACAGGTTTTTCCATTCAAAATCACCAATAGGTAACCATCGTGATTACCTTCCTAAAATATTCATCATATCTCTGGCCTGACTAAAAAGCTCCAAGACTCCCTTTTCCTACATAGTTATGAGTATAGTTGATCTGTTTAGTGTTTTAAAAATTCAGATATTTCAAACAATAGTTCAGATAATCAATTTCTCTTGAAAAATAAGAAATCCTTGCCATAGGGAATGATTTGGTGGAAGTAAATAATGGCTTCCTCTTAGGGCACATATTTGCCTGTTATCACTTCTCCCAGTCCCTAGGGTCTCTCTGAAATAGCTTCCCTGGTCCCTAGAAGACATTTGGGTTTTTAAGCCCTGACCTATAAAAAGATCAACTTTACAATCTGTATCTGTATCTGTACACTCAAGATACAGTATTAAACCTGAGAAACTCTCCAATCTTCCATAACTATTTCAAACTATTCCCTCTCCTCTCTCCTTTCAGTCAATTGACCCCTCCTCCGGGGAATAACTCGAGTTGTAGCCTTTTCCAAATACGCCTAGTCCACTATTTTTCCAGAATTAATTCATTATTGTGTCTGCTACTTAAGAGTTTTCTTAATTGATGACTGCCTGGCATTGTTAGTTTATTGTCCAGTACATACGTTTCTCCGAAGATTATGGGATCATCATAAACTTACTTGCTATCATCTTAGCACTTTAAGGCTGCAACACAGATTAGCGTTCATAAAATGTTTGGCCAATGTATGGTGTCAACGAGTCAACACCAAAGAAAAAGTGGCTAGTTAACAATGCAAATTACTTATTTTAAATTAGATAAGCTTTTTGTACACCCTCTTATTTCTGGACAATTCCTTACCTCATGGGTATCTACCAAAGAGTGAGGAAGAATAAAGAAGGGCATGTTTTCTTGTGAATTGCTCTAATATAAGGCTTTGTGAGAAGAAAAACTGAAACCAATGTCTAAAATAAGATTATTAGATTTACCATGGAACTTTTAAAATCAATTGCATCATCACATTTTGACTTCCAAAGTCATTACAATATTATGAGTTAATTCTGGATAGCACCTACTAAATGAAATGTCAACATACGCTCCTAACTTAGCTGTGGGTTTAATTTCATACGCACCTGAACTTAGATTACCCCCTGCTGATGAGAATCTACCCTAAAGTTGCTGAATCTTTAAATTCCTAAGGATGTCTGCATGAGAGTGTCTGGGTTAGACATTTCTCCCAGTTTTGTCTCGAGTCCGTATATTTCTGGTAGGGGGATGGGGTTGGCAGTGGCTCCTAGAGTGGAAACCATCTAGCAGGTTTTAAATGGTTTTGGATTTCTGCCTAGTAGTAGTAAACCCTGAAATTAATGAGACAGAACTGATTTGAGAATGATGAGCTTGAAAGACACCAGAAGCCCTATAATCACCCTCTTGCCCACTCAATTTAACTCATTCCTAAAAGTCATTGCATTTTTTAAAATGGCTATTTGTATTGTAAATTTTCACAAGACTGATCATATAATGTTAACCAATTTGATTGCCTTTACTTAAGAAAGTCTTTTGTGACTTCAATTTTCACCAGATGTTATAAAAGATATCCTGTCTCTACTGATTTAAACGGAGTTTCTTTATGCACATTCTACCATATCAAAACTAGATATCGTTTTGAAGTAGTTTTATTTGCTTTTGATGGTGTGATCTGCTTAGACTTTTTTTTTAAAAGTACTTTTCCTTGCCATGATCTTAGAAATTCTCTAGAAGCTGGTTTTGTTTTTATTTTTTTCTCAGGAAATGTCCAAAACTATGGATGCTATTTTACCAGTATCTGTATTCTATTCTGAATGGGAGGGGGAAAAAAGGCAAATCCCAGGAGGGGAAATGCAGAAAGCACTGCTGTAACACAAACAGCTATTTGTGTTTTTTTCACAGAAGAATAAGAATTTCGTCAAAACATTAGGCCTATAACCACACATTTAAATTACATCCTCTAACTGGCCTTTACAGTGAACCTGTGAAATGAGGCAGTGGCTGAATGTAATTCCCCTCTGAGTCGAGTGCTCCTCCTTTCTGCGCTGGTCCCACCTCTTTTCTCTCTGTCATTACTAACTAGTGCCGGTTCAAACTGGCTGGTTCCAGCCTTTGCAGCATCCTTTCTCTCCTTCTGTGGGCTTTTGTTTGAGTTAGAACAGAGCAGGGCTTTTTGCTTCCATGCAGTTTGTGAATTTAATCCACAAACTGAAAAACATCACAGTATATCACTCAATAATTTATTATTGACCTGGTTACCAGAAAAAAATAGTATTAATCTAAGGTAAATGTAACTGCATTTTATTATCATATATTTTTGCATTTCATCTATTTTCCTAGTTCTGGTAGTTCAATAGTTTTTATCTCTTGGCTAGTTGTAAGTCATTCTGTATAATTGTTCTGTTTGTGGCTTATTAGGTTCTAAAGAAATAAATCATTTGAAAAGAATTCAAGGAAAGTTCATATGACTATCCTAACTTTTTGTTTTTTTTCACTGTACAGACAGGAGGAGTAAACAGAACAGTCTTGAGTCATCCGACCAAGGGAAAACTGGAAAATGTTACTGATATGGTGGCATCATTTTAAGCAGTACACTAGTTTTATATTTTGAGCACTGAATAGTCATGCCTCTTCTGTCATAGTACCTGTGAGATGAAAAACTATTCCAAAGCAGTTTTTGTTTTCAGAGTAAGCATATGTTATTACCAAAATTCAAAGAGAAAAAAAGCAGTTTAAAGGATAGAAACATATTGCGATGAAATACAAGGTAACATGTAGTCACATCAAACAGCTGCCACACCATATTAGCTGCAGTTTGCCTTCTAGTGCTGAAGAACAAAATGACAACCTGTTGTGAGTAGAGTTTTGGCCTCTGATGTTTGTATTTCTAGACCTGCAGTATGTGACTGTGTCTGTGTGTGTGTGTGTCCGTGTGTGTGTTTACACGTGTGCTGGAGAAGGTAGAAGAGGAACAGAGAAAAGATGAGGGTAATGTGACAGGGTCACTGACTCTTTCAGTCAAGGAATTAGAACCCTTTTATGTGGTAATATGCCTCTGACAAATCTCATGCTCTCTACTAAGGAGGGCTCAATCCCCACTTCAGAGTCTCAGATGAGTCCTGTGACCAAAACCTCTGCTGGCTACATCCTAAAGCATGCTTCCAAGCTCTTGATACATGTTTCCCTCTCTATTTTAGGAATTTTGTTTTAGAAGCAAATTTACTGTGACTGTAGACATAGCAATGTGTACAAAATACCACCTTATTTATACCCAGTGCGTGTATGTTTACAATTAAACAGAGCATTGTACTGAAACTCAGCCAATTCACCTGTGTAAAGTTTCATTGCTGGCAATGGCCAAGTTTGGAAGCAGCAGCAGCAGCAGCAGCAGCAGCAAAATCGTGGATGATTCATAAACTCACAGTAAATACCAACTATACCTGGCCTTTTGACTTAGCTTGGATTCTTAGTGAACACTTGACAATAACACAGATAATATATTTTCTCTTTGTGGAATAGTGTGAACACTGAGTGTGCTCTTGTATTTCACAAAATCAAAGCAACTCATATTTTGGATAAGACAGAATCAGATTTACATCCAAGTCCTTAAAAGACAGTCAGTGATGGGAGGTAGATTCTTAGTCTATTTATATTTCTTCCTTGAAATAACTGCAGTTCTTTTACTGCTCTACTAGTCTGCAATAAATGCTAGGAGCTGTTTACAGGAACAGTTCTTAAGAAGAAAACAAGTTGACAATGCATTCTGAAGGCCTAAGGAAAATAAGAAGACCAAGTTATATGCTTGAGAAAACACGTGATTTCTGAACTATGAAGATACGAGGTTAGGTGAGAATGACAGGCTCTTCTTACATGGAGAGCTCTAAAAAGGCATCAGGTTTGAAGGACAACACAAATGTGTCTAATCTCTCAACCTCCCTGGGAAAACAGATTATTGCTTGTTTTCCACATGAGGCCACACAGAAAAATGGTCTAACTTAAGGGGCTTTTATAAGGCTCACATGAGAGTAGGACCAGAAAGTATTTACAAACCTGGAAATCACTATTCAAGTAACAGTATTATATTTTAAAATCAAGTAAAAAAAAAAAAAAAAAAAAGCAATTCTGCCACCTGTATAGTATCTAAATTTCCCCTAGAAGGTTGTCTATGAATTTTAATATTATTCCCAGATGAACAAGAGAGACTTTTTATTCTAAATTATTATTTTTTCCACAATTGCTTTCATAGTACTTCATATCCTTGTCATTTAGAGCATTTTGTTCACAGTAACATTAGTCCACAAATATCTTCACAAAGCAGAAGAAGTTCGAATTGCGTGGAAAGTCAGCAGTGAGCCTAGAATGGAATTCACATTTCCTGACCTTCAGTTTAGTGTTCCATCTGTTAGGCCCTGGTATTTGAATAATGAACTCAAATTAACCTAATAGTCATTGCTCAAAAATTAATTAATCACAGAAGCAGATCAGAACAAAATGAGTAAGTCAAAAGTCAATGAAAACTAATACCCCAAAACTGCTTTTTTTTTTTTTTTTGAGACGGAGTTTCCCTGTTGTTACCCAGGCTGGAGTGCAATGGCGCGATCTCGGCTCACCGCAACCTCCGCCTCCTGGGTTCAGGCAATTCTCCTGCCTCAGCCTCCTGAGTAGCTGGGATTACAGGCATGCGCCACCATGCCCAGCTAATTTTTTTGTATTAGTAGAGACGGGGTTTCACCATGTTGACCAGGATGGTCTCGATCTCTTGACCTCGTGATCCACCCGCCTCAGCCTCCCAAAGTGCTGGGATTACAGGCTTGAGCCACCACGCCCGGCCTTAAAACTGCTTTTAAGAGTAATTCCTTATACAGCTACCCAATTAATGAGAGAAACTCTAATCTGTATCTTGTATCTAATTAAATATGGGCCCCTTCTCTGATTATGTTTTAAAATGTAACTTTGAGGTTTAAACTGACAATGTGCTTCTCTTTAATTGCTTTAGTTTAACTTTGTTTTCCAAGCTGGACAAAGTGAACATGTTTTCTAAAACTGGCACCTTTGATTGACAGACCAAAAAAAAAAAAAACAGATTATCAATCTTCTCCTGGGCTTATTTTATCTTTATAACAATAACTTTAGAATAACTGATAGTCTTCCACCAGTGTAGATTTACTACAGAAAATAGAGAAACATAAGTATATATGTATGTGGTTAGGATTTCTTGTGGCAGTTTTCCAGAAATGTGATAAGAATAAAAGTGGCTTCCTCTGGATATACTTCCTGGGTTGAAAGATAACAAAAGCAGATCCTAAAATCATCACTTTACTTTTCCTACCAATACTTTGTAAAATAAACAATCCTGGAATTATACTTTCTTCAGTGTTTCAGTGATTAATAAAAACACTCTCTGAGCAAAGCTATTATTAACAATAAACTGGAATGTAGGTCCCAAGAGGGTAGAGATTTTTTATGATCTGTCTGCTGTCATATATCCAGTAGATAGAGCAGTGCCTGGCACATAATAGATGCTCAATAAAATATGTGTTGAGTAAAAAGGATAAGGGAATTAAGTAGAGGTTCTGGCTGAGGGAGCACCGTCACAGCCAGACAAGATCATAGAAAGCTTTCATAGAAGTATTCACTAGGGAAGTCTTCAATTAATATCTCTTTTGGCACTCAAACATTGCCAATCTCACTGTTATCATTTCCCTCAAAAAAACCATACTCTTCAATGTTTATGGTAGTATACTGCTTTAAGAAGTAAATTATAAGTAACAGACAAACCGTTCTAAGATTAAGGCAATCTAAATTAGAATAGCTTCAAATTAATTCAAAGTAAACGTTTCAGAGCCATGAGTACCAACATGAATGTGAGGAAAGAAAAAGCTGCTTTTGTCCTAAGTGACATTTAAAACTACTGAATGACAACTCCAATAAAATTCCTTTTAAAATTTTTCCCTCTTACTCAACCAGGCTGTTTGGGACTCTCAGTTGAAGATGCACAATGAGTTCACACAGGAAACTCCACTCTAAATACATACCAATGATGAATTTAAAAAAATAAGGTTGGGGAGTAAAAATGACAGCCAAGGATAAATACGAGCAAACGTTTTTGTAAACCAGAAATGGAACAAAAATCAAGACACTGGGCAGGTACAAATAAAAGCCAATTAATAAAATCAACAATTTGAACATAAATGCACTCTAGATAAAATTAAGTTCATGAAACAATCCGACAAAGGTATTAAAAGAACATGCTAACAATGGCCAGAGATTAATAAAGACAAAACTGTCAATAAAAAGAATGAATTCATAAAATATAACAGTCAGAATTGAAATAAGAATAGGTAAAGATGAAAAACACAAAGCTTAAAACTGAAAAAAAATAAAGTTACTGCAACTAAAAGATGCAATAAATGAGATAACTTCAAATTGGGATCAAAGAGCGAGCTAATGAAGGAGTAGTGAAAACTGAGGAACTCACCCAGAATGTAGCACAGAAAGATAATGCTTAAAATTATGAAATGATATTCATGCTACAGAAAAGACCTCTAACAAATCTTTCATAAAAAGAGTAAGAAGTTCATAGTAAAAGTCCATGAAAAGTATTGCTGAGAATTTTCCAGAATTAAAGAAATACACAAGCCATTAGGATGAAAGTACAAACTACTAAGTAGAAAAAATAAGGATGGAATATATAATAACAAATCTAGATCAATATATATATTGTAATGAAACTGAAGAATCTTAAAGTCAAGTAGAAGGGGAAAATACAAATTATCTACATTAGAATAATAGACTTACAATAAACTTACAGGTTATAACAGATGGCAAGAAACAATGAAATGATATTTTCAAGGTTCTAAGGAAGTAGAAGTATTAACCTAGAATTTTACACCCTGTCAAACTATTATATTATGCAAGATCGCAGTCAAAATAAAGACATTTTAGATATATTACATTTTTATCTAATATTATTAAATTAGAACTCGACAATTAAAAAGTAGCAAAAAAATATGTTTAAGAAACTTTAAATGCACACCTAAATTAATTCAAGAATTAAAACAGAAATTACCGGTTAGAACAAAGTGACAATGAAAAGGACTATATGCCAAACTTTGTTGGAAAGCAGCTATAGTGATACTTAAAGGTAAATTCAGACTTAATTGTGTTTACGAAACAAAACTAAAAAGAGATAATTTAATTTAAAAGCCAAGTAAAGATAAAAATGTAAACATATTACGTAGAAGAAAATAAATAAGAAGAAGATAAATATTTATTAGAAAAAAGTAGAGATAATCAAGAAAACTAAAAGCTTTTTTGAAAATATCAATAAAATAGATAAAACTTGAACAAAGTTTAAGAAAAAAAGGCACATATTTTTAAAAGGGGAAGATTTGTATAGATACAATTGATGTCATTTTTTAAAAAAAACCCTAAAGAGATACAAAAATATATTTACAAATTTGAAAGTGATATATAAGTATATATATTTTCAGATACAGATATAATAAGAGTGTGTGTGTGCATGTATGTGTGTGTGTGCCTGAGAGAGAGAGAAAAGAGAACACCACAATTAATGGTGTTAGAAATATACAGAAAAAAAAAGAATGACCCAATAATAACTAAATTGGATCCATAATCCAAAATATCTTGGCCCAGAAGAAATCAAGAAGATTCGAAGAATATTGCAGAATATGCCTACTATTCCACATAGAGCAATGATTCATAAAATCTAGGGTACACAGAAATCATCCTGGTAATTACAAATGCAGATTTTCAGGCCTCATCATGTAAGAGTCTTCTTTTAAAACTTTTGAAAAGCTTTTTTTGCTGTTTTGTTTAGAGGTGGAGTCCTCACTATGTTGCTCAGGCTACAGTGCAGTGATTATTCACAAGCACCATCACAGCACTCTACAGCCTTGAATGCCCAGGCTCAAGCAATCCTCCTGCCTTAGCCTCCTGAGTAGCTGGGACAACAGGTGTGTGTCACTGTGCCTGGGTGGAAAAACTTTATTTGTAACAAGCAATCCAGGTTACCACAATCAAGGTAGACTTCAAACCACATTCTGAGAAACATTGCCTCGAGTCATATGACATGTGGACACACATCTGTCTTCCTAATTGTGCTGAACACATACCAGAGTTATGTGTATAAGTGTAAAGACATAAATTTTGTGGGCCCCACAAACTTAAAAACGAAACAGCAACAACAAAAGCAGTATTAGAAAGTCACATGCCCCATTTTTTTTTTACAGATTTTTTCTTTTGAATAACTATGATTTTCCATAAATTTTAAAAGCATAATCAATCTCTGTTCTCTATATTAGAAAGCAAAACTTGACCAAATAGGTTATAACTATTCCCCTTTGCCAGCTGGAACCAGTCAGGGTTTAGGAGGTGTGGAAGTTGGAACTGAATATTACAGAGAGATTCAGAGCTCTAGAACTACTCACCCCTGGTCACGAGGAGCCTCATTGCTAACAAATATAATTTTCTATATTTCTCGTGACATCAAAATGGCTTAAAAGCAAAATTATGGAGTATGTGAAAGTATTAATTTCTTTTTTGACAAACATTAGAGCTGAACAATATAATTTCTTATTGGAGGGCCTTGAACTTTATTGATAGAAACAGCAAAGATTTCTTGTCTAGATGAATATGCTTATTATTTTCATGATCAAGCATTTATTGTTCTCCATTATAACTGGTACCATCATAAATGCCAGAGATGAAAACAAAAGAAAACAAAACTGTTATGGATTGAACATTTGTGTCATTCTAAAATTCATATGTTGAAACTTTGACCCCCATATTGTGATGATATTTTGAGATGGGGCTTCTAAGAGGTAATTAGAGTTAAATGAGGTTGGATGAAGTTAGGAAGGTGGGGCTCTCATCATGGGATTAGTGCCCTTGTAAGGCACAGCAGAGAATTTGCTCTCTTTCCTTCTCCAAGTACACACAGAGAAGAAGTCATGTGAGCACACAATGAGATAGAGGCCATGTATAAGCCAAAAGAAGAGGACTCAGAATAAAATCTACCTTGTAAGTGCCTTGCTCTTGAACTCTCCAGCCTCCAAAATGGTGAGAAATAAATTTCTACTGCTTAAGCTACACAGTCTGTGGAATTTTGTTATGGCAGCCTAGCTGTCTAAAACAAAAACAAAACACCCCTTAAGAAGTCGTGGTCCCTGTGATCTCAAGGACCCAACAATTGAAAGTCTGGAACAACAATTCAAAAGGTGGCATGATACCAATGAACAAGGGTCAGGCTGGAGGACACAAACAAAATGCCTAGGGAGTGCACAAGAGGAAGTGCTTATCTCTTATGGTGACAGAGATCAGTAGCTGTGGGCAGGTTGCTAAGAGGAGCTAATAAACACGATGGGCCTGAAAAGACAAGCAGGATTTTATCAGACTCAGAAGGGTAAGTGGCAGAATAATGTTCTGAAATAACCAAGGTTTTCTCCCCTCTGGTTTTCCTTTTTATCTGTTGTAGTCTCCACCCCTTCAAGCAATAGCAAGATTGAGCAGCATTCACTGCCCAGGGAAGACATCAATTATAAGCATAATGAAGATAAGGAAGAGATCAAAGGCCTGGAAGAATACTGAGCAAGGGCAAAACTTCCCATGCTAGGCCAGAACAGATCTAGAGACCTGTAGGGTCAGAAGGGGAGAGATGAAGAGGAAGCAGAGAGTGAAGAAATGAGGTGAGACTATGCCAACTCCCAGAAAGAACAGACAAACCCCCTGCAGAGGTTTAGGGATCTGCAGTCAGTAAGAACCTATGGCTACTTTTCAGAAGTAGTTTCTGGAGTAGAAAGACTACGATCTGTGTCTGGGCAGGTGTGCTTGAGACAGGCCCCTTGCCTACCTCTCTAGATGGCAATGTCACTGTTACAAGAGTCCCCAAGGGCCTACGTGCAGCCACAGAATAAGGCTGAAGGAGAACAGAAGGGACAGATTATTCATACTGCCCAGAAGAATAGGGCTCAATTCATCTGTGAACAAATAGTTATATTCCTCACATATCTCTGCGTGTGGACTGAGATTCACACCCTCTACAAGAAACTGGGTATTCCAGACAGAAGTAACCTAAATAAAAAAACAGAAGGATTGGAAGGCAGAGCATTTGCAAGGAGAACCAAGCAGAGGCCTAAGAGTGAAGGCTTTTGAATGCCAAATCAACTCAAAAGTTAGAGAGATTCTCTGAAAAGTTAGTCTAATCAACCCACTCTTCTGCATAAAGCCTGCCAATGATTTCCTATCTCATTTGGTGAAAAATTCTACTAGGTCCTGGCACATCTCACTAACTGCATCTCCCACAACTCTCCCTCACATTCCAGAACCAGACTCACTTACTGTCCTTAAAATAAACCTCAGGACTATATTTGCTTTCCCCTTTTATCTGGAATGTTATCCCCCAGCTACGTACATAGCTTTCTTCCTCATTTCCCTCAGATCTCTGCCCAAATAGTATTTTCTCAGAGACATTTACCTTGGCATCTTTATACAAAATAGCTCTGCTTCTAACACTCTTAATCCTTTTACAACATTACCCTTTTGCATTGCAATTAATCCTTGCCTGGTGTGCACCCTTGCCTTCCCACCACTACCACCAAACATAAACAGCATGAATAAAGGAATTTTGTCTGTACGTTTACTGGCATAAACAAAACATTGCACAAAGCTCAACACAGAGCAGACACTCAATAAGTGAGTAAATTGATGGGACTAGGTCTCAAGCTCTGACATTAAAAAATTTGAAAAATCATTCTTTTTAAGTAAACCAACCAATTTCAATTTGAAGTTCATTAAAAATCTTCAGAGAGTGATTGTTTCTGGGATCACCAATAACTCTAACTTTATATATATAATTATATACATGGGGCCTGCATATTAATGTGTGACCAGCACAGTGAGTGACGAGACTGACTGTCACATGCCACTGAGCAAGTGTCCTTTTTACATAGTCCTCTTGCTCTCTGTTTTTACACGTATACATATAAGTATGTGTGTCTGTGTATGTACATACACACACACACACACACACACACACACACACAGAGCTCACGGCAATCTCTGATTTTTTTAATCTGAAAGCTTTTCCTAACACAACCACTGTTTGTTTTTTGCAGCAATGCATTCTATGGTGACTTAATATTCTCAATTGTTCACAACTAAGCTATACTTAGAGATTTATATGTTTTTACATTTGAAAAAAATCAAGGAGAAAATTACTATTTTGAAGGTTATAGTAGAACTTTTAGTGAACACTTGATATCGAACACGTTGTGTTTTTCTAATAGGCATCTCTCCACAAACTAGTACCTTGAAAAATAGGTACCAACCAAAACATTTGGAAGGTTTTTCTGTTTATTTGTTTTAAACAACAATAAAAAAGGACATTTCTACTTGCAAAAGAAGCTAGGTACAAAACCCTTAGCTTAGTAATAAAAACACAAAAGATTAGTAAATGCCCACAGATTTTTATTGTGGAAAAGTCATCTGGACACCCTGGTAAATAGAGCTTGCAAAGAGTGCCCCCTAGTGGGCAAAGTAACTCAACGTAGGCGTGATGAGATGGAAAAGTACCTTTTACACAAAAATGAAATGGGATATTTGGGAAATCGTACCACTAATGAAAAAACATTCACAGCCCCGCGAACTCATTTCCTAGCAAGTTACCACTTCCTTGAATTCTCTCACCTGCTAAAATGATTACATACAGATTTACCCACGAAGAAAATAAACTAAGCTGCCCTGCAGTGCTAGAGAAATCCCTTCTAGCTAGTGGAAAATTTATAACAATTTATGTGAAGAAGGAAAATAAAACAAAGTGAGTAAAGTAAAAATCTAGAGTCCTTCATGCTTCTCTTTGCTGTTTCAACTTTGTGCCTCTGCTCTTACAGACCATTCATTTTATGTCCACTAAATAGTCCATTAAGTTTTCAGATTTTAGGGGGTCAAATTTATTTGAACAGCAAATTGACATCAATTTTTCTCTAAACTAATATACAGTTAAGGATTTTCAAGTATACGCCTATCAGAGAGAGTGATTTTATTTCTGTTCATCAATTAGGAAACATGCCTAATTAATACGTAGAAATGAACAATTATTAAAATATATCTTTTATGAAATTGTGTTGTCAATTTTAATAAAATGTTTATTGAATCATACTGTTTTCCATACTTCAACATAATCACTTACATAAAATTTGGCACATAAGCAAAACGGTATTTTTTCTTACAATTTGTGATTTTAAAATATATGCTGATTTCCAGGTAGAATTATATTACTTTGAGAAAAGCCAATATTTTCCCTAGTGAAATTTATTAATTTGGGCATCATTAAAAGAACTGAACTAAGAAAAGGAATTTGATTTATAGAAACTATTTGAATGTATCTAGCTCCATAAGTGAGCTAGCTCCATTAGGTGAGCTGGATACATTCTTGGATAAGTGACTAATTTTTGGATAACTGATCCCTTCTATATCACCTCTTTTCCCTAAATCTTCACTGTATAAACTTCTTTGATATCTGGCACTTGATGACTTAGCTCTTGTTTACCAGTCCAGCCTCATCCCCCATGAATCCTCAAATTTGCATTACCCACCAGTCCTCTTAAACTGCTGTTTCATTCTCTTTCTCCATCCACACACGACATTCTGTCAGAGCTGGCTGCTTTTACCAGTGCTGCTTCCTTTATCAGGACACAATTCCAGCAAGTACCTCCTTTCCCCTCCTCTCTCTCTTCACCTATTAAAAATATCTGCAAATCCTTCAGCTTTGGTATCATCTATCCCAAGTCACCTTGGGATGAACAAAGTGGCCCCTTCTCTGAGCTCTCATGGCACAAGTTCAGAAGTTTTTTTATCACTGATGTGCCATAATAAAATGTCCTGGTTAGGTTTCTCCTTTAAAGTCAGGCGGTAGTCATGCCAGAGAGTTCATGGCTCACAGATGATCCTCTGCTAGTGTTTAATGAATTGGATATTCCATATTATGCAGGGTCTCATATTGTGAAAGATATTTTATTAAAACCTAGGTAACATTATTGTTACTGGACTTGAAACCACAGTATTTCCTCATTTCCTGAAAAGTTACTTACAATAGTGCGAGACCAAGTTGACTAGGGCAGTAAAAATTATCAGGTAAGCAAAGAAGAATTACAGTCCCTGCTTGGAAATTTGGACCCACGTAAATTTAGAAATATTAAAATTTTGGCTAACACCTATATTTGGTCATTTTTTCTTTTCTTTTTTTTTAAATATATTTTATTGCACTTTAGATTCTGGGGTCTATGTGAAGAACATGCAGGATTATTGCATAGGTACATACATGGCAATGTGGTCTGCTGCCTCCATCCCCCTGTCACCTATATCTGGCATTCCTCCCCATCTTATCCCTCCCCAACTCCCTACCCACTGCAGTCCCTACCCTAGTCCCCACCAACATACCCCACTGTGTGATGCTCCTCTCCCTGTGTCCATGTGTTCTCATTGTTCAACACCTACCTATGTGGTGTTTGATTTTCTGTTCTTGTGTCAGTTTGCTGAGAATGATGGTTTCCAAAATCACCCATGTCCCTACAAAGGAAATGAACTCATCTTTTTTTTTTAATGGCTGAATAGTATTCCATGGTGTATATGTGCCACATTTTCCTTGTCCAGTCTATCACTGATGGGCAATTGGGTTGGTTCCAGGTCTTTGCTATTGTAAACAGTGCCACAGTGAACATACATGTGCATGTATCTTTATAATAGAACGATTTATAAGCCTTTGGATATATACCCAGTAATGGAATTGCTGGGTCAAATGGAAATTCTATTTCTAGGTCCTTGAGGAATTGCCACACTGTCTTACACAATAGTTGAACTAGTTTACACTCCCACCAACAGTGTAAAATTGTTCCTATTTCTCCACATCCTCTCCAGCATCTGTTGTCTCCAGATTTTTTAATGATCACCATTCTAACTGGGGTGAGATGGTAACTCAATGTGGTTTTGATTCGCATTTCTCTAATGACCAGTTATAATGAGCATTTTTTCATATGTTTGTTGGCCTCATAGATGTCTGCTTTGGAAAAGTGTCTGTTCATATCCTTTGCCCACTTTTGGATGGATTTGTTTTTTCTTGTAAATCTGTTTCAGTTCTTTGTAGATTCTGGATATTAGCCCTTTGTCAGATGAGTAGATTGCAAAATTTTTTTCCCATTCTGTTGGGTGCTGGTTCTCTCTAGTGATGATTTCTTTGGCTGTACAGAAGCTCTGGAGTTTAATTAGATCCCATTTGTCTATTTTGGCTTTTGTTGCCAGTGCTTTTGGTGTTTTAGTCATGAAGTCCTTGCCTATGCCTATGTCCTGAATGGTTTTGCCTAGGTTTTATTCTATTGTTTTTATGGTGTTAGGTCTTATGTTTAAGTCTTTAATCCATCTGGAGTTAATTTTAGTGTAAGGTGTCAGGAAGGGGTCCAGTTTCTGCTTTCTGCACATGGCTAGCCAGTTTTCCCAACACCATTTATTAAACAAGGAATCCTTTCCCCATTGCTTGTTTTTGTCAGGTTTTTCAAAGATCGGACGGTTGTAGATGTGTGGTGTTGCCTCTGAGGCCTCTGTTCTATGCCGTTGTTCTATATCTCTATTTTGGTACCAGTATCATGCTGTTTTGATTACTGTAGCCTTGCAGTATAGTTTGAAATCAGGTAGCATGATGCCTCCAGCTTTGTTCTTTTTGCTTAGAATTGACTTGGCTATGCGGGCTTTCTTTTGGTTCCATATGAAGTTTAAGGTGTTTTTTTCCAGTGCTGTGAAGAAGGTCATTGGTAGCTTGATGGTGATAGCATTGAATCTATAAATTACTTTGGGCAGTATGGCCATTTTCACAATATTGATTCTTCCTAATCCTGAGCACGGAATGTTTTCCCATCTGTTTGTGTCCTCTCTTAATTCCTTGAGCAGTGGCTTGTAGTTCTCCTTGAAGAGGTCCTTTATGTCCTTTGTTAGTTGTATTTCTAGGTATTTTATTCTCTTTGTAGCAATTGTGAATGGTAGTTCGTTCTTGATTTGGCTGTCTTTAAGTCTGTTATTGGTGTATAGGAATGCTTGTGATTTTTGCACTTTGATTTTGTATCCTGAGACATTGCTGAAGTTGCTTATCAGTTTCAGGAGATTCTGGGCTGAGACCATGCGATCTTCTAAATGTACAATCATGCCATCTGCAAATAGCAATAATTTGACTTCCTCCTTTCCTAATTGAATACCTTTTATTTCTTTTTCTTGCCTGATAGCTCTGGCTACAACTTCCAATACCATATTGAATAGGAGTGGTGAGAGAGGGCATCCTTGTCTAGTGCCAGATTTCAAAGGGAATGCTTCCAATTTTTGCCCATTCTGTATGATATTGGCTGTGGGTTTGTTGTAGATAGCTTTTATTATTTTGAGATATGTTCCATTGACACCTAGTTTATTCAGAGTTTTTAGCATAAAGAGCTGTTGAATTTTGTTGAAGGCCTTCTCTGCTATTGAGATAATCATGTGGTTTTTGCCTTTGGTTCTGTTTATTTGGTGAATTACGTTTATAGACTTGTGTATATTGAAACAGCCTTGCATCCCCGGGATGAAGCCTACTTGATCGTGATGGATAAGCTTTTAGATGTGCTATTGCAATCAGTTTGGGAGTATTTTATTGAAGATTTTTGCATCTATGTTCATCATGGATATTGGCCTGAAGTTTTCTTTTCTTGTTGAGTCTCTGCCGGGTTTTGGTATCAGGATGATGTTGGTCTCATAAAATGATTTGGGAAGGATTCCCTCTTTTTGGATTGCTTGGAATCATTTCAGAAGGAGTGGTACCAGCTCCTCTTTGTGTGTCTGGTAGAATTCGGCTGTGAACCCATCTGGATCTGGGCTTTTTTTGGTTGGCAGGCTATTAATTGCTGCCTCAACTTCAGCCCTTGTTATTGGTCTATTCAAGGTTTCGGTTTCTTCCTGGTTTAGGCTTGGGAGGGTGCAAGTGTCCAGGAATTTATCCATTTCCTCCAGGTCTACTGGTTTATGTGCATAGAGTTGTTTGTAGTAATCTCTGATGGTGGTTTGTATTTCTGTGGAATTAGTGGTGACATCCCCTTTATCATTTTTTATTGCATCTATTTGATTCTTCTCTCTTTTCTTTTTTATTAATCTAGCTAGTGGTCTATTTTGTTGATCTTTTCAAAAAACCAGCTCCTGGATTTATTGATTTTTTGAAGGGTTTTTTTGTGTCTCTATCTCCTTCAGTTCTGCTCTGATCTTAGTTATTTCTTGTCTTCTGCTAGGTTTTGAGTTTTTTTTATCTTGCTCCTCTAGCTCTTTCAATTTTGATGATAGGGTGTAGATTTTAGATCTTTCCTTGCTTCTCATGTGGGCACTTATTGCTATAAATTTTCCTCTAGACACTGCTTTACATGTGTCCCAGAGATTCTGGTATGTTGTGTCTTCGTTCTTGTTGGTTTCAAAGAACATCTTTATTTCTTCCTTCATTTCATTGTTTATCCAGTCAACATTCAAGAGCCAGTTGTTCGGTTTCCATGAAGTTGTGTGGTTCTGAGTTAGTTTCTTAACTGTGAGTTCTAATTTGATTGCACTGTGGTCTGAAAGACTGTTTGTTATGATTTCTGTTCTTTTGCATTTGCTGAGGAGTGATTTACTTCCAATTATGTGGTCCATTTTACAGTAGGTATAATGCGGTGTTAAAAAGAATGTATATTCTGTGGATCTGTGGTGGAGAGTTGTGTAAATGTCAATTAGGTTTGCTTGGTCCACAAAGATATTCCTCAAGAAGAGCAACCCCAAGGCATACAATCGTCAGATTCACCAGACTTGAAATGAAGGAGAAAATGCTAAAGCCAGCCAGAGAGAAAGGTCAGGTTACCCACAAAGGGAAGCCCATCAGTTTCACAGGGGATCTCTTGGCAGAAACCCTACAGGTCAGAAGAGAGTGGGAGCCAATATTCAACATCCTTAAAGAAAAGAACTTTCAATCTAGAATTTCATATCCAGTCAAACTAAGCTTCATAAGTGAAGGAGAAATAAAATCCTTTACAAACAAGCAATTGCTCAGAGATTTCATCACCGCCAGGCCTGCCTTACAAGAGCTCCTGAAAGAAGCACTAAACATAGAAAGGAACAACCAGTACCAGCTACTCCAAAAACATACCAAATGGTAAAGAGCATTGACATAATGAAGAAAGTGCATCAATTAACGGGCAAAACAACCAGCTAGCATCAAAATGGCAGGATCAAATTCACACATAAGAATATTAATCCTAAATGTAAATGGGCTAAATGCCCCAATCAAAACACACAGACTGGCAAATTGTATAAAAAGTCAAAACCCTTTGGTGTGCTGTATCCAGGAAACCCATCTCATGTGCAAGGATACATATAGGCTCAAAATAACGGGACTGAGGAATTTTTACCAAGAAATTGGAGAGCAAAAAAAAGCAGGAGTTGCAATCCTAGTCTCTAATAAAATAGACTTTAAACCAACAAAGATCAAAAGAGACAAAGAAGAACATTACATAATGGTAAAAGGATCAATGCAACAAGAAGACCTAACGATCCTAAATATATACGCACCCAATATAGGAGCACCCAGATACATAAAGCAAGTTGTTAATGACCTACAAAGGGACTTAGGCTCCCACACAGTAATAGTGGGAGACTTTAACACTCCACTGTCAACATTAGACAGATCAACAAGACAGAAAATTAACAAGGATATCCAGGTCCTTTTTTTCTTCAGTTAAAAAAAAAAACCACATACTCACACACAAAATTATACTGTTTCACTGATGAGAGTTCATACATTGAATACCAAGTTACAAAAGTCCATGTACAAAACCACTCAGGCAATAAAAATATTACCATTTGGTCATTATGAATTTTAGAAGATTATGTAGGAATGATTCTCACCAATAAGTCAATAATAAAATATGTATTTTTTAAAGTTGGCATTCTCATTCACTATTTCTGTTTTTTATTTGGAGTTTGCCAAAAGGACACATGACATTCCTCTGCCAACATACTCATTTTGTTAGACCAGGACTGAAAGTAAATATTGGCATCAATGCTTCTAATAAGAAAGTAGAACATCTGACTCTATAGCACAGGAGGCTGTTGCAGCAAAAATCACGGCATAATCTGTCCTTAAAATAGTACTGCTAAGAAATGTATTTCTTTACCAAAGATTTGCTAGACAAACCATATATTTTTTAAAAAGAAACAACAGAAGAAGATGCCTACTGGTCAGGCCATTCAAATGGAAAGCCAACACCCATGGCTAACATTAATGCCTATTTTAAATATAGACTGGCCTTTTAAAATTCATCTGCTATAAAACAATATGGATGAAAAACTCAATTAAAATATAAATAGAAATGGAAACCTTCCTTAAAAATGATTTCTTAATGTTTCTGTAGGATATAGTTATCTACTTACCTTAACATTGTGCAAGAAAAAAACCCACAAATCTACATATTAGTCAACAACCTAAATGTAGTCAATGCAGTATAATCTGTACGGTACTAACTAACATGATCAAAACCTATATAAAAAGATGTGCCTAACCACATATAACATAAGAAAACTAGCAGTGCCAACAACTTTTTTTTTTTTTTTGAGACGGAGTTTCGCTCTTGTTACCCAGGCTGGAGTGCAATGGCGCGATCTCGGCTCACCGCAACCTCCGCCTCCTGGGTTCAGGCAATTCTCCTGCCTCAGCCTCCTGAGTAGCTGGGATTACAGGCACGCGCCACCGTGCCCAGCTAATTTTTTTGTATTAATAGAGACGGGGTTTCACAATGTTGACCAGGATGGTCTCGATCTCTCGACCTTGTGATCCACCCGCCTCGGCCTCCCAAAGTGCTGGGATTACAGGCTTGAGCCACCGCGCCCGGCCTGCCAACAACTTTTAACCTGAGATGTTGCCACCACTTACAACAAATAACCTAAGGCAAGATTGGGGCTGTTCTATATCTATCACTGTTGCAAGCTGTTTTATGTATCTATCCTAGTAACTATTTAAATTTCAGGTTTATATTTTAGTATATATTTGAATTTTATATATTTAAACACATACTTTTTAAAAAACAAGTTTTTAAATTGATTTCAAAGAAAATTTCTAAATCATGATGAATTTTATAGTACATATTAAAAATCAGAGGCAATTTCTATTTTTAAAATATACATTATCCTTGATATACATTAGCCTAGCCCTTACTATCATGTTTGTTTATGAAAATATCCTTGTAGCTAATGGCTCCTTTATAAGCATAATGAAAAATTATAATCATAAATTGCAATAAATTCTATTCAAATTATTACATTCATTTCATGCATGTAATGCTCACAAGTTTGAAAGGATACGGTTTAGAAGGTGCAAAAATGCTTCTATTTCTCACGGAGACAAATAATTTTGTGGGTTTAGTGCTGAAAACACCCAAATTCTAAGTATAACTTCTTATAGGACCATTTATGCCCAGAGACAAGATAAAATACAAATCAGGTCACTCAGTATAAATTTAGCGAGAGTCACTATGTAGCAGATACTCTGCGGAAAGTTTTGAGGGCTCCACATTAACAAGATACAGTTCCTCCATGAGAAACTTAAGGTCTACAGGAGACCATGTATCAAGAACCAACTGTCATTCACATGATGAATGCTATTTCTAAAACCTGAGGACCAGCAGTGTCAGATCACATGGGAACTAGCTACAAATACAGATGCTAAATTCAGTGGGTCAGGTTGGGCCCAGCATTCTGCATTTCTAACAGACTTCCAAATGAGGTCAGTGCTGCTGGTCTGCAGACCACATTCGGAGTAGCAAAGGTTTATATACATGGTAACACTGGGAAAGCAGCAACAAGCTCTGTCTTGGTTAATTAGAAGGTTATCTAAAAAAGCTACTGATAGATTACCACTGTAGAGGAAAAAGGGAAAAATAGCTTTCCAGACACAAGAAACTCCAAAAATAAAGACATACAGTTATGAAAATACATGACATAGTAAGTGACAGTGAGCTGACAAATGTGTTCAAAGTATGAAAATACGGAATGAGTGACAAAGCCAGAGAATGCCCTAAGGCCATATTGTAACTGTTCTATATACCTGTTACACATCAGATAGTTTAATCCCATAAATATTTCAGAGGCTCCAGAGAGATACTGGACTTTTTATAATTTTTCTTGAGGGAAACAACAAAACACCAACATTTTAGAAAGATAACTAACATTAGCATGGGGGATGGATTGGAAGAAGAAAATATAATCAGTCAAAAGACTATTTGTAATAGTTTGAGCAAGAGGTGTTGACACCTTGCACTACAGTGTGGTAGGGAAATGAGGTAAGAAGGAAAGGCTCTGGAAGACATTGATGAAGCTACGTGTGGCTCAGATACAGGACTGTCCACCTAAGTCTCTCCTCCTGTACTTTAATGGTAGTGTTATGGTGAGGGCGTGGCTACCCACTTAGGAACTGTTTTTCTTAGATTCACAACCAGTAGTGTGTGAATGGAAGTGATTGAACAACTTAGGCCCTGCTTATGAGTCAGTTTTTGACCCCGGACTTAGACTGTCCTCTCTCTCACAGGCCGGAAGGATGACCTTGGAAGTCATATGTTGAAGATGGAAGACATGTTGTAGTCTAAGTCATTAAAGTGCTGCACTGACCTGGGGCTCAGACACCTCAGACTGTTGTAGAAGAAAAAACCAAACAAAACAAGACACAACTTTATTGGATTGGGTCTTACTTATTATATTTTTATATATACTACATTAATATATCTTGTTCTAGTAGCTTGGGTTTTACTTTTAGCCTCTAGAGGATTTAGTGATTTAAGTAGCCATGAAGGGTGAAGAACAACAGGGATTTCACAATGACTAAATTTAACAGCACAGACCGTAGGCTGATATCGTGCCATTATTTCAGTTAAAGAAGAAGCAAAAGAAATTGCAAGTCTGGGGAGACAATAATAAACTCACATTTTGAAGCATGAAGTTTATGTTACTTGCAGGATATCCTGTTGGAGATACTCAGTAGGTTTTTAGACAAACAGGCCTGAATCTGAGAAGTATATGAAAGGTTTATAGAAGCCGCGTGAGGCAGGGAATACATAGGGAGAGGCTGTGCAGCTAGTAGAGAAGGCGGTCAATTACAAGACCCACAGAAACCAAAAAAAAAATAAGAATCTTGTAAAAACAGTGTTAAATGATGAAATAAAAAACAAAAATAGGTGCTAAAGAACATACCCATTCACACAGTGTGCTGTCATATAAATAAAAGTTAAAATACAACAAAATATGACATGACACATTATGTACAGGTATATACTATGTAGTAAAAGAATATTTAAAATGCATGGGACTGTAAATACCCAAGTTTGGATAATGGTTACATTTCCATTTGGGCATGAAGGAACATACAATCTGGGAGGAACTCATAGGGAACTTGAACTCTGTTGACAGTGTTTTATTTATTAAAATGGAAGCAGGTACAGAAGTGCTCACTTTTTAAATAGTTTACATGATTTGATAATAAAATTTAAAACTAAAATGTCGAAAAGACAGTTTTACAAAGTAGGATGTGGTTCACAATATCAAAGGAAAATGAGAAATAGAAAATGACAATTGCATTTGACACCCAGTAGTTAATTAGTAACATTTATAAGAAGAATTTTAGTAAGTACAGGAGAACTTGAGTTAGATTTTTAAAAAATGGAATGTGTAAAATTCTACATTTCGTTTCTAAACATTACACTATTTTTGTTGAGGTATTCACTCTAGGAAACTGCTTTATAATGAGGAGAAATAAATTTTATATTCTGTAGTAATTAGAGAAAAAGATACTAATGAGGTTATAACTGCTCTAATACATCTAATAAAATATTTTTGATTGGCTTAGTTTATTATAGGAATCAACTATAAAATATTAATCATTTCCAACTGGTTATTGGAAATAACTCTTAAATCTGTTAAATGTATATAAATTCTAGTGGGCACCTGAATGTAAAATAATAACAAGTGAAAAGACTCTGAAGAGTAAAAAGTCGTGTGTTTCTTTTTTTAATTTAGGAAGCCAGTAATCCATTTTCCAAAGAGTATTTGTTATGTTCTAATATTTGTGTCTCTCCCAATTCATATGTTAAAACTCTAACCCATAAGGTGATGGCATTAGGAGGTGGAGCTTTTGAGAGGTGATCAGGTCATGAGGGCTCCTCTTGCATGAATGGGATTACTGCCCTTCTAAAAGTGGTCCAAGAGAGCTCGCTGGCCCTTTCACCCATATGAGGACAGACACAGTGAAAAAACGCTAATAAACCAGGAAGTGGGTCCTCACCAGACACTGAGCCTGTTGGCACTTTGATTTAGGACTTCCCAGTCTCCAGAGCTGTGAGAAATAAATGTTTGTTGTTTATAAGACACATAGTCCATGGTAATTTATTATAGAAGTCTGAACAGGCTAAGACAGTGGTGTAAAATATTACTCTTTCAAAATATTTTTCTTTTCTATTCTAGTAGTACATACATGTAATGAGTTCTCAAGCAATTATCTGTATTTCCATTAATGAGACTACACACAAAGCTTAAACTAATACTCACCTGAATCACAAATACATTTAATAATTATGGTACATTTTAGCAAAAAAAAAGTTATTTTGAGGAATAACTTTGATTTCTCAAAGTGTGGTTTTTTAAATCTCATTTATAGTCACAATCATTATAAGATCTAGAAAAATAAAGTGAGCAAATTAGGTGTAATAACAGAAAGTTATATGTATCAATTACACCTACCAGTATTATTTTCTCTTGTCAACATCATTTTGAAGTCTCCAATCCTATCTAAATACCATCTCTCTAACTATTAGAAAACATTGCTTTTATGATCAGAGAAGACTTTCTCTTTCATGTATTGTTTGGGAATATATAGATGCTGATGAAAAGCATGTATCAGATAGGAACAGCAGATTTGGGCTAAAAGGAAATAATTAGATGAGTTCCATGCTCCTTTTTGATTCTGTGGTTCTTGATCTGGGTGACAGGAAGGAAGCTAACAGTAGCTGGAAAATATAAAAAACCAGAAAAAGAGGTTTGAATTTGATATCTGAGGATGTAGGTAATTTGAAATGTTTTATGTATTGCCAGAAAACCAGCAGATGATCTTCAGTAGGCAAATTAAAACAAAGCTTTTAGAGAAATATAACTCAAAATGTATGCGATGCATCAGGCAGGGCAGGGCAGGGGTATGTTCTAGGGCCAGAGTGATTAGGTCCCTGGGTTATGCACCCTGTCAATTCCTAAACCAAGGATAGACACAATTAAAGAAGGAATTGAGAAAGACCCCTATGGCTGGTGTAAATTTCTTCCTGTAAGAGGTGAAGAGAGGGAGGCCTTGATTTTAGTAACATATGAAATGGAAATATAAAATAATGGTTTAAATAATCTTTGTGGAGTAAACATACAAGGGAGGAAGAGAGCCTATCATATGCTAGACATTGTATAGCATGTTTATACATAGATATTTAATCTCCATAACAACCCTGAAAACTTATTATTATTTACAGTGTAAAGACAAGAAAGCTGAGGCACACAGACATTAAGAAACTTAGTATTCAAAGTTATAAAAATACTAACTAATGGGGCTGGAGTTCAAGCTCAGATACATGTATACTCAAATTCTATAACTGTTCCACTAATCTTCGCTATCTACTTTTCATACTGAGCTTGGTGACTCACAGATGCAGAAGATGGAAGAGATAAAGTCACTGGAAATAGCCTGCATATTGAAACCTAATAATGCGATATCTAATAAAAGAGATCTGGCTAAAAATTAGCTCGGCATGGTGGCACACACCTATAATCCCAGCTACTCGGGAGGCTGAGGCAGGAGAATTGCTTGAACCCGGGAGGCGGAGGTTGCACTGAGCCAAGATTGCGCCACTGCACTCCAGCCTGGCACCTGGCAACAGAGTGAGACTCTGTCTCAAAAAAAAAAAAAAAAGATCTGGCCACTGGGAAATAAATGTTTAGATCATTTCTCTCCGGATCTGGGCTTTCACTTAGTTTAGTAGATGTGGTCTGTCATAAAACCACTGCAGGCTTCCTGAAAGTCAGATTAGGTTTTCTGAGGGGTCATTAAAACCAGAGCTGGTCCCAAACATTGGAACTATTTCCTCCAAGATTCTGCACCTACCACAACCACCAGATTGGACTGATCCAGCACTCTGAACTGATCTGAATTGTGAGAGCCAAACAGCCTTAGCAACTCTACCCAGACTGTAGGATCTAATATGCCTCAGTCAAATTCCAGTTCCTGCTCTTACTGGCTGTGGAACCTTGAATTAGGTATTCATCCCTTTGCAGCTCATCTCATTTGAAAAATGAAATACTGAAATATTTCTCCCTAAGAGCTACTATCAATAAAGACTAAATAAAATAAGGCAGATAAAGTACCCAGCATAATAAGCACTTCACAAATGCTTCTTTTAAAAAAGATAGTTGTGATGATGATGATAATAATGATGGTAGAAATGACAGAGGAAAGGGGGGAGGAAGAGGAGAAAGAACAATTTAAAAACTCAGAGAGATTCTTGAGCATCTGGATTTCTCAGTATTTGTTAGACAAAAGCCTGCTTTCTGCTTTGGTAGCACGCTTTCTGTAGTCAAGGGATAATAAACAATACAAAATGAGACTCTAGCTGGTTTATTCTTTTAAGGAAATAAGTTGGTGCTCTCAATAATAGAGCTTATCTCTCAATTATAGAGGAAACTTACTTCCTCGGGAGTTTGGCAGATTCAGAGCTTGATATAAACTTGAAGAATGTGAAGCAGGTTACACCTGTTGATTTTGTTTTGATTCACTGAAGTTTTGTTTGCTTATTTTGAATATTCCCACTGCTAGCACATGCTTGGCATAAGCCACAGTAGTTAATTTTTATCCATTTTTGATTGCTGTAGGTAATTTACATCTTTAAATTTTTTATTGGCAATGACTTAGAAAGTCACTTAAATTAAAATAACCTACGTGGATCTAGTCATAGGAACATCACCGTATACCTCTCTCTACTTCCAGGGAACTGCCCATGGCTCCATTTATAAACACAGTTATCTGTGGCATTTTTCCCCTCTTTTCATTTTTGGAGTCCTGAAAGTAATGAAGATTTAAAATGAGTTTAGTCATTGATAATTTCCAATTCCAGGAAAGTTATGGTGAAACAAGCACTCATTGCTGATAGTGTTGTGATTGCCACATCCCTTATGAAAGCAGTGTGGCAACTAGAAACAGCAAGGTTTGTTCATTCTTTTTGATTTGGTCTGGAAATGATTCAACAGAGAAATCAAATGATACTGCACCAGTGTTTTCTACTAATTTACAATGAAATATTCAATATTATATGAAGAATTTAATAAATTATACAGAAATATACAGACATTCTAATTAAAAATTTGTGAACTCTGAAGAAACAATGAAAATATTCACTTTAAAATTAAGTAAAATAGAATATATAAATTGAACACAGAATAATATGTTCACCATGGTTGAAACTATAGAAAACGTTGGTTCTTTACTTGGGGCGCACATGACATCACCAGCAGAGCTCCTAAAAATACAATACAGAGGCCTCATCAAAAAAGAGGTCTAATCAATTGATCTAGAATTGTCCCCCAGTATTGGTGGGGAATTTATTGAAAATTACATTTCTTTTAGATTTAAAAAACATTGTAATGATGTTACCAGTAAAAAATATCTTCATATATTTAAATGTTAAGTGACAGCGTTATTAAATGTCATTTGAAATGAGATGAAGAATTATATTAAATCCATGTTTTTAAAAATTGCCTTTGCCTTATTAAATATAATCCTACTTTCCAAACAACTCACTAGGATAGGATTCTTGAAAACAAAAATGCCATAAAAACATAACTAAGGCTAGATTCTCTCTACACCAAATACTCAGTGAGAGGCCAATGACATCTTGCATCCAAATATCCCCTTCTTTCTATCTCTCCAACTCCCTAAGCGCTGGTGCTAGTTCACACTCCAAGAAAACCTCCTAGAAATGCTACAGAAAGGCCAACATTCTCTGCCCATATCCTCCTAAACCAAAACTTGCCACCTTAAATATAAGGGGATCAAAAACTCTCAATGGCTTGAAAGTATGAACAAATAAATTATGTTAGGTATGGCCAAAGACCTTATCATTACAGCTGCAGTGTTTACATACATAAATCATGCAATGCTGAATTGTTAAATATGTGCATATTTACAGTTAAAATCAACCAATCTGTCCTTTTGAATTTATTAATCTTAGCACTTTGTTTAATGATGAGGCGTGCCAACTTAGTATGATCCGGAAGCTTGACTCCTCCTCCTCAGAGCGCCCCTGGGGGCTGGGGGAGGGTCTTCCCAATCATAGGCCAGCCAGCAACACCCCATTGGCAGCATGCATTGATCACAGTGGCTAATTTTAGAACTCGATGTGTATTTTTTACTTTGTTACCACCCCCTTTCCACCAATGTCACAATCAACTTTAATTTTTGCAGAATGCTTTTACCTTTCTAAAAGAGTTTAGCCTTTAGTCACAATGGAAAAACAAACAAACAAGCTTGTGGACCTAGTCATGCTCAGTTCATGTGCCTCTTCCCCAAATTCCTGACCAAAGGACACAGAGATTAATAAGTAATACTAAAGTCATGAGGATTAAACAGCCACTGAATTCTTAAGCCAAAATCCACAGTCATTCCACACAACAAATCTCAAAATAATTATTTTAAAATCAGGGTCCTTTAAACCAGATTACTGATTATTTTAAATTTTTTACTGGCTGTTTTAAAATGATAAATAATGCCCTATACAAATGATAATTAAGAATACATTACCCTAACATACATTGGAATAACTTTTCTACGATTAATTTTAGAACGCTGTCTGGATAAATGAATATTTTCTAGGTAATAAATAATTCCCACAAATTAGTAATAATGAACATTTTTTAAAAGTTTATGTTTGTAATATTTCTTAACAAAATGATTAAAAGAAAATATAACACTAGTAATATTTTATTAGGGAGATATTTGTTATATTCTTCGAATTTCTGTAACAGTTAAATTTCTCAAAGTTAAAAAAAGAAAAAGGAAAAAGTTACGTCACAACTCATCCAGTTTTTAGGGGAGCACTTAGGCAGAGACAATAAAATCTCCTTGTTCGTAAATGCTCCAGTGGTTACTTAGAGAATTTGTCTTTTAAGAGATCTTGAAGGCAATTAAAATATATTCCACTGTGATCATAAGACAACTGTTTATTAGAAAAGGAATCTTGAAAAACAGGTTGTTTTTGTTTCTGTTGTTGTTAATAAATAAACTCAGTTAGTAGATTCAAACTTCTGTTTAAAGATTATTAACAACTTGACCTATAAACTTAATGGAAAGGATCTAGCAGCTGCTGGCAAGCAAAAATCAGAAATGGGGAAATCATCTCTCTTATTAATTAAAGGTTATTAGAATAATCACATTTACAAAACTCAAATATTAATAGTACATTTGCTGTATAGTCATGTTTTACTCAACATGAAATTAAAACTATCCACTTAGTTGTATGACCTTAGAAAAATTAAGTAAATTCACAGTTTTATTTAAACTCAGTTTCATCATTTTAAAAATAGGGACAAGAAGAGTACCTCATTCAAAGATTTATTGTGAGGTTTAAATGAGACAGTCTCCATGAAAGGTTCAGCACAGCGTCTGGCATAAGGTAAGGCTTCAATTAAGTTGTTAAGGCTGAGTATTCCTAATCTGAAAATCTGAAATCTGAACTGCTCAAAAATCTGAAACTTTCTGAGGACCTACATGATGCTCAAAGGAACTGTGCATTGGAGCATTCTGGACTCTTGGATTAGGAATGTTCAACTGATAAGTATAATGCAAATAATCCAAAATGTGTAAAAACCCCAAATCCAAAATACTTCTGGTCCCAAATATTTTGGATAAGGGATAATCCAACTTGTAATATTCAGCTAAATCTAGATCCACTACCGTAGCCTCACTCACTACTTCATATGTTAAGCCAAGGATTCAATTTTCCCTGTTAAAGTAACCGTGCTAAGAGGGGCTTATTAAATCTTTAAAATTCATGTCATGGTGACAAAACATTATAACACAATATTCACCTGCAAAGATTTATGATGCTGAGGCAGGACAAAAGTATCATTTATCTATGAGCAACTAATTATAGATATTTTCAAATAAAGCAAACATAAATCTTGAGAGTGTCTTTTGGTTGGCTTGGTTTTCCCTGTAAACACTCACATAGAACTCATTTCAGAATGAGGTTTTATGAAAGGAACCTCATACTTGGTGATTATATTTAGAAAACCATTCTAAGTTGGAAAGAGAGGCATGAGTTGTGATAAACTAGGCCCATGACTTTAAATGGAAGATACTTAGCTTCCTCATCAAATTTAAATTTCCTGCAACCAAGAAACAAAATAAAACTCAGATATTTAAAACATCTTATTGTTTAACTTTACTGAAAAAGATATTTTATAATGTCATGTGTATATCAATCATTAAATCTAAAAAGAATTTTATGCTACCACTTTTTAAAGGAAAACTTCTATTAGGACTAATTGATTAGATAACTTTGACCAAATTATAAAAATATGACTTCTCACTAAGAAAATAATAAATGTTGATATAACAGGATAATTATAGTAAAAAGTCTAGAAATTCAGGCTTATACTTTGGGCCAGACATGAAATTTATAAAAGTGTTGATTGTCTAATTGCTAGTGTAATTGATGCTATGGTAAGAGGTGACACTTTCATTCCAAAGTTGTACTGGGATAAATGCAGAGCACTGATTCCACCCTGCACTCAGTAATAACTAATCACTGAGAAGGCACTGGCTATATTTCCACAGTCTATAATGCTCACAGTTTTCCTGGGGCTCCAAATTACCTAGTGGAAAACATAAACCCCTGGCTAAGTATGGCACATCATTTATACATGGAACCTTTTAATGATGAGAAACTTACTACTTAGAATTTACAGTGTTTGCCTAATCTTGTTTTTCATGCAGTACTTCATGAAGGAAAATAAAAATATGTTTCAAACCCCAACATCAAAGTCCCAAATTTCGACTACAGAGAAATAAATGTGGAAAATAGAGGTTTGAGAAGTGGACTTAATTAACTTTGAGTAAAAGATGATGCTGGACTATTCAAAATAGCGAAGACACGGAATCAACCTAGGTGCCCATCAATGGTGGATTGGATAGAGAAAATGTGGTACTTCTACACCATGGAATACTTTGTAACCTTAAAAAGGAACAAAGTCATGTCCTTTGCAGGAACGTAGATGCTGTGGATGCTGCTGGAGGATATTATCCTAAGCAAATTAACACATGAAGAGAGAACCCATACCCCATGAACTCCATTGTATGAAGAACCAGTATCACTTATACCACATTGTAAGGAGGAGCTAAACATTAGGTACTCATGGACATAAAGATGGCAACTATAGACACTGGGGACTACTAGAATGTAGAAGGAGGGAGGGGAAAAAAGGTGGAAAAGCCAACTATTGGGTACTATGCTTACTACCTGGGTGACAAGATCATTTGTACCCTAAACCTCGGCATCACGCAATATACCCTGTAACTAACAAATCTGCATATGCAACCACTGAATCTAAAATACAGGTTGAAGTTATTTTTTAAGAAATATATGCTGGCAGGAGGTTGGGAGAAATGTTTGGTACTGTCATTTAAGCTGACACAGGTGCTTCTATCCAGGTGCTTCTCCTTCCTCTTTCCCTCCTGCTTGCTTCATTAGAAGGGGACTTGGCATCCACGCTGCAAAAGGCTTTGTGCTTTCACCACCGGTCTTTTTGAGAGTTACTTTCTCCTTAAGGTTCTCTCTTCCACAGAATCATGACAATAGAAACAGCTCATATTCATGAAGTACTTACCACTTATCAAGCACCTTATTAGGAAACTTACATGCTTCATAACAACTCCATGAGATTGACTCATTGAGTCAATTGCCCACTCCATAAAGCTTAGAATCAGCAGAGCCAATATTTGAACCCAAGGCTGTAGACCTGACATGCTACTCTTACGCTGCTGCTCAACAGGAGACTTAGCAGCTGTTTCCTTATGTCCTATATATAATCTGTTCTCAACCAGAGCTACTGGAGGAAATGGTGGGACCAGGACAGTTCCCACTTTAATCAACTTCCTGGGAAGACAAAAGAAGAAAGGTCTATGACATTGTTTCTGATTCTAACAGCTTATAATCTTCTAAAGAGGTAGGAAGATAACAGAGGCGGAATAAATATATAAAGAAAAGGAGGGATAAATTTTAAAAACCCAATTTTATTAAAAGTTTAAAGTTTAAAATTTCAAATGCAATAGTATTAAAACCACTAATATAAAAAAAATGAGAAGTTTCAAGGTCAACTTTTGTGTGACTCACTTTATATACCTTATGTTAATAAAAATTGCCATAAGCTAAAATAAACTTTATTTTCCTTCCAGATAAACCTATATGTAAAACCACATGGTAGATTAGCTTTTTAATTTCCACAGAAATATTAAGAAAACAAATCTAAATCATATCTTTTAATGACCTTTCAATAAACAAAAGTAAATGATCATGAATATACCACATGAGGTCTGGATGAGTGTGTTTGCAGTAGGAGACACACTGGTGCTTCCTAATGTTTACAGAATAGGAAACAGTTCAAAAGCTAGATGACTCGTTGTCTGTCTGAAAAAGTCACAGCACTGTCAGTCCATGAAAAAAGTGACCTCAGTTAAAAATAGAATTCTCATTATGCTGTCTACCCCCTTTTCCTGAAGAACTTCACTTAAAAATAGAGTCATACATATTTTACAGCCATAATTACTTTCTTTGGTAACCCATCAAATGCATTTAAGATTTTATAGTTGTCTGTTAAAACTCCTTTACCAAGTTTACTTATAGAATGGGCAGGAAACACATGAATTAAACTTTGTTTTTTAATAATAAATAAGATATGGCTACTACTTAGCTAACAGAAGAACGATTTCAGACTAGGTTAATATAATCCTCCTTTTTCTTTGGTGTTCCAAGATTCCAATAAATAACCAAAATGGTAAAGGAATAGATAGGAAAACTGACTTAAAAAACTTGTCCTCACCACTGTCAAACAAGATTTAATTGTATGTACCATGTTGGTAAGAAGCAATATTTCTGAAAGTATTTAAGAAACAATTTTCATGAAAGATTAGATTTTCAGTCAGTTGTCAGTTTCTTGTTATTAAAGAAACCACCTCTCACCAGGAGTACCTGTATGCTCTAAAAATTTCCACAGAATAAACTCCTAAAAACTTTTTGATCATGTGCCGAAAATATAAATATATATGTATAATATATATGTTTATTCTCAAAATTAAATACATATAGGTGTGTGTGGGTATGTATATATATATACATATATATATATAACTAAACATGGACACTAAAAGTGTCCATTAAAAATAGACATTTTAAAAGTTGAGTATAAAAATGAAATAAACATGATTTTTAAATGACTGGCTAATCATAATACTATATTCACAATGTATATTATCTCAAAGTAGAATACACACTGAGGGTGAGGATCTTTGTCATAGGTATTTGGATACAATCACTTTTCTAATAGTCTTCTTGGAAATTATCAACTTTTGGTGGTAGAAGTTTGGTTATATCTGATTAAAATGGCACTGATTTTTGCTCTAAGTGTGGCTAAAGAAGAGCTGGTAGAGGAGTACAAATATCAGCTTCTCCGTGTGATTGTGTCACAAGTAGTAGCTTCAACCTGCAGGTTCTTGGCAGGAATCTTTTAAAGGCACTTGACCACTTTACAAATGTTATTTTGGTTAAAGCTAAAAACACAATCTGCAAACCGAGGCATGCATAAACAGCAATATCTCAAACAAACTGAAAGTGAATAAACAAGTAAGGTCTTGCTGTCAACGTCTCCAGGACGCGGAGTTCATACCCTTCCCTCCAGGAGCCTGTTACCAAAGTTGACATGGACCAACTGACATAAGAGTGACTTGGGTCAATCCACAATTTAAACATTTGTATTTTTAATTTATTTTACATTTTAAATGTTTGGTTTGTTTCTTTTGTATTTTAAATAACTATATTTCTCAGAAAAAGCTTTTTAAAGGTAGAAACACACTGAACCTGTCATTATAATAAATTCTTTCCACACCCCATGGATCATCTTGCCTACTTTTGAGATGCAGACCTTGAACTTTGAAGATCACTGACCTAAAGAATGAAATATAAACTTCAACCTTTCTTGCAAATCTTTCGACAGCCTAGCTTTATCTCTCTCTCTCTCTTTCTCTCTTTCTCTCTCTCTCTCTCTCTCTCTCTCGGCATATTCCCACAAATTTTTTAGTATTCCCACAAATGAATCCTTCATACCAAGCAAGCTGGTTGTTATGACAGAACAGGAAGCTGGGCAGGAGACCAGAACTCCAATATTGTCTGGTGGGATATGTCACCTATGGAGTAGGTCAGCACCAGATGGACGGTAAGCCAGCTACACTAACCAGGCAAGAATCTGAGTGGAACAGCAAGTCAGGAAATCCAGCCAGGCAGAAGTTAAAAAACACGTCACAGGAGGTCAGACACAAAAGGTAGAAGAGAAATCAGGCAGTCAGAGAGCACCAAGGCATAATAGCAAAATTTTGGAATGGTCAAAAGATCAAGGACTCAGAAATCAGGAGATCCACTTTAGTAGGACAGGGGTTGGTGAAAGGACAAGGAAACAGATGTGAGGCCCAAGCAACAAAGCAATTTGATACTACAGCAATTTTCTATTATGGCCAGGAAGTTTCTTACACGTTTCCTACTGGATCCTTTCCCAGAACTAGGCTAGTGTGACCCTGTGCAACAAGGCAGCAGGCAACGAAGAGTGTCTGGAGAAAAGACGGCATGAGAAGGGACGAAGGAAAGATTTCTTAGTCAGAAAAACAAGGCTCTCCAGAGGCTGTGCCTCTGCCCAAAGCTCCCATCCTCCTACACTATCCTCCTCTCCTACTCATCCTTAAAATCACTCCCAAATCCTACCTCTTCCCTTACTCTTTCTTTAACAATCTCAACACACCATTCTCTGAATTCTTATAGTGATTATTCCTCTGAGCATTTTAACTCAACTGTGTGCTGCCTTGCATTTTTGTTTGTTTGTTTTATGTATGAGTTTCCCCAAAAAGATTCCAAATGCCTGGAGAGGTATGGACTCATGTTACACTTTGCTTTTTTAACAGGCAATGCTTTTTAAATGTTTCTGAGAGTACTTTTAATAATATATTATTCTTCACTCAGACAAATGCACAGAAGGTCATGCACATAATATTTAGTATGTAATTATATAGGATTAGGTAATTTATCTTAGGTTATTATAATAAAATTCTACCATAGAATTCAAAGTAAGGGTGAGCAAAAAGTCTGTATCAAAATACAATAGGCACAGATCTCTTCACTCATGTGAAATATGAAGAATCAGAATAGGAAATATTGACAAGTGAGTCACTCAAATATTATAATCTATGGGTATAAAAAATAGAGTGTATCTAATAGTATTTGCTAGCACAACAGGGTAACTGTCATCAAAAATAATTTAATCACACATTTTAAAATAACTAAGAGTACAACTGAATTGTCTGAAACACAGAGGATAAATGCTTGAGGTGATGGACACCCCATTTACCACAATGTGATTATTATGCATTACATGGCTCTATCAAAACATCTCATGTAGCCTATAAATATTTATACCTACAATGTACCCTACTATAATAAAAAATAAAAATTAAATAATATAAAAAATTATAATCTATCCATGAATGGATTACCATAATATTATTTATTGGCAAATTCTGGTCTGGCATGGTGGCTCACGCCTTTAATCTCAGCACTTTAGGAGGTGGAGGTGGGTGGATCACTTGAGGTCAGGAGTTCAAGATCAGCCTGGGTGATATGGTGAAACCCCATCTTTACTAAAAATACAAAATTTAACCTGGTATGGTGGCATACCTCTGTAGTACCAGCTACTCAGGAGGCTGAGGCAGGAGAATTTCTTGAACCTGGGAGACGGAGGTTGCAGTGAGCTGAGATTGCACCACTGCACTCCATCCTGGGTGACAGTGAGACGCTGTCTCAACACCAAAAACAAAAAATTGGCAAATTCCATAAGCTCCTACCATATGCCTGCTATCAAATACCTAGCAGATACTGTGGTAGGTACTAGATCAAGACAAGAATACAGAGATGAATAAAGCTTCATCTCTGCTTTAGAAAACCCTAGAGAATAGAAAATATTTCAGGTCTACCTAATCAAGTCTAGAAAGTCCTCAAATGCCCAGCCATTTGAAGTTGGGCATGAAAGATGAATAGAAATTCACCAGGTAAAAATGGGAGAAATCACAGCTGGCAGAAGGGCAAAATTTGGATTGCGGAATCCACAAGGAAAAAGATATGAGACAACTTAACATATGGGGGTGGGGCAGGAAGACGGTATGAGAAAGGGAAGGATGGAAGGTAGGACAAAAATGTAGCCTGGTACAAAAGCATACACTATGTTAAGGAGTTTAGACTTCATTTTGAAGGTACTGAAGAGCCACTGCCAATTTTTAAGAAGCAAATTAGTAGATCTTTATCTGGTTTGCTGGACAAAAATTAGTATTTATTAATTTAAATGAACATTTAATTACAGACTGCTTTAGGACAATATGTGAATTTAACCAAAGTGATACATAACATTAGGGCTTATTCTTTTGTTTCCAAAGTCAGCTATTTTGTTTCTATAAGTCATTTGGTTTCCTAACTATATTTAAGAATACAAAATATGTACATCATGAGGTTAAAAAGAAAAATGTCAACAGTGCCACCATGTAATGTATTCATGATGCCCATAATAACAAATATGCTAATTAATTACTTTAGACTATTCCCTAGTTACATTTCATATGTGTATCTAAACTTGGAAAAGATGGGCAATTAAGTGCTAGTGTACTATCCTCTGGAAATCATGGGCCATTAACAGAAGCCACCTACAGAGAGGCTTAGCAGGTTTAGATGTACATCTCCAAACTGCTTGAGAATATCAATTATGTATATTGTTACTCAAGTTATTCATGTCCCCATGGATCATGAATCTAGCAATTCTGCCTTTTCTTACATTAAAACAATGGGAAACAAAAAATTTAAACAACCTAATGATGCATCTTAAAGAACTAGAAAAGCAGAGCAAACCAAATCCAAAATTAGTAGAAGAAATAATAAAGAAGAGAGCAGAAATAAATAAAATTGAAATGAAGAATACAAAAGATCAGTGAAACAAAGAGCTGGTTTTTTGAAAAGCCAAACACAATTGACAGACCTTCAGCCAGACTAACTAAGAAAAGAGAGAAGATCCAAATAAATAAAATCAGAGTTGAAAATAGAGATGTTACAACTGGTAACTGATACCACTGAAATTCAAAGGATCTTTAGAGGCTGCTATGAGAAATTATATGCCAATAAATTGGAAAATCTAGAAGAAATGGACAAATCCTAGACACATACAACCTACCAAGATTGAACCATGAAGAAGTCTAAAACCTGAACTGACCAATAACAAGTAATGATATCAAAGCTGTAATAAAATGTCTCCCAGTAAAAAACAGCCCAGGACCTGATGGCTTCACTGAATTCTACTAAACATTTAAAGAACTAATACCAATCCTACCCAAATTGTTCTGAAAAACAGAGGAAGAGGGAGTACTTCCATGCTCATTCTACCAGACTAATATTACCCTGATACTAAAACTAGACAGAAACATACACACACACACACACACACACACACACACACACACACACACACATTTGTCAGAGATATTGGCTTGTAGGTCAATATCTCTGACAAATATTAATTAAAAAGCCCTCAATAAAATACTAGCAAACTGAATTCCCTAGTTATATTTCATATATGTATCTTAACTTCAAAAAGATGGGCAATTAAGTACTAAAGTACTGTCCTCTGGAAATCATGGACTATAAACAGAAGCTAATGAAGAAAATAATATAAAAGATCACTGAAACAAAGAGTTGGTTTTTTGAAAAGTCAAACATAATTGACAGACCTTCAGCCAGACTAACTAAGAAAAAAGAGAGAAGATCTAAGACTAAGAAAAAAGAGAGAAGATTCATCATGATCAAGTGGGATTTGTCCTGGGGATGCAAGAAAGGTTCAACATAGGTAAATCAATCAATATGATACATCATATCAAGAGAATGGAGGACTAAAACCATATGATCATTTCAACTGATGCTGAAAAATCGTTTAATAAAAATCAGCATTCCTTCATAATAAAAACCCTAAAAAAACTGGATATAGAAGGAACACACCTCAACATAATAAAGCCATATATGGCAGACCCACAGCTAGCATATTGAATGGAGAAAAACCAAAAGCCTTTCCTCTGAGATCTAGAACACAACAAGGATATTATTCAACATAGTACTCAAAGTCCTAGCTAGAGCAATCAGACAAGAGAAAGACATAAAGGGCATCTAAATTGGAAAAAAAGAAGTCAAATTATCCTTGTTTGCAGATGATGTGGTAATATATTTGGAAAAACCTAAAGACTACACAATAAAATCTTAGAACTGATAAACAAATTCAGTAAAGTTGAAGGGTACAAAATCAACATACAAAAATCAGTAGTATTTATTTATGTCAACAGTTAAAAGTTTGAAAAAAAAATATAAAAAGTAATCCCATTTATGTTAGCCAAAAATAAAATTAAATACCTAGGAATTAATTTAACCAAAGAAGTGAAAGATCTTTATAATGAAAACTATAAAACACTGATGGAAAAAATGGAAGAGGATACCAAAAAATGAGAGATATTCCATGTTCATGGACTGGAAGAATCAATATTGTTAAAATGTCCATACTACCCAAAGCAATCTAAAAATTCAATGCGATTCCTATCAAAATACCAATGACATTCTTCACAGAAATAGAAAAAAAAAATTCTAAAATTTATATGGAGCCAGCAAAGGCCCAGAGTAGTCAAAGCTGTCTTAAGCAAAAAGAACAAAACTGGGGAATTGCATTACCTGATTTGAAATGATACTACAGAGTTGTAGTAATCAAAACAGTATGGTACAGCATAGAAAGAGACACAGAGATCAATGAAGCAGAATAGAGACCCCAGAAGCAAATCCACACACCTACATGAACTCATTTTCAACAAAGGGGTCAAGACCATACACTGAGAAAAAGGCAATCTCTTTAACAAATGGTGCTGGGAAAACTGGACATCCATATCCAGAAGAATGAAACTAGACCCCTATCTCCCACCACATACAAAAGTCAAATCAAAATTGATTAAAAACTTAAACCTAAGACCTCAAATTCTGAAGCTCTTACAAGATAACATTGGGGAAACTCTCCAGGACATTGGTCTAGGCAAAAATTTCTAGAGTAATACCCTACAAGCACATTCAACTAAAGCAAAAACAAATAGGGTCACATCAAATCAAAAAGCTTCTGCACAGCAAAGGAAACAATCAACAAAGTGAAGAGAGATCCGACAGAATGGGAAAAAATTACCCATCTGGCAAGGGATTAATAACCAGAATATATAAGGAACTCACACAACTCTATAGAAAAAAATCTAATAATCCAATTAAAATACTGGCAAAAAATTTGAATAGACATTTCTTAAAGAAGACAAACAAATGGCAAACAGGCATATGAAAAGGTGCTCAAAATCACTGATGACCAGAGAAATGCAAATCAAAACTACAGTGAGATATCAGCTCACCCCAGTTAAACTGGCTTCTATCCAAAAGACTGGCAATAACAAATGCTGGTGGAGAAAAGGAAACTCTAAGACATTGTTGTGGGAATGTAAACTAGTACAACCACTATGGAGAATAGTTGGGAGATTCTGCAAAAAAACTAAAATAGAGCTACCAAATGATCCAGCAATCCCACTGCTGGGTATATACCCAAAAGAAAGTAAATCAGTATACTGAAGCGATATCTAGACTGTCATGTTTGTTGCAGCACTGTCCACAATAGCCAAGATTTGGAAGTAACCTAAGTATTCATCAGCAGTGAATGGATAAAGAAACTGTGGCACATATACACAATGGAGTACTACTCAGCCATAAAAAGAATGAGGTCCTGTCATTTGCAACAAATGGATAGACCTGGATATCACTATGTTAAGTGAAATAAGCCAGGCACAGAAAGACAAAGATCACGTGTCCTCCCTTATTTGTGGGATCTAAAAATCAAAACAATTGAACTCATGGACATAGAGAATAGAAGGATGGTTACCAGAGGCTGGGAAGGGTAGATGGGGGTTGGATGGAAAAGAAGCGATGGTTAATGGGTACAAAAAAATAGAATGAATAAGACCTAGTATTTGACAGCATAACAGGTGACTATAGTCAATAATAATTTAATCGTATACTTTAAAATAACTAAAATAATATAATTGAATTGTTTATAATATGAAGAATAAATGCTTGAGGGGCTGAATACCCCATTTCCCATGATGTAATTATTATACATTATATGCATGTATGAAAACATCTCATGTACCCTATAAATATATATACCTACCAGGGACTCACAAAAATTAAAAATAAAAAAAATTTTTAAAAGAAAACAAACCCTGATCTGCTTGCCTGTTGGCTTGAGGTCCATTCTAATTTCTTTCTAAAGTATATCTGATAAACAATCTGCAGTTCATAGTATGTTCCAAACAAAATATCACTAATCCAAAAATAATAAAGTTACTAAAGTAAAAGAAAATATTGCTATTATTTAAACTTGTAGGGGACTAGTATTATTGTCCCATTTTAAAGAGATAAACATTGCTCAATATTTTTAAAAAATAAACTTTAGTGGGTATTACAAGACAAACATAAGAAACTTATCTCCATCTGAAATCACGCATGATATTATAATTTCATGGAAATATTTTAGAGTAATGACTTTCAAATGAATACAGGAAGAATGTTATTAAAAAGAACAAAGATTAGGAAATATACTGTAGCACATAATCCTGCAGTGGGGAAGGGAACAGTCTCTTATGATCTAATAGGATTTTTCCATTCTTAAGTCGGTTAATCTTAGACACAAAGCAAATAAATCATTCTTGGTTTCTAAAAGTCCATGGTGATACTCAAAGGAAATTAATTCTTTTTGCTACACATGGTTTATAAAAACCTATTATTGAAGCCAACTCAATGAAAATTCTAGGTTTATTACTACAATAAGATGTCAATTTTTCTTAAAATAAAGGATTTTTCCATCCCTTTCCAAATAATTTCAAACACAAAAGTGACTTTCTAGTATCAATAATTATGTGATGCATGTGGCAGAATGGCAAAGGTATGATGCTGGCATAAATGGAGAGCCTGTGAACTCAGTTTGGTAAAAAGGCCAACACTTGAAAACTGAAAGCAGAAGTTTTCTGAAAAATTCAGATGTTCTAAAGATACCATTCCATCACTTTAAATTTGAGTGGAAAAGAGCCTAATTACTGGTGAAAATGTGATTAAAGTTCTTATCAAATACAGCCACTATATTGGAATCAAAATGTTATCATCACTTAAAAATGATTTATTTAGAACCTAATTGCACGAGTAAGGCAGCAATTGCCCTCATGGTGCTAACAATTAAAGATGGACACTTATATCAATGCACATATATTGAAACATGGAATTAAGACTTGCAGAGCAAATATATAAATGGAAACAGGCATTGCCTGAATAAAGGGTAAGTGCACTGCAGCCAGGAGGCAACATATGTAACTGGGTTGAGAACAGAATACTTATGAAAACCCTTCCTTCCAACTGAATAAACTATGTGGAAATAGTCTGGTCTTTGGTTAATCAGGAGAGTTTGATGAAAGAACAGGGATTTCATAATCTGTTAGAAAGTTCACAAAACAGGTATAATCTGTAACCTTCCACAGGTAGGTGGAAAAGGAGGAATGAGAAGCCACTGAATAATGGAAAATGGATCAAAGGTGATTTCCTAAAGGTAGAAAATAACATGGATAACTGGTGTCTTGGGGGAAAGAAATGAATAAAGCTTGAATGATTCAACCCAGGGCTCTTCCTTGACTCATTTCTTTTCCTTAGACACAACATCCAATACAGCAGTAAGTCCTGTTAGCTTTCCCTTCAAAATACAGTGCAAACCTGAAACCTCTTCCCCACTCCTAATCGCTTAGTTCAAATCACGACCATCTTTCACTTGGACTTCCGCAAAGGACTCTTAACTTTCCTCTTTGCTGACACTCTCCCCAGCATCCACTATTCACTACAGTCTACCCTCTACCCAGGAACCAAAATTTTATAATGACTTATCAAATTTAGAACAAAACACAAACTGAAGCTACTAGAATCCTATTTAATCCATGATATTGCTAGAATAGTATATGTTTTTAAAAACGAAGAAATTCACATCAGGTGAACACCAACTATATACCAAAGTATTGAGTTCTATACTTCATCCTACTGAAAAAATATTATATACTTTAATATATACATATGTCACAGTCATACTATCTATTAAATTCTCCTTTGGGAGCAACCAAAGGAGCCTAAGTACTAAATTTTAAACAATTATTTGCACCCTAAACACCTGAGATGATAGAATTGCTAACATGCACAGCAAATACAAATCAGAGGTTGATAATTATGTAAGTAGCTGGAGCAGAAGTCAAAGGATTCACATTCACTCATAAGGGGAGGGCTCTTGAGTACAAAGGTTTAGGGGTAACACAGGTGTAACTTGGGACTGTGGATATGACACCACACAAGAAGGGCAACTGAATTTCGCAACTTTGGTCCAATGCTTACTTGATTATACTCACATCTCACTTCCGTTGGCTTGAAGTTGGCCTGACAACTCTCTAACCAAGTAAGGTCAGGACTAAGATGAATCTATCTTGAAATGCCCCACATTTATGAATACTTACAAACTAACCTACTAAAGAACTTAGAGCTGTGTCTTTATCCTATTTAGATCACTATGAAATTAACTGACAACCATGTTTTCGACTTGGGCCTAGTGGCCAAAGAGAGGCCTGACTAGAAACCACGAGGGTCTCTGATTTGGGGAAAGTCTAATGCCCTAGGCACACAACTACTGGACTTTACACAACCAAGATTAATATATCTCTTGAGGAAAAAGGTAGTAAAATCTTTAAGAATGGGGGAGACTTCTTAAGTCAAGGAAGAAATTCACCCCTGCATATAGATATAAAATTCTACAGGACAAAGATGGGATTAATTAGGGGAAAAAAATTTGAAAACAAATAAACCAAAATATTAACAACGATTTATTCTGGGTGGTGGTACTACGAAAGATTGTTATTTTGTTCTTTGTATTTTGGGGGTGGAGGGTATATATTATTTTCATTGAAAAGAAAAGCATTGCTGGATGGAAGTCTATGCCTTTACCTCTTTCGTTCCAACTATGCTTCTCCTTTAAGACAATAAGCACCAAGTCACATGCCCAGAAAGCCCAGGCAACTAATGCAAGTGAGTGGTTAATTGTGTCAAAGCAGCAAGCACATTTCCATGCCAAGAGGCAGCTGCTCCTTTGCACAAGCATACCGCTGCAGCAAATAAAGGCAGGTAGCATTGTTGAGAGATCTTAAAATATTTTTGACACTTGAAATCTAAATTTTTGTTGAAACTTTCTGATTTTTAAATTGTGGCCATTTAAAATTTTAAAACCTAAGCAAATAGAAAAGCAAAACAAAACAAACTCTGTGTGGTATCAAGCAAAGTATAAAGGATTTTCAAGGGTGATTTTGCCCATAAAGTACAAGGTACATATTTATTTGTTTTGATACGCAAACCTATATTCACGGTTACACACCAGAAGCACAGATCTAGATTTTTTTTTTTTAAAAAAAGAATAGCAATGGTCTATAAGTAGAAGTTTGGGCATACAAACAATCTCTTTAAGAGAACTGTTAAATCTCTATCTAAATGGAAGATGGACAGAAAAATCTCAACTATTACTTTCTGCTAGTAAAATTTATTCCATTCTATTTATTATTGTCTCTATTGCATGTTAACAGATTAAACAAGATAATGGGAGTAACATCTAAAATGGGGTGTCAGAGTAAAACTTTACTAAACTTGTAAACGAAATAAGTATGTTCTGCTTTGTTATTTTTCATATTCAACATGAAATTTGCTGAGAAAAAGTAACAAAGATTAGATGAGTCTGAGTCAGAGAAAGGAAATCTGAGGGATCAGTTAAGACAAATCTATGATAAGAATTCTTTCTCTCAAAGAACTGGATGCAAGGGGTGTCATCTCAGGTGGACAGGAGACAAGGCAGCTAAGGCCATTAGGTGATGGGGGATGTCAGCTGGCCAAAACCCCATCAGGCTCAAGTGGAAGATCTCACTCTTGTTGTCAGAGTCTTCAGGTGAAGTAGAACAGATTGAGGTGGAAAGAGTGGAAGGAACGGAGTGTGAGTATGGAAGGTATGGCAGGTTGACAAGCAAGGTCTAGAGAAAGCCTAAAAATACATTCAAACAAGGGAAAAAATAAAAAGCGTCTGGAGGATAAAACAACTAGAGGTAGGATACAAAGAAAGAGGGTGGGATGAGACAGAGGGAGAAAAGCATAAAGCCATTTTTAAGACAGGTACTGAGGTCAAGGCCAGCAAAGAATATTGGCCTGAAGTCAGACCCTGGGAAACGATCTGGAATGCTGTTCTGACAGGAAGAGGGAGACTAACAACAGGTTTCCAGGTTTGGCCACATTTTTTCAGCTTTGTTACTTTTGGCCAGGTAGGGGATGTTTACCCATTAAGGGCCAGATGAGGTGAAGAACAAACATAACCCCAGAGAGGTATGCAGAATGATCAGTTCCCTCAGTAGACTGGAGGCCAGAAATACCATCCTAAAAGTCTGAGACTGGCCTAGGATTAAGCAGTGTATCCTCATTACAGGTAGGCAAAGCTGTGATTCATCTATCAGCAAGTTTGCTATCTGCTATATTTCTGCTAAAAGTAAGTATCCAGGGAGTTAACCTGTTTCATTTACTTTGCAAACAATGTATGGTCATGAAAACATTTAAAGAAAGAATTTTTTAAAAGTTTTACAGAAGCTAAATGATATTTTTTTCTATGTCATGTGTGGCCCTTGGACTTTATGTTTACATAAGAAAGACAGCAGCAGAGTCTGTTTTAATCTTTAACCACAAATGATTTTCAAGAATGAGTGACACATCCTCAGTTCCTCCTGTTACTTTCAACCAGTGTCTAGCATTTATTTTATTTTTTTGGAGACACAGTCTCACTCGATTGTCCAGGCTGAAGTGCAGTGGTGTGATCATGGCTCACTGCAGCTTCAAACCCTGAGCACACGAGATCCTTCTACTTCAGCTTCGTAGGTGGGACTACAGGCATGCATCACCACACCTGGTTAATCTTTAAAACTGTTTGTAGAGACAGGGCGTCACTATGTTTCATAGGCTTAGTCTCTAACTACTGGCATAAAGTGATCCTCCCTCCTTGGCCTCCCAAATTGCTGGGATTACAGGTATGAGTCCCCATACCCAGCCAGTTTCTAGCATGTAAACTTATTCACGCATGCTTGAAAATCAAGCATGTTGAAAATACTACCCTACATTAGGCTGTGAAACTGTTTATTCAGAAGGAAAACATTGCAGTATAAGTGAGGATAGAGCAATCACTCAAGACTGACTAAGCGAATTAAACCTGAAACTTGTCTGCTTATCAAGCACTAAAAATGGATCTCTACTACCTATTTGAAATGTAGGTGCTAAACTAAAATATGATAACCAACTAAGGAAATGGTATGAGCACTGAAGACCAAACAATGGTGATCAGAATTACTGGGATCTTCTACTTTTTGGCCCAAGCATAAAAATTAAGGTCACTGGAGACTCGTGTTCTGGTTCCCAACAGAAAGTGTTATCCATTATTTTCTCTTTGTTTGCAAAACATCTTCAGCACCAAATAGTCAAACATGACAGAAGAAAATGAACTTAAAATTCATATTAAACTTTATAGTGCCTTCAGGGATTAATACATATAAATGTGCCATGAGAATGAAACAAACGCTTTCCAAAGTAATACTACACATGCTTACACAAAAGAAGAGTGCTCCTTAGTGGACACGTCAAGCAATCTTGTTCATTAGAAAACCTCCATCTTACTTTTAAGATCCTCTTGGGCCTGGAGAGAACTGGTTAAAGGCAAAGACTCTGAAATCTGGGAAAGTCAGGCTAAAGTCTGAGCAGGGTCTGGAGACAGGGTACAACACCCTCTAAACCTTCTCCATCTGCTACTGTTATGGGGTTTGGAAAGTTCACTGAATCTGCAGTTCCCTCTCCTATGGTGTTAGGCTACATGAGCACATTGTTCCCAACCACACATACTCTAAAGGTACTCAGAAAGGAAACATTTCCTTGGCCTCTTAATTATAGCTAACCCAAGCAAAGAAGGCCTCCAAGGCAAAATGATAGCCCTCAGAAAAGGAAGATCTAGGTGTGCAAATAGATGTAAAAATTTATTTTATAGTTGATTTAGTCCTGAATGATATTAAAATAGTAGAATGCAAAATGTCCAACTACTCTTTGGGGGCACAAAAAAAATATATGATTATTAATGATATTTGTATTTGTTGAGTGCTGATGTTTTGCTAAGCACTGTGCAAATGCTTGCAGTACTTGAAGGACCCTTTATATAATGAATTTAATTCTATAATATATGTGTATTACACACACATATATCTACATCCACATGTTAACTGTTCTAAATAATGAACACTATAGTATTCAAATTGTATAGCTGGTGAAACAAGGACAAAATTAACAAGTGGTAGGTAAGGGTATAAAATCTAGACCTCTTGAATTCAATATTGAATCATATAAATATTAACTATGAATCATTATCCTGCCTGTCAACAGTTTATTTTTATTTGAACTAAATTAATCTATAAAATTAAAATTTACATATTTATATTTTCATGTAAGTATATATTCAATGTGCTAAACCTTCTGCTGGCTCATTCTGTATTCAATTCTGTTTCTCTAAGGAGTGACATTTTCCTCTTTAAAATGTGTGCAAACAACAAACAATAAGGAGTCAATAAGAAATAGCTATTTCAGAAGCAAATACATGTGAAAGAATCACTCTCTAAAGCAAGGGTTCAAATTTCCTAACCTGTCCATGCAGGTCAGTGCTTTGTGGGACTTCATGGTCTACACTCTGTGTGGGTCAGTCTACCAACAAGCACCTGCCATGAGGCGAATGTCATCCAGCCCTGATAGGCCTTTTCTTGACTATTTAATGCTGCTTTGTGCTGGTATAAGCACAAGGAGTTCATGATAATGCTTTGTATTTATAGTCTTTTTCATGAGATCATAGCATCTACTTTTTCATTCACATGAGATATTTATTTTCTTATGATAGTTTCACTTCTAATACAAACATATTTAAACCACAGAATAAAGCATAGCTGTCAGGGGCCAAGCTAGATGAATGGGTGTCTACTTGCCTCATATATTACCTATTACAATGCAAATTATTATCTACTTATTTCTCAAGAAATAACTTCAATGCTTACATAATACCTAACAAATCAGCCAGGTGCGGTGGATCACACCTATAGTTCCAGCACTTTTGAGAGGCTGAGGTGGGTCAATTGCTTGAGCTCAGGACTTTGAGATCAGCCTTGGTAATATGGTAAAACCCCATCTCTACAGATAATACAAAAATAAATTAGCTGGGCATGGTGGAACATGCCTGTAGTCCCACCTAGTTGGGAGGCTGAGGTGGGAGAATCTTTTGAGACAGGAGTTTGAGGCTGCAGTAAGCTGCAATCGTGCCACTGCACTCCAGCCCCAGCAACAGAGCAAGACCTTGTCTCACAAAAAAAAGGTCACCTAACATCAGATTTATTTATTTTAAAATCTGATTATTTCAGATTAAATTTGTAAGACCAATAAACATACAGAGAGAAATTTCCTTAGACTGAAATTTCTGAGGAAGAAACTTCAGATATATTGCATTTAAACTAATTTATCATAGTTAAAAAATAACAATAACACAGTCCAACAATTTACATTTTCAACTACAGTGAAATCCAGTCAGCTTGATAATTTTGATAGTCAGTGACCTCTACAAATGGAATTCCAGCACTTATCTGCGCCGCCATTGGCACTACTAGACAGAGCAGAGCACATCTCATTCTAATAAATGTCATAAATTTATAAATAAACAACTTTCAGTTCAACTGTCCATACAAAATCAACAGAGGCAGTTCACAAAGTTATAAAGCCCATACTTTTGGATGTGCTACTCCTGACTGCTTGCTTACAGATGTCTCCGATTTTGGCTGTACACTCCCTGCTACATGGTATCTCCCAAACTGGAGGACAGCAAGTTAAATTTATTATCAGCAAATTAGAAGCTATTTCAGCTCATAAGTAGCCTTAAATAATAGCATTCTCATCAGTTGGTTTCCTATCTTGAAATTTGCTGAAAAGGTGACAGATACTCTAGGTATTAACTGAGAAAAAGAGAAAAAAAGGGTTAAGTTTTAAAGATGTGCTATGTGAAGACCCTGCCCACCTCCTGACCCCATTTTCTAAGACTCCCCATCTTGTTCCCTAAACTCCAGCTACAGTGTCCTCTTTGTTGCTCAAGCATGCCAGGCTTTTTCTAGCCTCTGGGCCTTTGCACCTGTTGTTTTCTCTGCCTAGATTTTTTTTGTCTTAGATATCTTCCTTTCTTCTCAATTCACACGTCAGCCCCACAGTGATGTCTCTTCCGACCTTGCATCCCTTCCATTACTCTCTAATAGATTTTGGCTGTTACACTTACCACTAGCTAAAGTCTGTTTATTTACTCCTTCGTTCTGTCTCAAATGCCAAGGTATTTCCTTTCAGAGAGTAGAGACTGTGTCCTTTGTTGTTTACCACTGTGAACATGGTTGCCTGGCCCATTTTAGAAACTCAAGCATGAGGATCGCTTGAGCCCAGGAGACCAACCTGCGCAACACAGCAAGAGCTCATCTCTATAAAAAAAATAAATAAATAACCAGACATGGTGGTGCATGCTGGTGGTCACAGCTGCTCAGGAGGGTGAGATGGAAGGATTGCTTGAACTCAGAAGGTCGAGGCTGCAATGAACCATAATCATGCCACTGCACTCTGGCCTAGGTGACAGAGCAAGACCCTGTCTCAAAAACAAAACAAAACAAAACTTAATACTGATTAATGTAATGAATGACTAAAATTAATCTAATTAGAGCATTTTGACTTAAGGACCAGACTTAGGAAATAAGACGTTGCTCCATAATATTGATATTCCTCATTTAATAAAAAATAATCTTGAAGAAGTGAAAGGTAAAGAACGAACCGGGTTCCATATTCATTCTATTAGAAATAGATATCCAGTGTCTTGAGCTCTGCTATTTCTTGTGTCCATGCTTGAGTGAATACATGCCTGTCAAACTCAGGGAGCTCACTGGAGTCTGGGAAGTCACTGTGCTGCCTTGCAGAGTCGGTGACTGCTGTGCTCTTAACAAGGTACTGAAATATCAGCTAAATAAAGTGTTGTCATGGGAGCAAAACGGTCAAAATTTATTAACCTGCTCAGTTTTGTCAGCTAGCAGACAAATACAGTCCCTCCCATCCCATAGCCAGCCATCCCCACAACATACTAAGCAAAGGCAAGCTATTTCACCACTCATTTTATATGCTGCTCTGACTTTCGGTGCAGTTAAAATTACATTCAATTCTGCAGGTAATCCTAATGTCATCAACTGATAAGTAACAGCAGAGAATGTGGTAGTGGGATATGGGCATAAAAATAATGAAAATGAACACAGATCTTGGAGCTGGAAAAAGGTTTGAGAATGATGAAAACCTCTGCCAAAACTTAAGCTTTGGAGCTTGCTGCTCTGCCTTGGGAACAGTATGTGTTATGGGTGGGGCACAGTGATTTTACTGCCAGATTTTTTGATGCTGTGTTCAATTTAGTTTTACTTTTTGCAATGGGTGCTTATTTTGAGTCACATTCTCTCTTACTGTTAATATGTGAAAACATCCATTCATATTTTGAGTCTTTATTAAGGTTTAGCCACAAATCATAATTTAGCTTTAGAGTATCTTCTAAAAGTATGCTGAATGTCTGTGGGATTTAATGTTATCCTCTTTATCCTCCTACCAGTTTTAAAGCAACATTAATTTTTAAAATATATTTATACCTAAAATATTAGATATACATTGAACAATGTGAACAATATATTAATAATCTCCAAAATGAACTTTTTGTCACTGCAGAGCATGGGAAAAATAAATGTTGAATTAGCTAATCTTTAACTTAATGTTTATTATTAGTCCTTATGAGTAAATAAGATTCAGATTCTTTTACAACATACTAAAGGTTTAACTTATAAAGATGGTTCTCCTTTGTTCCAACTACTTAAATACATACTAAAAAGAAAGTGCAGAGGAATGAGACCTACCAGGTTGGACAAAGTTATTGAAATATACAGTACATTTAAAGAAATGCAACATGATTATCTTTAGTTGATGGTATGAAAGTAATATGTGCTTTAAAAATTATTATTTGATAAATTGTAAAACTATTTTTTAGTCAGTTCATAAATTATAAGTAAATGGATACTGCTAAAATAGGTTTTATGGGCTGATTTACACAACAGCCTTAAAACTTGTTGAATAGTTTGACTTTGTATAGCCAAACATACCTCGGCAGCCAGGCTTCACGATGGCCCCAGGAATCTTCACCTCCTGGTATATTCTTGCGTAGTCCCCTCCCATGGTAGACTAGGGTAGTTGTGTGTGACCCATAAAATATGAAGAGAAGACATGGTATGTGACTTCTAAGAGCAGATTGTCAAATAAAATGTGGCTTTTCTCTCACAGTATTCACTTTGGGGAAAGCTGATACTATCATTAACAGTCTTATAAAAAGCCCAAAGGGTGAGAATCGGAAGCTTTCCTAAAGCAGGGAACTGGAGCCTTTAGCCAATCATCACACGAGTAAGTCATCTCAGAAACACACTGTCTAGCCTCAGTCAAGCATTGAACTTCATCCCTCACTGATAGTGACAGCAACCTCATAAAACAGCAGAGGCCAAAACTACCTAGCAAAGCCACTCTTAGATTCCCAACCCTCAGAAATGATTGTTTAAGCGGCCAAGTTTTGGTATAATTTGTTATACGGTAATAGATAACTAATAGACGAATCCTCTTGCAATTCATCTGCTCCGTTACTCCATCTTGGTCACAGCCAAGGTCAGTTGGGCAAGTTTTGATTAAAGATTATAGATAGAAATAAGCTGTGTTTTCGACACTTCTGAAGGACATGAATGAATATAGAAAAATCATTTAGAATTACTATATCACTCTATTACAAACTGGGTTGGAATTTGCTTTTGCAGTATAATGAATGTGCTTCATTAACAAAAATACATAATTCAAGAAAATACAAACTCATCTTTTGGTTAACTGGAGACAGAGGAGTGGGGGAGAAGGATTAAAAGGGGTAAGAGAATACTTTTGGGATATGCTCATTACCTTGATTGTGCTGATGATTTTTATTGGTACATACGTTATGTCAAAACTTATCAAATTGTACACTTTAAATGTCTGTTGTTTTTCCATTTTACTTCATTAAAGTTTTTTAAAATGTATCTGATTAATGGATCCACAACTGACCTAATTTTCAAATGGTCATGATTTTCAAATTGCCAGGTCTGAATGACATAAGACTTTGTTTTTTGGGATCTGGGAAATTAAGAAAACCATAATTTTATATATTATTCTATCTTTATATCATTGAAACAATCTCATAAATTATAAAACTGTGTTGGACAATTTGAATCAGAAAGTACTTGAACAGAAAAAATTGGAAAGTTTCTCAATAAAAGTTTATTATATGAAAGATGTTAAGAAATATGATGGAAAGGTGACCTCACATTTACATGCAATTTTTCAATATTGAAAGAGGTGAGCACTTCAAAGCAAAAGAAGTAGATAAATCTACACTAATGATTTTTTAATTCCATGAAAGATTCTACAACACTTCCCCTTGAAACTAGAATCTAGAGTTCTAGTCAGTTTTTCCAAAAGAATTCGTCCTTTAGTCTTTACATTCCAAAGGATAAAATTTAAGATGCATTTTCTACTCTGAACTCATTACTTTTCAATAGAGACTAAAGAAAAATTACCTAGATGAGGTTATGTATACAAATACATTACTGCTTCCCCAAATTAAGGATTACGTCGATAAGCAATGTAGCAGGTGGGTTTATGATAGTAGCTTCCCTTCATTGTCAGTAATATTTAGCCTATTTTAATATTATCTAAAACAGAAATCCTTCTAAAAGTGAAAAGAAAGGTATTTTTATGCTATTGTCAAGTAAAATGTTATTGATCTGATTAAATTTGTAGTAAATCATTTAAAATAGGATATTCTATAGGATATTTTTATCACACCATAATTGATGTGATGATTATCAGTACCTGAAAAAATTTCTCCTTTTTGCTATTACACTTTCCATGTTTTTTCTTGTAAATTAGACATTATTATTATTTAATTTTACCATTTTTACTTTTTTTTTGAGACAGAGTTTTGCTCTTGTTGCCCAGGCTGGAGTGCAATGGCACAATCTTGGCTCACCGCAACCTCCGCCTGCCAGGTTCAAGTGATTCTCCTGCCTCAGCCTCTCGAGAAGCTGGAATTACAGGCATGCACTACCACACCCAGCTAATTTTGTATTTTTAGTAGAGACAGGATTTCTCCATGTTGGTCGGGCTGGTCTCAAACTTCCAACCGCCTACCTCGGCCTCCCAAAGTGCTGGGATTATAAGCGTGAGCCACCGCACCCATCCCATACTTTTATAATTAAAGTTTACTATAAGTAATTTACTTCCCTGTACATACTAATTTTCTTAATGATATTTAGAATATTGCTATCACCTATTAGTCATCTATAAGAAGGTGATATCTTATAAAAGGCTATTTTAAGATATTACCTTTCAGTTTGTGTTGTCTAACACCCCCATAACTATCTCCATACTCACATCTATTGCTAACTCTTGAGAGCTAAGAAAACCAACACAAAACAATAAGTGAGAAATACAGAAGTACTTCTAATCAAAAGGAAGTCTAAATGCATAATTTAGGTAACAAACCTAAATTTATGTATTTTTAAAAAAACTATGAAAAACTGAAAATATTATGAAAAGAGCAAACTAATATAAAATAGAAATAGCTACTCATCATCCAAATTAAAACAATAAAAATTTTCAAACCTTTTTGTTTAAAGAAAAGAACTGTTACATATGCATATAAACCTGTTCTCCCATTCTATTCCTGCTCCTTCTTCCTAGAGGCAAAAAGTGAATTTCCTTTTAATTTCATATGCTCATATCCACTATTATACATTTTATTTTGTGCAAAATATATTAATTGGGAATTCCAACAAAGGCTAATTAAAAAAAGATTTTCAACTTTACTCTTTATCAAGGAATGCCAATTAAAATAACAGAGAGATACCTTATTAATCAACAGACTAAAAAATGGCTAGATAGCTGATGACACCAAGTGTTGGGGAAGATGAGGATCAACAATAATTTACATGACACTGGTAGAAATATAAGTTGTTAACAATGTCTTTAGAGAACAGTTTAACAATTTGGGGGTAAAACTGAATGTATCCTTATGTTGTGGCCCAGAAATCACCCTTCTAGGTATTTACACATGAAAATGTGTCACATTTACATGTGAGGAGGCATGTAAAAAGTTCATGTTAATAAACGGAAGAGTTAACACTTGTACAGCATCTCTTATGTGACAAGTACTGTTTAATCCTTCATGTGTTTTTATTACTATCTTCATAATATGCTGACCTCATAGAAAATATGCTTCATTTAATAGGTTGGTAAACTGAGCACTGTGGTTTATGACTTGCCAAGGTCCTGTAACTAGCAGTGGTAGAACCACAAACCCAAGCAATCCAGCTCTGGAGTCAATGTTGTTAACTGCTGTGCTGTATGGCTCACTGAAACACCATGTGTAAGAGCAAAAGGGTGGAAATCATTCAGAGTTCATCAAGACAGGAAGGAACCACACAGTAGGACATTCATACAGGGAAGAATAGTACAGACTTTCAAATGCATAAAACAGACCTACATACAGCTAGTGTACATTTCAGAAACCTAACATGGAATGAAAAGGTGAGTTGCAAAATGATTTGACCTGCATAATAACTAAAGTCATCTTTATGATTTATTTTCAAAAGCTAAAATAGCTAAAGCAATCTTAGTCTATTTTAAAAACATGGAATCAAACAAAGAAAGGGATTCCTTTTTTCCCCCTTGGGGTTAAGGATTGATCACACCTTAGTGTATCAATATAATGAGCTGCAAGACTGATCAATCAAACTGGGTTTAGGACTGAGAGGCTGGAATGGGCAAGGGTTTTGCAGCTGTATGGAATATGTGTGCAAAGTCAAGTAAGAGAATAACTGTTTATGTGCAAGAAAGAAACGTGGTCTCCATCAGCCCTCTCTTTCTCCACAGGCTTTCTATCAAATGTATCAGTACACATTTTCAATAGGGCTTATCTGTTTGACTTAGGGCAACTATCCTCATATGAAACATTAGCAAATGGTATTATAACATCATTTAATTTGATATACATTAGATACGGTGTTCTCAAGTACATGGAAGAGTATTAATAACAAATTGTACATAAAAGAATTTCATGGAAAATTATATAATTTAAAACTGCCTATTTTTATCTGACCAAAAAAGGTGAAAAAATGATAAAATAAAATTGCATATTTTTTTTTTATTTTTTTTATTTTTTTATTTATTTTTTTTATTTTTTATTTTTTTTTTTATTGCATTTTAGGTTTTGGGGTACATGTGAAGAACATGCAAGGTTGTTGCATAGGTACATATGTGGCAGTGTGATTTGCTGCCTTACTGTGTTGTTTTAGATAATAGATCTACCAAGAAGTTTCCCTCTTACTGTAACAGACTGTCAACAAAAAAGTACAATTCCCTCTTTAAGAATATATACGTAAGGGGATACTCTAGTACTGAAAACAATGATCTGTACAAGGAAGACCACTGAGCTCTTCCTCATTCCCTGAATGAGTCGTCTCCATAATGAGGAGAGGCCTGTTAAGAGACCACAATGCTGATGTTAATTCATCTAAACCATCAACCTCCATAGAGTAGATTTACTCTTTATAGAAAAGCAATTGATATTAAAAAAAAAAGTCTCTTTTCAGAGAAGACAAACCTAATAAAGACAAATACTTGAAAGATCAAGAGTTAAATTGAGCACTAATATACATGGCTAAAATGTTAGTTTTCGTGAATACTTAATGGACAAAGTGGGGGTATATTAAATGTTAATTAGGCTTAATCTTAGGTCTTAAAAAATTGCTTTTCTTTGGGTTGGCAACTCTTTTTGAAAACCTTGTTGGCACTCCAGTGTAGACTTTGCTATGATTTCTTTCCAACATTGTACACACCTTGTTCAAAAGACACATGACTCATAGAAGGCCACAATCCAAGATTTGATAGTCAGCATTTAGCTTGCTAATAATATCCCAGATGTAGCCACAGTTTCTACTATGAGAAAAATAGTAGACAGAGGATTACACTATGGCTCCTATATTTCACTAGAGTCTGTTTTGCAGAAATAATAAAAATACAGTGAGAGGAGTGTCAGATAAGGTAATGAGGAGAAAGGCCACAGAGGGGTTGTGAAAAGTATGCCAACATCAACAGTTGTTACTCAATATTTGTACCAGTTAACCAAAATAAGCCAAGCATAGAAGGTGAAAATGGGTAGATAAGAAAGGAGAAAACAAAGGCAACTAATATAAAGTCAACTAAGCAAATCTGCAGTACAATGATAAAAACACCAAGTGATATATGATATCCAACATCAAATACATTATCCATTTGTCAAGAACGAAGGCCCATTAGAGTCATTTTTCTCGTCCAAAGTCCACAAGCACATTTATGCATGTTTTAATGTATCATTCCAACTTTTGCCAAGAATATATTATTTTGTTTTTAAACACTTTTGCTAGCCAGAAGAGATTGCTATTTTATATTTGCTTTCATTACCCATTTTAATACAATGTTATGAATACCTATGATTTTATGTCCTAATGATGCAGATGTTAAAAAAAAAAAAACTTTTTCTTTTTAAAAGCTCACAGTTCAGTAATGAGGCAGAAATCTACATAAACATTTCTGTTTAAAAATGAAAATATGCTATCATAGAATTACATGGTAGTCACTTTTCACTTCTAGGTCACTCTTCCTTCTAGAGGAAAAAATTATTTAATGCTACTCCATTCCACTAGTCAACATAAATATGATATGGCAGATCTCATGCACATTGAAGTTTGATACTGTAATGACACTTTTATGCATATATGATTTTAACAGAGCAGGACAATATTCAAAAAGGTGAAATTTTGGGCACACCAATAAAAAAACAGGAATTAAAGAATACTTTTCATTTTATTTGCTTTTATAACCTCCCTCAAGTCAGAATCTGTAGGGAAATGCCTACTTTATCTGTGTATCTGACATCAACCCTGTGTTGTTCAATTTCCACATAAAATAAAAAAAAATTACTGTGTCTAGAATGCTGACTTAAAAAAACTGTGGTACAAAAATGCTATTGTGAATTATACAGCTAAAGGAAGTAAGCATTGGCTAGTAAATGCTGATGAAGATTTACATATAATCTATCTAAAAGCATGAGAGAGGAGGGACAAGATTAAGTAGAGTTAAACGATTACGACTCCATGTTAGGTTTTAGTGATTAGGTTTATACTTTCGTTATCAAGTGTCTTATTTTTTATTATAAAATCTCACCCAAATTCTGTTTCCCATATAAACACTTCTTGGCCCTACACTGCAGACATTATTGGCCTTGTATTAAAGACAAACAAATAAAACTTTAATAATTAATAACAAATACGCTTTCAGTGCTTATCATTAGTCAGGCACTACAGCCGAAAAGGAGTGCACAGCAGTGATGAAAACAGCCATGGTTTCTGCCCTCGTGAAGTGTATCATCCATGAGAAAACAGATGTGAATAACTAAAGAACCACAACATGCTGAGTACTATAGTGAACAGGAAAACGAACTGAGAGAAGAATCTGTTGGAGAGATGAAAGTTAATTAAATAGAGTGAAATAGAGTGATGAAGACCTCCATAAAAGGTGACATTTAATCTGATCCTTGAAGTGAGAGAAGAAACCTCTGATACAAACAGCTAAGGATCAGGGAAAAGAGCACGCCAGGCAGAAACCAAGGTACCCACAAAGGTTCCAAGGCACACGACACCTTCAGGGAACCAAGGTGGGGTGAGTGTGGTATGGGCAGTAGATTGGTGATCTGGACTGGAGCTGGTGATACATAGTCTTAACAGCCATAATCCAATGTGGAATTGATCTTGAACAGTGGAAGCTTTAAAAGCATTTCAATAGAAGACATGCATGGCATTTTAAAAAGATGACGCTGGTTTCTAACTAGAGAACAAACCGGTAGAGAGAAGAGGTAAATGCAGGCAGATCAGTTAAAAAACTATTTCAGTTGTCACATAAGACGTGGTATGTTTGGCAAAAGGTAGTAGATGGATTTGGGAAAAAGCAGATGAATTCATGGCATAATTTAAAGGGAGAATTAAAAGAATGTGCCGGTAGACTAAAGTCTTGCTGATAGGCTGAATATACATATAGGAAGGAAAGAATAATACTTGAGAAATTCTGTGAATCATGGCCCCAATTATTAAGATACGGGAAACTTCGGGAATAATGGTTTTCAAGGGGAGGTTAAACTCATCATCTGGACATGTTAAGTTTGAGACACCTGTGAGACATCCAAGAAGAGCTATCAAGGAGCAACAGAGTATATAAGACACAGCTTAAAAGAATGGTTAATGGTGGAGACAAAAGTTTGTAAGTCATGAAGTATACAAAAATGGTTAAAGCTTAACGCTATGGCTAATGATGAGATCATTATGGAGAAAGTATGGAGTAATATTTCTATAATTGTAGTATACAATTTCCTGGGGAGATTCTGATTCAGTAGGTTTGGGGTGGAGGCTTTGAATCTGCATTTTTATTAAACTTTCCAGGCACGTCTCATCCAAGTACATTGTTAAATACTGCTGTAGAGACAGAAAATAAGTGAGCCCAGTAGTGAACTGACAACCTCTAGCAGTTGGTAGTTGGCCAGAAGAGGAAGAGTTTGAGAAGCTGAAGCCAGAGACCAACCAGGAGTGAGTGTTCAATATAATTTTTTGAACCATCTTCAAAGTGAAAATAAAGGCTTCTGACTATTAGGTAATATTAGTAAGACTATGATCAGAATTCCTTTCAGCAATTTAGTGCCAAGAGCCAGCCTCCAGAACAATAGGTTGGTGCAAGTGCTTGATGCTGTTCAATAAATCTGTGCATTGTCACCATAAGAAAAAATATGGATTATGTCAACAACAGTTTTGTTGCTGCCTTCTAAGTACAACTATGAATCCTGCTACACTAAAATCAGGAGAAGGCATCATGGGATTAGTATTGGATATTTTAGAGTTAATGAGATCTTGATCAAGCCACTTCCATATACTGAGGGTGAGTAATGAGCAACACTGCGACCTTCCCCCCTTTTCTTCTTCATGTTACATGCAGCAGCCTCAAGATCTGAATATTAAACAACTCCTTAAAACCATAGGCTAAGAAAAAAAGGGCCAGACAAATTATGACAGTCATTTCTATCTCTTTCTCTAAACTTATATTCTGTTTTCAACCCCTCTCCCAGCACTCCTTAGCTCCATGGCATTTTAACTGCTTAGAACTGTCACCTCTCAGTCCCCACCTTGTGCCAAACAAATTAAGCTTCAGACTGCGTCCTTCCATCGCCTCTCAAAGCTTGTCACATTTCACCTAGGGTTGTGTAATAACCACTTGATCCATAAACTTACTATATGCTGATGGGTTTGTTATTTCCCACAGATTTGCACTTTAACAGGAGTTTTTATAGAGCAAACTTTAATTTGAAGGAGTGAAGCTGAAGTTGGAGCATTTCCATATCATTATGGAGAAGATGTAAATATGGAGAAGATAATTTAACAACCTTAATCAACACCCAACAGATTGCTATCTGTTTCACCTGTAAAGTCCTGAGACTTTAAGAAGTCTCTGAGTTAATCACCTGGGAACAAGAAAACCTTTAGAAAGACTGCCAAGAGATTATTAATTGCTTCAGAAAGCTGATTTCACGTTATATGATAACAGAAAAACATCTTAAACAACAAGTACATCTATGAGTCTGTCTTGTGAAAAATCTACACAGAGCTAAAGATTTTCTTCACCAAATAAAACTGGAAGTGGTCCTTAAACGAAGGGTTGCAAATCAAAGGTTATCAAGTACAAAACTATTAACATACATGTGTGGAGGAGCTAGATAAAAAACAACGGGGGGCTGCGAGGTCCAAGGGAAGCATACTGTAAGAACATACATACCACAACTGTGGGCCAAACTCAAACCACAGGACCTTAGTGCCCCTGTATTAAACTCCCCAGGCCATTGTACAGGAATGAAAGCAGGATTCATTATTCTGGTTGCCAAAGAAATAAAAGGAAATATCAATTAGGGTATTCAACTTTCCTAGAACTGAAAGATTTACTGAGATGTAGAACTTTCAGTCCTAAACCCAGGACAGACCGAGGCAGGCGGAGATAACTGGTCACCTTAAATCAAGACAATTATTGTAATATGCTTTGGGCTAGTGAAACAAAACATGATGACAATGTGGGGTCTAGTTTTTACAAAACGTTGAAATTGGTAGTTTGGTTGGAGTCACAAAGCACATAAGGAAGAGGGCAGAGCCATCACCAAGATATTCTCCAAAGAATAGCATAACCAGGGAATTAATTGTCATAGGCGCCTGATATATACCACTAACACTGTCTTTTCAATATCTCACACAAAAACAATACTGCAAAAATGTAGTAGCAGCTCTTGAAGAGACCATAATATGAAACAAAAGAAGTCAGAAGCAATTTAATGACCCAGCTGTGATAAAATCAACATCCCAAAATCAAAGGAGATAATTGTTCTATAATTTAAAAACAACAGGATACATTTCATAAAGTGTGCAGAAAAAAAATGATGAAAAGAATAGATTGGTTTTCTAGAGTAGTGGTTCTCACTTGGAGGCAATTTTGGCCTCCAGGAGACATTTGGTAATGTCTAGAGACATTTTTAGTTTTTGCAAAATGTTTTAGGGGAAACGTGCTACTGGTATTTACAGGGTAGAGGGCAGGGATGCTGCTAAACATCCTACAATACACAAGACAGTCCCCACAACGAGTGATCTTGTCCCAAGTGTCAATAGTGCCTGAGTTGAGGAATCCTAGTCTAAGGCCATAAATCCTTTATAAGAACCATTTGGTTAATGCCAGTGATGTTAAAGTGCATGATGGTAATTTAGTTCTATGAGTGTGATTCCCAACTTGACATAGGACAATAAAAGGAGACAAGGAGGGATGTAATGAAGTAATGCAATGGATGATGCACAAACTAAGGACAAAAAGAGAAGAGGACTTGACTATCACATCACAACCTTTCAGTTTATTGGGGCCCACCCCTCGTCAACCCCTGCAGAGGCCCTGTCACATTCCACTCAGGAATGCAGAGGTCTAGTTATTGCAACTCACCTCTCCGTGCCACAGCCCCGTGAGTGGAAGGATGATACGCACATGGACATATCTGCTAGCAACAAAATGCAGGGGGAGAATGATGGCCTTGGGGAGTTAGGAAATGGGGGTGTGAGAAGGTGAAAGGCTGAAGAAGTAAAAAACAGAGAAGTAGCAGTTAGAAGGAGGAATAGTCTGCACATATGCAGATATATTTGGGAGGTGGGAGAGAAAGTCAGCATTGTACCAGTATCACTCTAAGTTATATTCAGAAGCTGTGAAAGGGAAATATCTATCACAGGAGTGACCAATTTGCAAGAGAATCATTATTTAAAATGAAAATGTTCAAAGTACTAACTAGGAGTCTAAAGGCCATCATTTTCTGCATACCTCACTACTGGATTTTATACCTACTGAAGTAATAGGAAGAAAGAAGAAATTAGACAGTTATTTAAGGATCAATACATATTTGCTGTCTTTCAGCACAAAATCCTCTTCAATGGCCTGAAATACCATGCAGCTATCCTAGGAGTTAGAAGCAAGGTAGGCCCTTCCTTCTGGTTCCCACAGATGAACATGTAATTTTTAGTATTATCTGTCATGAAAGATCTGTCAGGGTTCATCTGAAAACACAGTAGAAAGAATAATGATTCTACACAGTCATGTCTTTGGACAAACAAAATCAATTCAGAGATAATTGAGGCTAACAGTTTTATAGATATACTCACTAAGATTATGTTCAGAGCCTAAACTTTCAAGGTAGAGATTGAATTTTTTTTCTTATTGCACTGCAATTTTGATGAAAATATTACTACCCAAAAAAGCTATCTTTACTTAAAAATCTCTAGTTACTACAGCGTAATAGATAATATGGTTCCAGACATTTTGTAAAGTGACGGTTTTAAATTCAACACTATTTTAAGGACATTGCTACAATTTTCAAATTTAGAAATCACAATTACAGTCATGTTAAAAATCATTTATTTATATTTTTATTAAGAACTTATTAGCTATTTCTTAAAAATATGTGTATTTTTGGATGTTGTTTCTCATCTTCCTTTACCTTAATCCATATGCCCAAGGTCCTTTAGAAAAAGAAAAGGTATTCATTTTCTAGATGTGAAATGCAAACTCAGCACTTTATTCTAGTTAAGCAGGAAGGGGTGAGTGTATCCAAAGGCCCTGCAGGGCACAAAGGGAGTTTCCCCATCCAGAACAATAGCTTTCTCAACATTTTAAAGTGGGAATTATCATAGAGAAAAGTATTTAAAAGGCTGTCATGAAAAAATATAAAGACATATGTAGTGAGAAAAAATAGGCTTTGAAATGATCTGGATGTATGTTAGATTTACAGCTCTATCAGTATAGAAGACTGTGAGCAAGTTTCTCTCCACATCATGGAATAGAAATTAAAAAGGTAAAAGGCATGGGTCTCAAGAGAATATTCAATGTTTCCTTTCTTCTTTCAAAATTAATGAGAAAGATACAAAAAAAGTACTGAAAAAGTTTGTGAAAACTACTTTCAGAAAGGCAAAAAAATCTGTCTTTAAAAATACTTACAGTACAGCAAAATGTCAAATTCAGTCTTAAAATCTATAACTTTCTGTTTCAAGGTGAGCCTATTAATATAAAGGTAATCTCTTTACATCTGTGAGGAAATCTGGAATTTTCCACCATACATGAAATTTAGAAGTTTTTCTTTTGGCTTAGTCCTTAGTATAAATGTTGGTTTATTTTCAAGTTAAAAAGCAGACTGGGTGCAGTGGCTCACACCTGTAATCCCAACACTTTGGGAGGCTGAAGCCGGCAGTTCACTTGAAGCCAGGAGGTGGAGACCAGCCTGAACAGCAAAGCAAGACGTATCTCTATAAAAAAAGAAAATAGTTGAGCCTATAGTCCCAACTACTCAGGAAGATGAGGCAGGAGGACCATTTGACTGCCCACGAGTTTGAGGCTGCAATAATCTATGATCACACCACTGTACTGCAGCCTGGCCAACAGAGCAAGACCTTGTATTAAAAAAAAAAAAGTCCCACACTGTATTGATGACTCTTCTTTCCAACCTCTAATCATCTTTCCATATTTATTTTCTAATATTTTCATTAATACTGCTGAGACAGCTGGAAACTATTACAAATTCTGACCATCCCTTATACATATCACCCAATCTTTATCCTTTGCTGTGATCCACTGGCCAAAGTTCACCTTTCTTGAGTTATTCAATGGGATGAATTTGTGGAAAAATACAAGACTGGAAAAAAAAACTTTCTAAGACTTTAATGAAGGTTTGCGATCAGAAAATCACAAACTTTCAATGGTAGCACATTTAATGAGGATTTAAATAATATTATTAACAGTCCAATAATTAGACCCTTTCACCACACACAAAAAAATGTCAAGCTAACAGGGTCATAATTTCCGGCAACACTCGTTACAGGTGCTCTAGAGTTAGTTGTTTTTCATTCTTCTTCTTTAATTTGATTAAGCCAGAAATAATGAGCAAATGCAAACCCTTCCTGGAAGGCATCACTTAATTTCTTTTCAAAAATTGCACAGGTGGAGTCCAGCAGTTTCTTGGCCATGTACTGAGGTAGGATCCAAGAAATACAAAATATTCCATCAATTATCAACGAAGGATGAGATGCCCAATGAAGCTTCTCACATTGGTATTTACCTTCATGATCTGGTTTTGTTAAAATGTACTCCAAAACAATCCAAGTATGAAGAAAAGAATGCATCGTTGAGCAGATAGAGGTTAAGTTTTCCCAAAGAGTGAAAGCAGAGGATGTTACAATACTAAGTACACAGACAGAACCATGAATCATATAAGGCAGTCACTGATCAGGAATGGACTAAGTAGGAAAGCACACGGCTAAAATCTGGCCACTATTCAGTGCAAGCTTATTTATACTGATGGGAGACTACAAAGGATGAGAAATTTGACATTATTTACCTATCCAGACATATGGACAATATTCTCCAGAAAGCTGACATATTGAAATGGTTGCTGCTATTGTTATGAGTTTGTACAAATTACTATAATAATTCCACAATGTTCAGAGAAGCTGAGCTGAGAGGTGGCTCCAGGATAAATCTTATATCTCTTCCTTGATAAAAATCATCTAAACCTGGAAAGTAAAGCCCCGACTACCAATCCAAGCTTTCATGACCTCGCATAGGCTGATGGGAATCTGCTTTTCAACCTTCCCCACAACACTCTCATTCAAAGATGGTACATGTCAGTCAGTGTCCTACTTTGGTGTATTTTAAAACATATCCTGTAGTTTCGTAAACCCAAGGTGTGTCACTGTTTTCTTTGCTGAAAATGCTTTCTTCCCAGTGACAGGCAACCTCCACCTCTGATTGTTCAAATTCCATCTATCTGATTAAAGCCTTTGGCAATTTTCAGGAAAATGAAACAGCCAGTACTGTACATGACATATATTCATGTATATATGATATACATATTTATACACACATTTTTATACATGTGTGTTTGTAATTTAGTGGTTAAAAGAGAATAAGACACATATAGGTTCAAATCTTAGCCCTGTTTCATAGTTATGGGATCTTGAGCAGATTTAAGTTTATTTAGTATAAAGTGAGGATGGCAATGTCTACTGTTAGCACAATTGTGAGATTAAAATAAAGTAGCATACTTAAAGTTTCTGTAATATAATAGGAGCTCAAAAAGAATATTATTAACAATCCCATTATCTCTCTGGAATTATTTACATAATGTAAATGTATGTGCCAGTATACCCAGCTGATTTTGTATTTTCAGTAGAGACAGGGGTTTCACCATTGTTGGCCAGGCTGGTCACAAACTCCTGAACTCAAGCGATTTGCCCACCTCAACCTCCCAAAGTGCTGGGATTATAGGCACGAGCCACTGTGTCTGGCAAAAATATTTTAATTAAATTAAAATTTTAAATATGTCCTTTACCATTTGGAGAAAAAAAAAGCATAAAATCAAACAAATCAAAACAACATAATTAAGGAGAAAACTGAAATTTTAAGAAACTCACAAGGAAGTGGGAAAAGGTCATTCTTCCTTTGATAACAGGAATCTATCCTTCCCATAATCAAAATTATATTACAAATTTCAATAAAAAGTTAAAAAAATTTAAACCCAAACAAATAAAATATCTTAACTATTTTACTCCCATTACATCCTACCTTCTCTGTTTTTTGAATGAATACTGCTTGTTCTTTTCTTTTCAAATCTCCTTTCAAGTTTATGTCACCTTGTTTACTGATACTTCGGTTCCAAAATGTGCATATGGATTGCTTTTCAAATATGTATGATTGCTGGGTTTCTTTGTGAATATAAGGGACTTTCTCTCCTATGTATCTCAAAACAATTTCTGGAAAGATGGTGTTAGGTGGGAACCTTGGCTGGGCTCTGCTTTGGTGTAGGGAACCACGGAGGTGAGGCTGAAGTCCTCATCCAGCTTTTGCTGGGGGATGTTCTCCTTCCTTCCTTTTGCATGCAGACTGGAAAAACTGGAACAAAAGCCTTGTTTCAAACATGCCTCAGACTCTGTGACCTTACTTCCACAACAGCTTCCCAGGCCACTCTCCACTTAAAGCTGAAGTAGCCTTATCCCAGGAAAGAATGACTCACACGAAGCTGGGCGATCGTTTCTCTTGCCACTTGTTCTATTCTGTCCACAGAAGGAGAATTAACGACCAAATATAGTTAGAGTTTTTAATCCTCAAGCAAATTGTAACCTGTAGGTGGGGAAAGTGTAAATGTGCAACAACAAATAACGTGTGACAGCTACACTACACCAAGTAGCTGACTTCATACTTCCTTGATTTGCCCTCCTTTCGTATCTGTATAAATCTCCCCAGCACTCCTGAGATTATAATCTTCTTGGGGACACCGTCATGACTATGCTGGAGTTTGTTAGTCAGCTGGTTATCTGTTTAATCTCATAAATGACTGTGAACATAGAGGTATTTTTTAGAAGTATGTCTGACTTTTCATAACTACCTTCAAAGAAGTGATAAGAAGGAGTTCTTCAGAATGAGATCCTAAGTAATATTTAGGACTAGATGCTTGGTGACTGTTTTGGGAATCACAAACGTACAAAACAGCATTCCAATGGTGTTCTAAACCACTTACTTTACCCTTCAAATTCCATGTTAAAATTTAAGTGGTAAACAATCTTTTCTTCAAGTTGCTTCCTCTCTCATGGCCACCAGTGACGCAGACATCAGCTGGAAGAGAGGCCTCCAAGGATTAGGCAGTGTGCTTTAGACGTAACTTGGCAGCCACTTGTAAACTCCAAAGAAAGTAAATCAAATATCAGTGACTGATTGTGAAGCTCAATTGCTTCCTCTTTTCCAGTTTCTCACAAAACCGTTTGAATTCAGCTTCCCTTCTCCCTAACAGTAGCCAATTCTGACGGAAGTCTATTCTCTCAGACTTGCTTCTATTTAGGAGAAATTGCTTATATTGTTTTTCCCAAGCCTATTAATAACTTAGAAAAGAGTTACACATGCTGAATTTTAAACAACATCACAAATATTTTCCTGTGGCATTTTCACTGTATTTTTCTAAGGTCTGAATTCCAGTTTACCTCAAGAATATGAATTCAATAGCATATTCACAAAGGGTAATATCATAGAAACTATACACAGGATTTTCTACAATCATATAGTTGGAGTTTTCACAATTTCATTTTTCTTCTAAATTTCACAAAAGGGCATACAAGAGGTAGTATTAGTATTTGTATATAAATTTAAATATTTCAAAAGGTAAAGTTATATTGATTTATGTTTCATCTTTAATATGTAATAGCAGTAAACTGTGTTTTAAATAACATTGAAAAAATATACTTTATACCTGATTTTTTTTCCTATCTCTTAACTTGAACTAACAACAAAGGGTTCATTGGGGGATGTTATGAGGAATTATTCTTTAAAATATTAAATTTCTAAGAGGCATTAAATGAAAAAAAAAAAAAAAAAAACAAACACTGAAACCCTACTGACACCTAACAGAACAGAAACTTTCCATTTTTCCATAAGCAGTAGTACAGAACTACATACTTCAGCCTTCTCAGATTAGACAAGGGAACACATTTAAAAAAAAAAAAAAAAGCTTGTGAGACACCAGGATCCAATTTCTTATCCAAAGAAATTCTCATTTTCTGTTGCTTCTCCATACATCAGTTCTGCTCAGGTCTGGCAACTATTCCACTTCTCTAACAGGTCTGCCCAGAGTAGCTCTCCTTTCCTCATTAGCTCATGACAAGCTGAATCAACCCTGATTCCTTGCAAACCACACAGAACATAATCCAAGGTAGAGCAATCCTTTTTGCATCTCTAATCCTGCCAGTTACCACCCATTCCTCTGCCTTTACTAATGTCTGTCTTTTAATTACATGTAGATTCTTCCTGGTGAAGACGTCTCATCTTGAAGACGGGCTAAGCACTTTTATCTCCATAAAGATTTTCTTGATTCCACCCCTCAACCTGGATAGAATAACTCTCTTTTTTTGGCTCTCACTCTATGCTGTGCAGACTGCTATCACACGCTTATACCATTCTATTGTATTAATCTATTTACCTGTTGATTACCCTCCTAGTAGACTTAAATTACTTGAGGGTCTAAACTATGTCTTTTACTATGTCATTACTAGATATTACATAACATGACATTACTGCGTCATAGTACATATAACACTAAATAATTGGAGAATTGGAAGAACGAATAACTGCATACATGAGATAAATTTAAATTGTGCTTTCACAAAATTTTCAGAAAAGGTCTTTTTATTACCTAGAGAATAAATAGATTTTTCTGCTACTCTGATTAAGACTCAAACAGGAGGTGGTAGGCAGACTGGCCTGACCTCATCTGACTTTCCTATATTCACACAAAAGTCTTCAATAATTAACCCTGACAGAGGTTGTCAAAGAGCAATTCCTAATCCTAGAGTGAAAGGTTGCTCAAGTGCGGATTGTTTGTATAATAGAAGGACATTTTTTAATGGAGTCTCAGGAGTACCTAGTACAATAATGACAACCACAAACTGAGTTAAAACACTGGTAACTCAGCTACTCTGGATTCCTGGGGTTAATCTCTAAGATGCTGCAGCCTTTGTACCCCTGTAAAGTGAAAAAACTGTTAGCAGTGCCTACATGCCTATTTTTATATAATTGTAAATGCTTATACTGCCCTTCTAAAATAAATATTTATTGAACGCTTTAAAAGTGTTCCAAAAGTTATACACTTTAAAGATTTCCAAGGTACAAAACCATACTCCTTAAATGCAAAGACTTTAGTTTGTAAAAATATTTCTGAGAGGAGGATTAGGATTTGTGATGGTTATATTTTATTAATCCATTTATTTACAAAATACCAGGCATTGTAATGAATGCTTTCAACTACTTATAGGTTAAAAGGCTTTTGGAGTGTGGTATCAGATACAATAAACTCAGCATCTAAGAGTAGATTCATCACAATTATAAACATGACCTAAACAAGACAGGACTGCTCATTATGTCCAGACATCCTGCAGTATGTTGGGCATTTCATTTCTCAATTTCAACAAACTAACAATTTAATAACCTTGTTATTTATATCCATGTTTTAATGTCCCATTTTAATTACTTTGGCACTATAGGCATTTACTAGTTAACTCTATGAGAATTAGCTTTTACAACTAGTTATTATCTATCTTGGAGTGTCTACACTAAATTTTAACGCAAAATTTCATTCCTCTGGAACATAGAAAGATTTTACTTAGGAAAACTTTTTCCATATTCCAATAACGGTTCTCTCATCTCTAACCTTGCTCCTCAATAAGTTACCAAAGCTGCTTTAAGAGCCAATTCTCTTTGCACACTCTATGACCACAAATTTCAGAAACCTTACCATTTGCTATCCAACACACTTGCAGAAGCACCTACCTGACCCAGGAAGCGGGTTACCAGAAGTCTCCTTCTTCCCCTCCATCTCACCTTCCCTGACCCCACCACCACCTGGTTTCCTTATAGTCTGCTTCTATGAACTTTTGAAGGAAAAAGAGCCATATAACAGAGGCTGTGGGAGCAGCGTTTTCTTGAAGTTCCCAATTAGAAATCAGAATGTATTTTAACATGAAGAAAAGTTACAAATTCAATTAGATTCTAGAACAGTCAGACAGATTAAGAGTCAAATAAGCTTTGGTGGTGAGCTTATAAATCTATAAAACCAAGATTTACAATATAATTTGTTTATAGAAGAGGTAGATCACTACAGATTACATTGAAGAATATGAATAATTTCTTCTTTAATATTCTGGCCTTAAAAAATTCAGGGTCTTGCTCTATTTCCCAGGCTGGAATGCCGTTCAATCATAGCTCACTGTAGACTCAAACTCCTGGACTCAAGAAATCCTCTAGCTTCAGCCTTCCCAGTAGCTGGGATTATAGGCATGTGCCCCACACTCAGTTCTGGTTATGTTTTGTTTTAAGAAATTAAGAATATAGGAGTGCTTATTTTCATGAGAAAATGGTGATAGGTTAGTTTCAGATTGCCAAGAATGCTCTTTACAAGAAAGCCTATGATTTCTTTTAACTTCATTGTTTTTCTTATTTAACCAGTTTTTTTTTACTGAAAACCTAGTATGAGCCAAAAAGCTTTTTATGAGTGCTAGAAGCAGCAATGAACAAGACAGGCAATTCCTGAACTAATGGAGTTGACATTCTAGAAGTAGAAAGAGGAAAGGGGGACAGAATACATGAACAAGAAAATTTGGATATTGATACATGACACAAATAAACATAACAGTGATGGAACATCTTGGGGAGGGGCTTCTTGGGGAGGCTATTCTGAGGTGGTAACGTATGAGCTGAGTGTGAGTGAATGCTGTATGAATGGAAATATGGATGAGCAAAACACTGGGGCAGAACTTTCCAGACTTAGGTATTAACTAGAATACAGGATATAGGACAAGAAGAAGCTAGGCCTATTTAAGGAGCTGTGCCCACTGTGGTTGGGCTGGGCTGGGTGAATGGCGAGGTGGTAGAAGATGAGATCGGAGAATTGGCAGAGACTGATCCTGAAGGAGATGGGAGGTCAGAGTCCCTCCGTTATGTGCAATGGGAAGACACTGAAGGGTTTTAGGGAAAATGATTAGGGTCAATTTAGTCTTTAAAAGGACCACTGTTGCTGCTGAGAGGAGAACAGATAACGGAGAAAGGGGCCAGGTTAAAACCATGGGGAAGAGTTTGGAGGCCACAAAAGAAGAAAGGTGGCTTAGGTAAGATAATGGTGACAATTAAGAAAGGGATCACAAATGGAATAAACCCAGAAAACAGAGAATAGAAAAGCATTTACTTCCCAAATACGGTTAACTGAGGTTTTCCTCCTTTCTTTTTTTAAGAGACAGGGTCTTTCTCTATTGCCCAGGCTGGATTGCAGTGGCACCATCATAGCTCACTGCAGCCTCCAACTCCTAGGCTCAAGCAATTCTCCTGCCTCAGCCTCCAGAGTAGCTGAGACTATAGGAGTACACCACCATGCCTGGCTTTTAAAATTTTTCTCTGAACATTTTTTTAAATCTGTAACTAAAAAGTTTTAAAATACACAAAAACTGAGAATTTGTACTCAAACATTTTCATTCAACCTTGATCTCTGTCTTGCAGAAGAAATGAGAGAATAAATGTGGGGTTGGGGCTTAGAGGTGAGCTCTGGAATTGTTATGGAATTTCTCATAGTTTCCACATCAAACCTCATAAACTCACTTGCACATGCCATCATCTACAGATGAAATGTGACCACAAAACCCACTTGGTTGTTGATATGTGCCATGTGTTTCCATTTGGCAATAACACTCACCCTTACAACCAAAACATAGTGTCTGAAACCAAGGTTCTCCCCACTCCTGGCAGAACACAGAGTATATGTTCCTGGACGGTAGTATCCAAATAGGGCTCTGCCAGAAAGGCAGTTCTAGCCTGCACAAAACTAGCAAGCCTATAGGAAAGCCTCCTTTGTCTTTATGACCGATGTTATTTTGGTCTTTCACCTTTTGGCATTGTATGTGATACAAAAAAGAATAATATCTTCCCTTGGGAGCTTAAGCTCAGCTAGGCAGGTAGGCAACTACATAAAAGGCCCTCTGTTGGTGCAGCAAGCAGATAAAGCTCAGGAGACACAACTTCCTGGGGCTGAGGTCAATGTAAATCTAAAAACCAATTTTGTAAGGACCACTCATAAAAACTTTCACAGAAGGAAGCGAGATTTCAGAGTTACAAAGGAAACTAAAGAGAAGCCTACCAGCATGCTTAGTATAGTAACAGAGTAAATGTTAAACTGTCTGCAAGAAGACCATGCTATTAGGCTCCACAAAAGTGGAGGGAAAAAGCGCTCTCTGAGGGTCTCTGAGGGTTCCTCTGCAGGGAGGTGGTCAGGGCATTATGGAAACCAGGGTCTCTGAGGGTTCCTCTGCAGGGAGGTGGTCAGGGCATTATGGAAACCGCCTTTGGAGAGAGACTTACTTGATCTGAGACTTGGGGCAAGTCACAGAATCTTTCAGTGTCTCATATTTCTCACATACAATGCACAGGCAATAATATAGACTATGAACAGAGTGTTGGAATTAACATATCAAGTGCTTATCTTAGTCCTTAGCAGTACTGTTTCATTAAATAAGCGTCTGTATTTTCACAAGACCAGTGCTCCAGTCCTTCAGCTATAGAGCCAAGTGTCTCTGCATTTTTAAAATAAAGGCCTATTTCAAATGTATACACACACATACATACACAATCTCACACCATATATATTTTTTTCTAGATAGGCATGCATATTATAGATATCCAAATTTTAAGGTTCTAACAATTCAACACAAGCAATGAGGTCGCAAACACTTAGAAAACACTTGGATTAGGGAAAAAACTCTTAAAAACTATAAACAAAATTACCGATAGTATCTACTACAGATACCGCAGACCAATAGGAAAAAATTTCATGGTCTACACTATCTATAGTACAATGAGAGGTGTGGTTACAGGCTTGACAGAGCCAATTATCGAAAAAGATGAGGCCCCAAAATTGTCCCCTCTCTTGCAGCTGATTTAAGAAAACCTGAAGCACAGAAAAGCAGGCTAAGGGCTCAGGTCCTTCAGAAGGATTCAATATTCAACTCAGGGCAGAACCCAAAGGGCCTCAGCGTGTTGTGAGGTAGCAGGAATCATCCCTGCCATCCTCTACTGAGATCTCCTTCCCCAGACCTTGTGTTTTGTGCATTCGAACATGATCCACTACATATCTTCTTAATAACTCTGCAAATCAGGCATTCTCACTATTTTCCCAGTGATTTTCTTTTCCATTGTAGTTCAGGGATGTTACCCCATCAGTCTCTCTAATTCCAAAACTGGGACTCTTCCCCCTACACTCCATATTTGTTAAAGTTCTTTAGAGCTATCATTAAACATTCATAAAAACAACTTTTTTCATATGTTGATTTTCCCTAGTCAGATATATCAGGGAAGTTTTTTAAAAGTCAAGGATAGTTTATGTTACCAAAGCTGTAATAGAAGGTTTCCAACTGGTATTTTTTGGTAAAGTCTGGATTTGCCTCACAAATTTTCCGAGTAACAAAAGCCATGTTGCAAACATGATAATGTCACTGTAGTCTTGTTCGGAATATTACTCACTCTTTCTGTTGCTTTGCTACTTCAGCACTTGGGAAAGTATGAATTTCCCAATAGTGTGACCATGATACTATTTTTGAATCTTCAGTGTCCACTTATTTTCAATTTAGTGAGAACAGTATATTTGAGCTGAATTTTGAAAGCTTGCTGAGGAAAAGGAATTCAATTTTACTGTTAAAAGACTTTAAGAAAGACAAATATGATACATACAGGAAAATGTAGCCTTAAAAAGAAAGCAAAAATAAAATAACTTTTTTTTCCCGGAATTCAATACTTTAATCAATATGCAAATTTCTTTCTATTTTGAGTACCAAAATCCTTGTAATCCTCCCAAGTACACACTTGTGAATAGCATAACATTGATACTTTTGGTTGTAGAATGAATTATACAATTATTTGATAATCACTAATTATAAATTTGTTTCATGATTGATTGCAAGTTTACATAAAGTTCAGTAGAAACAATGCCAAAAATATAAGGCCATCACAGAAATTTAGATTCAAGAAATGGAAAAAGAAGCTCAAACTAGACCTCTTATTTTCTCCTAGATATAACATTATTAAGTTAGGTGCACTACCAGGGAGTCACTTGCCTAGACATAAAAAATTCAAATTAATTACAATGCATAAATAAACAGATGGATCAAAGAGAAACTTACTAATTCTTATTACCCTTTCAACAAACTTCAACAGGAAGTTCTCTTTCGAGGAAAGAAAATACCAGTGGAGGAGATGGGGGAGACCTGCCCCTTAAGTGGCAGCCCCCAGAAGCCAGGTTCCCTCCAGCAAGGCTTCTATGATCAGAGCCACCAGAATTGTTCCCCGTTTCCTGTGCTTTGACTGCCTTCTTCTTTCATTGCCAGCCTTTACAGGTGTGGTCTCATAGCCTCATCCATTTTCTTACTACCCATTAACTCTTTAACCTTTTCTAATTTTTGTCATCTCTCTACAAGTTTCCAGGGATCTTGTTCTTACCAAATTTGAGGACTAAGTTCCCCATTATGTTCAAATCCTTCCAGTTAAAACCTTTTTTCCTTCCTTGGCTTCAAAGACTTTAACATTTTCCAATCCTCTTGTAGTGATCCTTCTCATTCCACATAGTGTAGTCTCTAAATACATGAGTTTTGGAGCCAGACATATCTGGCTTCAAATCCTTCTTCCTTAAATGTTCTACCTATGTGGGTTAGGGCAGGTAACTGAATCTCTCTAAGTCTCTTTAGAGATGATAACAGTACCCACCTCATCTGGTTTTTATAAGAGTAAATAATGCAATAGATGTAAATCACTTAGTTCGGTGCCATAAAGCCCAGCCCTTAATGACATTAGTTATATGTATTCTATATACACAGGTTCTCTACCCAACCTGTCTCAGAGAACCTATTTTAAAGTGTAAAGAAGCTCTATACTTATGTAGATAACATCTAAATCTCTATGCTATGGAAACCTTAAACCCCTCATGCTCAAAATGCACATATCACTCTACAACTATTAAACTTTTCCACTTTCCTATTTAAGTCAAATGAAACCACTAGCTTCACAGTCACATTAAAAATCTTCTCTCTCATTTGGTGACAGAGTAAATTTTATTAATTCCTCACTTATGAAGCAATTTAGTATAGTGGCTTAAAAAAGGACTGGAGACTGGCTGCTGTGTTCAAATACCAGTTCTGTTACTTACCACTATGTGACCTACAGCAAGTCATTAACTCTTTATGCCACAATTTCCTAATCTGTAAAATAAGAATAATACTAGTACCTACCTCATAATCCTTGCCTCCTATAATATATATTAAGTATTACATTAATGTTATTAAATAAAATTTGCAATGTGAGGCGTTCTGGTTTTTCATGTTTTCATCCTTTTTGTGATGGTTTCTTCTTATCTTAGTGGCTTTATCTAGCTGTGGTCTTTGTAGTTGGTGACTTTTGGATGGGATCTCTGAGTGGGCATCCTTCTTGTTGATATTGGAGCTATTTCTTTCTGTTTCTTAGTTTTCCTTCTAACAATCAGGCTCCTCTGCTGCAGGAGTGCTGGAGGTCCACTCCAGACCCTGCTTGCCTGGGGATCACCCACGGGGACTACAGAACAGTAAGAGTTGCTTCTGGTTATACACCAATAACAGACTAACAGAGAGCCAAATCATGAGTGAACTCCCATTCACAATTGCTACAAAGAGAATAAAATACCTAGGAATACAACTAAGAAAGGATGTAAAGGACCTCTTCAAGGAGAACTACAAACCACTGCTCAAGGAAATAAGAGAGGACACAAACAAATGGAGAAACATTCCATGCTCATGGTTAGGAAGAATCAATATCGTGAAAATGGCCATACTGCCCAAAGTAATTTATAGATTCAATGCTATCACCATCAAGCTACCAATGACCTTCTTCACAGAACTGGAAAAAACCACCTTAAACTTCATATGGAACCAAAAGAGAGCCCTCATGGCCAAGACAATCCTAACCAAAAAGAACAAAGCTGGAGGCATCACGCTACCTGATTTCAAACTATACTACAAGGCTACAGTAATCAAAACAGCATGGTACTAGTACCAAAACAGAGATATAGACCAGTGAAACAGAACAGAGGCCTCGGAGGCAATGCCACACAACTACAACCATCTGATCTTTGACAAACCTGACAAAAACAAGCAATGGGGAAAGGATTCCCTGTTTAATAAATGGTTTTGAGAAAACTGGCTAGCCATGTGCAGAAAGCAGAAACTGGACCCCTTCCTGACACCTTACACTAAAATTAACTCCAGATGGATTAAAGACTTAAGCATAAGACCTAACACCATAAAAATCCTAGAAGAAAACCTAGGCAAAACCATTCAGGACATAGGCATAGGCAAGAACTTCATGACTAAAACACCAAAAGCATTGATAACAAAAGCCAAAATAGACAAATGGGACCTAATTAAACTCCAGAGCTTCTGTACAGCCAAAGAAACAATCATTAGAGTGAAGTGGCAACCAACAGAATGGGAAAAAAGTTTTGCAATCTACCCATCTCACAAAGGGCTAATATCCAGAATCTACAAAGAACTAAAACAGATTTACAAGAAAAAAACAAACAAACCCATTCAAAAGTGGTTGAAGGATATGAACAGACACTTTTCAAAAGAAGACATATATGAGGCCAACAAACATATGAAAAAATGCTCATCATCACTGATTATTAGAGAAATGCAAATCAAAACCACATTGAGATACCATCTCACACCAGTCAGAATGGCGATCATTAAAAATCTGGAGACAACAGATGCTGGAGAGGATATGGAGAAATAAGAACACTTTTACACTGCTGGTGGGAATGTAAACTAGTTCAACCATTGTGGAAGACAGTGTGGCGATTCCTCAAGGACCTAGAAATAGACATTCCATTTGACCCAGCAATCCCATTACTGGGTATATACCCAAAGGATTATAAATCATTCTATTATAAAGACACATGCACACGTATATTCATAGCGGCACTGTTTACAATAGCAAAGACCTGGAACCAACCCAAATGCCCACTGATGATAGACTGGACAAGAAAAATGTGGCACATAGACACCATGGAATATTATGCAGCTATAAAAAATTATGAGTTCCTGTCCTTTGTACGGACATGGATGAATCTGGAAACCATCATTCTCAGCAAACTGACACAAGAACAGAAAATCAAACACCGCATGTTCTCACTCATAGATGGGTGTTGAATAATGAGAACACAGGGACACAGGGAGGGGAGCATCACACACTGGGGTCTGTTGTGGGGGGTCAAGGGAGGGCCAGCAGGGATGGGGAGGTCGGGGAGGGATAACATGGGGAGAAATGCCAGATATAGGTGACGGGGATGGAGGCAGCAAACCACATTGCCATGTGTGTACCTATGCAACAATCTTGCATGTTCTGCACATGTACCCCAGAACCTAAAGTAAGATTAAAAAAATCTTGCAATGTGGCTTTTTATTGATTTAAAGACAGAAGACAAGGAAGTGCAGAACTTTAAAAAAGCAAAATAAGATATTGTTATTAGTCCTTATTCCTTCCTGTGAATTCTCATTGCCATTACTATTGTCTAAGCTCAGAACACATCCTAACCGGACGATGGGAAAAGACATCCACCCAACCTCTCTAATCTCTCTAATTCTAGCCTCTTACCTTCTTTAGTCCATTTTTCCTTTAATCCCTCATTGCCAGATTAATCCATAAAAACACTTTTGTGACTTTTTGGTCTAACTCCATTGGTGACTCTGTAACTCCTCATGGTTCTCAGACAATGGGGAACTGCCACACCTGCAGTCAAAACTTACCTATTTCTCTGTGGGATCTGTAAGCCTTACCAAAGTGAAAGCAGCCAGGATCACTATAACCTCCATGTCTTCTTTCTTTTTCTTTTCCTTGCCTAGAATGTGACATATTCCAAGTCTTCAAATCTTATATACATTCTTCACCAACCAGGTGAGATTCCACTTCCTCTGCAGAGACTTTGCAAACTGGGATTCCTTTTACTCAGCCTATGTAGTACTACATAGTATACTACAGAAGTGATTTTTTTTTTTCTCTGTATATACTTGGTTCTTACTATGAGGTTAGTGTTTTAGGTTATTATTTACATGCTTCCTGTGTGTGTATTGCTCACTGCACAATTTCAATATTGTGCAGATGATACATGAGATGGAAGTGGTCAAGCTGCTGGATGAATAATGATCTTGACCTGGGATGAGGGTTTGCTCAATTTTTTGGTTTGAATGTTGAATGGTCACTCATAGTCATGAATGTAATAATATTTTCACCATACCATTGAGCATACCTAAATCAAGTCAAATAGTTTAATAAATTCAACTTAAATGTATACTCATATCTGTGTGCAGAATGCACTTTATTCATATAAACTAATCTCTATATGAAGAAAAGATACAGTTAAATACCCAATCTCTACATAAAGACACAGTTAAATACAGTTAATTGTACAAAAAAAAAAAGGCTTAAATACTCAATACCATTATAGTGGGGGAAGGGCACCTACAAAATCTTTGTGGAAAAGAATGAACTTGGGGCAGGGGAACTAGTTATATCTTCTTTCTAGTAGTTTATTTTATGTCCAAAACAACACTGAGAAGTTTTGCAAATTGTAAAATGCTATGAGAATGACCAGAACAAAGGCCTTATTCATACTCTAAATTATCTTAGTCCACTTGCCTAAGGACCTTTCCCTTTCTTAGACCCAGAAAAAAGAAAAACAAAACAAAACAAAAAAAAAACCAGAAGGACACAGAAGCAGCGTTTTGTTAAAGAGAGAAAGATACATGTGTATAAGGAGTTTAAAGGCAATGAGATTTAAAATGAAACTGAAAAAAATAATGAGATTTCTTAAATGATATTTTACACTAAGAAAAATAGCTTAATTATATGGGTTTAGTAATAATAATAACAGCAACAGCATCAACAACCACCACCACCAGAGATGTTTTGGGGTCATAATATAGTTAATCTAATATCTTAACAAGTAGGATCTGGAAATCCACCATAAACTCGCTGATGCACTATCTGAATTTTAACAAGATGTCTGCCTTGAAGTTTAGGAAACACTTCCTTGCTACTTTCTTGATCTATTTACATCTAAACTAAATACAGTCAAAAATGTTCTACTGAAAAATGACCCTCTGCTTCTTGATTTCCTAATCTTCAAAGCAAGATTTAATTTTGATCCTTGTACTTAAACTCTTACATACCTTTATTTTTCAGCAAAAAAGTAGAAATAACAAAGGATATTCTGGTTAACAAATGATTAACCAAAACTTCCAACTAAGGAAAATGCTGTTCTGACTAATGAACATTTTACCATCTCTATCTTACTCTGCTTCAGTTGATTAAAATATGCTTGTTACATATGTAACATGCCTTACTCACACAAAGACTTTCTTGAGTTGGCAATCTTAACAAAACAGCGCAAGCTGCTGGAACAGAAACCAGGGCTTGTAGTATCCAGAAGGAGCCAGCATTTGGGAAGTCACACAGGACTTCTGCCTTTAGTCATGCACACTCAATGATTCTCAAGGATTCCCAAAGAATACTCTAAGCAAGAATGACATAATTCCAGATTAAACCAGAATCTTTTAGCAGGGGTGCCTGAATAGGACCCTTCCTGGGAAACAGCACATTGCAAAATGACATCCCAAAATGTTGCAGAATGAGAAAGTGGACAAAAGACAGTAATAGTCCAACTTTCGTTAAATTCCAGAGAATAGTCCCCTAAGCTATAGGCTTGCTGGCAAATGTAATCAGACTTATATACATCATTTCTAGATGAATTTGCTATTTAGTCTTAGAAAATATATTTAAGCTGTACAAATAATGAACCACAAAGAAGAAAAACAAATATTTTCCCTTGTTAAGTATTATTAATCAGAGTAAATACAGCTCCATCTTATCATCATGTTTTCTATGAGGAAACTTCTGTTCTTTTTTTAGATTTGGAGAATTGCTTTTCCTGACAGAACCCCCAGAACTGAGAACCCTGAACTGTAAACTTGTCCTTTGTCCTAGTTGTTTACCAGCCTTATCAGGGCACACATGGGTTGGCAATGTGATTCAAAGATAAAAATCCCAAAGATATAATTAGATGTTTTTCTCAGAAATATCACCCAATACTATCAAAATTTATTTGTTGTTTTTTTCACAACATACTTGAAGAGTCCCACAATTTCTTGCCATTTAATCATTTTCTTTTATATGAGTGAGAAAAAAACAACTTGGTATTGAAGAAATATGTTTATTTTTTGATAAACTGAAAAAGGAGACCTTTATCTCAAAGCTTCTGTGTGTTTTCTGTATCAATAACACACTTACTGCTCATAAATATAATGATGAAAATAATTTTATGTCCCTGAATTTTAATATACATACACAGTAGAAAGATATATTCAAAGCCAGTAGAGTACAATCTTTCTTATGGTACATTTGCATTTAGTTAAATTCTGAATAAAGAGGATAAAAAGACAAACGTAAAAAACCACAAATGACGTGTAAAACACCCTGTAGCCCAGTTAAAGAAGTGCTATGAAAGTCTCTCAAGTTTTTTACTGAACGCCATCATGGCTAAAGAGAGACTGACAAATTTGAGGGAGAAAAAAAATCTTCTACTGCCACCTACTGGTATTTTATAGTCAATGATTCTCAAAGGTGCTATAATGACAAACTCCACATTAAAGCAGAATCTTTTGATTTTTAAAGAAAGAATAATCTTTGAATTTGTGTCTGTATTCTTCTAATCATGAATACACACACACATACACACACACAATAAATTATGGTTATAATATTCTACATATTTCTAGAAGTAGAAAGTAGAGTCGGATGAGCACATTTTCCTGACTTTCTGATTCACGGGCCCATTATAACACATGCTCCAAAAGAAAGTCCAGAATATCACATTTCCATTCTTTCCTTCCCTACATAAGCCATTCTACTTAGTCCTAGTTCAGCAATAAAGATTTGAAAATGACTGGTCTTGGCAGACTTATCTGCAAAGTATTCTCAACTCAAACACTCCAGGTCAGCTGTAGAATTTTCCCTCTTAGCTAAAGAACCACAGGCCAAGGCTGTATTTTTTGAAGACTTCTCTAGAGTTAAACTCCAAAAATGACAATATAACATTGACAGAGGGTTCCAAATGAAAGATCCAAGGCTGGAACTGTAATAACTCCTGTTGGCAAAATTATATAACTAGAGTTATAAACATGAGTTTAAAATTTAGATAGAGTTGGGGGGCCCAACTTACTACAGTCAGCTTCATTTTTTGTGTTGGGGAGGCCTAAGAATTTTTTAAAGCTTTAGCTAAAAGGTTTTAAGTACGATAATTATTCTTCTTAACTCAGAGGGTATTTTTAAATCAAAGTAGATAAAGCACTTTGAAATAAACTATTTTCTGTCAATAATATACCAATTTTTCCTGCCAAAAATGAGCTATGAAAATACTTTTTAGTTATTTTATGTCACAAGTCATACCTTATATGATTTTTCATGCCACACTGTTTCATCTATTCTAAAAATATACTGGAAAACATGGATTTGACTAACCATTTTGTCCAAAATCAATGTTAAGTACAATATGAAGCAAAAGTCACTGTTCCAACATAGAAATCCTAGTTTTGTCTTTCATATCCCTAGACATGAGCAAATTTGTCTGCTAGGACACTGAAGAGTTGTCCATAATTCTATAGTGCTATAATTAAGTCTTGTACAAATTCTGCTGCCAAAAAATCACCAGAGTGGGTGGTGAACACAGCCAAGTAAACTCTAATTATGGAAGGCAGGTTTTCTAAGATCTTAGACACAAGAAGCAAAGGCAAGATAAGACAGCTAAGGCAGGTTACAAAGGCAATATAAATAGCCTTGTCAAATTCAAAGCAAGCCCCTTTGGTACCCACTGCTACCTCTCATAGCTCATAGGTCTTCAGAAATACAATCAGAGACCTTTGCTTAGAATCCAGCACTTAATTATTCCCTGAAAAACAGAGTTATGAAATGTACAGGTCATTTTCACTCCTAGAACAAAAAAGGGCGACAGAATCCCAATGTTCAAGATAATTTTCTATTTTATATTTCAGCTCTCCCACAAACACTATTTTTTTCAAGTTCTGTTTAGAGTTCAATAAATGCACTTTAGCACTCTAAAAAACTACAAATCATGTCTACAGCACAATAAATGTACACAAACTGAATACACACATATAACCAGCACCCGATCAATAAAATATTGTCTGCATTGCAGAAGTGTCTTCCCATCCAGAAAAGTGGTATTTTTTAATTTTATAAAACAATATTAAAAATTATCTCAATAAGAGCATTATATAACATATTCCTTCTGCCTGGATCCATAATTTCAGCCTTAAAGTAGAAGTGATTATGCTTTTTTTCCTTTGCCTATATAAACATCTAGGCCCTTCTTAGTCCTTATCAACAAACTGAATTTTCACTCTTTGAGTTCCCGCTCAGTATCACCTTTTCTATGAAGACTTTCTTGATCTTCAGAGAAAAACGAGAAAATGAATTAAGTCTTCATCTATTTTCACAGAAGAGTTTGCAAATGGTCTATGTTCACACAGCACACTGAGTTACAGTTATTTGTATGTACATCTACTTTTCTAGACTATAAGCACCATGTGGATAGAAAAAGCATCTAATTTCACCTTTTGATCTGGTTTCTGTACTTAACACAGTGCTCTAAATGAGATACTTTAAATTGTGTGCTAATAAATAAGTCAGTATTTTTCTCACAGTTTCTTCTACCATAGGAAACTGAATGATTTTTCAAAAGAAAATGTTCTATCAAACTATTATATTAAAAGAAGCAATACCTATTGTCCAGATGCTTTAAAATATATATGTTAATGCCCTACACATAATTTATAATATAGCATATTTCATTCAAACAGATTAACAAAATATGTTAATTTTAATGTATATATAAATTATAAATACATTCAGCATATATTAGCTGACAACAGAATGCTTTGTGATAAGAAGCTATTTTTCTGTACGGGATGATATTAAGATGCTTCTCTGTAGAAAGAAGCATTTTAGGTTTGATTTTCCTTATACCACTCTCCTGTTCCCATTCTCTTCCACTGCAAAATTAAACTAGTTTATTTCAACGAAGTTGAGATTAAACTTTACTTTTACACTCAGTTCAAGGACCAAAGCAGAAGAAACACAAACATCTCATGATAAATCATAAATGCCAGTGCTCTCCTACCTGTGTACCTAAGCTGGCTGCCATCATGTGAGTCAGAAGTTTAGCTGCAAACATGGAGTACCTGGCACAGAAGATATGGGAAAGAACAGCCAAGAAGAGACCTGTAGGAACCAAAAAGTCCATGTATAATTGAATAATCCATGAAGATTCAAACAGCATTATAGCAAGAATCTTTGGGGGCAGTTAGGCATGTCAGGTCTGCCACCTGCCTCTGCCCAGTACCTCTGGAAAAGATGACATGGCAATTGTATTCTCCACTTTCCATGCCAAGTAAGATCTTCACACTTATCAGTTAAGCCCAATGGATAACTATAAATATCTACACGTTCACTTTTCTGTTAAAAAGACATTACAAATTAAGCAGATTAATAATTTTATTAGACCCTTGGTTTTCTATATTTACAGAAGTAAAGTTTTATTCTTTAAGAATTGAATTGCAATCTAATTTTCTAAGAACAGGTGGTTTGGGGAAATAGAAATATTTGAGAAAGTGAATAGGATTTTCAGTCATAAAATTTTGAATGGTACTACTAAAACTCAGGTTTCTCAATCAACCCTTTTTATCTACTAGAAATAGTTCTATAATTACAATAGTGGTAATTATGAATTTTCAAGGCAACTTTGCACTATTAGATGCCAAAACCAGGAAGAAAATGTGTTATTTTCTCCACAATGACTTTTAACTTAAACTGCTGAATTTCTAAGTTGTGTGAAGAAAACTATTTTATTATCTTTGAGTCTGTTTGAATTCACCTATTTACATTACTCAAGGGGACAGAACCTTAGCACTAATTCAACAAATCTTTATCTTGCAATTAACATAAATTTATTTTAATGTTAGATTTTTAAAGGCAGAGTATACACATATTTTTTAAATATTTTCTGCCTCTTAAGACTAAAATGTGCTGCATATGATAACCCATTTGTTTTTTCACTTAAACATTTTACCACACTCATTCTCAGTAGGGTTATTTTGTCTAAGGATTACTGAAACATAACAGCAATTGACATATGTATACTGCTTTGCCATGTACTTTGCATGCATTACCTCATTTCATTATATCAATGCCTCCTTAATAAACAGGAGTCACTGCACTTATTTAATATTTTGTTTTCTTCTGAAGCTGCGGAACAAACTTTCAGAATATACTGCATACTGGCATAAGTGGACTGAGCATCTGCAAAAGGTCTACATGAGGTCTTATAACTTCTTTTTGAGAAATCCTTTGAATTATATTTTTATATTTTAATAAGGTAGACAAGGCTCTCCACAACGAGAGGCTTTGCATTAGTCAAGGCTTTCAGCCTAGAAATTTGGCCAAGAAATCTGGAGCAATCTGCTTTTAGGAAGGCTTCCATGGGATGTTCTGGTACAGGTGTGTAGGTCCTGGGGCTGACTTCAAAATCCACCTACGCAAGTACAGAATGTATCTTCAGAAACTACAGAGTCCTGCCAGATATTCTGCATCTTGACTTAGGTAGTCTATATACTATTGGAGCTGGTGCTCAGAACTCAACAAATGTATACTTTGAATTCCCCAATATGATAAAAAGCCTGCGTAAATTCAAGGCTTGAGTGTGTTAATGTGCACACCTGCAAGTGTATGTGCATGAGTGTGTGTGTGTGTTAGTTATATACTCTTCAAGGTAGACTTTGCAAGTTTTTTTTTTTTTTTCATTTTAAGGCACATGATCACAAATATGTGCTTTGCTATAAGTTTGCTGTGGTAGATGATAACAACGTGAGGCGAGGGATTAGTGCTGAACAAGGAGAAATATGTAAGTCAACTGTTTTTTCTAGCTCACAAGAAGAGCTTATTTATAGCCTTTTCCTTTAACTTAGTAATGCTCTATTATACTCCTGTTTCATGATATAAATCTAGTATACTAAATTTGACCAGCTCAGAAATATTTAATTAAGTATACTAAGCTTCAGTTAAAATGCTAGCATGACACCTGGTGGCAGTTCAGGATTCAAAGCCAGTGGCAGGAAGATAGGCCAGATTCTATTAGCCTATAACTATAATGCATCATAGTTATCTAAATGCATTTTTTACATAGCGGAGAAGAATATTGCTAACAACCCCAAACAGGCTGGGTCCTCATCTAGGGAAACTCATCTGGCTTGAGTGAGGGTACTGAATGTCTAAAATTTAAAGAAATGAATATTTCAGTTATCAGATTTTTAAGACACTATATACTAAATGCTTATCTTTTATTTTTTCATCTGAAATTAAAGAGCTATATTTAACATACATTTAAACTTAGAAATCACTTTTTTAATTGTAGAAATTTTTGGGTTAAATTTCTTAATATAAATTTGAAAATTACAAAGCATAAAGTGTTATAACTATAAATAGAATGATTTTTTAAAAAATAAAGTATAGGCTGGGCCCAGTGGCTCACACCTGTAATCTCAGCACTTTGGGAGGCTGAAGCAGGTGAATCACGATCAGGAGATCGAGACAATCATGGCTAACACAGTGAAACACCATCTCTACTAAAAATACAAAAAAAAAAAAAAATTAGCCAGGTGTGGGGGCACACGCCTGTAGTTCCAGCTACTTGAGAGGCTGAGGCAGGAGAATCACCCGAACCCAGGAGATGGAGGTTGCAGTGAGCCGTGATCACACCACTGCACTCCAGCCTGGGCGACAGAGCGAGACTCCATCTCAGAAAAAATATATATTTTTTTTTTTTAAAAAAAAGTAGGGGCGCGGTGACTCACGCCTGTAATCCCAGCACTTTGAGAGGCCAAGGCGGGCGAATCACGAGGTTAAGAGATCGAGCCCATCCTGGCCAACATGGTGAAACCCCGTCTCTACTAAAAATACAAAAATTAGCTGGGCGTGGTGGCGCACGCCTGTAGTCCCAGCTACTCGGGAGGCTGAGGCAGAATTGCTTGAACCCAGGAGATGGAGGTTGCAGTGAGCCGAGATCATGCCACTGCACTCCAGCCTGGCGACAGAGCAAGATTCCGTCTCAAAAAAAAAAAAAGTATAACAATTCCAGGTGTTACTTAAAGGCATACTCTGAAGTTTTTTTAAAAAATAGATTTCTTGACAATGATGTAGACAAAACAAGCAGCTAATTGAGTAATTTGCCTTTTCTTTTTTTCCTACCACTATGTAGATTACAGATTCAGTTCTAAAACAACATCTAATTAGTTCACTGACACAAATGACTTTTCCTCATTATTCAAAAGAAAGAAGGAAGATAAATAACCCTTAATAAAATGATAAGATTGATAATGTTTGATTTAGATAAGAAAAACTGTAAAGAACAGCTAAAGTCTTTTATTATAATACTTGGCTACAAATTCTCTTTTCTATTTCTACAATATTTGAATGTTTATATGCATATAAACATATGAAATATTTGTACATAAATTACATATGTACATTACATATGTTTATAAACATCTTTATTATTTGGCATCACTTAGGAATGAGAGACATTTTCCAAATAAATGAAGTTTACTACTTCACAAGACAAGTACATTTTCTCATGAAATTTTCCTTAAAATATTTATAAATTATGTTTATCTGTCTGCCTTCTCTACAGATAAATCCAAATAAAACAAAATTACCATTATTTCATTATTAAATGCACTATTAGTTTTTTAGCTTAAGCTTTTTTTCCTCCATTATTCCACCTAATGCATTAGGTTGGTGCAAAAGTAATTATGATTTTGGCAACTAATTTTAATTAAATTTCAAAAACCACAATTACTTTTGCACCAACCTAACAGCTGTGCTTGTCACTTTTTCTCCTTTTTGTTGCTTATCTCTATTGATTCCCATGTTCCTCCAATTCTCTCCTCAGCATAATGCCTTTTGGTTACTGCTCTAATAAGCTAAGGGCACAAAAAGAATATAGCTAACCCCGAAAAGACTTCCAGTATGAACAAAAGTCAGTGTGAAGCATTTTACAGTATAAAAGTTCTGTGTATTAAGGGAAAGGAGTTATTGTAGAGGGGTGAGGTTGCCAAGAGACCAGCCTCCAGATAAACAGGGTGGTTGAACTTAACGCTGTTCAATATAATAGCCACTAGTCACATGTGGGTATTTAATTTTCATTATTATTATTATTATTATTTTTTAAGAGACAGGGTCTTGCTCAGTCACCCTGGAGTGCAGTGGCATGGTCATAGCTCACTGCAGCCTTGAACTCCTGAGCTCAAGCAATCCTCTGTCTCAGCTACCTGAGTAGCTGGGACAGCATATGCCATCATGTTTGGCTATTTTTTTTTTTTTTTTTACTTTTTGTAGACACTCTCTAAAAATGTCCTTTCGTTTTAACCTCAAGGGATGATCTTAGTTTAATTTTCTGATAGTTGGAAAACTAGTTTACAATTTTAATTCACTGGTATACACCCTTTTCTTACATCTTTCTAAACTAAGAAGTGGTAAGCTTGTTGGCCTCTACAACTATTTACACACTTTGATCATTTGGGTTGTTCTGCTCTTAGTATAGTAAATGGAACTGCAAACTAGAATTGCTACCAGTACATTGTGATCTACTTTAACCTTTTAAAAAAACATTAAATTCCTGTCTAATTGTATGTTGCTGTATTTCAGGAAAAGTACTAGCCAACTGCTGTCAAATTCAGAGGGATATTTGATGTGTCCTGAAATAAATTATAGAATATGTATAAAAGATACATGAAATTCTCCTTTCTGGTTCCTGGGATCCATCAGAGGGATGGAAATTAATCCAGCCCTGAGGTATAAGCTGAAACTGAGGTACAAAGTGAAGACTTTGTGTCTCCTTATTGACAGAACATGCAATTACATAACAATATGACATGGACAAAGAAAATAATTTCAAATATGACTCCAAGTTAAAAGTGATAAAAGTAGATACTAACATTTAGCTGTTGATTCTCAAATACATGAGCAAATTTACGTAGTCTTTTCTAAAGTTCCAGAAAAGATATACAGGTATTTATTAATGATTCTCCAGGAAATTCATTATTGTCAGTCCTACTAGTTTTCTATAAAATCAGGATAACATTCCCTGTTTAGTTTTTAAAATTCTTTCTTTTAAATATATATTCAGTCTTTGGAACAAGCAAGGAATTTTTGTGGGTCATAGCAGCACATAACCTATGTCTCTATGGTAACATGTAAAATGACATCTAGATTTTATTTCAACATTGTGCCTTTTGGCTTTATTTCATCATTCTATAAAACTTCTTTGCTCATTAAATATATTAGCAATAAAGTAAAATAGGATGTCTCCGTCTGATTTTGGAACTATATGGACCTAGGAGATTCTACTAAATAAGAAATGTCATCCTTTAAAAAGATATTAAGAATAAGAAGTTATTAACTTGCTATTGAATTAAAGTTAGGTTCAGAATTAAAACACATTAAAGAAAATTTATAACTATACAAAATAAAGTTCTATTGGAAAGACTGGCAATCAGAACAAAAAATAGTAATTAATTACTTGATTCTAGCGCCAAAAAACTTCCTAAAAGACAAAGACTATATTAGAGAGACTGTTTGCATACCAAATATAAGAGATATGCATTCAATAATAATTACATTTACAGATAAAACATCACTAAAGCAGAATGTTAGAAATGTCTAACTTCATATATTTACCACCCTGTTATGTACATACAATTTATAATCAAATATTATGGGTGGGAAAACTGAAGTATAGAGAAATTAAGTAATTTGATCCAGGTCCCACAACTAGCTAATAGCATAATTAGGATTTGAACTTAAGCAGTCTGGTTTCACAGTTTGCATTTTTTTTAACCATTACCCTATGCCCTGCTCTTAATTTAATTCACTGTATAGCACCTTGCTCATATAAAAAGTTGTGGGGCTGTAAGAAGAGAATCAGGGCACAGAATGGTTGAGGGTGGGGGATAAAATTATAGTTTAAAGAATTCTCAGATGCCCAACCATATAATTAATACAGCTAATAATAATGCTTCTATTGTTAAGTTGTAGGTAAACAGTTTGACAGACATTAATACAATTTAATTTCTTCTTACTGCCAAATATGAGGCCTAGATATGGAATGTAAAAGATAATTTTTTAACACAGTGGTTGGCATATTCAGAATGCTTAAGTTGTAGAATGCAAAATCTACCCATGGGGTAGCTTTTTTTAAAAAAAACAAAAATATACAAAAATTTTTGCATGTATTATCTCACATAGTCACATAGTCTTCACATTGTAACTGTAGAATCTGGCCTCTAAACCATGGTACTATAAACTATAGCCTTTCCTCATCTATTATCTAGCTTCTATCCTACAGTGTATTACATATTCCTTATGGGGTGAAACTATGTCTCATTCTTTACTGTATCCTCAGTACAGAGATGGCCCTCTATAAATATTTGTTGCATGAATTAATGAATAAGACAATGGTATATTTGCATCTTGCATATATAAAAGGACTATGGGAAAACAGACTTTTCATTTTCAGAAATATTTAAAATTATTGATTCAAAAATACTGTCACTGACCTGAGATACATATAAATCCAGAAGAGAAAAAGGCTTCATTGTATGAAGACAAGTTGTCAGTCTGAGCATAGACAGCATACACAGACATGTGTGAACAGGCACATTCCACATAGTCTGAAGTTTCCTCAACCACTTTGCAAAATTGACTGTCAGACAACCAGCTAGGGCAAAAACACAATAGTCACTATTCCTCTTTCATCAATACTTAAGGTGTTGAGATAGCTTCTAAAGAAAAAAACAGGTTCCTGAACTTAAGGTTTCTTTAGTCAAGACTTAAATAGACCACATTTTCAAGAATAAACAGTGAAGGGAACATCTTGAGGACATGACATAACAGATTCCACAGGATGTCTTAAGAAGCAGCCTAAATACCAACCAAAGCTTCTAAGGCATTCCTGGTACCAAAGGAGCTTGTCTTCTCAACAGGGCAGCACCAATTCCTACCTAATCTAGAAAACCTACCCGACATGTTCAATAGAAGTCACTCTTCTAGCATTCAAAACTCCTGCAAGAGCAACAGAGTTGTGATATATGTTTACTCTTTTTTTTTTTTTTTTTTTTTTTTTGAGACGGAGTCTCGCTCTTGTTACCCAGGCTGGAGTGCAATGGCGGGATCTCGGCTCACCGCAACCTCCACCTCCTGGGTTCAGGCAATTCTCCTGCCTCAGCCTCCTGAGTAGCTGGGATTACAGGCACGCGCCACCGTGCCCAGCTAATTTTTTTTTTTTGTATTAATAGAGACGGGGTTTCACAATGTTGACCAGGATGGTCTCGATCTCTCGACCTCGTGATCCACCCGCCTCGGCCTCCCAAAGTGCTGGGATTACAGGCTTGAGCCACCGCGCCCGGCCATATGTTTACTCTTTATTTTTTTCCACAAGTCCTTGTATTTTGAACCACATAAATTACTTGTATGGTTTCCTAAGATTTCTTCCTCAATTTTTTTCTTCTTTGGAATGACATATATACATATATTTTCTAAGGTTCTTTGAATGGTTTCCTTTTATAAATTATGGCTAATTTAGCATAAAAACCACGTCATGATTTTAGCAAACACTGCATCTGATACCAAGCCTTCTGAGCCTTCCTCAATGACTATTACTTGAGCTTCTTCCCTTTTAATGCTTCTTAATTTCTTTACTTTTTTAAGGACCTAAAACTTCCTTGCCCAAACTCCAGATGCAGCTTGAAACATTCACTATTAATTACATATTGAAGATTTCAGAGTATTTATGCATTAGGTTTAAGATCTGTTTTAAACCTAGGAAGACATTTCAAGTGGAATTTATTTAAGAGAAAGAAAGCAGAAATTTCAGTGTTTTTGAGGACAGCTGGTTACCAAACTAAGCTATTATTTCAAACTTATTTAGAATTTTAGTTTGTGTGGCTGAAATTGAGTAATAAACAGAACCAAGTGACTGATACAAGCCCCAAACCTTTCTAGGCCACCAATGCCTGACCCTGCATCATTGACTGAGCTCCTAGTGACTGTAACTGCTCAGAAACTTGAGGCCCGAGGCCAAGGAGATTCAAAGAATCATTCTCTCCTTCTCATGCATGTCCATGGATTTAATCTCAAAATGTGCTCCAAGCCATGTGGACTAGAATTATAAATTCCTGCTGATCCCCCTTAAACACAAGGCATCAGCTCCCAGAACCACAAGTCCAGATGGAAAGGGTAAAAGAAGGAATTTCTTTCCTGCCCAATAAATTTACTGATAACTTCAAGGTTATCTGAATTTACCAGAACTCATGCTACATCCCATGAAAGTAGTAAAAATAAAGAAGTAAATCATGTGCTACACACATATTTAAATGCTGGGCTGCATCTGCCATCAGAACAATACTAGATCATTTCCTATGCTGCTTCCCCTTATTTATTGGAGAGGTTACTCTCCAGTGTAATGACCTGGGGCCACCATCTATGCTCAGCACAAAACATTAGGCTCAGTGGTACTGAAATGGGGAAGGACCAAATTCTGATTTTAAAAATTTATTAGTAAGTACCTTGCAGCAGCCTGATTCCAAAGGAGACACAGAGATGTCTGAGGGATAATTCTAGGCTCAGCAGCATGGATCCTGTAGAGAACTTCATTATCATTAGTCAGGATTTGTGAACTCTGACCTTTCACACTCAAAGATAATACCTAGAATGTTAAAAGCAACAGAACATATAATGATGTTTTACAATTAGTGTAATGACTGAGTCTCTTACCCTGAACTTGACTTCATTTTTCTAGTAGCTATAGTCACTTGTTATCTCTATTAGTATTTAGCTTACTCACACATGCAGGACGTCCCATTGGTTTCCCATTGTGCTTTTTCTACCCCATCTTAGTCATTGAGCAGTCTTCAGCTGACAACACTCACTTTGACTCTAATTAGCTGACTTCATTAAAAGTTAAGTACATAATAGTATATTATATTAGTGAAAGCTAGGTATTTTTTGCTTTCCCCACTTATCTATGTATTTTACTCAATAAAACATGAAGGAAATATTTCCAACTCATTTAGAAACTAAACATTCTATAAATAGTTCATAAAGATGGAACACATTTCATATCAGTTCACCATGTGTAGCACTTATGAAAACTATAAGCAAGCAAATGCATTCTGAGTGTGCCTGCTAAAGAAAATCAGATTCCAACCACATAATTTTTTAAATGATAGATTACCTTATTTTTCATGGTAGGAAGATTGTTTCCACCTATAAACCACTGTTGGCTGCTATACTCTGTAAACTGGACTAATTTACATATACTTTCCCCAGCCATTATTTCTGCATCCTGGACATCCAGTAGCCTCTCTGGAATTCGAATATAATCTCCTTCCTTTCCTTCAAACTTGTGCCCATTGATTTGCTGAGGATACCAATGAAGCGCCAATATTGACAAATATGGGCAACTATCAAGGATGGTTTTGCTTCTACAACAGAAAAGCAAAGGTTGTGTAAAAATGGCATGTGTTTGTATACATATATCCAATTATCTTTGTTAAAGTGCATTACACTGGGATTCTGTTCTTCATGTATAACAATAACACAACAAACCCAGAAGCAGTAGATAGACTATGCCTTCAGTTCTTTTGTGGCTAACTGTCACGATTTTTTGCATGGAACTTTCTGCATCCTCTTGCCTGATCCTCCTAGTAACCTAAAACATGGGTTTTTGAAAGCTGTTTTATGAATATCAAGATGCAATCTGTGGCTATAAAGTGTGCTTTTCTGTGTTAGTCACATCAGCATTGCTGGAATCAGTTCAGCAAAGCATGTCCCCACTGAGCTAAAGCCCTTTGCTTTATTTAACAACATCATAAACCTTATATAACTAGAGCCATGTTTTCAGCAAGAGTTTACCTCATGCCTTTCTAATCCACCAGAGCCTTGCTAATACAACTATTTGACTGATAAGAGAAACAGCACAGAACAGTGATCTTTTTTCACTAACAATTCTGTTTTGAAGATCTACTAGGCATAATAAGAACCTGGGCTCAGTGAAATTGCTTCTAAACCTCAGTGTGTGTTGAAATTACCTAGAAGTTTGTTTTAAAGTACAGATTTCTAGATTACATCTCAGATTTACTAAATCAGAATCCCTACCCAGGGAGAGGACTGGCGGTTCTAGGAATTTATATTTGTAAGCAGTCCCCAGATAATCAGATGCATCCTGTTGGCTGACTCATCACGTTTGCAAGCAATCAGGAGACACACAGATAAATCAGATCTTAAACCTGCCTGGAAAAGTTGAGAGAATATTACAATATTGGAATAAGATTTATGCATTAAATATTAAAAGTTATATAGGTCACAATAGATGTAGAGTATGTATAACTACATCACAGATCTACGTGATATCTTGTCAAGACCCCAGATGTGGGAAATGGACCAGAGGATTTTGAACTGAGTCAGGAAAAGAACGAGTAAGGACCAACCTTTTCCTCTTGTGATATATCCTCTCTAAAAAAATAACTCCTCTACAACCTTAGCTACCATATTTGAATTGGTGCCTTCAAATATCTGTCTTTAATCCACTTACTCACCTGGAGTTCTAGGTCCTTTGTCCATGCCTCCTATTGAAACACCTCAATTTGTAAGGACCCTACATGCCTCCAGCTCCACCACAGCTTGTCAAAATCTCATCTTTTAATCTGAAGTCACCACATCTTCAATGGTGACTCTCAGCCTAAAAAGCGTCACTGCAGACACCCTGACCAGATACCATGTGGCTGAGACCAGTGAACCTCAGCCACATGACTCCACATCCTCTTTCCCCTTCCGTCCTTTGTAATCTACTGAGAGTTAGTAGATTGCTATCTTGGCAAACTAAGACCACCACCACATGCAGTGACTCTACCTAACCCTAGACACAAGCATGCCAAATTTCTGACCCCCTCTTATTTGCTGATAACCATAATTTCCCTAAGACTTTAACCTGTGACATCTATGTCCCTCAAATGCACTCACCTTTATCAATCCCAGTCTGCTTTATACCTAGGTTTATATGAGGGGGGAAACTCCCACATTGACATGTAGACTGGCACCACTGCAAATTCACAGTGACCAACCTCAGTTGGACCCTCAGTGCCACTTGGCATTATTTTTACTTGGCTTCCAAGTGATTGTTCTAGATTCCATCATTCTCCTCAATATCGTTGCTCACTCCCCAAATGTTTAACTCTCAGCAGACACCCTTGATATTGCTCAAGACAATGTATAAATAATGCATATCAGAATATAGTAGTCAACCAAACAGAAAAGGCCTCTCTTTTTGTGTCTCTTATATACTCTTGAGTTTTCACTGGGCCTTTGAAGGCACAGATATGGGACTCAATATGCACAGCAAGGTAGATGGTTCATATCTGAGACAACCTGGTGATTTTAACATCCTGGTGATCTTATAGACATATGGGGAAAATGCAAAAGAATGAGATTATGGGGATTGCAAAGCTATGAACTGCTTGATTTCATTGAACAAAATAGTTGAACGTACTTCAACAGGGGAAAACAATGACAGGTACTCTTGACTACACACATGCATACATGTACACACATACACATACACACACACACACATACACATACACAAATGCATACTGTGGCCTCAGTGAGTGCAAACTTACTTAAAGCAAAGAAATGATCCATTTCAGAGGTTTCTGAGGACAGCAGCAGAGATATTTATAAGAGGAGATATTTATAAGGAGCTGAACTGCTAATCATTGATTTCAGATGGACATGTAGGAGCAAGGGTGAGGATTGGAGAACCCTTTCAGGAGGCCCCTGTGAGACTTTTCTGATGCTTTGCTGGTTTTGCACATTAAAGAAAACTTCTATTTCCAGGGTCCACTCATCAAAATTAAAGAAAGAGTAGAGTATAGGGATAAGTTAAATCTATATCTTTACCTCAAGTCACACCCTAGCACTGATCTGGGATGAAAGTCTAGGGCGCTTCAGAGCCATGTGCCTGGAGGGGGGCAGATTTTGCTACAAAGTAGGTGGTTACAATCTATTCTGACCACATGGTATGGTGTCCAGCAATGGCTGTAGACTCAAGTAAGTCTGGGGTTGAGTCCAGGCCTCACCATAGACTAATTGTGTGATCGTTGGCAAGTTGTGTAAGATTCCTAGCCTTAGTGTCTACATCTGTAAATAGGCGTACTAAAAGCGCTCATGCTAACTCTGAATAGCTATTTAAAATGATCTCTGTAAGGACAAAACAATGTGTATAACTTTTAGCAAGGATTAGGTTGAACCACATGGAAATTTCATTATACTGTTTTTACCTATTAACAAAGGCAATCAATATTGTTCCACTTAAGTCAATTTCAGGACTATAACAGAGGTATAATTAATATCATTTTTATTATTATATCCCTTACTCTCTCTTACAACGTTTTTCTATCTGGATTGACTATGTCTTTGAAGTTCATATGACTTGTGACCTAAGAACTAACATTGGGCTGGGCACAGTAGCTCACGCCTGTAATTCCAACATTTTGGGAGGCCAAGACAGGTAGATCACTTGAGCCCAGGAGTTCAAGACCAGCCTGAGCAACATGGTGAAATCCCATCTCTACAAAAATTAGCCAGGTGTGGTGGTGCATGCCTCTGGTCCCAGCTATTAGGGAGGCTGAGGTGGGAGAATCACAGGAGCCTAGGAGGCGGAGTTTGCAGTGAGCCAAGATCTTGACATTGTACTCCAACCTGGACAACAGCTTGGGACCTTGTCTCAAAAAAAAAAAAAAGAGAAGAAGGAGAAGAAGAAGAAGAAGAGGCGGCGGCGGCGGCGGCGGCGGCAGAGGAGGAAGAGGAGGAGGAGGAGGAGGAAGAAGAACTAACATTAAGTTTCACATATCTAACTGATATTTTAAATTACCCTGCCAATGTTCGTAAAGGGCCCCATAAAGAGATAATTTAAATTATTATACAAGATTTTAAAAATATAATCTTCAAAATATTTCTGAATTTCAATGTGACTTAATAAACACTGATGCCACCATTCATGAAGATTACTAAAACTTATAAAGAGATTTATATAAACACTCTTAGACACATCAGATTAAATAATGGTCAAATAATTGTCATTGTTTTTTAGATAACACATATTACTCTGTGAGAATTGAAAGAATCTGTTTCCAACCATGTTTTATCATCAGCCATTTTTATGTTAAATCAAATAGAAATAAAACATTTTTAGGTCTTTGTACTAAAATGATCCAATTCACCTTATGACTACAATTTATAATACTACGGCATCTTAACATATTAACATATAGTTAAGGCCAGGTGCTGTGGCTTATGCCTGTAATCCCAGCACTTTGGCAGGCCAAGGCGGGCAGATCACCAGAGATCAGGAGTTCAAGACCAGTCTGGCCAACATGGTGAAACCACGTCTCTACTAAAAAAGTACACAAATTAGCTGGGCGTGGTGGAAGGCACCTGTAATCCCAGCTACTTGGGAGGCTGAGGCAGGAGAATCACTTACATCTGGGAGGCAGAGGTTGCAGTGAGCTGAGATGGCACCATTGCACTCCAGCCTGGGTGACAAGAGCGAAACTCCATCGCAAAAACAATTTAGTTAATATAGAGGTATTAGTATAGTACCTATAGTATAGAGGTATGTTAACATACAGTTATAAAATTAATCCTGTAGTTAGTAATGAACACAGGCCACATTTTATTTTTTCCTTTTCCTCTTGCTAGCTTTCTGACAACTAGCCTGAAGTTTAACAACAGTCTGAAAGCTGTCTCCAAATGGACAAAACAATCATAACTATAGCGGGAAGCACAATTATAACACATCAAAACACTCCTAAAGGTTGGGATCACTTTTTTTCTATTCAGAATATATCTTCTACTCATTAAATAAATAACAGCAACAGTAAGACTTTTGTTATTTTTAAAAAACACTTCAAAATAAGAGGAATATATTTTTGACAGTATACATTTATTTTTTTGATGTACCTGCTATGTTTCCTTCAAATAATTAACTTCAGCTGCCCAAGAGGTACAACGCATTGACTGTATCATTCTTAGTTACATCATCTAAATGTCATTTTGCATTATATATTGCTTTGTAAGCAGTGAAAAAAATACATAAAAGGTACTGCTAATATATTAAAAGATACTTACTTTTCACCAGGAGAGCCACAAGTAACATTAGTCAGCAGAGAAAAGGCAAAATTCTCAGTCACTTCAGTAAAGTGACTGAATCCCCTGGTGTCCTTGCGCTTTGGGTTAATAAGAGAACAAAGAATCTCATAGAAAAGTGTTCGGCTTGCAACATTGAAAGCTTGATTTTTTCCTTCAGCAGTTATCTGGAAAAAGAATCTAAGTATAAAAATATATCTATAAAAAAATTTCTTAAATTATATGCAACAGCTATGTGTGTGTGCGTTCTTTATTAACAGTTGTTAACATTAATAAGGATAAACCTATGAAAATTTAAGAGAAATTGGTATCAAAATTATATTTCAAATACATACATTTTCAGTTGAAAAAGGCATAATCACCAAAATATTTTCCACTTTATCATTACATAAAGTCCCAAATGGCTGCATAGATTACTTAATTTTAGCTACAATAATTAACTTCATGAGTTAAAATTAATCTCACTTTTACATCTACCCCAGGGATTCTTATTCTTTTGACCAACAAATAAGGAAAAAAATATTTCAAGAATATTTGTTTATAATAGTAGCAAAATTATTTTTTTCCAGTCAACAGAAGCTACTATAATCACCAAATATTTAAAGCGCCAAATGAGAAAATCCTTTTCAAGATTAGTCAAGAGTTCCTGTCACTTTTGCCTTTTTCAATAAGTATGACCCTTCCTACTTACACACACACACACACACACACACACACACACACAAACTGGGTTATTCATTGTTTAAGAGACAAGGAAAAAAGCAGGAAAAATCCAGAATGAAGGGGACCACATCTTTATTGTTTAAGCATCGGTGGGAAGCCACTTAACTCCATTACCTTCTGATAAGTCTCTATTACTTAAACTCTAAAAGTCATCACTTTCTCTATGATTCTTACACTATGCCCCATCCACCAACCTACATTATCACTCTTTTTCACTTGCATGTACCTTTATTAGTGAACTTATGACAACCTTGAAATGATTTGTCTGTTTCAAACTTATTGTGAAACTGGCTCACGTTCCCCATTTTTTTTTATAACTTTGTAATCTAGCACAGTTCCAAGCTCACAACAGAACTCAAGATCTGCATTTATAAGAATAGTCATCTCCCAGATAGTAAGCCAGAGTGGAGAATAATCCATAGGGAAATGTAAAAGACACAGAATAAAAATTTAGCAATGCAAAAATTACAAATGGAGACAGAGAACAACCCACTGGATACTGAAACAAGCAAACTAAAATGATAAATGGAAACAAGCTCAAGAAGATTTCCCAGAACTCGGAGAAAAGATAACAGGCTAATAGGACAACTCTGAAAACAAATCCCTAAGATACAATTGTGTATATAAAAGAGCAAGTGGAGGCAACAAAATAACACAGTTCCTTAATAAGCTGAAGAAATATTCAGGTCTAAAAATGTAGAGATTGCTTTTATACTAGAGAAAATTAGAAAAAGAGACAACACCAGACATATCTGGGTGATTTTAAAAAACATTATTTCAAGAGTAAAAAATAATCATACCAGAAACCAGACAGGAAAAAAAATTACCAGCAGAAAAACAAAAATTCCGTTTTGACTTCAACTTTTCTAAAAACGACATGCCAGAAGTCAGCAAAGCAATATGTGCAGAATTTTAAGAATTAAAGGTTATGATCCAAGAATTCTATGGTTACCCACACTTTCATTCATATTTTTTAAAAAAGTTTCTTTTGGTAAAGCACACAAAACTGAAACAAAAAGGCCATTTCCACAACACTACAGGCACCTTGTAGTTTTCAGCACTTTCTAGTAACCAATCTTCACAACAACCTGTAAGGAAGGTCTTATTGTCTTTGTTTCTGGTTAGGGAAACTAAGGCAGATGAAGGATGACTAACTTGTCTTACAGCACACAATTGGTAATGGTGGAGCCCAGGAGGTGCTCCTGACAGCCACCCTACACTGCCTGGCAACATTCCCCACTTGCTTATCCAAAAACAACCACCTAGATTGACTCAGTTCACAGACCAAGTCAGTCAAAATTACCTCAAACGTGAAATATAAAACAAGCCAGTAAAATACAGAGTTAACTCAAAATCCTTGTGAGTATGATAAAATAAATCAAGTGTAAAAACTAATTCTTCAAATACAAGGTACCTAATATTGAAAAGTGTATGATGAAAAGAAATAAGTTGACTCCACAAGGCCATTTTACACAAACAACAAAAGAACTTCCAACATTATTAAAATTGCCTTAGGAACAAGTAGAAGACCTGAATCAACCATGGACAAAACTTAAAAAGTTGTCAGGATAGAAGACAAAGATGGAGGCCTTTGGAGGTAGTGGTAGTCTACCAAACTTCTACAGAACAAATCATTCTTGTGCTTTTTCAAATGTTTCAGAACAAAATATTAGAGTCAACATCTCCTGATGGGCTTTGCCAAGCTTTGATAACCACAAAAATCAAAACCTGATGAAATTCAAAGTTAGCATATCAGATTCAGGGGGGTTTTAGACTGCTCTTGCTATTAAAGCAACTGAGAGCTTTTAAAATAATTTTTATTTCACCATGCCTGGGAAAATCAGGTGATAGAATATTCTGTCACAGCAAAAATTTGCCTGAACCCACAGCTGGATTTCATACAGAAAGTCTTTATAGTGAGGCATTTAAAGCTGATGCTCTTTTTTAGTACAATACTTGTGCCACTTCTAGCATGTGTAACAATATTATTTAAGATTTATTGAGATCTTTTAAAATAAATATATTGCATAGAACAGATTTTGTTTCAAAGAACTTAGAATTGGGGGAAAATAAAATTTAAAAATATAAAACGATTTAACTTAAAATATAAGGTCTTCATTAATGAAGTACATTCCAGCACTTGGAAGCTCTATTCTGTCCTTTTTAATTTGAGACTAGAGTGTATATTAATTTCATATGGCATATATCAATGGTTTGCCAGGTAAAATACAGGTGACGTTATTCAAATTTTAGACAGGCAACGATAACTTTCTGGTAGAAGTATGTCCCAAATAAGTATCTGCAACATACTTATACCAAAAAATATATTTCTTGTTTATCTGAAATTCAAACTGAACATTCCTTATTTTTATTTGCTAAATTTTGCAACCTTATCTATATGTGATCCTCTACATTTTCAGTACTTGTTTTATTATTCTCACTATTATAGCTATATTTAAAACATAAAATACATATTTCTTGTGTTTTTAAACACATTTCATGCATTCGTTTAGTCAGGCCCCATTTAATGGCTATTATTTTTCCCAGTTTTTGTTATAATAAGTAATGCTGAAATAAACATTCTCATCACACATGTATTTGCAAAAATGTCCCCCACACTCATTAGTTGTCTTTTCACTTTGCTTTGGTGTATACTAAGAGAAATTTTATTTAAACTGTACATGGTCAAGTTATGAATCATTTCCTTAATGGCTTCTGGGTTTTGTTTGATGCTTTAGAAAGATCTTCCCCATTCTAAACTAAAGTCATGAAATGACATGTTTTCTGCTGCTTTCATGGTTTCACTTTTATCTGCTCTCTCTAGAATATTTGATCTCTCTAGAATTTATTTTGGGGTAGAGTTTAGGATAAGGTTCAGCTCTACTTTGCTTTCAAATGGTTACATCAGTTGTCTCAACACTATTTGCTGAATAATATTTTCGACCCATTGATTTTAAATAGCACCTTTATCACATATGAAATTTTCATATATGCTTCAGTTTATTTTTGAACTTTTTGTTCTATTCCATTCATGTGACTGTTTATGTCTGCACCAGTGCCACTTTAATCACAGTCACATCAGAATATATTTCAAATATGTTTTCATATCTGCTAGGGCACGGCCTCTCCTCCTTTTTCTTCTTTTCCAGGAAAGTTCTGCCCATTTTCACATGTTTACATTTCCCAGGTAAACTTTAATATCATTTTGTCTATGAAAAATAACCCTGAAACAACTTACTGACATATTGATAAGAATTATGATGTATTTATAGGTTAATTTACAGAAAACTGTGTCCATGATGTTGAGTCTTCTTATTGCAAAACATGGGATGAATTTCTATTTACTATCTTTTGTTAGAATTTTTGTTTTCTTTATATATTTTCTGTATGTACATATGTACTATGTATTTCTATAATTATTAAAGAACTCAGTTAAATCAAGATTACAGTATTGATGTACATACAAAAAAGAATTTGAGAATACAATATATTATACCATTCTATTTTTCAAAAATTAGTGACAATAACTTGACTTGAAATTAACTAGAGCAAAGAAGGCTTCAGATGAAATAAGATATCAGTCATTTTAAGAATTCAAATGTTTTCTACTTGATTTTACAATTTTCTTTCCTTTTCTTTTTTTGAGATGCAGTCATGCTCTGTCGCCCAGGCTGGAGTACAATGGTGCGATCTCGGCTCACTGCAACCTCCACCTCCCATGTTCAAGTGATTCTCCTGAGTAGCTGGGATTACAAATGCATGCCACTATGCCCACCTAATTTTTGTAGTTTTAGTAGAGGCAGGGTTTCACCATGTCAATCAAGCTGATCTCGAACTCCTGACCTCAGGTGATCTGCCCGCCCAAAGTGCTGGGATTACAGGCATGAGCCACTGTTCCCAGCCACCATATTTTTATAATATTTAAAATATATTTTATTCCTCCAAGTATTCACAGGTTATTTATTTGATTTAAGTTATCTTCATATATGAGAAAATTGTACTGTTTGCTAATGGTTACTCAAAAAAAGCTAATTACATTTTCCCAGAGGAGCTACTTTTATAATTCAATTTTATCATTGATAATAGTACTAGAAATAGTCAAGATTTACTGTCTGACAAGTCTGAAATAAGCGTTGATTACTAACCAATAATATATAGTTCTCTCATATAACTTATTGAGAACAAAAAGTAGAATTTTAATATACTTTTCCTAAATCATATGAAGTGAGGTCCTGTTTTCTTCCCTAAAATGTAATTATTTACTGTACATTATTTCTCTTTTCCTGGCCAAAAACAACTTGGCATTGTCCTATGCCATTGGGTCATTAGAAAATTCAAGTAACATTTTGTGGAGTGAGATTTTATTGCTAGAGTTTTTTCTGCATGAAATAGCAATTGCTTCCCTTTGCTTTATAAACTCTTTGGTATGGCTTGCTCTTTTTACCTCTGTACTTTATAATTTTATTTTCTATCCTTCAAGCATTGTAATTTAAGAGATACCACAGGATGGAAAGTACACATGATGATCTAAAGCCCCACTGTAAACATCTGAAGTATTTAAAGGTCACTATGTAAGAGATGTAGTATTGTACAGTCATGTGTAAGCACTCAAAACATTCAATTCTTGTATATAAATATATTGACAGGAAATACCTTGATAAGAAAGCCCAAAGTAAATCTTCAAAGAAGGCTTTTTTAAAGTAATAATTTTTAAAATATCTTTCAAAATTTATATTCTTAGGCTCTCACATCTCCATTTATTATCATTTGCAAAGGTGTAAGTAAACAGGTTTAAAATAAAATCTGTTTTGTACAAGTCTATACCAAATTGAATGCCTGAAATTATCTGGTCATTTCTTAATCTTCCTTTTCTATGAAAGTTTTCAGTGCCCATGAGGACCAAAGAACAAGCAGAGGGTGATAATTCCTATTCCACGGCATTTAAACTGTAAGGACTATGCAGATAATCTAATTCAAGTCCTTTTTCTTGATGCACTAAAAAAACTGAGGCTCAAACTCCAAAGATAATTAACCAGTTTCTAGAGAATCACAAAGTGCCTATAGCTTCCAATCTCTGGAGCCTTTTTTTTTTTCAGGCACTGTCTTTACTACTGCACTAGATCATTCTCCAAGGCTAAGACTGAGATTTCTAAACAGGGCATCAGTCATACTCAAGCAAGAGGAAACTGTCAGATATGATGCATTCTATTCCTATATTCAGAAATCTAACTTCATCATGATTTCATAATAACCAATGTTATAAGAAAATGTGATTTTGGTTTTACTCAGGTTTTTAAATTTAAAAAATTTCACTAAACATAGTGCTAATATTTGCAAGAACATGTTACCTTTTCTATTAAATGCATCACGGCACTCAGTTGTTCATCTGTGTTTTCTGTGGCCACTTTCATGTTGATGGTATGGAGTACTCTGTTGAGAATATCATCATTCACGGGCTGATGTAGCTGATCTGCAAGCCCCCAAATGGCCTGCGAATCTGCGTCGGAGACAAGAGTGACATTGGCAGTCCCATACACTTTATCAATTCTGGCACCACCTTTTGGGTTAAAAAGTACAATCTGGAAGCGTTTAGGAAATGAATTTAAAGATCCTGTCTCTGGCGTTAGGATGACATCCAATACAGTGCTTCTCTGGCCAGGTTCAAAGACCAATGTGCCTTCAGTTATCACAAAATCCTTCCCAGAAATAGCTGGAGATATGATAGTACGACCAATTGTTTCAGCACTCCTCAACTCCTAGAAATTAAACAACACCATTTAAGTGAATCTATGACACCTCTGATCTTGTCCTAAACAAATTCTTGTTTCTTAAACAAATTCAATTTCTCTTAAACAAACTGAAGGGCAATGATGACAACAGTACTACCTAAATATGGGGTTTTATACTTTTTCTAATCTTTTAAGGTAAATTAGAGAGATAAATACATAATATACAGTGATGAGATTAGGAAAGAGATGCCTTCAAATGGACCAAGGAAACAAATTAGACCAGAAATGTCGCTCTTGCCTCTATTTCTCCAATTGTGAATGCAATAAAAATCATGCTTCAAATAACACGTGCGCATCAAGGAGGTACCTGCACTCTCATGTTTGTTGCAACACTATTCACCACAGCCAAGATTTGGAGGCAACCAAAGTATCCACCAACGGGTGAATGGATATTGAAAATGTGGTACATATACACAATGCAGTACTATTTAGCCATTAAAAAGAATGAGATCCTGTAATTCGCAACAACATGGATGACACTGGAGGTCATTATGTTACGTGAAATAAGCCACGCAGAGAACCACACACATTGCATGTTCTCACTTATTTGTGGGAGCTACAAATTGAAACAATTGAACTCATGAATATAGGGAGCAGAATGATAGCTATCAAAGGCTGGAAAGGGTGGCGGCAGTGGAGTAGAGGGGGTTGAGAGAAGTTAGAACGGTTAATGAGTACAAAAAACAGCCAGATAGAATGAATAAAATATACTATTTGATAGCACAACAGGATGACTATAGTCAACAATAATTTACTGTACATTTAAAATAACTAAAAGAGTATAATTGAATTGTCTGTAACAAAAAGAAAGGATAAATGCTTGAGGTGATAAATATCCCATTTACCCTGATGTGATTATTATGCATTGTATTCCTGTATCAAAATACTTCACGTATCTCATTAACATATATACCTACGAAAATTAAAACTAAAAAAAAAAAAACTGGCATTATGCACTGCCACAAACATTCTTTATTAAGCCCATAATCACAGGGTAGTATGTTTATTGGCCAGGGTCAGAATAGGATGTGTGTGTGTGTGTGTGTGTGTGTGTGCGCGCATTTATGTTTGTGTGTGTGTGTGCCTATATGTATAGGGAGAGAAAGATTTATTATAACATAAGAAATTAGCTCATGCAGTTATGAAGGCTGGGAAGCTCAAGATCATCTGCAGGATGACTTCACAGGCTGGATATCAAAGGAAGTCAATGGTTTAGTTCCAGTTCAAGCTTGATGGCCTGAGAACTGGGAGAACCAATGGTGTAGTTCCAGTGCAAAGGCCGGCAGGCTTGAGTCCCAGGAAAAGCCAATGCTCCATTTTGAGTCCAAAGACTGGAAAAAGCCACTATTCTAATTCAAAGCCTATCAGGCAGGAAGATTCTATTCTACTTAAGGGAGGGCCAGCCTTTTTGTTCTGTTCAGGACTTTGACTGATTGTATGAGGCTCACCCACATTATGAAGATAATCTGCTTTACTCTGTCTACCAATTTACATGTTAATCTCATTCCAAAAAAACCCTCACAGAAACACTCAGAATAATGTTTAACCAAATTTATGGGTAGTCTGTGGTCCAGTCAAGTTGACAGATAAAATTAACCATTATAGTGGGGAAAACTATAAATTCCTAAAAATATATTGTTTCAAAAATAAATGTCCTTTGTGAGTTATACACTAGTGACAGCATGTGTTTTGCAAAGAATCATTTATGAAGAATCTAGAAAAGATATAAATAAATGATAGAGATGCTGGCCTTCAGATTCTTCTTTTGGCAACTTCAATTCCCCTCTCATCTGAGCATATAAACTCATTTAAAATGTGCCTCAAAACTCTTTTTATAATATATATATTTTTTATTGTACTTTAGATTCGGGGGTACACGTGCAGAACATGCAGAATTGTTGCACAGGTATACACGTGGCAAAGTGGTTTGCTGCCTTCATCCCCCCGTCACATATATCTAGCATTTCTCCCCAACCTCTCTATCCACCACTGTCCATCCCCTAGTCCCCCTCAACAGACCCCAGTTTGTGATGTTCCCCTCCCTGTGTCTATGTGTTTTCATTGTTCAACATCCACCTATGAGTGATAACATGTGGTGTCTGATTTTCTGTTCTTGTGTCAGTTTGCTGAGAATGATGGTTTCCAGATTCATCCATGTCCCTACAAAGGAAACAAACTCTTCTTTTTTATGGCTACATAGTATTCCATGGTGTATATGTGCTACATTTTCCTTGTTTAGTCTATCATTGATGGGCATTTGGGTTGGTTCCAGGTCTTTGCTATTGTAAACAGTGCAGCAATGAACATACATGTGCATGTGTCTTTATAATAGAATGATTTACAATCCCTTGTATTCATATCCAGTAATGGGATTGCTGGGTGAAATGGAATTTCTATTTCTAGGTCCTTAAGGAATCGCCACACTGTCTTCCACAATGTTTCAACTAATTTACACTCACACCAACAGCGTAAAAATGTTCCCATTTCTCCACATCCTCTCCAGCATCTGTTGTCTCCAGATTTTTTAATGATCACCATTCTAACTGGTGTGAGATGGTATCTCAATGTGGTTTTGATTTGCATTTCTCTATGACTAGAACTTCCCCAACCTAGAAAGGCAGGCCAACATTCAAGTCCAGGAAATACAGAGAACACCACAAAGATATTCCTCAAGAAGAGCAACACCAAGGCATATAATCATCAGATTCACCAGGCTTGAAATGAAGGAGAAAATGCTAAAGGCAGCCAGAGAGAAAGGGCAGGTTACCCACAAAGGGAAGCCCATCAGACTCACAGTGACTCTCTCAGCAGAAACCCTACAAGCCAGAAGAGAGTTGGGGTTAACATTCAACATTCTTAAAGAAAAGAACTTTCAACCTAGAATTTCATATCCAGCCAAACTAAGCTTCATAAGCGAAGGAGAAATAAAATCCTTTACAAACAAGCAATTGCTCAGAGATTTCGTCACCACCAGGCCTGCCTTACAAGAGCTCCTGAAAGAAGCACTAAACATAGGAAGGAACAACCAGTACCAACCACTCCAAAAACATACCAAATGGTTAACAGCATTCACACAATGCAGAAACTGCATCAACTAACAGGCAAAACAACCAGCTAGCATCAAAATTGCAGGATCAAATTCACACATAAGAATATTAACCTTAAATGTAAATGGGCTAAATGCCCCAATCAAAAGACATAGACTGGCAAATTAGATAAAAAGTCAAAACCCATTGGTGTGCTGTATTCAGGAAACCCATCTCACATGCAAGGATACACATAGGCTCAAAATAAAGGGATGGAGGAAGATTTACCAAGAAAATAGAGAGCAAAAAAAAAGCAGGTGTTGCAATCCTAGTCTCTGATAAAATAGACTTTAAACCAACAAGGATCAAAAGAGACAAAGAAGAACATTACATAATGGTAAAAGGATCAATGCAACAAGAAGACCTAATGATCCTAAATATATATGCACCCAATATAGGAGCACCCAGATACATAAAGCAAGTTGTTAATGTCCTACAAAGAGATTTAGACTCCCACACAGTAATAGTGGTAGACTTTAACACTCCACTGTCAATATTAAACAGATCACAAGACAGAAAATTAACAAGGATATCCAGGACTTGAACTCAAACCTGGACCAAGCAAACCTAATAGACATCGACAGAACTCTCCACCCCAAATCCACAGAATATACATTCTTCTCAGCACCACATCACACCTACTCTAAGATTGACCACATAATTGGAAGTAAATTACTTCTCAGCAAATACAAAAGAACAGAAATCATAACAAACAGTCTCTGAGACCACAGTGCAATCAAATTAGAACTCAGGATTAAGAAACTAACTCAGAACCACACAACTTCATGGAAACTGAACAACTGGCTCTTAAATATTGACTGGATAAACAATGAAATGAAGGCAGAAATAAAGATGTTCTTCGAAACCAACAACAATGAAGACATAACATACCAGAATCTCTGGGACATGTTTAAAGCAGTGTCTAGAGGAAAATTTATAGCAATAAATGCCTGCATGAGAAGTGAGGAAAGATCTAAAATTGACACCCTATCATCAAAATTGAAAGAGCCAGAAGAGCAAGATCCAAAAAACTCAAATCTCTTTTATCATCTGTTTTCATCTCCAGTCCCCGCTTCTTCCACTCTACAAAGTAGTAAGCTGTGATGATATACATTTCATGGGAAAAGAGAAAGAATGAAACAGACTTTCTATCTTAAATGTTCCAATAAAAAATACTGAAGTCTTCCTACTATAAATCAACATACTTCTCTTTGTGCTCATATCACTTCAAGGCTATTTAGAATAGACTTTATTTCTAGGGTCTCATATAATAGGAAGTTTTCTTTTTGTTTGCTGAGCTGTTGACTCTGTCATAAAGATAAGTTTTACTGCCTGGTAAACTTCCAGAATAGCTTAATACCCACAGTTTGAGGCCTATTCTCTCATCATGACTCATGTAACTGCTACAACATACTGGCCACACATATTTTGTTTTATGCACAGAATGTCCTGTTTCTTTGAGCCACCCAATGGTGACACAACCAAGCAGATACTAAAGGGAACTTTTAATGAAATTATGAAATCTTAAGGCCCAAGGAGTCATCTGGTTTGGAATCTTGAAACATGGGAAATAGCAGACCTCTCCAAGATGGTAGTTTTCAAATAGTGCGCTTCCTGAAGTTACATAAGGTAAGGGGAACAAAGAGAGGACTATTGTGGGTCAGCTATAATCCTAACAATCATACTTCAAGCAGAGTAGAGACACATTTTTGCTTTACTATATTAGAGTTTCACTGCTAAAACAAAAGCAAAAAATAAGGCTGAAAAGTTATATGGTATTGTTGGGGCCAAGCCCACAGTCTGGTGACTTAGTGTTATGCAGCACTGATCTGAGTACCCAGATAGCCACCTGCTCCCATTTTATCAGATGTCACCTAAGAGGATGAATGTGAAAAAGTGGCAGTGAGGCTTCATAAATGCATGGATTTGAAGAAGTGTAAAGATCAGCTAGTGTTGGAGGTTCTGAAGAATAAAATTTTTAACTGTTCTGGATATAAAACATAACAAGATCTTTACTTTCTACTTCTGGTCTTACACAGTTATATTCTGAAGAAATTATAATTCCCTAGAGATTTTATAAAACAGATTTATGTAAGATATTTTGCACTGTATAATCAATCTTGTCAAAAGAGAGAAAAAATAAAAGTCTGTCATTTTAAAATATGATCTGTTACTGATGAGTGAAAAGCTGAGCTGTTTCAAGGATAAAGCTTAATGTAATGAATAAAAAAGTAAATTATGATGTTATCCTCAGAAAATAATGCATGAATTATTCCCTGTGTCACTACTCTTGCTATAATTAAAGAAGAAAACTGTAACATTTATGAACATGTATTCCATGCTTACCTGGGTACTAAAGTTAACAGACACCATTAGTCCTGTCCCAGAATCTCTGGACACCTGCAAACTGATTAAAGTGGCCTTCTTGTGAGCCACTGCCAGCCGAGAACCCACAGGAAAATACACAAGGCTTTGAGATTCGTCACTTTGTAAGATTTTAATCTGTGCAAATCTGGCGCTGTTGTTTATTGCTGCTCCAGCAGTAACTTCATATAATTCCACAAAAAAATACACTTCAACCTGTGGTATCTGACAATCAGAAAAAAGGGGAAAAAAAAAAGAACTATTACTAACGTATTTCTATCTGTAGATAGTTCTGATACTTAGAAAGGGTATCATTCATATACATTAGAGAAATATATAAATCTAGAGATATATTCTGTATAATTATGGAATTAAATTCTTACATTATCATGACATTTGTTTTTTGGTCTTCCTTTAAAAACACATTTACTTTCTCTGGGCAAGCTTCTTACTAGAAAATCAATGTCAGGAAACAAATCTATGTATACTACGATCAGCAAAAGGATACATTAAATGCATTCATACAACAAAACACTATAAAGTATTTCAAAGAAATGAACTAATTCAGTTTTTTTTAACACGGATGCTGCATCACAAAATATGACAAGAAGTGAAAATATCAAGCTGTATAATGATATATATAGCATGATACCATAAATGTAAAGTTAAAACTACACAAAGCTTAGTATATTTTCTTAATAGATACATAGTTATGGAAAGTTTTCTTTTTCAACTACCACACCCTGACAGCAGTTGCCTTGGGTGGAGGGTTTGGGTGGGGGACAGGGCAGGGAGTGGAGTTGGAGAATACTGCAGAGAGGGAAAAAAATGGAGTTTCAATTTCATAAGGTTTTATTTTTATTTATTTGTAAAGTGTTTTAAATAAATATAATCAATAAAATATTTATAATAGTCAAATCTGAAATTTTATGTATTGTTTTAAATTACCCAAAATTCAGTATATAATCTAAATGTAGTCTGCTAGGTATAGTTTGCTCATGTTTCACCTTGGTTCCTTCTCAACAGTGTCAAATAGTTTATTTTCAAAAGCTTGAATTCAATTATATAACATATTGTCAATCACCTGTTTTTACTAGTCATTCATTCTTAACAAAATCATTTAAAAATCTTAGCAATATTTTTACCTTCCTGGTATAACTCAAAGGAGCTAAGCTGCCTTTACACCTGTAGTGACATTGTCTAATTTGATGTAATGTATCATTTCTACCTACCAGCAATGGCCATTATCTGTTTTTGTGATCATTTTAATGAAAATTATGTCATGAAATTATACAACGAATCCTTCAGAATTATCGAAGTGTTAATAAGTAAGTTATACCTTAGTCACACCATAAATAAACTTAATGTTTTGTTTTCTGAAGAAATATTTAGTTTTTTCTACAGCACATATCGTTCTTTACTGTTGCTGATCAACTGTCAGTTGATACTGAAATATGGAAATAACTGTACTATTTCCACTTTTGAGAAACTACATTTGGCAAGTACAATAAACTAAAGCCCTATCGAAGTGTAGTAACTATATTCAAGAGCTAGTATTCCTTAATGGCCAAGTGAGCTTGAATTCAAAGTAGTTTCTTTTAACTAAGGACTTCGGTATATTACATTCCAACAGAGACTTTGCTTTATTTTCCAGTAAACTATTCCTTTTACACTGTGATGATGATTAGAACATTACTTATAGCCACCTACAATCAAACTAATTGTCATAATTTAAGTAAAGAATCATCTAAAATTGAACAGTGTACAAGATGGGTGCCTACATATCATTAGACTAGTAACAAAAAGAGTCTTCCGGTCTTAGAAAGAAACACTCTATCAAAACAATATTTCCGAACTCTATTGAGAAATCAAGACTTGCAGATCATATGTGAACCTCCCTAGACTCCTAAAAATGACAGAGACTTAATAAGAGCCCATTCCACATGTAATTCCCAGCAGGTTCTTTTGCTAGTTAGGTCAGAAGCACCCAAGGATAATTTTTTGCCCCAACTAGTATAAGATGATTTTTCCAGGGACCAGAACTGCTCAGCAATACAAAACCAAAGTAACAATGAAACAATACCTTACTTACTTAAATATTTTTGAAAATGCTTGCAACAAATATGTAAACACTGAATTTAAACAGATTTTATGGTTAAGGACATGCTTCCTAAGTTAATTGTTACCTTATATATTTCGCTAATATAGAATCATAAGATAAATCATCAAGAAAAGGGGAAATGGACTGAAATTCAAGAAATGAGTTCTAATCTTGGCCCAGTAATTGAATGGGCAAGTTAGTTAAATTCTTCATAACTCGAAAGTGAAAGTATTATAAAACTGTAGAGATGATAATCTGAGATAGGACAGAGTCGAAAACCTTCGCGTGCCAATAGACTGGATTGAGGTGAGGGACACCACCATTGATGAGTGGTGTAATTCTGTGGATGTGTTTGTTGTGTCTGCAGTATCTGTAACTCTTCTACCACTTGTGTTGATGTAGGTCACTGCATTCCCTCAGGCTCCATCTCCATCATTCTGAATAATCTCAACACTCACCATCTCTTATGAAAGGCCAACTCTGCTGAGAGCTGGGCTAAGAAATTCTCATTCATTACTTCCTTTATCTGCCTCACAGCCCTATTATTAACCCCATTAAACCTGTGAGGTTCAGGAAGGCTAAGCAACTTGTCCTATGTCACCCAGCTAATTGGTAGAAGAGGTAAGATTTGAACCAAGGTCTTCCATTATCAGAACCCTAACACTTATACTGACTCCAGTGACTCCAAGAATAAGTTCAGTATAACTGATGTCTTTCCTTTGACAAAAAAATGAAGATGGTGCTTAGGTCAAAAGTCTAGCAATAATTGGGTTGCTCTACGAGGACCTCTAAATAATTTCTCAAAGCCCACTACAGAAGAATATGGCCACAGAACTTGTATTGTTTATATCACTAAGTTTCACTTTATCTGAAATAAAAATAATTTGAACTGGATGAGTAATAAGTTCCCTTCTACTCATAAAATGTTAAAATGTATATCAAAAATTCATAGTACTTTAAAAAATATTTTTTCATTTTCAGAAGAGAATCATCTTCCATCTTCTCTTTTTTTAAATTTCCTCTTAATGAAACTAGAATGTATATTAACCTTGCTTGTACCTTGCCTTTTAACAGGTGAAAAGATAATGAGGGAAAAATGTCTTAAAAATTAGCTGCTTCTCAGAATGTAGAAGAAAACTCTATGATTTTAGTATTACATGTGAAAGAGAAAGAAGAGGTCTGACTAATTTTTTTCTCTTACCTGACTGAAACTATTTGATGATGGGCTCAGTAGCGTTTCTCTAGTTAGGAAAAGGGAGATATGTGCATATATACACACACATACATATTTAGCATCCCATGTATTGCGTGTAACATTCTCTTACCCCTTAATTATATGTTCTTCTGCAAGGAAGGCAAGCTCAGAGGAAGCAGTCTTCCCTAACCCCATCTATACTTTAACTTTCCTATTTCTCTTTATTCAGTTTGCCCAAGCCCATTCCTGATGGCTCTTCTCCTCTCTCTTCTTAGAATTACAAGGTTAACATCTACTGTATGAGATAGATGTTTAAAGTCAAGTGAGATCTTATTAGTATTCTAATTCACCAAAAATCCTATTTGAGATAAAAAGCACAGTTTTTAGTCATTCATGTATGCAAAACATGTTTATGGAGGATAAAACAAGAGACACAGAGATGATTAAACCATATTCTAATTTTTGAGCAGCTAACAGTCTTATCAGTCTATGCTATAACTTATATGCATAAGTTTTAACACTGCATATAACTGATAACCTCCATAAGAAAGGTACAGATAATGTCTTGTAAATTTAGAGAATCAACAATTCCAACTAGGGGTTTCATGGGAGGCATCATGGAGAAAGTGGTATTTTGACTGAGAAAAGGCTATAGTTAAGAAATATAAGGGTTGGGCATCATGGCTCATGCCTGTAGTCCCAGTGTATCGGGAGACCAAGGCGGACGGATCACTTCAGGCTAGGAGTTTGAGACCAGCCTAGCTGGTGAAACCCTGTCTCTACTGAAAATACAAAAATTAGCAGGGCATGGTAGAGTGAGGCTGAGGCCTGAGAATCACTTGAACCCAGGAGGCAGAGGTTGCAGTGAGCCGAGATCATGGCACTGCACTGAAGCCTGGGTGACAGAGTAAGACTGTCTCAAAAAAGAATAAAAAAAAAGAAATGCAGGGTTGAGAGGGTTGATGGAAGCATAAAAGTATTTGGAAGAAATGCATGAAGGAGGATTTAAATGTTTTCAAGTAGAATACAGTAACTCTTCACTTAACAATGACAGGTTCTTGGAAACAGCAACTTTAAATGAAAGGACATACTGTGTGCAGTAGGAACTCAACTGTTGTTTATATCAATTAGTCAATGGTAAAATTGGTTTCATTATACAGCACATTGTTTCACAAAAAGTTACAGTTTCCAAGGGCCTATTGACAAGTGAAGTGAGGACATAGTATATGATTAAATGTCTTGAATACTGAAATTTCAGTTCCTCATTGTCAGTGTGACAGAAAGTTTTAGTAGCTGATGATAACCCAACTCAAGAAAAGCAAAATACAATAACATGATATGTTAAATACAAAAAAAAGAGTATGGATTCAAGACCTTAAAGAAAATATATTTTCTAGTGCTACCACCACCAAGGTGGCCACAACAGCAGCACATTTGCCCACAACAGCTTTCCTGCATACCTCTAGTACATATATATAGATCTCCAAAATGCTTTCTGATCAAAGAAATCAAGTCCTTTGACACGAGTTGATTGGCTGTCTTACTCAGGAAAAAAATCAAGACAGCTCTAGAACATATGTTATTGCTATAAAACAAGTATGATTCCAGATATTTTAAAAGTGATACTGAAAAGACAAAAGACCAGCTTAATAAGACTATCAGTGGCCATGCCACGACTAGTTGAGTATCAAAAGGAAAACCACTAAGTAATTAAAATTGTTTGAATTTGAATCTATTGTGGTACTAAAAGAGGAAATGTTATCATTATGTAAAAAGAGGTAGTTAGGATGCAAGATAAATATGATTCTAACAGTATATCCTTAATATTGTATTAATTTTAATGTGTAGAAGTTAGCATATCAAGACACACATTTTATTAGGCATGTGTTCATTTATTAAGCAATAATACACTTTTTTTTCTTTATGTGTAAGTAGGAAGGGATTAATAAAAAGAATTGTGAATAAGACATTTATTTCTGGAAAAAGAAAGAATTGCACCAAGAATAAAAATAAAGGAAAAAGTTAAACCTACATGGTTGTTATTTCAGAATGGCAAGAAACAAACAAAAAAAAAGAAAAATGACAAGTTTATTTACAAAATTCCATAATGCAATCAAGCCTGTCTAAAGCTGTTGTCAGCAAAGAGATTTAGACATTATGGCTAAGAAAGACACAAACAATCTCCATATCAACAATGCATAAGTTTCAATCATGGTTTTAAAGTGATTAATTCTAAAGAAATAGAAGTTGACATAATAGAAGTTGAAATAATTAGAAGCTGACATTATTTGTGTCTCTTCATTTCTTACCTTCTCTGGTTTGAGTTCAATACTGATAAAGCATTTTGTTTGACCCGTTGTACAGGCTGTGGTCCCTGACACAGACTGAAGTTCCTCCAGCAGGTTTATCCCATCCTTCTGGAGCAAGACGGCTGTTTTGTTAAGTGTGACTCGCCAAAACACCTTGACATCTTCAAAGGCCCTGTGGACAAGAAACCCACCCAATGCCTTAACAGAAGATGTTACCCCTGTGTCTAATACAGTTTATTATCACTGTGCCAAATGGTACCTCTTCATCCAAAGTATAACACTTACTTTACCACTGATGATGCTGAGAATGACCAATTTTCCTCACTACGGATAAGAAAATTAAGGCTCAGGGCTTACGTGGTTTTCTTTGACTACACCCTATTTAATAATGAATAAGTATCCAGATACTGTGAATACAGAATGCGAAACAAATATTTTTCTGTCTATTATGTCAAAAAAAAATGTGAAAATGAAAATCATAGGGAGTTCCTAAAGGCAAGGAAATGTTCCTCATTTCTCTTTTAAAAACAATTTTTCTAAAGAAACAACACTTCCACTCATAATGGTTGTTACTGTAAAATGGGGCAAAGGGAGACCTACATTCTCACAGATTATTTAGAGCCAAAATTGAAAATGTAATATATACATAAATATATATATACACACACACATATACATGTGCATGTGTGCATATCAAGTACATATTTGTGATGAGCATTCAAAAATGCTACTATACAGTTTTAAGTTGCAAATAAAATTTTGGTACTCCAAGTTTTCCTCACAGGAAAACAGTATGTATGTAGAGTGAGCAGATAACAGTCAATATGATGAAGTGATGACCTATACAATCTGATTATCAGTATGGTACTTCTTGAAGTACAAAACACTCAAGGTAACCTTAAGTTATAATCATAAACCAAGTGTCATAATCACAGAATAAGAACTAGATTAATATCTGAAGACATGCCAAATTCCACACTACTTTCTTCTGTCAACATCTTACCCTGCCTCTCCCATTGTATGAATTGAAATTGGATTTGTATAGACACACAGGATGTTACATCTTCCATATACTCTATATATACATACCTGTTTGGCTGTCTTGTGACAATAAGGTGCAGTCTTCTCCTATCAGCTCCTTCCCTGAGTTCCAGTCCACTCTGGGACTCCTCACTGAATCCTATGATGCCATTGTGAAGGTCACTCCCTGAAAAGAAGAATGGAGGGCTATAATATAGTCAAGAATTATTTTAAAGACTTCCCATGTTTCACTAATCTTGCCAGCTCAGATGGTTTAAAAGTAAGGAATTTACAAATGGTGGGGGAAGCTAGAATTGTTAAAACATCTTTATTAAAAATAAACTAAACTATGATAACATCAAGGTGGCTAACTGTGGGAAAAGAAGAACAGAAGAAATAAAACATCAAATCCCACTCCCTACTCTGACATGCACATGTTTATTTTTCTATTAAGATCCTTCTTTACATTTGACAGTATTTGACTTTTCAGATGTTTATCTGTTTTAAGGCTGATATCTTCCACAGAATGTAGGCTCTACTAGAGCAAAAACTTTTATTCACTACTGTATCCCCAGCTCCAAGAATAGCACTGAGCATATGCTAAGTGTTGAGTAAATATTTGTTGAATAAATGAATTCTGTTCAATGGATTTACCTTCACATAAGAGGGTTGACTAAAAGATCCTCTATGCTACCCATGAAGTTATCTGCCCCAGAACAAAACAGAAATATTAAGGAACTCCTGAGCATCTCTGAGTATCAGAAACTTTGCTAAGCAACACTTGAGGTTACAGGTACCATTATAGTTAAAAAAAAAAAAAAGGTTAAACTGGAACAAAACTATGGCTCATACTATACTGAAACCATCACTTCAAATCCTGGGCAGTACCTAAGCCAGCTTCTCAGACTAGAGAAATACCAATGCCTAGTTCTGACTGCTTTCTGTTCCTCCACAGCCCAGTTTTGCAGTGATGCTAGAAGCAACAATCCTAAAGCAATCGGCTCAAAACCATGTGTATTAGTTTGTTTTTTACACTGCTATAAAGATACTACCTGAGACTAGGTAATTTATAAACAACTTCCAATCATGGTGGAAGGGGAAGCAAAGCATGTCACACATAGTGGCAGGAGAGAGAGAGAGCAAGGGGAAGTGCCACTTTTAAACCATCAGATCTCACGACAACTCACTCCCTATCACAAGAACAGTAAGGGGGAAACTGCCCCCATGATCCAATCACCTCCCACCAGGTCCCACCCTCCACACACAGGGATTCTGGGGATTACAACTGGAGATGAGATGTGGGTGGAGATGCAGAGCCACACCATGTTGTTATGTGTACCCATCGCCCTGAAACCTGATTTCTGCCATTCTAAGAAGACAGAACTTCTGAAGTTAGGGAGTAGTTGGGTTAAGGAAACAGAAAACCAGTGAACTGTCCTGATAGGGAAGAACTAGTAGTCATCAGTCCCCGGACTATTTCCCTGGTCTTAAAGTAAATGTGGAGCCCCTTTATTAGGAACATGCAAGTGATGGGCTACTTGGTCCTAGGGCCTCATGGGTGTTTTTGTCTCAGAATGCCAATCCTCATCCTCACCAATCACTTCGTAGCCTGGTATCAGAATCTGGCATTGACTTTTTCTCTTGGGCAGCAACTGTTTTCTTGTCACTTTAGTGAGGATTTAGGCTCTTCAAGTACACTACAAGCTGATCACAGCAGAACCTTCATTTTCTTTTCCAAGGCACTAGCAACTAGCATGATTCTAATGACAATAACACTTCCCTTGTCAGGTTTACACTAATAAATTTGATATCAAATTTCTAGTAAGATGGTTCTAGAGGACTTCCACCAAGAAGGCCGAATAGGAACAGCTCCACAGAGCAGTTCCCAGCGAGAGACGCAGAAGGCGAGTGATCTCCACATTTCCAAGTGAGGTACGAGGTTCATTTCATTGGGACTCGTTGGACAGTGGGTGTAGCCCAAGGAGGGCGAACAGCGGCAGGACGAGCCGCTGCCCCACCCAGGAAGTGCAACCGCCTGGAGGATGGGGGACTTTACCCCCTGGGCACTCTGGTTCAGATACTGTGCTTCTCCCATGGCCATTGCAACCCACAGTCCAGGAGAATGCCAACCGGGCTGAAAAGTACTGCGAGTTACCAACACAGATCCGAGCGACAGCTTTGGCTGGCCCAGCGCCGCAAGTCGTCGGCAGAAAACTGGGTGGAAGTTTTCACTAGTGCCCAGAGCGCCTGCGGGACGACGGACCCACTCCCCATAAAGAGGGAGAGCTGAAAGCAGGGAGACAGGTGATATCGCTTGGCAGGTCCTACCACCACAGAGACTAGCAAACTGAAGCCCTCTCACTTGAGAGTTTCACAGCCAGCACATCAGTTCGAGCTCCATCCGGGACAATTGAGCTTGGTGGGCAGAAGGGCATCCACCATTGTGAAGGCGGGTCTAATCTCATCTGTGTGAACAAAAGCCAGAGGAAACCTACACAGCAGCCGGGCTGAGGCTGAGGCAGCCGAGCAGTGCCTCTGCAGGCAGACAAGGGACAGACTGCCTCTTCAAGCAGCTCCCTGACCCCCGTATAACCAAAAAAAAAAAAAAAAAAAATGCCTCATACAGCAGAGGGGCCTGACTGTTAGAAGGAAAACTAAAAAACAAAAAGAAATAGCTTCAACATCAATGGAAAGGACGTCCACTCAGAGACCCCCATCTGAAATCACCAACTTCAAAGACCAAAGGTAGATAAATCCACAAAGATGGGAAGAAACCAGCGCAAAAAGGATGAAATCATCAAAGACCAGAACGCCTCTCCTCCTCCAAGATGATTCTAGAATTGTAATATGCCAATGATCAAAACCAAAACAAAATAAACTATCTTTCCCTGATTTATTTAGAAAGTCTGTTCTAAAATCTAAATGTGAAAAGATTATAAAGATAGGGATGTGGCAAAATTAATTATCCAGTTAAGTGAGAAATATTATGAAGAAAAAAAAAAACAGGTAGGGAAAAGATGAGGGCAACATTTGCAGGTAAAGGAACTTAAGATATTATGACCACGTGAATGAATGTGCCTGGTGGTGAGGTCAGGCCAATTACATCATATGACGTTAGTGGTAGTGATGGTAGGGTGTCAACCATTTGCCACAGGTGTGCGATGAGTGTGCCTTATGTAGGGAAGGTAAACATTACAGAATCTCACAGACCTCAGCTAAGTTACCATTTGCCTGGCGAGTTAAAACTAAGCTCAGAGCTGATGAAGGGATAGACACTGGTAGGCTGTATCGTCTGATAAAACAGAGAAGCACTTCCGTTCCAGTTGGTACCTAACTTCTGTCCTGAGCCCCCAAAGAGCCCTCTGCCACTTCTCTAACCAGGACTATAAGACCTTCCTGCGATCCGGTAATTAATAGTGTACCGCTTAGAACAGCAAAGAACCTCCAGAAGCGATTTTGATGGGCCTGGCCTGTGCCAAACGAATCACTAAATATTTTTACTATCAGCCCTGGGCATATTCAAATAACTGTAATAAAACATCAGTGTCACAGAATGAGAGGGAGGATGCTGACTGCCAGACTAACTTTAATAGAAATATGTAGATGGTAGTAAGACAACATGAATCAAAATCAGTAAATAACTTGCAGAATAGAATAAGAAATTACAATATTAATACTCTTCATAAACTGTGGGAATAGGAATAAATCACACTAAGTTAATTGATGTAAATTTGTAGCCTAACATAAATGAGAGAATGCTGATCATATGAAAGGAAATTAAACAATTGCAAAATTATTACTGAATTATAACTCAGTGGCTAAAATAAAACATGAATTCCAGGAAGCATCAAATCTCAAAAGTATGCTTTGAGATCTATTGCACAGAATGGTGAATACAGTTAATATAGAGCACTATACATTTCCAAGTTGTTAAGATAGCAAATTTCAAATATTCTCACTACAAAAAATGTTAAGTACTTGAGGTAATGTGCATATTAACTATCTTGATTACACCATTCTACATTATATTTAGAAATCATAACATCATTCCTTGTACCCTCTAAATAGGTATAAATTGTCACTTTACAATGAAACATAAAAATGAAAAAAGAAAAGAATCATGAAATAGCCTGTCAATACTCTAATTCATGTAAGGTACTGACATGCTGATGCATTTCACTTAAAAAAATACAGTATGATTTCAGAGGTAAACTGCAAATTGTCATAAAAAGACTACATAAGATATATGAGAAACTCGAAAATTAATTAAAATGTTAAGCTATTGGAACATATATACACAATAGTATGATGGCTGTATCAACCACATTGGGTCAAAAGCAAAACAAAAGGCAATAGTTTAAATGTATTTGACAACAGATCAAAAGAATTTCCTGACAATGAGATTTTGGACTCTAGGATGGATTATTGAAAGTGGCTGGTAAATTTAGAATGAAATTCCAAAACAGGATAGGCCATCATGTGTTTGGATAATTAAATTAAATGTTCCTTATATTGTAAAGTATAGATTTATAGATTGTATTACTGGCTCTGATCTCAGTGACATTTATAGTACATTAAATTACAGGGGCCTCAGAACAGCATCATGAGTTAATGTCATGGGTCCAAGCTACAGAAAAACAACACTTTAATGCATTCCTATGAATAACAAGTAATTCACCTTCTTCCATTAAATTTAAGCTAGATTCATCCTCATACAAATTACTATGTACCACAAAAGTACATTTTTATCTCTATCATTTCAAAGATATACCTGTAATAATAACCATGGCAAAAGCTGCAAATCCAGTGTCATCGTTCCCCTCCACAATCTGTGCTCCCCCTTGAGGGTTTGTGAGAAACACGTAGAAGAACTCCTGCCCCTCAGGCTCATCATCATCCAAAATTTGAACTGATACTTTACGTTCTCTTTCTCCATCTAGAAATATAAGGGTAAGAGTTTGTTCTCCAAAGTCTTCTTCTTCAACTGCCCATGTTAGGTTGGAAATTCCATAGATACCACGAAAGGGCAATGCATTTGGTTCCTTCTGAGCACATCTTTCACCAAAAGTTTTAACTGTTATGCTGACATTGCCAGTAACCCCACCAGTTCTTCGGACAAGAACTTCTGCAGTGTTGAATGTGCCATTCTTCATCTCCTCTTCAACATAAACAATGGATGGCCCAAGACTGAATATTCCATGAATGGAAATATTAGCAGGTATAGTGGCCACATCAGGCTTTTCAGACATGGCAGGTGTACTATGAAGAGTGACAAGTTTCTCAGGGATGGCAGATACATCAGTTGCCTCAGTAACAATGGCAACCACTTTGGTTGGCTGCAGAATGGAAGTCGTCTTACTTGTACTGAGGTATGTGGTGGATTCAGCTTCTACAGGAATGAGAGTTGTGTCAACTCCTACAGCCACAGATGTCATGGGGAAGGAAATATCCATTCCTGACAGGTCATCATTATCCAATATTGTGATCACTGCAACACTGAAATCTAGATTCAGACGTGGGCTCCAATTAACATCAAACTTTTGTAATCCCCTAATTTCTACTGAAGTAAGGTTAATGTAAAAAAATTCTTCTAGCTCAGGGAGCTGATCATTAATAATGGTTATTTCAAAATCAACCTCGGTTTGGAATTTTTGAAAAAACAGTTCCCCATTCTGAACAGGCTCAAAATCTTCCAGTGGCTTGGCGCTTCCTGCAGTGGTCTGATAAGAAACTTTAATAAGATCGCTGTGGAACCCATATAGTCTTTGCACGTGTAATCTGATTATCTGTGTATCTTCTGACACTATGATATTTCTTGAGCTAGGGGAAAACTGGAAGACGCCCATTGGTTCAATTTCAGCAACGATAAAACCTGATCTGGGAAAAAATTAAATCATGAAGAAATTGATTTAAAAAATAGGAATATCACTGTAGAGATGCATCGTTCACATATTTAAGATGCTGCTCATGAGGGCAGCAACTTAACAATGACATGCCATTTCAAATTCCATCAATCTCTACTTACTTATTGATAAGTAAGGGCACAAGAAATGGAAGAACAGGAGCTGCAAAAGCAGGGACAGGACCTAACAAATCTGAGCTAAATGAAAAGCTCATAGGTCTCTTGTCTATTTCTCTATCATCCCAGAGCAGCTGTCTGAGGGATCTGAAAATCAGACTCTCTCTTGAGATCAGTACAAGGGGACCAACACTACTACAGCTGGACCTCTGACAGCTTTCTTATCTAGCAAATAGAAATAGTTACTGTACCAGCAGCAAAATCCTTGCTTCCTTTAGCTGCCAGTAATGGGACTATCCTCTCATGCAAATGTAGCTAAAACTTTATGTATGATTTAGGATAGACACCCATGATTGCATAATTTATCCTTAGTTTTTTCCTATAGATTCTTGTTGTGAGTTAATCACTATATCAGGGGTTATAACTGGCAGCCTCTTGACCCAATTCTGTCTACAGATATATTTTCTTTTGAAAACAGTTTTTTTGTTTCTAATATAAATTTGAATGCCTTTAGGGAGGATTCTTCAGGTCCCATCACTGTCTCTTGTCAAGCAGCTAACACTCTACATAAAATCGTGGTTAATTGAGCTCTGACAGAGGCCATTCAGCCAGGGTTGGAATCATGGCCCCAACATGTATTAATTATGTAGTTCTGGGTTTACTGCATAATATTTCTATGACTTTTGTCATCTACAAGATGGGACAAATAACAGAATCTACTTCATAAGGTTACTGGGGAGAGTAAAGAGAGAGAAAGATAATGTGTATGAGTGTATATGTTTGTGTGTGTGTATGATTTATGCCTGGCCTAGGGTAAGCACTATAATACTATTTGTTGTTGTTTTTGAGATGGAGTCTCACTCACTCTGTCGCCCAGGATGGAGTGCTGTGGTGCAATATTGACTCACTGCAACCTCTGCCTCCTGGGCTCAAGCGATTCTCCTGCCTCATCCTCCCAAGTAGCTGGGACTACAGGCATGTGCCATCACACCTGCCTGATGTTCAGTATTTTAAGTAGAGACAGGGTTTCGCCATGTTGGCCAGTCTGGTCTTGAACTCCTAACCTCAGGTGATCTGCCCACCTTGGCCTCCAAAGTGCTGGGATTACAGGCGTGAGCCACCACTCCTCACCAAGCACTATAATACTGTTAACTATTGTTGCTGTTAAAGCATTTGAATTTGCAACCCTAAAACGTTCTCTGGATGAACATTTTTAAGATGGCATATGTATAATCTAAAGTCATATTTGATTTCCCCAATGGAGATCACCCACACATAAACATGTATATAAACATACCTGAACATACTCTAGTTTTCACACTCGCAAATTTTCCTTATTTTACAAGCAAACTGAAGAACAGAAAGATCAAGTACCTTTCTCAAAGTCACACAGTGAGTAAGTGGCAGAACCAGGACTAAATCCCTAAGTCTGAATAGCATGTCTGCCCTCTGCTGCTCTGGTCAAGTCTATCCCAGAAATAAGGCAAGTAAAGTGCTTTTGGCTGGTACGTATTTATCTGCAAATACAATATATTTGTAGAAACAGTCATTATAAACACTGAAATTAAATAAAATAAAATTAAAGTCAAAGGGCCACTGGTCCAAGTAATATTATCACCCTACTGCAATGTCTTATTCTTACTCTTAATCACTTAGGGTAATCAGGTATTTTCAGCTGCTTCTCAGAAGATAACTCCCTTTAACAAGAGGAGAACTGACATCATGGCTCTCAGTGGAGATGTTACCATGGCCCCCATTCTCCAGATGGAGGCATGAGGAACTCTCTTCACGGCCAGCAGTGGGTGGGTGGTGGGGTTCCCGAGAGCCACCTCCCTCTCTGGCATGCAGGCCACATGATGATCTATACTAAAACTGTGTTTGCGTTTGCTTCAAGGAGAGTAATCCTTGTGCCCTTCTCTGTTTTGATGGATGAATTCCAGATTATTCCTCAGAGAATTTGTTGGGTGAGAATGAGTTTGGTCTTACCGGAGCTGAGCTCCACCAGGAGCCCTGCTCCGCACCCCTGATAGGTGAAGAACAAAGGCCTCTGGCTGACCAGGGCTGGGAAATGTCCACAGGAAAACTCCTTTCCTTTGTTCACCGTGGGAAAATGAAAGGCTCCCTGGAAGGAAACATGAAGAGGAAAGCAGGGTATTATTTCTTGTCTTAAATTGGGATTTGACTCTTAAAACTGTAGTAACATATTTTCTTTTCCCAAATTCGATTATAGTTCACAAAAGGTAAAACATTTTTAAAAAGGGGCAGGGAGAAGAGGTAAACTTAGAGGAGACCACACAAATCTTGCTCTTGGTCCCTGTTTACTTTTCTCCTTTATCTCTTTTTCTTTCCTGGCTCAATGACAAAATCCAGTAGTGAAAAGGGACTGGTGTTGGGCAAGCTTTAATACAGATTTAGTGTCAGGCTTTGGTTTAAATTCCAGCCCTGGAATATTTTTAGGATACATATTGAAGTACATAGGGGTGAAATATCATAATCTATGTATTTTACTTTAAATTGCCTCAGAAAATATGTCACAAATATGGCAGACTGTAACAACTATCAAAGCCAGTCAAGGCCAGGTGCAGTGGCTCATGCCTGTAATCCCAGAACTTTGGGAGGCCGAGGCTGGTGGATCTCTTGACCTCAGGAGTTTGAGACCAGCCTGGCCAACATGGTGAAACCCCATCTCTACTAAAAATACAAAAATCAGCCGGGCACAGTGGTGAGAGCCTGTAATCCCAGCTACTCGGGGGGCTGAGGCAGGAGAATACCTTGAGCCTGGAAGGTGGCAGTTGCAGTGAACTGAGGTGGCACCACTGCACTCCAGCCTGAGTGATACACAAGACTCTATCTTAAAAAAAATTAAAAATTAAATAAATAAATAAATCCAGTCAGTGAGTTTATGGGTGTTCACTGGACTTTTCATTGTGTTTGAAAATTTATTATAAAAGCTCAAAAAAACTAAACGAACCTGTTTGAAGATACAGATCTATTATTTGGGAACTCCTGTTATTTTAGTTGAATCAAGTTAACAAACTCACAAAAGCTTTTGAAGATTAATATGCTATGTAAGCACAAAGCTGCATACACACTCATAATAAGCAATATTTCTACACATAAATCTTTTCACATGTAGCAAGCGGTTACTAATATAAAAAAAATTTTTAAAACACCCTAAATTATATGGAGCTATGCATATCACCCAAAGTGACAGAGGGATAAGGAAGTAAAAGATAAGAGTTTCTGCAGGAAAAAGGGGCTAGAAAATAAACAAGAAAAATAATTAAATATCTTTAACTTAGGGGACATGCCAAAAGGAAAATAAGAGGAGTCAGTGTCTGAGACATCAGATCAGGGGCACCTATTCAGTGGCTAAAGAAGCCCCAGAATCCAAGGCAGTTCTCCCACCATGGTGTCTCTCAATCACGCAACTGAGTTCTCTCTTTTTGTTTACTGGGATTCCTGTTAGGATGAAAGCTGGCATGACAATGTTGTCATTTTCACTGGCCTAGACCTCATCCCCCATCTTCTACAGGACTTTAGCTTTAATTCCTTCTCATCTCTCAGTGATACCAAGACCCTGGGAAAATGAAAATCATTCCATCCTCACTGCAAGACTGAGGATATCAGAACTCTGCAGGATTCATTAGGTTTATTACTGAGTGTAAATGGCATTTACCTGGTGAACAACAAGACCCTCTGAATCAAGGAGGGAGATCCTCAGATTCAGAGCCCACTGGAGGGTTCTTTATAAACTCTCATTATCTGAATTTGCAATGAGCTTTCTATAACATCATAGAGGTCAAACCATCTAACATTAGCATCTCAATCAGGTGAACATGGAAATGCATACAAAATATGCATGTATTTTTATTTTTTTATTACTGTATTTGCCCAATTAGATTGTCAGAACTACTTTCAACAAACTCCTACTGTATGGACAGAGTAGTTTGCTTAATGACCCCATTCTTTCAAGGTAAGGTATGAAGTTGTTAATTTGACTGAAAAAAGCTTCTCTCCTTCTCTCACCAAGCGGCCTGCACTACTCTAATCACTTAAATATGGGAGCATCATATTAGAAAACTAAGTTTAGTATCCAGAATAAGGATGACCCAAGAAAATTAGTAGCCAATGATATCCTTCCAGTATTCTACAGGACGTATCTTAGAAAAACTACAACTCACCCAGTGTTGGGGTCATGTTGCCAACAACAATGAATTCAGGAATTTCTAACCCAGGAGCATAGCCAGTGGTCCAGGCAACTGAGAGAGCGCCATATGTGCCTCTCCTAGAAATCATAATGGAGCTTGTGCCGGCAGTGATGTCCGTGAGTTGAAAAGCGGTGGATTCAAATCCGACCTGAGAGAAAATCATGCTTAGAGGATTTTATTTCTCTGTAAACTTTCCTGTTTTCCGAAGAATGGGTTAAATGTCAACTTTCCCTCTGTTTATACAGTATATATATTTGTCTTATATTGAATTAAGACATGACATCTCAGATTTAAAATTTATTTTACTTTTTAATTTAGGTTATAGCCTATACCTCTTTCTTTTTTAATCAAAATGTTATCCTTTGAATAAACAACATCTAAGAAAAAGATAAGTAGATAAGTGTAATTATGGTTAAATGAAAGCAAAATATTTTAAATGGCATTTTAATATGACTTGTTCATGGGTCTTTCCAGAACTTCACTTGTAGAACTAAAATTTGACTTCTAAGATATAATAGTATACTTTTTCATTTGCAAAATAAGCACCTTGAACTAGACCTTCTATTAGGGTTCTTTTCAGCTCTTTGACTTAATTTTATATCTTTCTTTGAAGATGAGAAAGCTTCAAAGTTTATTTTTTAATACCTGTCTTTATCACAAGCATCAAGATTTTGTTTTAAGTATAACCTTACTATGGTATGTGATTTATAGATGAAATAAGTTCTGAGTAATGAATAAGAATAAAAGCAGATTCCTGGCTTCACATTTTGACTTGAACAATTCAGTTTACCTCTTTTGGTCTCAATAGCCATAAATTTGGGATACGATTTAATCAAGAGTTAACATATTAAGATTGATTCTCCTCTTCTTAAATTGGAATAAAGAATGGTAGAAAAATGTGAAAGGGTTCCGCAGGATAACTTCTGGAGCCACAGAGAAAAAAACAACAACTACTTTCATTTGCCCAGCCTAGATTCTCTGTTATAGTGAGGCTTCTCTTCTTCTTCTCTTTTTTGTCCTGAGACAGAATATCGCTCTGCACCCAGGCTGGAGTGCAGTGGCATGATCTCGGCTCACTGCAACCTCTGCCTCCTGGGTTCAAGTGATTCTCAAGTCTCAGCCTCCCCAGTAGCTGGGACTTTAGGTATGTGCCACCACACGTAGTTCTTTTCGTATTTTTAGTAGAGATGGGGTTTCACCATATTGGTCAGGCTTGTCTTGAACTCCTGACTTCAGGGGATTCGCCCACCTTGGCCTCCCAAACTGCTGGGATTACAGGCATGAGCCACCATGCCCAGCCCAGTGAAGCTTCTGCTTAGCAATTGCCAAAAGCTTTGAGTGTGATTATTCTTGCTACATGGCTAGAGGGCTATTTTAAATGCCTTAGCCACCTCTCTCTCTCTCTCTCTCTCACACACACACACACACACATACATACACACACACACACACTCTCTCTCACACACACACACACACACACACACACCCCAAACACTGATATGAGTATAGAGGATACACCAAAGACATGAATATGCCATGATGGACTCTAACCTTGCCCTTTGGGGTGATACAGTATTGTGACAATATGCACGGATAAGGAGCAGTAAGGAGCAGGAAATGTTTCACTACTCCAAATGAATGGTTTTGCTGACTCTTTTTTTTAATGACCCATGAACAAAATGAAGACAACAAAATTCAAAGCATTAATTCTATTTCCTCATTCACTCTTAAGGAGGAGGAGGTAAAGCAAAAAACAACTCTTCCTCTCAGTTATTTTAAGTGCCAGCGTATTCCATTTTAGGAGAAAAAGCACATTCATTCTTCTTGGAGAAGATGCCCAGGAGGGAGTAGCTAAAGAGCATCCCCTAGTGGCCAGACAGTATATCTGCCCATATTCCTGCCCATTCATCTGTACAGATTCCATGTCAGCATCTTGAGCTAGGCTTGCCTCAGTTACTTCAGCTCCCACCTGAGGGAGTAGGATGAAGTTATATTTCACAATGGCTTCGAAAATACACACATTACCATAGCCACAGACAACAGCCTTGCCTTTTTCTTATATTGACAGAATCAGCCTGAAAGGAAAGGAAAGCCCTCAACTTGTTCTTTGTTCTCATGCACATTTATGAAGGGACTGGGAAATATCTACAATGACCTCAAATGGAGGATGCAAAAACTTAGTCGCAACCGTATCAGAGGATCTGACCACCAGCATCTATCTCCATCAGCACAAACTTGCCCCAATAAACCAAAGTCTGAATATTAAAGACAAACATTCACAATGTTAGTAAATGAAAAAGTCTGAAATATTAATTAGTGCTTCATTGTAATTTTAATTAACATAAAATACCTCAATATTAGATACATTATATCAAGAGGAGATCTGAACATAACTCTTTTTTCTACTGAATGTTGAAAATATACTAATTATTTTTATATAATATATCCATTACATCTACTTTGATATTCAGAGTTATTTATATTTAAGAAAATAGTAACTCATGAGAAATTCTAGCTGAGTCTCCGTCCTGCCTGTAAAAGCTGCCCTCTAGTGGTCTGCTGAGAGAATCACACCCAGGGCTAATTACCTGAGAATTGGCAGCTTTCTCAGAGACGGGAAGTACAGCGGATTTTGCTTCCTGAAGAATTGTTGGCATTCCATAGAAACGTCCACCGACAAGCATCACAGTCACCAGTTGCAAAGTGAAATTAGAGCCGAGTGATAGGAAGACCTATAAACAAACAGTATCAGTGATTTAGAAACAATTTTCAGAGAAAAATGCTGATATTTGACCTGAGCCATTAGCATACTGCCTGCAGTTCCTTTTGTATCAGATAGTTTCATCAATGTATGCCCTTTCCCCTGTCACAAAACAAACCACCAGTATGTAGGGTGGGAGATAAGGAGTGGAAGTTGTAGAGTATAAGAAAACTACAAATTGGGCTGGATGCGGTGGCTCACGCCTGTAATCTCAATACTGCAGGAGGCCGAGGCAGGCGGATCACGAGGTCAAGAGATCGAGACCATCCTGGCCAACATGGTGAAACTCCGTCTCTACTAAAAATACAAAAATTAGCTGGATGTGGTGGCACATGCCTGTAATCCCAGCTACTTGGGAGGCTGAGGCAGGAGAATCGCTTGAACCCGGAAGGCAGAGGTTGCGGTGAGCCGAGATCGTATTGCACTCCAGCCTGGGTAACAAGAGCGAAACTCTGTCTCAGAAAAAAAAAAAGAGAGATTTGAGGAAAAGCTGGTTTTCCTACAGAAGAAAAGAGGCGAGATTGATTTGAAAATGAATTTGAAAGTTTTTAGAAGTTGATTGCATTCTCAATATGCTCTTGCATTTCCTTAATCCAAGACTGCCCGACCAATACCATTTTCTATATTGTCTATCATTCTTGATGGCATTGGGCACAAACAGAAATGATTTATGGTACCATAACACCCTGTGTACCTGCCAACACTGTTTATCCAAATGCTTTTATAATCGGCCAAAGGCCATGATGTATCTAACCCCCTGTGCTGTGGCTTCTAACCTTCAAGTGGGTATTTGAACAGGGTAAGTTTCCATTGGGCTCTAAGAACAAAAGACTCTTGATGTAGGTTTAACACCAGAACCTTGGAGTGTCAACTGTTAGCACCTGGTAAGTTATTAACACCCGGTTAACAACTGGCTTTTTTATGAGGCACAAACTGACAATAAGAATCACTGACATGCTAAAGAAACAAGTCTAGGTTTAAAATACATTTTCAGAATGGAAGACCAATTTTATATTTGTGGCTGGGTCATTTATTGAGCACTTATTGTATGCCAATCATTGTGAGACGCTCAGCAGTTATAAAGATGACGGAGAACAATTCCTGTTGCCTTGTTGCTCCCTGTCTGGTGTAGGAGAGCGTGCGTGAACGCCCTTCTCTGTGGCCTACCTGTCCAAAGTCTTTTTTTTTTTTTTTTTTTTTTTTTTTTTTTTTGAGACGGAGTTTCGCTCTTGATACCCAGGCTGGAGTGCAATGGCGCGATCTCGGCTCACCGCAACCTCCGCCTCCTGGGTTCAGGCAATTCTCCTGCCTCAGCCTCCTGAGTAGCTGGGATTACAGGCACGCGCCACCATGCCCAGCTAATTTTTTGTATTAGTAGAGACGGGGTTTCACCATGTTGACCAGGATGGTCTCGATCTCTTGACCTCGTGATCCACCCGCCTTGGCCTCCCAAAGTGCTGGGATTACAGGCTTGAGCCACCGCGCCCGGCCCCCAAAGTCTTAACTTTTATCCAGGAGTGTAGAACAGGGAGAAAAGGATGTAAACTGTCGTAACTAATATTCCAGTCTTTAAAGAGCAGTGGGTTATATACCAGGTGAGAGAGAAGAAAGGGACCATTGAAAAATATCTTGTCCTTGGTTTAAGTGCATGTCACACCTTTCTCCAAACAGTTCCTTGGAAGACTAACTCACCAACACTTAAAAATCTATGTGCCATCTTTCACCACAATCCTAGAATGTGCGAGAGAGAAGCTATGTAACTTGAAATAGGTTACAGAGAGACGTTAAAGTGAGCGAAAGAGATTTTCATGCATGCATAAACTAGTAAACTTTTGTTACTCTTTATGAAAATAGAAATCATAAAAATAATTAAAATGGCTTTATGAGTTTCTTAATATTGTTTCAAAGACAATATTAAGAAACTCATAAATGATGCTTCATTTATTGTATTAGAAAAGCTAACTATTTTTATAAACTGCAATGCTAAGTTTTCGAATGAAATGAAAAGCGGACTACCACATTCTTCAAAATGTTCCAGGTACGGTGAAAATCTAACAAGTAGGCAGATCAAGGTGTGTTAGTCCGTGTAATATACATCACTTTATTTTGGTTTTCTCATACCTGAGAGCAATTTTGTACTATACACATTGCTTAGTAAAATAACAGAATATCTAATCTTCTCTTTGGCCTGCCTTACTGTCAAATGAAAACTTAACTATAAAATGAAACCACTCTACTCCTAGAAAAGTTAAAGGACTGCCCCCTAGTGTTCATTAGCAGCTTATAACTTGAATGTGTTCAGAATGTAATGCTACGAATATATGAGAAAATGTTTCGAGTTACACAATTTAGGCACACTGTATTTTTAAAATTTTTTCTAATTTGTAAGTGAGACTTGATACGATATTATTCTGGTTAACTTAATCCACCTCTCTTCTTCCATTTTTGTACTCTTTAGCCTTGAGAGCTGTTGGATAGAGGAAATGGAGGTTAGAAATTGATAAAGCAAGGTCATGATATTGAGTCAGTTTCCCAAGGAACTACAGCAGGTCTTCAAATAACACAGCTTCATTCAATGCTGTTTCATATGATGTTGAGAAAAAATCAGTTCCCAGCCAGGCCACTGTGTGTGCGGAGTGTGCCCATTCTCCCCATGTCTGCATGGGTTTCTCCGGGTGTTCGGTTTCCTCCCACATTCCAAAGATGTGCACGTGAGGTTGAATCAGCATGTGCCAATGATTCCAGTCTGAGCGAGTGTGGGTGTGAGTGTGACCATGCCCTGCGATGGGATGAGTCCTGTCCAGCGTTGGTTTCTGCCTTGAGCCCTGAGCTACCATGATAGGTTCTGGCAACCCATAATCTTGAACTGGAATAATAGGGCAAATTATTATTTTCTTTTTATGACTCTTTCTCAAAGGCAGATATAGCTCACAATTATTTCAATGTTTAATTTTGAGGTAGTTGGTCTTTATTTAGAAGTCTGGTGCTGTTTTTCTGACCAGAAATATGCTGGAGGAACTTAACTATTGTTTATATCAATTAGCTTATGGTAAAATGGGTTACATTTCACTTAAAGATGTAATTTCCAAGAACCTGTGGACAACATTAAGTGAAGACTTACTGCACAGGAATGTAGGAATAACTATGAAACCCACGTCTCACTAAGAAGCCCCATTTGTTTTTCTTCATTAAGCAACAACAAAAGGCTCAAGTACACAACTCATCAAAAGGCCGTACTGTGAGTGTGGATTAGTGTAATAGCTTGTTCCTTATTCTGAATGATAGCCCATTTTCTATGGACCACAAGTTTATATGAAACTAGGCTGACACTGGCTGAACACCACACCTCCATGAAAGCAGCAACCAAATGCTCAAGCCTTCGTGGAATTGATTTGGGTGTTCCCAAAGGCTTGAGAATTCCCCTCTTCACCATTCCTTGACAGAATATATTCTTTCTAATTCCCTCCTAGCTTCACGATTCATCCAGCAAGTTTTTCTCAAGATGATTCCAATCTGACTACTTCTTGGGAGGCATTTCTTACTCATGAGATAATTAATCCCAACGCCAAAATGCATCCAGTGGCAATGAATGCCATAATGCATGCACAGAGGATGATATGACATGCACCATCCTTGGAAGGAATTAAAAAAAACAGTCACTCCATCACTTTCTGTGGTTCAGACTGAGAAAGACTACTGGGCTGTCTGCTTGACCCACAGGAAATCCAAGCATTCTGCTCACTCACCCCAGATGTTGGCAGAGCAGCCTGCTATGATTTCTCCTCATTACCATTAGAGAATATCATGGCCAATTTCCTATGTTCCAAATTTTCAAAGACAGAAGTAGGTGCCAGTCTCTGTATTCACAAATCCTCTTCATGTAATTTATTTCATTGCACTACTCTTTGCTAGAAGCACAAAGAAGCTTACAAATTTCTCCCCTTCAACAAGTATCAGTGTGTGTGCATGTGTGCATGTATGCATGTGTGTATGCACGCGTGTGTGCGTGTATACACATGGGTGTGGGTCTGCAGGTGTATATGCACAGCACTGGAAACACTTCCTAGAACTTTGTAAATATTAAATAAGTGTCTGTTAATCTCTACACAAAAATCTATTATCTCTGGTCCAAATAGTAATATACTTATTATAATATGCAAATGTGTTATCCAGTAGTTACTATACATTTTTCAAGGGCATTTTTTTGTGGTTCCATTTAAATATCTGAATAAGATTTCAAACTGATCATGAGGTAAGCATGGGCACTCCTGAAGGTGTTTTATTAGAAAAAGCAGAAAACTGAAGAAATGGCACAAACCTGATTCTTTATTGGCACCATGTCCACTTTGTATGTGGCACCATCTTTGACCACCAGCTGCCTCTCTGCACTTTCGGTAACAATCGGCTGTTCTTTATGATCAGATGATATTCGAAGCCCAATAGCCACATCTCCAAATGTTCCGGCAAGCCGGGTTATGTTAATTTGGATGGATCTAATAAGGTTCTGCCCAATAAGTATTGACTGGCGATCTGAATACAGGGCAAATACTCCATGTGGGTCATCATTTGCATAAACAGAGAACCATGTGATATATTTTTCCGGATCCAGTTCTGCTCCTCCCTCTACAGAAACAAGCTGGATCACATAATCTTCCTCTATTTCGGGAACATCATCTGGTAGCAAATGAACATCAAAGCTAGCTTCACTCTCTCCATCAGCAATGGTAAAAAATCCATTGGTGAAAAGAAAGTCTTCAGTAATGTCAAACTCACTACTTAATTCCCAGTAAACCTAAAAGAAAAGAAAAAAAAGATATATAATTTACATATTGCACCAAAATCCTTTAAATTATGTTTTCCTCTATAATAACAAAAAAGAATTTTAGTTGTGCATCACTATATTCAAAGCCAAATTCTCTATGTTAGTTTGGGAAGTATATTAACTCTTTCAGGGGGTTGAATGCTATCTGCAGGACAAGATTACAAAATCTCATTATTCTACCTGCTTCTAAAATAATAGCACAATTTGAAGAGACACAGAGAAGCAAGTTACCTTAAAAATTACAGTTCCACAAATAACTTTAGTAGTGAACTATACACAATACTTGAAGGTAAAAAGTAGATAATTATTCAAATCAGATTTTTGTTTGTTTTTAATAAACAGGGAGTATCTATGAGATATCAAAAAATCCATCATTATTTTCCCTGAATTGCTGGCCTCCAAACTATAAAGTTTCAACTGAAGAAGTACCAGTTAATATCCAAAACAGAAAGAGAGGTCACTGCATAGAGAAATTTCACAAAACATGTTTTTCTAGCAAACAAATTACCTTGATCTATTAATCAAATATCATGAAAACTTACAAGGACATCCCCAAACATTCTATATAAATATACATGCAAATGCAACCTCTGAAAAAAACAGTTGCTAAATGGAAAAATTATAATGGGAATTATAAGGCCCTGGAGAATTTACAAAAATCATTGAGAAGCTTAAGTAGGAAAGGCTTCACGTTATAGCAAACAATAAAATATAAAATCATTTGGTTCTTTATAATCAAGTTTGAAGAAAATCTTTCTCAACTAACTGTAACCAAATTTAATTTAGAGAGATAGCTGGAGGTTGATGCTGATGAGAAAGCCCAAAGATGTTAACATAAAGCCTCTGTTTCTCTGAAAACTCATGTAATTTTAGTTTATCAAAATTTTTAATGAACAGGAACATGTAGCTTCTCTGTCCCTCTTAACCTCATTTGTTAGTCATACTGGTACTCTGAAAAATCAAATGAAAAATAATACCATAATCTCTCCAAAGGTACCCTTGACTCTTCTGACAAAGAAGGTAATGAGCAGGGGCCCTTCCAGAGCTAGAGGCTCTGAATAAGTCTTCTTAGACAAAGTCTCAGGAGCAAACTGAACAACTCCGTTTGGATCACCAAACTTTTGTATCTAAAAAATATGAACAGAGAAAAGAGGAAATAATATGTAAAATAATAGGGATAAATTACAGTATTGAAGCTGAAGAAATGAAATAAACGTAACAATGACACTTGAATATAATCTACCTAGTTACCTGATTTTTGAAAACTTCTTTATCACATTGACTGTTACTAAAACAAGTAGGTTCTTATTCCCCAAAGATGATGGGAATAAGAATCCAGAAAATTCCCATTTGTAGAATCCCAAGAGAATAGTAATTTGATGCCTGAATTTTGCTTTATTCATTGCATATTTACATTTAATTAGTTAATTTTAGCTAAATTCTTCCTACTAGCCATGATATACGTGGAGTGAAGCAAACAGGCCCTGTGAGGATTAATTTGTGCATTAACTTGGCAAGACTATGGTGCCCAGTTGTTTGGTCAAACACTAGTCTAGATGTCACTGTGAAGGTATCTGGAGATATGATGAACACTTAGAATCAACTGACCATCCATAAAGGAGATTAGCCTCAAGAATGTGAATGGGCCTCATCTAAACAACTGGAAGCCCTTAAGAACAAAAACAGAGGTTTCCTGGAGAAAAAGCAATCCTGCCTCAAGACTGAAACTAGGAATCCTGCTTGAGTTTTCAGCTTACTGAACTGCTCCACAAAATTCAAAATCAAGACTGCAACTTCGACTATTTCCTGAGTTTCCTGCCTGCCAGCCTATTTCACAGATTTTGGACTTGCCAGCCTTCACAATCATGTGAACCTATTCCTTCATCTCCCTCTGTCTCCCACCACCCCGTTCTCTATGTGTGTGAATGTGTGTGTGTGCATGCACGTGCACGTGTGCTTGTCCTATTGCTTTTGTTTCTCTGAAAAACCCTTGACTGATATAAATCCCAAACAAGAGTATTTTACAAACTTTAAGCGTGTCATACCTCTGCACTATTTTCAGTAGTCTTGGTCCCAGCAGTTTTTGCCTTGTGTTAACTAAGTACTATTTTTCCTTCAACCAATCTGGAATATAACTAGTTAATAATTTTTACATACTCTGAAGAGAAAGATATCCAATGTTTGGTATGACATAACAAATACCTCTGCTGTAAAACTGCCAAATATTCCAGAAACACCAAATTTTCTCCAAGGTTGTAAAATAAGTATTTCTCACTATATTAAAATGTTGTTTAAAAAATTACCAATAATCAGGCTATGTAATGAGCTGACATGAAAACCAAAAAGTTTGATCCTTCAGAATTATGATTTTATTTGATTTTATCATTTCTGATTCATCACAAGCATGTAAAGCTTCAACAAATGTAAATGTATTTTCTGATAACTCCATTAAATCCACATTTTGTGAGAAAAATAAAGTCATACTTACTGTTAATGTAATGTCTTTAGCTCTGGAGTCTAATTTAGCTTCTCCTTTCACAAGTTCAAGTTTAATAATAAATGTCTCTTCAACTTCAATTTCTTCATGAGGATAGATTGTCAGAATTATGGTTCTCGCTCCACCTTCTCCTTCTCCAAAATAGAAGAACCCGCGCACTGGGTCTGCAATGTCTCTGTTCTGTGGCATTAAGGCTTCTTGAGAGTTGGGTCCTACTATCTCCCAGTTCACCTGCAGGATGATTTTGTTTTTTGTTTTAATTTAATAGAGATCAATTTTAAGCAAAGAATTACTTTGGGGTATGTAGTGTTAAGAAAATATATACACATATAGGATAATTATTCTAGGATATTTCCATCAAATCCCTGTTTCATAAACTGTTTTTTGTTCTTAAAAATAATGATATTTGCAAATATAAACTACACACCTATAGTATTCATGAATAGAATTGTCTAGCAGGAGAAGTAAAACATTAATAACTAGTAATTTGTCATCACACAGGATAAAACATAAAAATCTATATTAAAATACATATTAGAGAAATACAAACATTTAAAAAATATATAAGTACAATACTGTCTTGCTGTGTGCACAGGCTGTGCCAATCAATACCTATATAAATGAGACAACTAACCCATGCTGAAACTCTGCTACAGACCATGAAAACTCTAAATATACTTAAATCCCTAATGTAAAATGAACAGAAATCTTCATAAATCATTACAAGACACAAAGTTTTATACATTTCTATGATTTGAAATGGTATGCCTCTCATATAATCTACAAAGAAAGAACACTGGGCCCTTGTTTTTGCTTCTTACTTGGTCTTTCATCGGCAGCACACCAGCTGACCCTTTCCTTCCTGAAACATCATGTGCTGTCTTCTTGGCTTACGTGATATTATGTGCTACATGCCCTCCTAGTTTTCCTCTTCCTTTACTTCTCAAGCTTCTCTGCTGGCTCTCCTTCCTCTAATCTCTAAATGCTGGAAGCTCAGGACTCAGCCCATATCCTTTCCACATACAACTATACCCCTTACATGCCACGGGTCAAATGCCTCTTCATGTGTCAACACCTTCCAAACCTGTATCTGCAGCCCTGACTACTCCACAACACACACTCACATGCTGCCCTGCCTACTGGGCCCTCCTCCCCTGGGATGTCCAGTAATATCTCAGAAGAACATGGCCAACACAGAGCTCTTAATTTCTCCTCGAGCTTCTGCATCTCAGTAAACAAGCCTACAGTGTATCCAGCTGCTCAAACTTAAATGCAAGGAGTTATCTTTAATTCTTGTGTTTCCCTCAGCCTCTACTTCCAGCCCAATGAATTTTTCTTCCAAATCTCAATGTATATCCACTTCTTGCCATCTTTATTTCCACCACCCCCGTCAGCTTTGACTTGGACAGTAGAGGGAAATAAATAGCCTCCTAGCCAAACTCTCTGCTCCTATGCTGCTCCACCAGCTTCCTGAATCCATTTTCCTCACAGTAGACTTAAATGAGCTGCTTTAAATGACAATCCAGTGACACTGTTCTGCGGCTTATGATTTTCTAATGGCATCCTATTTGCACTTAGAATGAAATATTTAACCTGGCTTAGGAGGTTCTATGGGATCCAGCATCTGCTGGGCCCTATGATCTATTCTCTGCGGTTATCCCCTTACCTCCAGGCCTCGACCACATGGACCCTTCCATGCCTCCAACATACCAGCTTATGCCTCTGCAGAAGCTATTATTCATTCTGCCCAATGCTCACCCTTCTAACCTCTTTCTCTCAACCCACTTTTCAGCTGAAATATCACACCCTCACCATCCATCCGGCACAGCACTTGCAATTGTCTCCCAATTTTACAAGCAGAGCCCTTACTGTTATCAGATCATTTCCTTTTTACTTGTTTATTGCTCAATTCTGCTTACTAAAATGAAAGCCCTGTAAGAATGGAGATGAGGTCTGTCTAGTGCCCCAGTATATTCTCAGTATCTAGAACAGGGTCTGACACACAGAAAGCACTCAACCAACAGTTGTTGAATTAACCAATTTTATCAGAATCATTCACTTCATTTCTAACAAGCCCTCAAGAGTTCCCTGAGGACAGATGTATGCCTCATACATTTTTGTGTACTTCATCTGGCTCAAAAGCTGCTTTACACATACAAGGTAATTAATAAATATTAATTGATTGTGAATATATATATTTATACACATACACATACTTGGGGAATGAGAAAACCAACACCATACTCCGTCTATCAAAAATTATATTTAAAATCATGGAAGAAATAAATCTACCTGAATCTCTCCCAAGAGTCCTCCAGTCCGCTCTAGCATCAATGATAAAATCATTGTGGAATTGGGGTTAGGAACAGAAATTTTGCTTTGATTGAGAAACCTTATAACGCCAAAGGGAGAGTCACTTTTGGCTATTGTGATTCTGCTCACTAGGTGGCGCCCAAGGACCGCTCCTCCAGTAGCTCCAGTGAGTAGAATTTCAATGGGCTCCTCAAATTCACTGCATGGCAAGAAGGAGCAATTCTGAGAGTCTAAACATATTAAAGTACTTGTAAAATCCCAATAACCAGTCATTTTCCAAATTGGTCATACATATTCAAGGCACAGTAGTCACACATCAAGTGGTAAGAAGTGGGTGCTTAGCTAAAAGCACGAATGATTAACATCAATATTATATGACCTAGGGCAGCTGTAAGACTTTCCTGCCCTCTTTTTAATTGCTTAATGCATGTAGAAAGCGAACTAAAGGATGTTTCCACATTTTGATTCATTTTTAAGTCTAAAGAAACAGAAAATATTATTTACTTTGAAATGAAGTGACATATGTAACCACATGGTCTCTTAGCCCCTCTTTCCCTAATCCCAGCACCCCAAAAGTATTCCACCTGTTGTTGCCCAATGGACACATATTATCTAAAGTTCTATTGTCAGTGCAGAACATATTTATGGGTTAGAACACAATACCTATGTCTTACATATGCCCACATTATTTCCTATATACCAACCTTTCACTGTCATCAATGATGGAGATATTTATAAAACTTAAATTTTGCCCATGCTGAAAGGTGACCGAACTGCCATGCAAAATGTAATCAACACCTCCAGGACTGGCAGAGGAGCTCTGAGAGATGAAATCAGCTGTAACATAGCCGTAAGTTCCATGGAGCCTCACTACTGGAATCATGACCAGCCCAATATCTTCTTCCACTGTAACAGGAACTTGGAATTAACTGGTAAGCCAGACAGAGCAACTAACTTATAAGATTCAGCCAAATTAAACCTGGTAATTAAATGGCACAAAGTAAGCACTCTATGTTTTCATAGTTCTTTTATCATTTAAAAAAGATTACTGAAAAGCTCATGACTTTTTTTTTTTTAGGAGGAACATAGTTTATCAGATGTTGAAAGTTACAGTGAACAGTACAATTAGCATTTAAATAATCTATTTAACCAGTAGGATTGGCATTCTTCCTCCGTGCGCTACATACAAATGATCCTTGCTTTCTAAGACAATGTTAGGTAGACACACAAAAAAAAACCACTTAAGTTGTTTGTGCTCATAGGAAACCACTCTGGATTGATTTTGTACATTCAATTGAAATATAAATATGGTAATATAAATAAATGAGGCTTATGATATGTATATCGTATGAATGTTTTAAAAGTCCAGATATAAGTACAATTTGAATACATTTGCAGTTCCTGTGAAATCTACTTGTGAATCTGAAAATGCATCTTCAGTGTTTGATTTCAAATTAAACATTATTTTCAAAAACATCTTTATTTCTTCGTAAGCTATGCTAAACTCTGCATATTAAAATTTAATAGGGCTCACATTAGCTATGGCTAATACTCAATGTACATTTTAACTATAAATATGCACTGACCAAAATTCACCAAAAATAATGAATCTAACAGAAAACAATGAACTGAAAAAAACTGTAAGTCTCATTTATTTCTTGATGCAAAAATGTAATATAACTTTTACCAGGTATAACTGAAGTTCACAAAATAGTGATGTATTCCATAACTTACCCATAAAGTCTTTATAAACCAACACCTAAAGCAATTTTTTATGAACTTTAAAAAAGGCTAGATAACCAAAGAACTTTGATAGAGGCAATGAAGTCAAACAGGTTAATTGCATAATAAGACAGTATATTTATTTTTAAAGTCATATTAATATTCGGTCTTTGAATAAAATCATATCCTAGAAAGGCAGCCATCTCTTTCTACCTGGGAAGGAATATAATCATATAGTCTGCATTCTGCTTCTATAAGAGGAAAGAATTGGCAATATCAGGAGAGCTACTATTAGGGACTGTTTCAAGAAAGCAAGCTCAAGGATCCAGATACTACCTGCATCTCTAGGCCAGCAAAATATGCATTTCAAAGATGATTATTCATTAGAAAGTGAAGATTCATCATTTCTCAGCATTTTGGCTAAGATCAAGTGTAGAAAGTAAATATTCACTGATTTCTAGTAACATAGGAAATTAAATATGCACAAATTACAAAGGCTTTGATTAAAATGTTTGAAACAGAAACATTTTAATAATCCTAAGGTTAAATACAGTTTTTCTAGTCTTGTTCCTAACGTTGCCATTCACAGCAAGGTTCAAGACTTGCCCAAAGGTAACTGAAAATATATTTCAAAGTAAGTAAATAAATATAAAAGTGCATATGCATAAACACAAACACACACACCCCCCAAACCAAGAAAATTTATACATGGAAATTCAAACTGATGTAATTTGGAAAGTGGTGGTAAACTTACAAAGCTAGCTAACTGAACCTACCTTCAAAGGCAGTATACTTTGGGTCAAATTCAATGATGCCCTCTGCATTATCATTTTTCATTATTATGATTCGAACAGTGGAGATGTTTCCTATTTCAGGAGGTTGATCTATCTGAAGTCCATTTTCTTGGATGGTAAAATCATACCCTCTTCCAAAGTCATACAAATCAAAATAAAATACAACAAAATAAAATAAATACACAATTGCATAACATGAACTAAAAGGTCCTCTTGGCTTCTATAACTTAGTTCTATAAAGTATTGCAAATACTTTTAAAGATCCCCAACACTAAAATAGTCTTTTATTTTTCTGAAATGATGTTTTGAAACAGATTTCTGTGCTGCTCCCAATTATTGGTGCATACACGAAGCCAAAACTAATAGAAAGTTACTGAGCTTGGGCAATGGGAAGATAATAAACGATGAGGAAATTGGGAAGATGCTGTCATAAAATGAACCTTTGGGAATCACTGCTGAATACATGTGCAGTAATGGATGTAATGCACTCAGAGATAAGTAAGTAGGTGGGCTTGAGATTTACAGTGTTAGGCTGAGATGATTTATTTAAAGAAACAGTGAGTCATGCCACTATTAAATTTCAAACTAAATCATCAAGATTCAAAAATATATTTCTCAATACAAGTCTGGGCAACACAGTGAGACCTTGTCTCTACTAAAAACTAATTTAAAAAAATTATCTAGACATGATGGCACATGCCTGCAGTCATAGCTATTTAGGAGTCTGAGGTGAGAGGATTCTTTTAGTCCAGGCATTCAAACTTGCAGTGAGCTATGATTGTGCCACTCTGCTCAGTCCTGGGTGACAGAGCAAGACTTTGTCCAAAAAAAAGAAAAGAAAAGAAATAAATAAAAGAATTTCAATTTCTATAGAAACAAATTATAATCAATTCCTCTCTCTTTAACATAGACGGTAGTTTACTTCTGTAATGATACTTCTGCAAAAGTTTTTGTAGGCTAATATTATTCTCATCAAAAAGAAAAAAAAAAGCTTCAACTTCCAGGGCCTTAATTCCTGATGCTAAAAAATGGCAATAAACTATTTTAGTCCTTCCTCCAATTCCCAAATTCTATTCTGGTATTTATACCCTACCTAGTGTAGAAAGGTTGAAATTGGTGAATTATATATAAGGCAAAATTAGAAAACGGAGGTTTGTAATATTAAATAAGACTGTTACCAGTAGTCTGAGATGGGTTGTAGATTAGCTAGTTGTACTATTTACCTTTTCAGAATAAAGAAAACCTAGAAACGTATCTGGAAGGAAAAATTTGTTTCCCCAGAATTACACTTATGTAGAAACTGCTTTAAAAAAAAAAGGGAGCAAAGAAGACAAAGTATTCAAGCTCTAGTTGGTCAATAACACAAATAAGGTCTCACATTTAATAAGCTACTTTCACCAAATTGCATTTATTTAATTATAACAGTCAGTGATCAGTTCAAACTTTAACATATTTACTAGGAGTACAAATTCACTCTCATTGCCAGGCACAGAAGCATTTTGGGGAAATTTAAAATTTGAAGGGTATGTGAATCCATAATATATTTTTTCCCAGATGGGATGATATACACTTAAGTCACCGAGTGACATATTTTAGCTTTAAAAAGTTTTTAAAGCATGATATTCACATTACAAATGCAAAAATATTTTCATGCACAAGAAGAATGTATTTATGACTCTTCTAAATGTAGGCATTGTTCTAGTTGAAAGGCCCACCTATCTGTGCAGAGATGCTGATAGGTCTCTCTCAACCTGTGAGCTACAGAACCTGTGAATACTTAACCATGCTAAAGCTGTTTTACTACCCCATCAAATCTGCCCCACTAAATCAGGGAATGAAAGAGACTCATTATGGTTAATTCATGATCTTCCTTGAAAACATGGTGCACATTAATGGCCAACTAGCTTTCACTCAAATTTTTCCCCACTTTAAAACTATGGGGCAAGCATCTATGTCATTCACCCACACAGAAGACAATACAGCCTCAGATGACCCAAGGAAAGAAATCTCTCCCTCCAGCCCTTTCAGGAGTATGGAAATCAAGAGACGCAAATTCAGCCACACCAGCTGATCTCTGACTTAGAGAAATGTTAGGCTGTTTCTTCACCAAATTATTAGAAGCCCGTCTCTTATTCAACTTTCTGGCCACCTAGAGTAAGTCAACAGAAACACATACTTTCAACTTTCAGAGGGAAGTTATATTAGAGAAAATTACAAAAAATAATAGTTGTTGTCATAATTTCCCTTCTATGCCCTGTTCTAATGTCACACAAATCTGAGAAAGAGTAGGGAAGGAACTGCTTTAGAGCTCAGTATTAATCTCTACACGACAGAACTTTCTCTCTCTCTCTCTTTGCTTTTTGTTTTCTTTTTCCTAATTTCCTTTTCTCCTTTACCTTCCCTGGAGTTCCACCTTTGTAATTATTAGAGAAAATTCCTCAGGGCCTTCAGGATGGTCATCATCAAGGATTTCAACATGCAGGCTTTTCCTCATCTCCCCTGCTTCGAAGAGGAACTCCCCTGTTGCAGGAACAAAATCCAGGCCTGCTTCTGCTGTCCCGGTCATGGTCTCATACCAGAGTCGCACTCGGCCAAAATATCCACCGGAACGAATGACTGTGATGTTAACCTACGCAAAAAGCATTTTCTTATTTGATGTGGATGTTTCGTCTACCAGACAATACTGTCTCTAACTAAAGAGTCTATTGACCAGGATTGTGTCAAAATTACATATAAGTATAAAATTATATACATTATATATTAAAAGAATGATGTTTGGAGCAAACTAATCAGTTTGTGAAAACTTTGGAATAGAAACAAGAAAACATTTTAATGTCAAAAATAAAAATATTAAAATTGTAAGCATTTCATACTATACCCTCTGTGCTTCCGACACTTGAAGTTGCTCATGTGAAAAGGCAAATCGGCCATAGGGAGAGTCGCTGGCCACCATTGTGATGTTGGCAGTGCTGCTGGACTCACTCAGAACTCCTCCCTCACTGATTGCAGTGAGCTGAAACTCATAGAAGCTTTTTTCCTCAGGAATGTCATCGTTCAAAACCTAGAGAAACACCAAGAGTCATCAACAGAAGAATCTGTGAAATTTCAAGAAAAACTCCTACCCTCTAAATAACAGATTCTGAAATATTAATCTCCTCCCCATTCCCACTCTTAACCCCACACACAGGCACCTCCACAATAACAAATGCTGTCATACTAACCTCTCCGATCCCCATTGTCAACCCCCCCCACACACACACATGCATGCCAACAACCACAAATGCTGTAATATTTACCTCCTCCCCATCCCCCACTTCTAACCCCACACACATACACACACACACATGTGCATGCCAACAACCACAAATGCTGTCATATTAACCTCTCCAATCCCCATTGTCAACCACACACACACATGCATGCCAACAACCACAAATTCTGTAATATTTACCTCCTCCTCATACCCCACTTCTAACCCCCCCCCACACACACACAGACAAACATGCATGCCAACAACCACAAATGCTGTCATATTGACCTCTCCAATCCCCATTGTCAACCACACACATACACGTGCATGTCAACAACCACAAATGCTATAATATTTACCTCCCCATACCCCACTTCTAACCACACACACACACACACACACACACACACATACGTGCATGCCAACCACAAATGCTGTAATATTTACCTCCTCCCCATACCCTTCTAACCACACACACACACACACACACATGCATGCCAACAACCACAAATGCTGTAATATTTACCTCCTTCCCATCCCCCACTTCTAACCACACACACACACAGACACACATGCATGCCAACAACCACAAATGCTGTAATATTTACCTCCTCCCCATCCCCTACTTCTAACCACACACACCCACATGCATGCCAACAACCACAAATGCTGTCATATTAACCTCTCCAATCCCCATTGTCAACCACACACACACACACACATGCATGCCAACAACCACAAATGCTATATTTACCTCCTCCCCATTCCCCACTTCTAACCACACACACACACACACACACACACACGTGCATGCCAACAACCACAAATGCTGCAATATTTACCTCCTCCCCATACCCCACTTCTAACCACAAACACACACACACACACACACTCTCTCACATATGCGGACACACCAGCACACAGAGCAAATGGCATAACAGAAACCAGCTAATATTGATACCTGTATTACTACAATGACTGCAGACTGCCCATCTCGCATTGTCAGTTTTCCTGATGTTTCAGCAAATTCCCCCACAGAAGGAGGGAATATCCTCCAGAACACTGTGACCTCCCCCAAAAGTCCTGGGCCACGGACAAGGCTAAAACAATAAACAAATGTATATCCAATACATTTCAACTGAAGGTACTTTTCTTAAACATTTTGTCTGTCTTTTAGTAATCACTTTTCATCCATTTCAATAACAGTTTGCTTTTAAACAACCTTATCTACCAACTATAAACCAAATGAAAGTCTTTAAGCTCCAAGATAGTAACAACCAAAGTATTAAGCTAGTGTAAATCTGTCTTGACAAGAGTGCAGGCAAAAATTGATCACTAGAAACAGAAGGTTTAAAGAAATAAAAAGAAGTATTAATATTTATAGGCTTTTCACTTAACATACAAGGTACAAAATATGAAAAGTCTAAGTTCTCTAAAGATTGGAAGACCCTTCATACAAGGGTATGCTGGTGGGTAGAAATACATAGTCTTACTTCTGGATAACTATCCTAAAGATAAAGTCAAACTCAGCTATGCTACTGATATCTGCTTCCCACCCCCTATAAGAAAATTTACGAAATTTTTGAAATTACAAAAAAACTTGCCTATGATCCTACAAATTTAGTGATCTGATAGGTCCTGATACGGTTTGACTCTGGGTCCCCACCTACATTTCACGCTGAAGTGTGATCCCAAGTGTTGGAGGTGGGGCCTGGTAGGAGGTGACTGAATCATGGGGGTGGAGATCCCCCTTGCTGTTTTAGTGATAGAGTTCCCTCGAGCTCCGGTTGTTTAGAAGTATGTAGCACCCCTCCCCGCTTCCTTCTGCTCCAGCCATGTAGGATGTGCCAGCTTCCCTTTCACCTTCTGCCATGGTTGTAAGTTTCCTGAGGCCTCCCCAGCCATGCTTCCTGTACAGCCTGCAGAACTTTGAACCAATTAAACCTCTTTTCTTCATAAATTATTCAGTCTCAAGTAGTTCTTCATAACAGTATGAGAATAGACTAATACAGGCCCTGATTTTAGAATGCTTGGAAGCAAAATGTTTGGCCCTGACGATTTTCTAAGGAATAATTTTGTAGCTAAGACACACAAGCTTGCAGAGATGAAGTAACTCCCTTATATCACATGTTTGGTAACAGAACAGACTGAAAGCATAGATTTTCTGATTTCAACTCCATGTTCTTTCCTTGGTGTAATGTATGCAAATCACTCAAGAGTCAGGAAACTTCTCATGATCTAACATCAAGATAGGTCAGGATATTGTTTCAATTTCTTCCCAAAATTTGTTCTCCTCTCCACAGTATGTTACCAGTATGTAAGATGTTAATGCTTGAAGACTATGCATGTATTGAGAAGGATGGATTCAAGACTAATTATTTAAATAAAACTTCATAACCCCCAAATAGGCAAAGAAAAATCATGAAGTCCTTACCTGATGATAGCGGTACCATTATATTTTGCTGAGGGTTCACCAATGAGGATGTGCCTAGATGACGGAGCTATTCCAACTTCTCCTGATGCTCCCTTATCTCCCCGAATAATTATTGATGCGCTACCTAAATTGAAGATGATATAGACCACTTTGTAGCAGATGCCCACATGTACTTAATCTATGCCTGGCAACTTTCTAAGCACTTTACACACAGGAATCTAGTTCATTCTCACGACTCTCATGTAAGTTAGGTATTAGTATCCTCCTTTTACCTATGATGACGCTGAAGCACATTGAGGTCTTGAAGACTTGGAGGCAAATCACTTGCCCAAGATTACATTTTAGTGAAAGGGGCAGAAAAAAATGGGCAGTAATTTCTCTATCATTCTCGTGATAAGCAAGGGCTCCTCTACCATTTGCATTAATTTGCTTCTACAGTAACCATTTTGCAGCTCACTGCAATTGGCTACATAACTATGTCAACTGTATGTGGCAAAAGCAAGACGTTTTGGGGGCACTTTTTCATTTTTAATTTTCTGACTCTGTCATTTGACTTTAACATTTATAAAGCTGTGTCAAATATTTCTACTAAAATGAAAATAAAAAACTATATCAAGAATTTGAGTATCCATATAATTTAGCAGAAACTTAAAGGAAATTGTTTCCAGAAACAAAGATTAGGGGTTCATTACACAAAGAGCTAGATTACTGTACTCTCACTTTCTTGGCAATGGATTAATGGAATCAAGAGTGGCTTGTCACAGCAAGTATGTCACAGTCAGACAGAAATACATTAAGAATTGTTTTAAACAGGCGCAGTGGATCACACCCGTAATCCCAAACTTTGGAAGGCTGTGGCAGGAGGCTTCCATGAGCCCAGGAGTTAGAGACCAGTCTGGGCAACATAGGAAGACTCCATCCCTACAAATATGAAAATAAATTAGCTGGGCATAGTGGCACATGCCTGCAGTCCTAGCTACTCAGGAGGCTGAGGTGGGAGGTTTGTGGTTAGAAGTGGGGTATGGGGAGGAGGTAAATATTGCAGCATTTGTGGTTGTTGGCATGCACGTGTGTGTGTGTGTGTGTGTGTGTGTGTGTGGTTAGAAGTGGGGGATGGGGAGGAGGTAAATATAGCATTTGTGGTTGTTGGCATGCGTGTGTGTGTGTGTGTGGTTGACAATGGGGATTGGAGAGGTTAATATGACAGCATTTGTGGTTGTTGGCATGCATGTGGGTGTGTGTGGTTAGAAGTAGGGGATGGGGAGGAGGTAAATATTACAGCATTTGTGGTTGTTGGCATGCATGTGTGTCTGTGTGTGGAGGCTGAGGTGGGAGCTCAAGGCTGCAGGAATCTGTGATCACACCACTGCACTCTAGCCTGGGTGACAGAGCAAGATCTTGCCTCAAAAAATTTTTTTAATATGGTAAATGATTTATCCTGATCCAATGACATATTCCTCTATGTTTAGTTAGCATATGTGACATCAACTCTGTCCTTTTAACATGATGTAGACAACTAAAGACTTAGGAAAGAACTAACTAATGCTAACTAAAGACCCATAAAAGAATATGGTGCAATGATGTGACTCCCTGACAGTCTTGTTGGAAAATATCCTAAACAAAAATGCAGAAAGAATAAATACTCTAAGTACATACAGTGATAGATACTCTACAATTCTGAAAATTTCGTTGGCCATGGAATCTGCTTTTAGCCACAGACTCTTGCATAGGATGGAGTTCTTGATGGCAAAAAAAGAAATGTAACAATTGCCAAGTTTTCATGCTAAAGTTTCTGAACCAGTTTTTACGGTTGGTTATTATTGTTTATAGAACAATAAAACCATTTTAGAATCATTAATCTTTTCTCTATGGATCCAAGAAACAAATCATTATATCAACTGGAGGCAAAGGAGAATTAAAATGCCTGTTGCTGAAATATCAAAATATCTAAATAACTACTTTCAGATGAAAATAGATGTACAAAGGCAATAATGCTAAACATAATATGATCCATTTAAAAATAATGTTTTATTACAGAAGTAACGTGTAATTGTAAATATGTTTAGAAAATACAGGTAATCAAAAAACACTATTAACCTTTCAATTAAATAATTCCAAAGTCATGTAACACATGAACATAACAAAATAGGTTACATTTAGCATGTTGTTGCAAAACCTGTTTTATTAACATAACAATTATCCGTGTAATTATGTTTTTAATTTTTAATGTAATTAAGAGTTTTTCCTGTTATGTCACTTTGAATCACTGCATAGTATTCTGACACATTTAACTAGTCTCCTACTGTTGGATCATTTAGGAAGCTGACATACTTTATTTTACATTTTATAAACACTGCTACAATGAACATCTTCATTTTTAAAAAAATTACACCGCTAAGCAATATGAAATATTTGACCTATGACCTTACCAATATTGGGCATTATAATTTTAATTTAAAAAATTATTAACTTTTAATACATGTAGAAAATGGTATCTTTATGTTTTAGGAATTATAAAACCTAACACTGCCTATATTTGTAAGTATGGGTTATTTTATTATATTTTTTCTGAGAATCTACTTTTTTATTTCCAAAAATGTGAATTTCTCTTACCTTTTACTGGAGATATTTCTACCTCATCAGTTGATGTCAGCTGAATGGTGAAACGCCTGTCCTCCTCCAACACTGCGTCTTGAAGTGTGTGCAACACAATGGTCTTCTGGGACTCAGTCTACATCCAAAACAGAAACAGTGCATTTTCCAGATTGACAAAACTCAAAGTTTGAATGTTATCATTAGCAGAATAATGTTTATGTTCATAATCATTTTTCAAGGATGTCCTTTTTGTCACTAGAATTATGAATTATACCTAGGGAAAATTACTCCACAAAAAATCAGTTCTGACTACAAATTCCATTTAGGTTCTTTATGGGGAAAACGGGAAAAGAAATTAACACAACTCCTAAGCTTACTGAAAAATTGTAGCTGTTGAAAATACAATTTTTAAAGAAAGTTAAATGATCACACAATGATGTACACAGACAAAGGTCATAGATCTAATATTTATAAGAAACAGCTCCATAGGAAAAAATTTTTGCAATCTACCCATCTGACAAAGGGCTAACATCCAGAATCTACAAAGAACTAAAACAGATTTACAAGAAAAAAAAAAACCATCCAAAAGTGGGCGAATGACATGAACACTTTTCAAAAGAAGACATATATGAGGCCAACAAACATATGAAAAAATGCTCATCATCACTGGTCATTAGAGAAATGCAAATCAAAACCACATTGAGATACCATCTCACGCCAATTAGAATGGCGATCATTAAAAAATCTGGAGACAACAGACGCTGGAGAGGATGTGGAGAAATAACACTTTTACACTGCTGGTGGGAGTGTAAATTAGTTCAACAGTTGTGGAAGACAGTGTGGGGATTCCTCAAGGACCTAGAAATAGAATGCCATTTGACCCAGCAATCCCATTACTGGGTATATATCCAAAGGATTATAAATCATTCTATTATAAACATACATGCATACGAATGTTCACTGCGGCACTGTTTACAATAGCAAAGACCTGGAACCAACCCAAATGCCCATGGATGATAGACTGGACAGAGAAAATGTGGCACATATATACCATGGGATACTATGCAGCCATAAAAAACCATGAGTTCATGTCCTTTGTAGGGACATGGATGATCTGGAAACCATCATTCTCAGCAAACTGACACAAAAACAGAAAATCAAACACCGCATGTTCTCACTCACAGGTGGGTGCTGAACAGTGAGAACACATGGACACGGGGAGGGGAGCATCACACACTGGGGTCTGTTGTGGGGGAATAGAGGAAAGATAGTCGGGGTAGGGAGGTCGGGGAGGGATAACATGGGGAGAAATGTCAGATATAATAGGTGATGGGGGATGGAGGCAGCAAACCACATTGCCATGTTTGTACCTATGCAACAATCCTGCATGTTTTGCACATGTACCCCAGAACCTAAAGTACAATAAAAAATATATATATGTGTGTGTGTGTGTGTATATATATTAAATAAATAAATAAATAAAAAGAAACAGCTCCATTCAAAGGAGAAAACAAAGTGTGAATGACATTAGACCACAGTTGCATGGGCAACCGACAGTCCTGAGATGCCAGCCGTTGTTCATCATCACTGAACATCCAACTCATGGTATATTTTGCTGACGTTAAATTAGTAATGGCACCTTCCAGTTAACAAAAATATCTAAAGGTAGCAGTAAAGGGCCTAATTCATAAGAAAATGTAGTTTTTCTATCCAGGAATTTGGTATTTTATATACACATTTCAGTTTTCTTTTACCTTCACCTTTAAGATTTTGTTTTTATATCAGTTCCACTTGTTTCTTGCTGAATCTATTCCTAGGTATTTTATACTTCTTTCCCATCATGCATTGTTTCTCATTACTTGTAACTCATAAGAATGTTAATGATTTTATTTTTTCTTTTTTTTTTCTGGAATCTCAGGTGCATAGTTTGAATTGATCCTACTCCTGTCAATAGCATTGTTTCCACTGGACAATGAATCATCTTTTATTTTCATTTATTCTTTTTGTCCCCTTTATCAGCCCATTATTATCTCACTTTTCAAAAATTTTCCCATCCTATTAGTCACTCTAAAATGCATTGTGTCTCCTTAATTTTTCCTTCAATATGCACTGTTGAGGTTATCCATGTTTTCATATGTAGGTTCAATGTATATTTTTCTTTTTTGAGACAGGGTCTTACTCTGTTGCCAAGGCTGGAATGCAGTGGTGCGATCTCAGCTCACTGCAACCTCTGCCTCCTGGGTTCAAGTGACTCTCCTGTCTCAGCCTCCTGAGTAGCTGGGATTACAACTGTGCATCACCATGCCTTGCTAATTTTTGTGTTTTTAGTAAAGATGGGGTTTTGCCATATTGGCCAGGCTGGTCTCAAACTCCTGACCTGAGGTGATCCACTGGGCTCGGCCTCCCAAAATGCTGGGATTACAGACATGAGCCACCACACCCAGCCTCAATGTATTATTTTCATTGCTGTGGGGATTCCATTGTTTGCCTTTATACTATTTGCAAGATTTATCTGACAATGGCTATTTACTATTACAAATAATGTTGCCACAAACATCTTTACATACTTCTTTATATGTACAGTAATTTCTCCAAGGTGCTATTGATTTTATATGCAGTTGGTTTTCATTATTCTTGGATTCCTTATTTGCACATTTGTCTCCTCACCCAACTTTGTAACCCCAAAATCAATATTGGCCACTTCAGTGGTCATTTGCAGACATGTGCACATTGGTAAAAACTTAGAATCATTCTAATACATTTCTCATGTTTAATAAGCACATGATTCACACCTGAATAAAGTTTATCTAACAAACATATTTTCTTCTTAAGGTACGTCACAGCCTTCTTGTGTTTGGAACACTAGATTTCAGCACTACACTTGGGGGCAAATTTAAATGGTTAATTCAGCAACAGAAAGCACAAAAATAAAATTAAAAAGTGACAATAAATGGACTGTATAAACAATATTTGTATACAATATAAGAGCTGAAACAAAAAGTCAAGTTGTTGGCTTGTTCAACCTCAGCTGGGAATGTGTAAATCAGGTGAATCAAATTCTCCACAACCTTATGTCTCTGAATGACCATGAAAACATCAGTAGTATTGACTTTGGAGGCTGCAAATATACCTTAGTGAGTAGGCACATTCACAAGTGGGGGATTGTGAATGATAAGGATTGGCTACTGTGAATCATGAGAATCAACTATATTTGCTTATATTGCCCTCCACCTTACCTACTGTATACGTAAGACAGTGTTTCATATCATATGCTCTTCATTTCTCAAAGAAACCTACAACCAGTAAAAGGGGAAAAGGCTGATTACAGATGGAAAATCCCAGACAATGGTTATAAAAGATAGTAATAAATGTTCTGGGATAAAAAGGTGATGGGTAAGTTTCATAGGGGAATTAATTCAGAATATTTCTTCTATTAGAGACTCAAAATGGTCTTAAGTATATTAAAGTGCCTAAAAATAATCCTGCACTAAAAGGGCCTACTTAGTTCAAATTTTTTCTCTTCATGAGCACTGTTTCACTATGGTGTTTATAGTTATCTTACATTTTTTGTCTCTCTTTCTGGGATTCACATTTCTTGTTTAGTATGTAGTTCTGTGTAGTTCTCTTTTCCCAAAAAGTCATATGCTATTGCAGACTTCTATCAACTGTATTTGTATTATTTTCTAATACAAGGTGGAATCTATGCAATGAAAAATAGGTAACAGGTTTTCCCAAATCTATTTGAACATGGAATCCCTTTTTTTCTTTAAAATTTAGAGCAATTATTTCTATTCTGCTGAATGGCAGTGCAAAGCAACAGTTTGAGAAATGACACTACATATAGGCTATCTCAGGAAAACAGAAATACAAATTTCTCCTAATTTAAAAAAAATTAAAGCCTTTAATTTTTTATCCTATGATTCACTATATTAAGTTGAGGTAGCAACCTGCTATTTCATTAAAATGTTTCTAAATTACAGTTATTGTATAAAACACTTTCTAAATGTCTGCAAGATGGCTAGTTTTTTCACAAACATTATTTCATGCAATACTCAGAGCCTTTGTTTAGATTGTCTTATTATCCCCATTTTGCAACTAAGAAATCAAATATGAGAGAAATTAACTAATTTTCCTAAAGTCACATGGCATCAAATGGTAGAGTTAAGATTTGGATTAATATCTTGCTGGATATAAAATCTATATCCTTTTTACTTTTCAGTGGCTATTTTCCATATCTCAAGAAAACCAAGACCAGAAAGATAGTAAAGGAGAAGAAAATAATACAAATATAGTTGATAGAAGTCTGCAACAGTATATAACTTTTTGGGAAAAGAGAACTACACAGAACTACATACTAAACAAGAAATGTGAATCCCAGAAAGAGAGACAAAAAATGTAAGATAACTATAAACACCATAGTGAAATAGTGCTCATGAAGAAATATCCATAGTATCAAATACTAAAGGGAATCTATGCAATGAAAAATATTTAACCATTTTTTAATGCAATGGATTTTGGCCAGTAAGAAAAATAAATGTTTAAGATAGATTATAAAGTAAAAAGAGCAAGTTACTGAAGAGATTGCAGTGTAAAATTCCATTTGTGTAAGAATAAGATACATATGTTTGAATAAGCATAGAAAATTTTTGGAAGGGTATATAGGCAACTGTCAATAGTGGTTACCTCTGGGAAGTAAAATGCAAGATTCAGAAGGAATCGGGAATTTTACTTATTTTTCTACATCCATCTGTACTGACTGAGGTTTGGCTTGTTTTTTTCTCTATGAGCACATATATTTTTACAGCAAATTAAAACAAAGATGGAGGAAACACATTCTGAGTTTAACTGGCAGAGACTGGTTGGGTGAGTTGTGCCTTCTTCAAATGCATATGTAGACACCATAAAGGGCCAAGACTGACAGAAAGAAAGAAACTAAATATTTTAAAATGTTTAAAATATAGGTACAATTTTCACTAATGAAGGAATCAATTTGGAGTAGACTAGAGGATACACATTCCATGCCATGAACCTAAATAACAAGGAGAACCACAAAGTGGGTGTTACAGTTTGGCTATGTCCCCACCCAAATCTCATCTTGAATTGTAGCTCCCATAATCCTCACATGTCATGGGAGGGACCTGGTGGGAGGTAATGAATCATGCGGGCAGGTTTTTCCAGTGCTGTTCTTGTGATAATGAGTAAGTCTCACAAGGTCTGATGGTTTTATAAAGGGCAGTTCCCCTCACATGCTCTCTTGCCAGCTGCCATGTAAGACATGCCTTTGCTCCTCCTTCACCTTCTGTCATAATTGTGAGGCCTCCCCAGCCATGTGAAACTGAGTCCATTAAACTTCCTTTCCTTTATAAATTACCTAGTCTTGGGTATGTCTTTATTAGCAGTGTGAGAACAAATTAATATAGGGGTTAAGACCCATTTCCTGACTTCTCTGAACGCCCAGCCACAGAGACTACACTAACCAAGAACTGGCTGCCACCTACCTCAGAACTATAGTGTTCCCACTGTTATCAGCTCTTTCCTCTTTATGGCAATTCTAAGTTTCCAATTCATGATACGCAGAGAATAAAAGAAATGGGAGTGATGCACTGCATCCCAGAATTATAGATTTTTCATAAGTACATCTAATGAGGTCTCAGGCAGGATGCACATATTTTCCTAGAAGCCTTTATGAAATTTTTTAAAATACATATATTGTAAAAATAACAATAAAGAGTTATGAAAAAATAAAAGCTTGAGTGAAGAGATTAAAATAATACAATTTAATAATAAAAATTTCAAAGAAAAAATGCAATTGCCAAACTAAAATGTTCATGAGAAACAATAAAATGTAGAATTCAAACGGCAGAAAATTTAATCAGTGATGCATAGGACAAACTGGAGTTGTCTTATAATACAGAGGAAAAGGTAGAGATAAAAATGATATGCATCATGATTCTCTCTCAAAGTATTAACATAGTTGTTCTCTGTATATTTCCTTTCCTCTTATCTCCCCAAGGACCATTTTATTTTTACCAGCCTACAGCGAAACTTAACAAAGTTTCCAGAAGTTACTCTGCTAAGAGAAAGACAAGAGAGGAAAAGCATAATAGAGAGTATTCTTGGGATCAGTAATAGTGGATAGGATGGGAAGGAAGCAGGAATGGGTAAAAGGCAAAAAGTCAAAGTGGGCAGTAGAAAAATAAGTATATCCATAAAAGACCAAGGGAAAGAGAGAGAGAGGCTTTCAGAACAAGCTTCTCTTGAACATGGCCCTACCCTACATCTCTGTGGTGGATGCTCTGATGTTCAATAAGATCCCCCTTCTGGAAAGGACTCATTACCTTTCTCTCATCTGTCAGGCTCCTTTGCAAATTGCCTCATTGGAAGACAACCCACATGGTCAAATGCTCTTCCTGGCATGGGGTCCACACACAATGACTGCTCAACACAGGATTATAAAACTCACCATCATTCTAACTCAGACAGCTATACAGGGTCAGTCTCACTTTAAATTGTAGTATACTGTAGTGTCAGTTTCAACGGCATCATGATTTGCCTTCATGCCCAATCCTGCTTCTTTCACTTACACAGGTGTTGATCTCATGAGCATGTCCTAAAAAGCCTCTGGATACCAATCTCCATCTCACAAATTTCTCAAGGAAGGTAAGGTGTAATATGCCCCTGACTTATCACCTATGGACCATTTATCAGTTCTGGAGAGTTGTATGTTTCTATAAACAGAGTAAGGAGCTTAGTTGTCCTGCATAAAATAGAAATAGGAAATCCCAGCACTATAATATCAGGACTTTGGGAGGCCAAGGTGGGTGGATTACCCAAGGTTGGGAGTTCGAGACCAGCCTGACCAACATGGTGAGACCTTGTCTCTACTAAAAAATACAAAAATTAGCCAGGCGTGTGGTGGATGCCTGTAATCCCAGATACTCAGGAGGCTGAGGCAGGAGAATCACTTGAACCCGGGAGGTGGAGGTTGTGGTGAGCCAAGATGGTGCCTTTGCATTGCAGCCTGGGCAACAAGAGCAAAACTGTGTCTCAAAAAAAAGAAAGAAAGAAATAGGAAAGAAGAACTCACCCTGTTAGGATTGAACAGAATTATTGTGAGAATTTCCCTGTAAGATGGGCAATCGTGACTCCACAGTCACTGTTACATTTTGAGACAGTCCAGGAAACTATTATACAGTAAGTCTTGGTACAACCTGGGATGCACCGTAGGTATAATAGCTTCTATAGACTAGTTTCCCTATTGCCAATGTGAGCACTAAGTTGCCATGAGAATGATTTGTGAGAATGGAGATCCACCTGGGCATTATTGATGGAGTGGATACCACTAGCCATGAGTAGACATGAGAGGTGATGAGAGAGATCCTCAAAAGCAAATTAGAACCTGTGGGAGATGTAGATCTTTGTGTATATTCAGACCTATACAAAAGCAATGGAGCCGTTACACAGCTGTATATGAAATGTACCAGGCCAATGACCAAACGAGTAGCTAGAGAGAGTGGAATCTAGAGACAACCGCATCCCTCCTGATGCGGTACTCTAAAAACGGATGACCTTATTTGCTAGAGGAAAAGATCAGACTATTTGCCATTTTGGTGTAGATTTTATGCTCAAAAACAAGAAAACTTTTTAATCATCTAAGAAGTGGATCTAGCAATAAGAATCTGGTAACTAGGAAGTATTGCTCCTTACTACTGAGGAAAATCTTTATAGATATTTGAAACTAATTTCTAAATTCTAAATGCTCCTCAGGGGAGAAGTTTTTAGATAGTGGCTAGGGCACACAACCTAGATGTTTCTTGAGTCATCAGGTGTCAGAATCTGAGAAATAAGTGGATGATATACCTGCAAGATCTGGCTTAAGATTTAATGCCATCAAGCTAATCACACCTCAAGAATAATGGCAGAACATGTGCATGATAGACTGCCAGACAGCATCACCAATGAACTCCTTAATCACATCTTGGAAAACTAAAGGGGAAAAAAATTATTTGTTTCTGTGCTGCCTCTTATTGAAGGCTCTGAAGAAGAGTCACTAGACTGAAAAAAAAAATAAAAAGTAGACATGGACCATACAACATATTTGATGGAATTCCTTTGGAAAACTGAAGCTTTTAATGTTTTAAATATTTATTCTCTACTCATTTTCAAAAGTGCATATGTTCAGACTTTCTACATCTGCTAGAGCCAATTTCATATAGGTTTTTAAAATTTGTCTATATTTATATAGTCTCTTACAATTTTCAATATTTTCTCTTTTAATAATTATTTCCTTCTGTCAATTCTTATTTTGTAAGATATTTTTTAACTTATTAATCAGTTTCTCTTGGTATTTTTGTTAACTAATTGCCTTCTGGTTTCATCTTTATTAATTTAAGAAAGCTGTTTAGTTATTAAATTAAGAAAGCTGTTTAGAATCAAAACATGATTCTAAAAAGCAAAAACTGTAAAAGGACTGACAAATCTGGACTATTTTCTTCTTTTTGGCCTATTTGTTTATCCCAGAGAAAATATCACACTGTCTCATTTACTTTGACTGTGTATTATTTTACACATTGGTTAAGTAGAGTCACTCTTCATATTCTTCTTTGTGAGTTGCTGGCTGTTCTTGGCATTTTTGTATTTCCATGTATATTTTAGAATCGGATTGTCTCTTCCACCTCCCCATCTTCCCTTCCAGAAGACTTAGGAGTTTGATTGGTAAATATCACTGTCATGTGGTTAGGTTGAGATTATTCATAATGAAACTCTGTGCTCAGCTAACGGGGTCCCATATACTTTTGATTATTATATAATGGGGTCCTCATCTTCTTTTGATTATTAAAACTGGCCAAAGAAGGGAAAGAGGAAAAAGAAACTGAGTGAACACAGGCAACTAGAAAAATCACATCCTACAGAGGGTTGGTTGATACTCCAGCCAAGGTTCTCAGGCTTATATTGATAAAGACATAAAGAAATAGATCTGTAAATGTCCAACAAAACTTTGAAAAGGGGAGTCATTCCCACAAGTTACAGAAACCAACTCCATGGTCCAAGAGATTATGTTTCTCCCTCAACGTAGACAGGACCTTGCACCTTCACTTGTTAACACTGTGGGAGGCTGAGGCAGATGCAGACGGACTGTAATACACTTGCCATTCTCAAACTACTTATTGCGTTTCAGTTTTTTGACTGGCTGAAAAACTTCCTTTTTTTCAAATTGTATATGGATATTAAAAATTAGGAGTGTTTGTAAGTTTGACATTGTCTTAATGTTACACAATCAGTATTTTGAGTCAGTATAGAAATTCTGCACAGTCAGAATAGTCAGAAAGCACACTTAAAGGGAAACCTGACTGGACTTGGTAATCAAATACATGTAACAATTACAGAAAGGGTGCAGCTGGGGATGACACCCAGACATCCAGCTTGGTTGGTTGGCTTTGCCTTCAATTAGGAGAGAAAAAATGTGAGAGGTTTGTTTTGATGGTAAAATGTGGGCACAGTCTGAATTTAAAAATTTGACTATAGGTTAGGCGCGGTGGCTCATGCCTGTAATCCCAGCACTTTGGAAGGCCGAGGCGGGTGGATCAAGAGGTCAAGAGATCGAGACCATCCTGGTCAACATGGTGAAACCCCGTCTCTACTAAAAATACAAAAAATTAGCTGGGCATGGTGGTGCGTGCCTGTAATCCCAGCTACTCAGGAAGCTGAGGCAGGAGAATTGCCTGAACCCAGGAGGCGGAGGTTGACGTGAGCCGAGATCGCACCATTGCACTCCAGCCTGGGTAACAAGAGCGAAACTCCGTCTCAAAAAAAAAAAAAAATTTGACTATAGATCAGGCACAGTGGCTCATACCTGTAATGCCAGCACTTTGGGAGGATTGCGTAAGCCCAGGTGTTTGAGACCAGCCTGGGCAACATAGAGAGACCCTGTCTCTACAAAAAAAATTAAAAACTAAAAAATAACCGGGCATGGTGGGACATGTCTGCAGTCCCAGTTACTCATGAGGCTAAGGTGGAAAGATTGCTTGAGGAGGGGGGTCAAAGCTGCCATAAGCTATATGATTGCACCACTGCATTACTGCCTGGGTGACAGAACAAGACCCTGTTTCCAAAAAAAAAAATATTTATAGGTAACAATAATGTATTGTACATTTCAAAACAGCTGCAGAATAGGTGATGGATATCAATTACTCTGATTTGATTATATAAATATATCAAATGTACTCTGTATCACATGTACTCTGAAAATATGTATGCCAATTATGTATCAATAAAAACTTTTAAACGAATACTTTCAAAAAATAAAAATAATTTGATTTCAGATATCTAGAGTTTGTGTGTGTGTGTGTGTGTGTGTGTGTGTGTGTGTGTGGTGTGATTTTCCCACCTATCATGCATATGAAGTTCCAAAAGAATTCCAGACATAGTAAATATTATCACATGAATTCACAAGTAATACTATGCAAAAGAAAATCAAAGACAGCTCTTGAGGTGTGGCCACACAGGGTGACTACAGTCACCATTCCCCTCAGCAGCGACAGCACAGCACCACTGCCTTGAGCAGATGGCTGTCTAGGGACATCAGGCTCCAGTTCTCCTCAGGAAGATGATCAGAGTTACTGGTGAAAGGGCAAGTTCTGAACAGAAAACTGAGGGAAGAGAGTCAGGATCTGCCAGAGGGCACGTGGGAAGAAGCTAGGGTGTAGAAAAGGGAAGCAGCAAGAGTCCACAGAGACTGACCTCCAAGGAGCTTGGAGCCCCATGAAAAGAGTAGGTGGGAGTGCTTCTCTCCTCCCCTCATTCCTCTGACAATCTCCTGACTGCCAAGCTTTTGAGGAGCCCCACTATGCTTATGACCCAAAACTATGCTATCAGTGGCGATTTGGGAACTTCTCAGGGACAGAGAACCAAGTTGCTAGCTTGTGCAGGCATGCCTATGCTTCCCTCAGATCCAAACTGAGATGTAGGGTGCCATACTGGTTGTATACCCATAGTGCCACTGCCCTGCCTGAGACCTCCCTGCCCAAGTCACTGCACCACCAGATCTCCTGCAAACACACCCCACAACCATCTCTGATGTTCGGAATCACGGGGGACAGGTGGGTCCCAGGGAGCTCAAGGACTTCTGGAGATCTAACCCACAGTGTGGGCTGCCCATAAAAGAGGGGGAGCAGAGCCTGCCAAAGTGCCCTTAAGACAAAGGAGACGCAGGCATAGGGCCAGTCACTGAAGGGGGCAGCACCAAAGCTAAGGGACAATCATAGAGAGGGGGTCATCTCCCCCTCTAGACTGTTGCAGACACTGCTGTGGTTCTTCCCACTGGGAGTTAACACATGCACACAAAGAAAGCATATGTTTGAGCTTTTTTCAGTGGCTCCATCCCTGCTAAAAGTGAGCCTGTGCCACTTGGGCTTATAGGCAGAACAGGCCCCAACTCCCCCTCCTTCACAGAGTAGCAGTATCCCAGCAACGGAGGACAGACAAGTCGTGAAGTTGCTCACCCTGAGTTGGGGAAGAGACCCTTCCCTGAGCCCATTTTGTTAGCAGATCTTAGAGGGGTGTCACTATGGCCTGTAGCTGCACTGAGGAACCAAAGGACAAAGTCTTTATGAATTGAAAGTAATGAGTCCTGCAACATGACCATGATAGGAAAGCAGACTTCATTCCTGCTGGCTCAGGACTAGAAGCTGGTGCACACTCTTACCACTCAGAGACCTCAACACATTCCAACATGATCTCTTCTCACCATCCTTCCATGCACGTACCCCACACCAGGGCAGGTGCCTCCACTCAACACCAGACATCAGTCTACCTATTCACAACAGTGAAGGTATGGAATCAACTTAAGTGTCCATCAACGGTGAACTGGATAAAGAAAACGTAGTAGATATACACCATGAAATACTACAGGGTCATATAAAATAATTAAATCATGTCCTTTGAAGCAACATGGATGTAATTAGGGGCCATTATCCTAAGTGAATTAATGCAGAAACAGGAAACCAAATACCATGTGTTCTCACTTATAACTAGGAGCTAGACAATGGATACACATGGACATAAAGATGGAAACAACAGACACTGGAGACTGCTTGAGGTTGGACGGTGGTAGTGGAGTGTGGGTTGAAAAACTACCTATTGGGTACTGTATTCACTATTTGGGTTTTGGGTTCACTAGAAGCCCAAACCCCAGCATGATGCAATATACCTATGTAATAAACTGGCACAGGTGGTCCCTCAATCTACAATTTTTAAAAAAGAGAAAATCAAAGACAAATTAGGAAAAAATTACAGGAGTCCTAACGCTGACTATACCTCATCAAAATGAAGGGTTCCATTCAAAGGACTAAGGTCATGTTTAGCCTTCTCATCTATAGTCCACTGAAGTCGGACGGTTCCTTTTCCTCCTGGGGACCGGACAACCGTCAATGTCACATATGAATCAGGGTCATCAGATGAAAGGGATTCATCTATCATTACCTGAAAGAAGAAAATTCAGTAAGACAAAACAACAAAAAAAAGAGCAGATAAACAAGTAGAATCTTATTTCTGTTTACAATGACTACAGTTTTAAAATTTAGAATGTTACGTGTTATGATCATATGGCAGAAAAAAATGTTTTACCAATCCCCACTTCTTTTCTATTCTTAGATGCTCAACTAGTTGGCATTTCCTATCTTCTCTTGCAATTAGGTAGACCATGCAACTGAATTCTGACCCTGAGAACAGAGGCAGAAATGATTTATGCTGCTAATACTCTTGCCATAAACTTCTACAACAAGACCACATATCCTCTCCTTTTCCATTTGGCAGGTGAATAGAGAGGACGCCCAGGATCTAGAAGAGGACAGAACCCCAAGATGAACAGAGTCTAGCGTCTGAGAGTCACCAGTTGAAAAGGAGGTGTCCATAAGCATCAGTCAACTGGGCACCCTGGTGCAGGATTCCTGCATAAAGAAGAAATGAACACTAACTATGTGAAGAAACTGAGATTTGCAGGGATCTTTGCTACTACAGTCAAGCTCCACACTTAATACAGACCTAAACTGTCCTCTGAATTATCTGTAGTGTATCTACTTAGTGAGTTAAAGTTCAAAAGTGGTTTTATTAATCTGATACAGAGGAGATTCAATACATTAATTTACCAGCACTATTTGTTTTTTACAGAAGTCCTTATTAACAGATCTAGTTTAAGTGAAGTACATATTGTTGACTGTGAAGCAAAGTCCTCACTGAACGTATATCATCTATCTGTCATATAAATAGAAAATATAACACAATGCTTTCTACTTTCAAGATGGATAGAAGCTTAACATGCAATACAATCTTGTTTTGTTTTATTCATGAGATTTGCGATGATGTCAAGAGCACAGATTGGGAAAAAACTGAAATTAGCATCTATTGTGTGTCAGTTCTTACATATACCTGATCTTGTTAAGCTTCATAGAAACTCATAGAAATCTGAGGGCCAGATATACACATATATTTGGAGATGAGGAGCCTGGAAACAAATTAGGATTATTTTGACTCCACACTGATCATACCACTACTCAGGGATCAGAGATATTTAGCAAGAAAAAAATGGAGAAAATCCATTATATAAGTCTTCAAAACTTTGATTTCATAGATGTAACATTTTAGATTAGGTTTCACAAGTAGATTTCCATGGGTCTCTGCTATTCCCAGGGATGTGATATACTTACCACATTGCCCTTGTGAACAGCTTGTTAATTTTGATGGATTTATGCTAACAGTCTTTTCTCAATGTTCCTCAGCTGTGAATCTAATCTGTGTCACCAAATAATGCTAACAGAATGTTCATTGTGTGCACAATATTGTGTATCTTATTGTTAAAAGATAAACTCCATGCTATCAAAATACTTTTGTGATAAGAAAGATAGAATATACACAAGGAAAGCAGTCACAAAGGGTGGAGCAACAAGCAGCTACTACTATCACCAACAATCATAATAGCCATTGTCACCTAATGAATTAAAGCCCAAGCATGCATGCTTTACATGTTCAACAATACAGTAGGAATTGGGTAACCTAAGTCTTGCCTTTAGACTCTAAGACAAATGGAAAATTTGTAGCTGTAACAATATTAATTTTATTATTAATAAATTTATTATTTATTAATAAATTATTAACAAATTACATATTCATGTGTAATTTTCTGCTGCTTGGGAGATATTCACAGTTGCTCTTTTGTCAATCCAACACTCCTTACAAATACTGCTGCCAATTTTTTTTTTCCCAAGGAAGAGCTCATTGAGCCACAGCAAAAGTTTGTTCTGTGCCTCTTATAGGTCCCATTTTCTTACAAAGTTGAAATTTCAATAGCCAAATCATTAGGCAATTATTTGTTACATTTAAATTTTGGAGTATCCAGGAAGTCTAGCCCTGATAGGCAAGCTGTCAGTCTAGCCTTGCATCCACAGGAAAGTAGAGAGTGGGCATCTCAGCAATTGGTTTATTAATTAAAAGTGATCTATGTGAATTACTGACTACCTATAAGTCATTAAATGAAGGGAATGGTGACATATGGAGCCAGAAAAGTTGCTGAGTATATAGGGATTACCTCATATATTTTTATGGCTAGTTCATACCTTGAAATTTATTTTGAAAGGTAAGGTCATAATGTTATGTCATAGTTATGTAATAATAATGATGATGGAATTTTAGTGTTTTATATTTAAGATGCAGTGATAATTTAGTACGAGGTACCAAACCTGGCTGCACAAATACTTATTTTTCATGATTAATTAGGTTCTCTCTCTCTCTCTCTCTCTCTCTCTCTCTCTCTCTCTCTGTCTCTGAATCAGTAATAATTGGATTCCTTCTTTCAAATCTTGGAAGTAAACAGCCAATGAGAAGTAAGAGAGGAGAAATATAGAGAAATACATGAGCTCGGGGGGTGACTGTGGTGTTTTGTTCTATATAAGTTACAACAGACTAGCATAACATTGGGTAATATAAATCCCTCACCAGGTAAACCCATTGTGGGATATAACACCCAGACCCATGACAGAATCCTGCCTATGGCAAAAATGGTGGTCTGGCAGTAAGGCACACAGAGAATAGATGGTAGGGATGAAAAGTACAACTTAGTCTACTATATCCATAAATAGGAATCTGTTCCCCTTTGTAATTTCCTGATATTAAGAGCTCACATTACTATCAAATTGTGTGCATAGGCTGGAGGACTGGCCCCTAATTCAATAGCCCACTCAAAAGATCTTTGAGAAGAGGCTCATATATGTAGGGTAATACTTTCCAAACAAAAATGAAAGATAGTTTCTACTCAAAATTACTTGAAAAAGTAGCCTGGAACAAGGCATTCCCCCGATATATTTAACTTACAGTCTTTTCTTCAAATCCAAATACTCCAAACGGAGAATCATTTTGTGGAATAACAACAGTTACCACAACATCATCACCAAGTCTGCCACCTCCAGCAACACTGATTAAGGAAATATTGAATGTCTCTGTGAGTTCAAATTCAGCATCATCAATTATGGTGATTTCTATCATTGAAGTAACCTATGAAAGCAAGAAAGGAAGGAAGGAAGAATGAGAAGAAGGAAAAGAGGGAGGAAGAGAGGAAATGAGGAAAGAAACAATGTAATAACAGTTTTTGCTTATATATATATTTTTTAATTTTTTAGTTGAATTTTAAAACATGGTACAAAAAAGTAGATCTTTTTGCTTATTACATTCATAATACTTTTAAAGTTGTGTATATTTATAGCATTTCAGAAGTAAGAAATTTAGTCTATTATTATCAAGGTAAAAAATTGTTGAGGTGATAAGATAGCACTATTTACAATTAAAAACAATAAATCCTTATTCATAAAATTTTTTTAATGTAATGCAGGTTCTAACACCAGTACACAAACATAAAATGCAGTATGCTTGGTATTAACATTACATGATATGAAATTGACATAAAAATTATCATTGTCTTCAACAATCAAAATAAACTCCATTGGTTTCAAATATTGTTCTTACAATGTAGTCAAAAAGAAAGGCAGAAAGAAAACCCAAATTTACTATTCCTGGATGCTTACAATCAAGATTTATTTTAATTATCTGAGTCTATGTTAAAAGCTTTTATAAACTTATAAAAAAATAAAATTTGATCCAGCTTGAAATATCGCTGTTGGTCACAAAAATATTCCAATGTTTCTGACACAGACATTTATCAGAAAAATGAAGTGTCTCTACCTAAATCTACCTAAAACCTTTAATTTAACAACAAAGAAAGGTAAAAAACCTGGGCATCACGCTCAGACATGTAGAAACATGAAAAAAATCAAATGCTCAAATAGAAGCTAATTAAATTTCCTGCACCTCAAATCTGTGCTGTAGAATACAAAGTACCTTCCCTAGAAGATGTGAACTTTAAGAAAAAGCATGATCTTAAGGATGCTGGTTAATGATGGGACTTGAACTTAATACACAGATAAGGTGCTGATAACGTCATTAAAGTTGGAAGGCTGCTTCAATGAATAACCAAAGTATTTGTTTCTGCTTTTAATATAAGAATTTCATTGACTTGCATTTCCCTCTTTTTAATAGGAAATGTTTCAAGTTCTAAATCTGTTTTAAAAGCTCCGGATTTCAAAAATATTGACAATAATAGGCTTTTCTGTGTAGGACAATCTAGATCTGCATGCTCATGTTTTAGCAGCATTTACTGCCCCCACGAGCAACTAATAAGTTGATACATACTCCAGTAATTTGTGTAGCCAAAATCGGGCTACCTGTAGATAGATGTGCTAGTTGAAGTTACTAACATTTTCATGGTTGTTCATATACCTTTTTCACTTACTGACAAAAAATTGCATGAAAACATCTTATTCTTACATATTACAAAATGCCAAGTTTACAAAATTTGTAATTCTTGGAGAATGTCATATAATTTTTAAGACTGGTTAGCCTAAATCTAGAATATTGGTTTTCAGTTTTTCAGGTTTTAACTATTTTGTTCATTTTCTCTTATTTTAGTCATTTTTAAAATTATAAATGACATTTTAGATATTAAATAAAAACTGTGTAAACTTTTAGTGCAAATTCTAAATAAATATCTATATTTACTAGCATTAAGAAACAAAATAAAAGATGGAAGAAACTAAAGTCCACAAGAATAGTCCAGTTTATCAGATAGTTTTCCATACATTGTTAGTCACTTCTAAGTCAATTATTATCCTATTTTGTAACTTCTGTTTATTTTAAATAAAACTGGGGTGGGGGTTCAGAAAAGGGTAAGATTGTTGTATCTTCATAGTCTCTTCCTATGCCCATTAATAAATTGTATTTTAATTAATAATATTTCTGATTGACTTAACATAGAAACATTTAGAGTATAACGTATTTAGCAATCACTAATGTGCATTTATTTGGTGGATGTCTACAAAATGTCTGAAGTACAACCCAAATAGGCTAATATGTTAATGATTGGCTTACTTGTCTATCTGCAAATTCAAGAATCCCATGAGATGGTTTAAAGTCTTCCAGTCCAGCACTGTCCGGCGATGCTTTCCAATAAACATTTACTGCCCCAAAGCTTCCAGCCAGCCGGACTACAGGAACTTGAAGAACATTCAAGGGTGCAGGCACCTCATAGGCAGTAATAACTTCCCCAGAGCCCTTTAAGTAAAGAATGTAAGTTGAAAGGCAAGATAAAGTGGCAACTCTCATTAAGTCATCTTTCTAAAGTTATTGCTTTGACTTAACTTTCTATACTTCACCCTTCAAAGTAGAAATTAAGTCAGATATAAGTGTATAAAATGTCTCCTGAACTCATATTTAATGTAATAAAAGTATCATTGTTTAATCCTTTGCTCTAGCTCAGAGAGACCTAAGAATTAGTTTATAAGACAAATCTACCTAGTTATCTATTTAAAATTAAAAACAGGCAAAGCTAACTGTTTTGCAGAAAATATATTATAAAATACTGGCCAAATCAGCAGGGAGAGGTTTCTGTATGACTGTAAACAAATGAAAGCTCATCTCACTCTGGTAGCATGAAACATAAAAATTCCTCTGGGATCATCATTTTCTTCTATCATTATCTCAGCTATTTCCATTCCAGGCCTCTGGACACTTGGTTGTCCTGCAGAGAAGTCAGAGTTCACCAGGTTCACCTCAGTGATAGTGACAATAAATCCTTCCTCCAATTCAGGAACGTCATCCTGGGGGATGGGGAAAAATGGTGTTTTGTTTTTTTTTTAAGATATTTAACTTGCATTTAATATTTTATATTTTTCAGTAAGGAAATAATTGACTTTATTCACAGAGACGAGTAGTTCTGTCAAACATAAAAAAGATACTCGTTATATTTTACTACCTTCCCACTGACAACTTGAGAATCTATGGAATATTCTAGCTCACTGGTGATCTGGTGATGTTTCAATAGAATCTTCACACTCATTAGCAAATAAAATAATTTTTAAAAGTCTATCCTGAAATGTTGACGATATTCTATTGTAGGTTTTACATATTTAATATCCCAAAAGAAAATTCAGGAAATACTGGTAAATGCTACATACATTTTAAAGTGAAAGCTCTAGACTTGAAAATCTAGATATAAGCCTATATTTAATTTTTTGAAATCTCTTACTTTGTTTTGCATAATAAAAAATTTCCCTGAGGCGGGCAGATCACGAGGTCAAGAGATCGAGACCATCCTGGCCAACATGGTGAAACCCCGTTTCTACTAAAAATACAAAAAATAGCCGGGCATGGTGGCACATGCCTGTGGTCCCAGCTACTCGGGAGGCTGAGGTGGAAGAATCGCTTGAATCCAGGAGGCAGACATTGCAGTGAGCCGAGATTGCGCCATTGCACTCCAGCTTGGCGAGCAAGACTCTGTCTCAAAAAAAAAAAAAAAATTTCCAAAGATAAAAAATACTCTAAAAAGGGGGGAAAACCCTCATTTCTATCCCATCCTTTATATCTTTCTCAGATTATACTCTTCAGAAGATACTATTACCTAAAGCCACTAATATCACTATTAGTAATACTAACATTATTATATAATACATATTTATTTAATAATATATAACATATTTATGGTATATAATATATAATATTTATATAATATAAAACGTATTTATTATTTTATAATATTATTAACACTAATCTACTATTAACCACTTTCAATTTCTTGTACATCATAATGGATATATTCACATATTCTCCTCCTCTTGTTCTCTGTTTTTCTCTCTATATATATACATATATGAATAAATTCAGATAGCTAAAATCAGATCTAAATGATCTGAAGACTAATTCTGATTCAAGGAATCATATCATGAAAGGAAAATACTGTCCTATTAAATGAATAATAAAAATAAATAGATTGATTTAGGCATTTCATTTGCTGTCGTCAGTTTAAAAACTGACAAACCAAAATTACAGTGGATCTAATCAGATACAATTAATCTATATTCAGTGCTTCAACATTCATTCAAACAATATTCCAGTTTAAGAATAAATAAAAATAATAGACATCATTTTTGCCAGTTATAGAATATTCATTCATTAGTAAATATTTAGCCAGGCGGGAACATTAGAATACTTACATTTTTATGTTTAAAAGAGTCCTTTTATAAAAAAAAGATTTTTACCTACAAGAGCATCACAATTTTATTTAAGAGTATTTTCCTTTCTTTTAGATCACATTCATTGCAGCCCTGACTCACCGGCAAAATGGAAACTTTGGCATGAGCTTCTTTTATGTTTTCTTTCATTATTATTATCGTTTCTTGCAACACATAATCTTCATTCTCAGTAGCTTGATTATCGACATGCAGTAAGAAGTTGGGTTGAGCTCTCAAGTGAATGGCAATATCCCCAAGTAGTCCTTTATCTCGAGCTATTTGTAACTGAAGAGTGCTGGTGTTTTCTGTGAGGGAAACATGCCACAGGTAAATACGCTTTTCTATTTGCTGTCAGTGCTGTTCCAAGTACCTAGAGTGGAACGCTCTGCTATATCTCTTGTAGACAGTTAAGAAAAAGAAGTAAAACAAAGACAACTTATACTCCCAAGGATTATTCCGGGCTTGGTCTTCCTGCTTCCCAAAGTTGGTCAGAGAATCACCATCAACTCCTTGCATTATACACCAGCTCTAATCCCCCACTTCTGACTCTCTAAAGCACCCTCCTATGTTGCACCTGTCATACACTTTAACAGAAATTGCTGCAAAGTCTTAGGGAAGTGCGGATACACAGGTTGAGCAGAGATGATGATTATAAATGCTCAAAAGAAACTTCAAAAAATGAAAAATTATATACACAAAGTCATCATTTAATGACTAATCATTAAGAGTGATTTTGTTCTTACAGTGACGTGTCTATCACAAGGCTCAAAGTACTTCACAGCACCTAAATTTTATTTCAGTGTTTAAATTTTTAAAAACTTATTTTTCCATATTAAAGTTCCAGGAACATAACAATATAACTACACAATATCCTTCGCAAACTAACATATGAACAGAAATACCACACGTTCTCATTTATATTTCTCATTGACTATTCAAATGAAAGGTACTTGAAAGCTGGATGTCCATGTTATTATGTAAAAATTTTAGAACCTTCACATAGTTTATTCTAAATACATACTTATTATATATAACTTTTTATTTAAGTAAGTCAAATGACCTATATCTACAAAAATCTATTTCTCCAGCAGCTAATATGAATAATTATTTGGGTGACGATTTTAGTACTCAAAATTTTGAGAAACCACTGTACACTGCACAGGATAAAATTATTCTAATTACTATTTTGGATTAAACAATTAATACCTTTAGTGCATGTACATTTTACTATGTTGCTCATTGTTGTCTGTGACTATTGAAAATCTACAGAAAGTGATGCTAAGTGAAGAAAGAGAACATAAGAAGGACAAAAAAGAAAAAGTAAAATAAAAAAACAGTCACCTCTACTGCACTGACAACTAAAATATTAATATTTATATTATAATGTATCTTTTAAAAGATACATTTCCTATAACATTATTACTAGATGGTTTCACATGATCACAAAATTTAACAATAAACAAAAAGGACTGAGTATGACCTGTCAAACTGAAAAAGTTTCCTTATAAATATTAAAATTATCCAATAAAGCTTCTCATTAAAACTTGAAAAATATTTAACAAGCTTTACCTTTAGGCTCTGTTACTCTAATGAAGACAGACTCAGCATGCCAGCCCACCAAGCCATAAGGTGAGTCATTGGGCAAAGTTGTTATAATAGACTTGCTTCTGTCCTGATCAATAGTAGCACCTTTAGATGAGTCCTCAACCTCTTCTGTGGTGATATGGGTGAGTGTTACAATCACAACCTCTGATAACTCTGGTATATTATCAGCAAGAATAGTCAGAGTGATTGTTGACAGTGCCTGGCCTTCAGTAAATGAAATCTAGAATTTTAAAGAAAGATGTTATTTATTTTGTTATTTTGTTACTATGTAGTAAGAATATTTAAAAATTTGATTTTCTTTTACTATAACTTAAATCATAAGAGATATTTAAGCAACATAATAATATGATTCTACAAATCAAATGCCTTTCACATTAACAGAAGATTGTTAGGAAAAATGAAAAAGTAAACCATTTATAAACTTTAAGCTAATTAAAAAAAAAAACAAAACTATGTAGCCAAACTGTCAAATCCTGGACTCAAATCCTAGAGTCTGAATTCCATTCTAAGATAAAGTATATAGGCTCTCTGGGAATCTAAGTTCTAGATATCGTATGTAAAGATCCATAAAAATAAAATAAGGTGGCATACTAGTTTAAAATTTTTTCTCTACAAAACTTGCCTGGATTGTTATTTCCTTTCACTAAACTCTGAAGAGATATATCATTAAGCAATGAATCAACTAAAACACAGGTGGTGAGAGAAAGATAGGGAAAGATGCAAATCATAGCATCTCTCTCCTCCTTTTGTGTCTCTCCTGTCTAAAGAGTCAAATCCAAATTTGCTAAAAAGTATCTGAAGTCCTTGCTGATAGGACTTCTTGAATGTCATTTTCCATTGTTTCCCACCTCACACACCTCTCCAGCAATGCAGCTACAAACTATTTATAATTATTCCAACTAGCATTATAGGCTTATGCATCTACCTTTGCTGACATTCATCTTTCCACCTGGAAAAGGCAATGGAGAATATAAATTCAAGAGCTCTATTCAGTCTATCACTGATGGACATATAGGTTGATTCCATGTCTTTGCTATTGTGAAGAGTACTGCAATGAACATACATATGCATGTGTCTTTATCACAGAATGATTTATATTCCTTTGGGTATATACTCAGTAATGGGATTGCTGTGTTGAATGGTATTTCTGTCTTTAGGTACGCAGCCGCAAAAGAAAAATGTGATCCTGTCCTTTGCAGGGGTATGGATGGAGCTGGAGGCCATTATCCTTAGCAAACTAACATATGAACAGAAATATCACATGTTCTCACTTATAAGTGGGAGCTAAATGATGAGAACACAGAGGGAAAAGCCACACATTGGGGCTTATTCAAGGATTGAGGGTGGGAGAAGGGAGAGGATCAGGAAAAATAACTAATGGGTACTAGACTTAATACCTGGGTGATGAAATGATCTGTACAACAAAACCCCATGACACAAGTTTACCTATGTAACAAACCTGCACATGTACCCCTGGACTTATATAAAAGTTAAATAAATTCAAGACCTTTATTAATAAAATCAGAGGTCAGAAAAGTACTGCCCAATGGCCAAACCCATTTGTCATAAATGAAGTTTTACTGGAACACAACCAAGCTCATTCAGTTGCATACTATCACTATCTATATTATCTGCTAATATTGCTTATATTGTCTAGCACAATTCTACTACACTAAGTTACTAATTCACTACTAAGTAGTAGTCAAAGAGACCAAATGACTCACAAAGCCTAAAATATTTACTATCTGGCCCTTTGAAGAAAAGAAATGTACTAGCTCCCTGAATGAAATAATTAATTCTTCCAAAATACAGTCTATGTTTAAGGTACCATTATCATCATATATTTAAATTGGAAATAATTATAATCATGTTTATATAAGAAATTATAATTGGGGAAATATAAATTGGAACATATAGAACCTGACAGACACAACTTAGTTTTGGTAACTTACATAAAGTAAATATTAAATGCAATAGAATTTGCTATAACATTCTTAATATACAGAAACCATGATATACACCTGTCCTTTTTTTGAGACAATTCCATGAGAGTTCCTTTAAAAGAACTCTTCAGAGAAGCAATTGGGCAATATACACAGACTAATCTATGAAACCGAAAGCAAGCCAAGAAGACAATCCATCTTACAGCTAGGAACAAAAGGCTCTCTGAGCCCTCTTGTTAGTAATGTACTTATTTGGCTCATTCTGATTCCATTCTTGAACCTCAGCTCCAACTTCATACTATCCTCTGGTAATGGATAATGTTGTCCTCTGGCCAGATCCCTTCTCTGGACTATTGTACCCATCCTTCAGCTGCTAGTTAACAAAAGCTTCTGTGCTCCTCATTGAGAATTGCCCTTTGCTACAGCAAATGGTCTCACTCAGTGTTATACCCTGAAGGTTGCCTGAAGTCAAGGACTGCTAAAATGGGGATGCCAATGGCTCAGCTTTAAACTGGGAACAACTCCTAAGGACCAACTCATCTCCTAAACTCGGGTGCAATCAACCTCAGTTGCAATCACCTGTGGACCAACTTCTCCCTCTGCACATCCTCACCTTCCTCACATCCTCATAGAGGTATCTCCCTAAAATCCTTCTGTCTACAACTCTCAATCTCAGAGTCTATTTACAGGAAAGCCAACCTATATCCCTCCACAATTCAGATTTACTTTTCCATAAGTCTGACTGTTTTACACAGACTTGTTCCCTACTTACTACTTTCATTTTGCCTAAATTTGGAAACCACATTTTGATCCTTATTTGGTTGATTTTAATCTTTCTGACAATGTAACACACCCACAATGTGGCCAACCAATGTACTAAAACTCAAAAAGAATGACTTTTTAAAGGATAATTTTGATTTCATAAAAATTAAAAAAGAATACCTACAATAAGAAAACTAACCTTAAATTGTATCCCTCTCTAAGATGACTAGTAGCACTCCAATGTTGACATGGTCAAACTCAAACACTTCATCCATAAGGCAGGATTTGGTCCCATATATCACTAGTAACCATAATTTTAAAATGCCTCCTATAACTTTGTAAATTACATACCACTCCTGAGGTAGGAAATATATCACTAATACTTCCATCAGCTTCCCATGCTACGGTTATACGACCATATGTTCCTTTCAAGCGTTCAACGTTCAAGGTTACTAGGCTATCTTGCTCCATTTCTTCCACTTGCTTATATAATGAATTCTGGAAAAATACACAGAAAGTCACAAGGGGTTACCTGAAATTACCTAAGCAGACTTTTTTTTGTCTCATGTTATTATGAATTTACAAAGTTCATGGTCCTAAGCAACATGATATTGTTAAGTGAAAAACAACAATTAAAAAACAGCCATATAGAATGTCCATGATTTAAAACACACGTTTGAATAAGTAAAAGATTCAGTGAAAGTAAACAAAAATGTTAATTGTTATAGGATTATTTTTATTTTTGTGTTTCTGTTTCTATAGTTTTCAAATTTTGCTCAGTGAACACATATTACTTCTATACTCAGAAAGCATGTACTTTCATAAAAGTATTCATAGCATGTAAAAAGTTTGTAGAAGAGAAAGGACATAGAGTCAAGAGAGCAGAAAAGCCTTTTTCCCATGTGTAACCTCTGGCAATTCCTCTGCGTCTTTGTTTCCTATTTGTAAAATAAGAGTTTGACCTATATGGTTTCCAATATCCCATCCATGTGCAACAATGTCATGAGAACTAGAGCTTTCTCCCTGATCATTTGAAAATGTCTCTCATCCTTAAATTCATATGCTCTGAAATGTTTCGGTGGGCTATTCTGTCCCCATTGATGGTGTTTCATCCTTAGCTCATGGCCTTTATAACTGTTTTTCCTGCCAGAAATATTCCTTTCCCTTATGATAGAATTCCTTACTTTCTTTCTTCTTCTCATCTATGCTTGCTAGCCTCTTTCTTTTGTCCCAAACTAATATCTATTTCTGTGTCACTGCAACATTCTTCACCAAACATACATATCTCTTGCCAGCCATTTCATGAACTGTTCCTCAAAAAGAATGCTTCAAAGAATCTCTTCTTGCAATACCTCTGGTTTTTCCATATGCAATAAAGCAAGAATATGGAGTGTAAAGATTTTTTAAAATCTTTCCATTCATGTTACTATGATAACTTGAAAAGAGATTCACCCATAAATTTCTTAAAACTTAAGAGAGCTTCTACTTAGAATGCTAATGAGTAGAGATCTTGTCCTTTAGCAATATTTTACACAGCATTTTAACACACTGTTACAGATGTTACATAGTAATAAAATCTTGCTCTAGGCAATCAAACATTCCTAAATAAAAGCCTTGATTTTAAAATACGCATATTATTTATTCACAAAAGACAATGCCTTTTTAAAAAGCCAGCTCTCTCTGGCTCCATGCCCTCCATTAATGAGGGTTAGTAAAATGAGCACTTCATGCAGCCAGAAAATACTCGAGAAATTCTCATTATCTACTAAATCTCCTCTTGAAATGAGATTGTCCAGACATAAAAGACTTGTAATGAAGAATTCTACTGAACAGATTGAAAGAATTCAGTATCTACTGGCAAGTATTAAATAACAGTGATTTTTATGTCTCTAGAACAATTTTGGAACAATCTTCATAAAGGGAAATGTACCATGCTCAAACAGTTGAGGAATAGCATGTGCTCTCCATCTGCCACAAGGCTGCAGGGTGAGAAGATGGAATCAAACAGCAGAGCATGTCGGATCTCACCCCATGAAGCCCAGCTCTGCCCTATACATTTGTATAAGGCCTTGAGAAGGCCTTGTAAGTATTCTGCCTCTCCCACAGAATGACAGGTTTATCCTAAGTCCCTAGTATGTGCCAGGCATTTTCTGGGTACAAGGATAAAGCTGTGAATGCAGCAGTGTCCCAGCTCTCACACTCTTCAATTCTAGTAAACAAACAAACAGACAAAAAACCTGATGATAGACAAGCTAGTCAATTACAAATGTCACAAAGAAGAAACTAATAAGGATAAAAATATACAGAATGAAGGAGGGGAGCTGCAATTTTCCATCAGTGCAGATATTTCTGATAAGGTGTCATTTTGCAGAGATATGAAGAAAAGGAAGAAAGAAGTGAGTACCTAATGCAAATAGGGGTCCCCCTGTTTCTTTCTAACTCTCCCCAGCCACAATCCAGTTCATGTCCTAAGGTTGTACTGTCCTTCACGGTAGTCACAGGCCACATGTGGCTACTGACTGATTGAAATGTAGTTAGTGTAGCTAGTCTATAAGCGTAAAATGCACAATAGAGTTTGAAGATAAGATACAAGAAAATGTCAAACATTTCCTCAATAATTTTAGGTTAATTCTATGTTGAAATAATATTTGATATATTGGGTTAAATAAAATATATTAAAACCAATGACCAGCTTCTTTCTGCTTTTTAAAAAATGTAGGCTGCTAGAAAACTTAAATTTACATATGTGGCACACATTATACCTCTATTGGGCAGAGATGGCTCAGAGGAAGCTGATTTTTGCTTAGCTCCAGGGATGGGCCAGACTGAGTAGCAGTGTAAACTTCTGACCCTTGCATGCAATAGACACAAGACTTTAAGCACGTCCAAAATGCCTCATGTTATCCCCTAAACCTGCTCTTCCTATAGTCAACCATATCTCAGTGAACAGCAAATTCATGCTTCCCATAGCTCCATCATTTATTGCTCTATTACTGCAGTAACTCCTAACTGGTCTATTTTTGTCCTTGCCCAATTACAATCTATTCTCTATACTATGGTCAGACTTGTTCCTTCCAAAATGTGAGTCATATCATTCACTTTTCTACTCCACCCCCTTCAAAGGCTCTCTAATTCCCTCAGAAACCAAATTCACTACAGTGCTACTGGGCTTGTGCAGGAAAGTGTTCACACAGCAGACCTGACTGCTATCCTTAAAGGCTTGCTCACAGGTCGGCTCTCTGCTGGTGTCTGGGAACTTGGATTTCAGGAGAGTTCCCACCATTCCCAGAACTGTTAAGTAGCTCCCAATTGCCTAAACTGCATAGTAAATGTGGTTTATGCTGAACATTCATTTTCTTTCTGAGAGTCTAGAATTTTGGTATGTGCCAGGCAGAGGGTGCCTGCATGATCAGACCCCAGTTAAAAACCTGGATACTGAGTTCCTATTATGCTTCCCTGGTTGGCAATATTTTATACATGCTGTGACAACTCAATGCTGGGGAATTAAGTGTTTCCTGTGTCAATGGATGGTGGGGATGGGGAGGTGGGGAGGAAAGTTAGGGGATGGAGGTGTTGGCAGGGGAATCTTAGAAGTTTGCCCTGACTTTCTCTGGACTTTACTCCATGAGCTTTTTCCCTTCAATGATTTTATTTTGTATTCTTTCCTGTAATAAATCATAGCCATGGGTATGACTAAATGCTAGGTCCTGTGAGTCCTCTTAGTGACTCATTGAAACCATGGGTAGTCACAGAGATCCCCGACACAAAGCCCTGGCCCTGCACCTGTTGAACATCATCCCCTATCACATGCAGACATCAGCCACAGTGGCCTCCTTGTTGCTCCAGATGGGCAGGGCTGCACTGCAGGGCCTTTGCTCTTGCTGCTCGGTCCTTCTGCTTTAAACATTCCCACTCCAGATATTACATAGCTCACACCCTCATCCCCCACCAGTCTTTGTCCTTCTGTCATTTCCTCCAAATAGCCCTTACTGATCATCCTATTTTAGATTTCCCCACATACAATCTCCACTCCCTCCCTCCCTCCCTTGCATTCTCCATCTGCCTTCCCTGCCTAACATTTCTTCATAGTACTTAAAACCATCAGATATAGTATATATATTCTTATGTCTGTGTTTACTGTCGGTCCCCCTTGCCCTCTCTAGAATTTAAGGACCATGAAAATAAAGAACTTTACTGTTTCATTTTCTAACATGACTCTAGCAGCATCTAAAACAGCATCCGGTACCTAACAGTCATTTGTTAAATATCTGCTGCATGAATTAACGAATGAATGAGTGACTGGGCTTATTACCCAGTTCTGGACAATTAGACATAAGCCATTTTCTAGAAGCTTTTGGGAAATTTCTTCCTTACCTTGAGAATCACATAAAACATCTCTCTCTCCTCAACTGAACATGAACAAGAACGTAGAAACCTTAACAATAACATCAGCTTTCAAACAACCAAACGAAAGTCAATTTTGTGATGGCAAAGAAGAGAGATGGAAACAACTTTAGCCATAATGACATAGAGTATCCAACTAACTCTGAAGCTCACCTTCTCCAAGGACAAGCTCTTAGTGTGTAGATCAATTTGAGTTAGGTTTTCCTTATATGAAAAATATTTCAGAGAAAGATACATGATAGCTGCAGCTATAACTCAAATTAAGAAGAATTCACTTTGCCAAAATGACTAAATGATGCAAATAACAGATGTTCTTTTGCTTGCCGATAAAGAAATATGAAGTCTGGGCATGGGAGTGACTTAGGATTTGCATGGTTCTCTTTCCTCAGGAAAAGACATTTACATGTGTCCAACATACACATAGTTACAACCCTCTCTCTTTGCTCTACCTTCCCCCACCCCACTTCTCATTCTCCTCCCCTCTCCACATAAGTAACAAAAGCATAATAGGACAGTAATATATTTGTATATGATGTGTATAATATTACACAGTTTATATTGTATTTAGAATCTTGCTCTCTGGTAACAGGGCTAACAACAGAGCCAAACTTTTAGACCAAGATCAACTTGTAACATTTCCAAGTTAATCCTATAAAAGCAATCCAAAAATAACAACGAAAAAATTAGGATAAGTTAACTCAGGGAGTCTAGTGTGTAAGACTGTAAATTGCAAAACTTCAGTAGAATTCACCCTAGAATGCAGCATAAAAGGGAGGCAGGGGAAAGGGAAGGGAGAGAGGCTGATGATACTCAATTTATGACTAGCTAAATGCTAATAACAGCTAATACACAAACACAATAAATAAAAAATTTTCCATTGCAAGTGTGGGGTCTTTAGTGTCATTACCTGAGCGAATGCAACAATTCCATAGGCGTCATCATTAGACAGAATGGTTATTGTTACAGAACCATTAATACCAATTTCTGCTCCTCCTTTGGGATTTTTAAGTTGAACTTTGAAGGATTCTTCTTCTTCTGGAACTGTATCATCAAGGATATTTACTGCTATTGTAGCTTCTCTGTCACCAGGTTCAAATATCAGCTCGCCTGAACTACCATAAGAAGTATATATAAAATAAGTCAACTACAACAAATTTAACATATATACATAGTAGACTACTCATAAAGTTACCATTACATTAACTGATATTAAAGGTTTGGATGAATCGCAACATTTCGTAAATAAAATTTTAATCCAAAATATTCATGTAATACTGATTAACTTGGTAGAAAAGATATTAGAAATATGGATAATAATCGAATTTCAGGCTGGTAAATAGCTCTTATATTTTGTATATTTTTCCGTCATTAAAGACTTGGAAATGAGGTGTCATACAAAATTACGGTGAGCATAAAGGTACTTAGAATAAAATGTTGAACCTACCTAGGAATAAAGTCAGACTGGCTGGAAATGTAGACTAGTTCATATATATGTGAATGAGCTCCCACTAAAGCTATTAAATTCTTGCTTGAATTAATGGACTTTACTATAACAGAAGCCACATCATAAGCAGAAGGTACTTCCAGAACAAAAGAGAATTGATTAAGCTCCAAATTCCAGCAGTAAAGAGCAGACATATCTTGGCCAATAAGAAGTACGTGGGCTGCAGGAAGGAAAGAAAAGACAACTTGAGTGAGATGTAAACTGTCACCTCCCACACTCCCTGCATTGGTTCCAAAGCAAAATCTTCCAAAATCTCAAAGTTCCCTTGTGATGTCTGAGGTATCTAAATACACTTCAATTTCTGAAATAACAGGAATTGATAATAAATAATAATTTTTTAAGTGCTTTGGAATGATCAAGCCAGCTTGATGAGGTAGCCACACTCATCTAATAAAAAAGAAATTACTGGCTGCTAAAACCAAACCTAATTTTAAACTCTTTTATGTTCATCTTAATATTTATTAGATAGCATAGGATACTTTTAAAAGTGAAACATATATATAATCACATCATGAAATGTTTCATTTTCCTTTCTAGTTACCATTCATATGAATTCATAATTGACACAATTATAAACAGTATAAATACAAAATAACTCTTAATTAACAATATTACACCATATCTTTAATATCAGTTTTCTATGTTTCTACACAGTTTTCAACTCTATAATTTCAGTGCATAGATAATAATATATAGGTATTAATATATAGGTAAACATGTTTAATAATTTCCCTACATTTGCTATTTGTTGTATATTTAATTTTTAAATATTTTTAATAATAAATAATAAAATTTTAAATATCCATATTTAATTTTTACATATTAAGTAGAGACAGAATTCTTCATGTTAATTATCTTCATTTGATAAATTCTTCAAGTTAGTTAATTAGGCCAAAGGATATAAACAAATTTATGATTCTTAGAGTATATTCTGCCAATGATTTTTGAAATGTTATCAGGAAACCATACTTTTGATAGTTCGAAGCAAGCCTGGGTGGGGTAGCTCACATCTGTAATCCTAGCACTTTGGGAGGCCAAAGTGGGAAGATGGCTTGAGCCCAGGAGTTTGAGACCTGGCAACATAGCGGGAGCCTGTCTCTACAAAAAATTAAAAATTAGCCAGGCATGGTGGTAAGCACATGTGGTCCCAGCTGCTTGGGGGGCTGAGGTGGCAGAAATGTTTGTACCCAGGAGGTTAAGCTTGCATGACCCATGATCATGCCACTGCACTCTACCCTAGGCAACAGGCTGAGACCTTGTCCATATCTATCTATCTATACATACCTATATATCTATATGTATATATACCTATATGTATGTGTGTGTGTGTATTTCAGTTAATAGGGTTGCTCTTAAAAAAGCAGTAAAAAATAGCTATAAGGACATAGTTATATCTACTCAAGTTAGGAAGGAAGGGGCTTACTATGTTATATGTAATACTAAATAATTTCCAGACTTAAATAAAACTGGGAGAAATGAAAAACCATAGAAAAACATGCACAAATTCCAGTACTTAGATAAACACATTGGAACATAAAGATATCAAATGAGACTGATTAGATATTAAGATAGCACCAAGAATAAGAAAGCATGAGCCTCTTCTACAGTTTCAGCCCCTAGGTTACAATGGGAAACCCTGTATCCTTACTCACACATATCAAGAACTACTGATCATGTTTACTTATAGTAATAGATTTAAGTACTATCACACTTTAGCAAATGTTGCATAAAAAGTTAAGACAGTCAAAAAAGGGGTTATCAATAAACCTGCATTTTAAATGGTCATATATTTTTCATAAGCTCTATAAAACTGGAGACAGTAAAGAACGAATTCAGGGGGATCTTAACATCCCTCATAGTAAGGGTTAAATGAGCTTATTCAATAGTCTCAACCAAGATAATCTCTGCCTGTAGTAAAATAACCTCTGCTTATGAACTTCCAACATATATCAGCAATCCAAGACCCTCCTGTAAGCTCCATGATCAGTAGTGCTTACTCTGCATGTGAATGGCAAATTTAACAACTAAACTCATTTTCTCTACCCTCAAAAGCCTGGTCCCGCCTAAGAAATCACCACCATAATAGTTAAAGCACTACCGTTCACCCACCAGTTGCAGAAATTAGGGCGCATCTTTGACAACCTCTTTCTTGCCTACCTCCATATCTAATCTATCACCAATCCCCATGGATTTTACTTGTGAGACATCACCTGAATCAATCTACTTCTCTAACCTGCATCAACTACCACTTTCCAAGATTAATCATTCAACATCTCTAAAAAACAAGCCTTCAGCTCTTTCTCAGACATCTTCTAATTTTAAGTTTTTCTTCCATGGAAGCCACACACACACATACACACACATGCTCCCTCTCTCTCTCTTTCTCATTCTCTCATTCTCTCTCTCTCTCTCTCCCTCTCTCTCTCCCTGCCCACCTCTCTATTTCCACCTCCCCACCACCTCCTCAAGAAAGGTATCCCAATACTCTTAGGAAAAAGACCATAATCCTTTAAGTCCCTATCTGATTATATCTTCAGTTAAACCCAGTATCAGTGTTCCCTGTCTGTATTTGGGCCACACTGGTCTCTTTCTAGTTCTTCCCTAAAAGCACATGCTCACCACTACCACCACCTGACCTCTCTGCACATGCTGTTCCCTTTGCCTAGATCCTGCCCCATCATCAACTCTGCCTCTTCAACTCCTACTCAACATATAATTCTCAGTTAAATGATTCTTCCTTAAGTAAGCTTTCTCGGTACCTCTCAGACCAGGGCAAGTCCTCTCATTTTGTAGTATGAAAGTATTCTATTCTTTCATAGCAGTTATCCATTTATAACTAGAAACTTATTTGTATGATTATACATAATGTCTCTCTTCCCTGCTACATATTAAACTTCTTCAGGGCAGGGTCCATATGTAGTTTTGCTTAGCCTTGTTTTCCCAGGGTCTACCAATGTGCTCAGTACATAATTGGCACTTAAAAATATCTATTAACTACTAAAGGAGAGAAGGATGAAAGGGAAGATAAGTTTATATGTCCTTGTAGTCTTTGTTATAATCATCTTCTTCTTCCATTTAAAGAATTCAGTCACCACCCAATAATCTCTGTCAAGTCATTAACCAGAATAAATATGTGATCCTCACAGTTATGGCTCCAATCTAATACTCTTAATAAAATATTTGACACATTCAAAATAAGAAAGCCCTTGAACATTATTTAATGCATAATTTCAGCTTTCAGGAAATCTATAATAAGCCATTCTAAATAATTACCTACAATCTTTTCATACTTCCTACAGCCTCAAGTCACAGAAACAAAAGAAATAAAGAGACCACACAATGGGTCCTTTAACAAGCCTCTGGCAGAATTTTTCACAAATTCTTTTAGAAAGTATGCCTATTATATATTTTTTAAATCTTTAAAGAGAATTCTATAACTTTAATTAATGGCCCATTCAGGCAGCACTCATCATCCTTAAAAACATTCATTAGGCAACTATTTTGAATAATAATAAGTGACTCAGGAGATATAGTTAGTCCACTTGAATACTTGCGGAATAAGAAAAGCGAACACAATAAAGGCAAAAAACTAAAGGACAAGTAGACAAAAACTAAACGAATATATGATTAAAGATACATAATTTACTCGATAAATCACTTGTTGAATGAATGATAAGAAAATCACTCAAGTTATGTATCTTAGGATAATAACAGATTTATGACTAGACAAAGTGTTGGCAATGCAAAGAGAAGTTATTTAAGAAAGAATGAGCACAAAAGAGAGAGGCAGAGGACGCTGGTGGCAAAGTAAAGACAGTGTGGAGGCTGGGAAGTGGCATCACAGTCCAGGTAGGAGGTGGCTGGGGCCTGGGTGAATGTGGTGTGGGCATTCCACAGGGCTGAGGAGGAAAGAGTAGAAAGAATGTGAGATACAATCTATAAAAAAATGAGAGGTTAAATAGAATGACATCAGCAAGATGGTGGAATAGGAATTCTCTAACTCCACTGTCTTCTACAGAAATCCAGTTTGCAACTATTCACAGACAAGAATGCCTTGATGAATATCCCAGTACACGGGAGTGAGGCTGAGACAACCCCTTAGACCACAGACTAAGAACAGCTACACTTGAAGGGTAAGAGGGGCAGTTTCTCTTTGACTATGTTACCCCTCCCCCAAGTCAGCACAGTTCGGCACACAGAGATTCCCAGGAACTGTTGGTTTTTACAGAGAGAAGAGAGAGTTGAGTTAGAGGCACACATTCAGTTTTCATGACATTCTGGGCCTATTCATAGGTGACACTCTCTTGTCTTGCCCCACTGGAAACACTAGCAGTATAAATAGGGCTAGACCACCCAAGGCCAGTTAGAAACAACTAACAGGGGTAGGGCTCACAGTGATGGACATGCAGATCTTGACAGTGGCTCTGCTCTGTGACCAGTGGAGGCACACCACCTGAAAGGATACCTAACAGCACTGCCCTGCATGAGGCACAGTTGACAGGCCTCCCAGGCTCAAGTCCTGGCCAGCTTCCACATCCAGCCTTCCTGCTGTCCTTAAAACTTCACCGAGCCTGGAGAGAGCGGCATGTTGATACTTATCTGCTGAGGGACCATCTAGCTTTGCCCAAGCCCAGTGATTGAGCTGCAACCCAATCAAGCCCTAGTGCATTCCTTAGTCCTTTCTCAGGCCAGAAGGCAGGGATACATTGGTGATTATTCACAGAAGCGGTATCTGAACCCACCTAGATGCAGTTACAAAACTGTGACTTAGCCAAGTCCTGGTGATCTCCTTCACACCCACTTCCAGGCCAAGAGGCAAGGGCAGGTCAGCATTATCCACAAAGTGTCATTGTTCTCTGACCCTTCCGAGACCCACTGATCATCCAAAGAGAGTATCTGATCCCACTCAGACCCAGCTGCAGAGCTGTGACTTAGCCAAGACTCAGTACTTTCCTTAACTCCACTCCAAGCTAGAACTTAGAAGCAGGTCAGTGATTATCTGAATCTAGCCCTGCCCAGATTCAGCTACGGAGCATCAATCCAACCAAACCTTGGGGCTCTCCTTAAGCCCTTGCCAGGCCAGGAGTCAAGTGCATGTATGTGAATGTCTTCTGAGGAGAGCATCTGACCCTGCTCAACTCCAGCAGCTAAACAGCTACTGTACCAAGCCTTAGTGCTCTGCTTACGGATACCCTAATATGGGAGGCAAGCCCATGTCCATGCATATCTGTGCAGCATAGCCTGTGGCCCTGCCTACCCTAAGTAGTTAAATAGCAATCTAGACTCCTCACCAAGCCTCCAAGCCAAGCAGATGGCCCTGCCCAGATACACATCCCAAACGACAGTACTGGCCAGCCAGGGAAGACAGTCTACAACACTGTCCGATCAGAGGCAATTACGAAGCCCAGCCAACAGCTCTGCCTTACTGAAGACCCCAACCACACATCTCACTGGATTTCAGGGCACAGTCAGCACTCCATTTGATCCCAGGTCACAGGTAACGGCCCAGTCCAAGTACAGAACATGACAAAGTCTACTTGTTTGGGGTCACTACCAGCTAACCCAACCAGAATCCCAAGCTTGACTAGTGAAGTTCTACCACCACCAAAGAACACTAGAAAAGCCTGAAAAGGGTGGCCGTTTCCTCACATGTGCAGACACCAACACAAAGATTTTTTAACAATCAGGGAAATATGACACCACCAAAAAAACTAATAAAGTTCCAATTATGGATCTTAAAGAAATGGAGATCTATAAATGAATTATAAAAATTTCAGAATAATTCTCTTAAAGAAGTTCAGGGGACTCCAGTTTCTTCCCGATTCTAGTTCCACATCTCTAACCACCCACACATGCTTCTATGTCATCTCAAACTAAAGACACCTATAAATACATTCATCACATTTCTCACTACACACATTTTCTCTGTCTCTTTTCCTAATTTAATACCATTCTCCTCCCAATTGCCAAGCTATAATAACTTTTGCTCCCCACATTTGAACAGGTATCAAGCGCTGCTGAATCTTCATTTCTAACTTCTTTTTCCCACAAGGATTTTCATTTCTAATTTATCTTTCCCACAAGAATCTTCATTCCTATTCTCACCCCAGCTAAGAGCCCTCCTCAACTCTTGCCCAGGCAGTTGCAAGTTACTTCATCCGGCATATTCTATACACCAAAGCTATGAGGAGTTATAAAACATGTCTTTGATCATCATTTGCTATTGAAAAGTCTTCGAGGATTTCTCTATCTCACTACTGCTGAGTGTGATCCATGGATCCCTAAGAGATGTTGAGACCCTTTTAGAGGATTTATGAGGTCAAAACTATTTTCATAATGATACGAAAATAAAGCTGTTTGCATAATAATGCTGTTTTTCTATTTCACTCTCATTATTTCATGTGTATAGAACTTAGCAGAGGATAAATGGTTGATAATACTTCAGTAGACTGAATTCAGATGCAGAATGAGAACCCAGACTCAGACAAGTACTGCTTGATCTCACTTATAGGTGGAATCTGAAACAAACAAACAAAAAGATTGAAGAATTATGCTTTCTAGGGGCCAGAAAGTGGGAAAAATAAGGGATTTTTATCAGAATACAAACTTTCAGTTATAAGATGGGTAATTTCTGTGGTTCTAATATACAGCATAATAACTATAGCTAACAGTAATGTCTTGTGTACTTGAAATTTGCTAAGAGACTAGATCTTAAGTGTTTTCATCAAAAACAGGTAAATATGTGAGGTAATGGATGGGTTAATTAGCTCAACGGAGGAAATACACATCACAACATATACATATATCAAAACATCACACTGTACATCTTAAATATATGCAATGTTTGTCAATCAAGCCTTAATAAAGTTGGAAAAAAAAAGTTAATTAAGAGAGTCAGTTGGGCACAGTGTCTCACATCTGTAATCTCAGCACTTTGAGGCAGGAGGATCTCTTGAAGCCAGGAGCTCAAGACCAGCCTGCTCAAGATAAAGAAACTTCACTTTTATATAAAAAACAATGTCTTTAATTATGTGGGCATGATGGACCATGCCTGTAGTCCTAGCTACTCAGGAGGCTGAGATGGGAGTGTGGCTTGAACTCATGTGTTCATGGCTGCAGTAAGTTATGATTACACCACTACATTACAGCCTGGAAAATGAGCAAGATGCTGTCTCTTTAAAAAATTAATTAAATACATAAATAAAAAGTAAAATCTACATACCATGTATTAAACCAGCCATTAAAGAGATTTTCAAAAATTAAAATAAAACCAATGCCACTCTTCTCATAAAAGTGGTTTAGAAAATTTTTTTAATAACATGTTATATTTACACATAATGAGTATATTGTTGTCATTTTAAATAAATGACTTTAAAATTTCTCAGTTTGAATCGCTAATACAATAAATATGAATAGATCCTAAGACCAAAATGTGTGATACCTGCTGGATGATTTGAGGCACAGGCACACCTTGGGCCTGCCATTCCAGGCCATCTTCTCTAGATTCCAGTGTTGTACCACCAACTTCAGCACCACAACATTCTGGTCAAATCCTCTGTCCCTGGCACTTTCATCTACCAATGGTACCCTCAATGCAATAAATGCTTCTGCCTTTCTACTTTGCTCATACCTTTCCCTCTGCCCAAAATATTTCCTGCCAATCCACCCAGACATAGCTCAAGCTCTCTCGTCTCTCTTACCCACTCCAATTCTACCCCTCACAGAGCAAACAGCATTTATTGGTCATTGATATGGTTGTCTCTGTGTCCCAACCCAAATCTCACGTCAAAGTGTAATTCCCAGCATTGGGGGAGGAACCTGGTGATAGGTGATTGGATCATGGAGGCAGATTTTCCCCCTTGCTGTTCTTGTGATAGTAAGGGAGTTCGCCCAAGATCTAGTTATTTAAAAGTATGCAGCACTTCCCCTTTCACTCTCTTTTTTGCTCCACCATGTAAAGAAGGTGCTTGCTTCCTCTTCACCCTTCTGCCATGATCGTAAGCTTCCTGAAGCCTCCCAAAGCATGCTTTCTGTACAGCCTGTGGACCTGTGAATCAATTAAACCTTTTTTCTTCATAAATTATCCAGTTCCAGATAGTTTTTTAAAGCAGTGTGGGAATGGGCTAATACAGTCCTATACCTTAATTAGTATCTTAATCTTTTTTCTTTCCAACCATTCATTCAGCGTTTTAAGTAGAATTCCTCAGAGCACTGCAACACTGACTTATATATAGTATAAAATGAAGAACTGTGTGCCATTTAATTCATATAGAATTGCCATATCTCATTTTAAAAGCAGGAAGGGGATCCAAGATGGCTGAATAGCAACAGCTCTGGATTGCAGTTCCCAGCGAAAATGCAGAGGGTGAGTGATTACCGCATTTCCAAATGAATTTTTACCGCCCACAGACCAAGAGATTCCTGGGCAGAAAAGTGCCATGAGCCCCCAGCATGGCTGTTTCAGCCAACTCAGCGGGTCTCTGCAAGAGAACTCACAAAAATCCAGGAGCCTTTTCAATTGGCTACTGGAACGCCTGGGAGACAGTCACCTGTGCAACTGAAAAAAAGGGGACTGAAACAGGGAGCCAGGCCAGGAGATTCCCAGGCAGAAAAGCGCCACGAGCCCCCAGCACAGCTGTTTCAGCCAGTGCAGCGGGTCTCTGCAAAAAAACTCACAAAAATCCAGGAACCTTTTCAACTGGCGACTGGAACACCTAGGAGACAGAGACGCCCACGCAACTGTAAAAAAAGGGGACTGAAACAGGGAGCCAGGTGATCTGGCTCAGCCAGTCCAACCCCCACAAAGACCAGCAATCTGAAACACTCTGGATTGAGAGTTTCACAGCAAGCACAGCTGGAACCGGGATGGTCCAGCTCTGTGGGGGAAGGGCGTCCGCCATTACTGAGGCAATCCACCACTACCGAGGCAGTTTGCCATTACCGAGGCAGTCCACCATTACTGAGGTAGCACGCCATTACTGAGGCAGCCTGCCATTACTGAGGCAGTCCGCCATTAGAGAGACAGTCCACCACTACAGAGGGAGACCGCCATTACTAAGGCAGTTCTAACTATACCCCTATAAACAAAACTGCAAGGAAGTTCACACAGCAGCTGAGCAGAGCCCACAGCAGCTCAGCAACACCTCTGCTGGCAGACTGTAACTAGGCTACCTCCTCGCTGGGCAGGGCATCTCTGAAAAAAGGCAGCAGCATGACAGAAACTTATAAATAAAGCCCCACCTTCCCAGGACAGAACACCTGGGAAAAAAAGGCAGTTACGAGCTCCGCTGCAGCAGACTTAAACGTACCTGCCCAGCAGCTCTGAACGGAACAATGGAGCTCACAGCTCAGCACTTGAGCTCCTATAAAGGACAGACTGTCTCCTCAAGCAGCTCCTCGACCCCTGTATATCCAAAGAGTCACCTAATAAAGAAGAGCTCAGGCTGACATCTGGCAGGTATCCTTCTGGGACAAAGATAGCAGAAGAAGAAACTGGCAGCAACCCTTACTGTTCTACAGCCACTGCAGGTGATCCCCAGGCAAGCAGGGTCTGGAGTGGACCTCCAGTAGTCCTACAGCAGGAGGGCCTGACTGTTAGAAGGAAAATTAAGAAACAGAAAGAAATAACTTCATCATCAAGAAACAGGACGTCCACTCAGAGACTCCATCTGAAAGTCACCAGCTACAAAGACCACAAGGAGATGGGAAGAAACCAGCGTAAAAAGGATGAAAACACCCAAAACCAGAACTACTCTCCTCCTACAAGGGATCACAACTCCTCACCAGCAAGGGAACAAGATTGGATGGAGAATGAGTCTGATGAATTAACAGAATCAGGTTTCAGAAGGTGGGTAAGAAGAAACTTCTCTGAGCTAAAAGAACGTGTTCTAAACCAATGCAAAGAAACTAAGAACCTTGAAAAAACGTTTGAAGAAATGCTAACGAGAATAAACAGCTTAGAGAGGTATATAAGTGAATTGATGGAGCTGAAAAATACAAACCGAGAACTTTGCAAAGCATACACAAGTTTCAACAGCTGAATCAATGAAGCAGAAGAGAGGATATCAGAGACTGAACATAAACTCAATGAAATAAAATGAGAAGGCAAGAGTAGAGAAAAAAGAATAAAAAGAAACAAACAAAGCCTCCAAGAAATATGGGATTACGTGAAAAGATCTAATCTACATTTGATAAGTGTACCTGAATGTGATGGAAAGAATGAATCCAAGCTGGAAAACACTCTTTAGGATATTATCCAGGAAAACTTTCCCAACCTAGCAAGACAGGCCAATATTCAAGTCCAGAAAATACAGAGAACACCACAAAGATACTGCTCAAGAAGAGCAACCCCAAGGCATATAATTGTCAGATTCACCAGGGTTGAAATGAAGGGAAAAGTGCTAAGGGTAGCCAGAGAGAAAGGTCGAGTTACCCACAAAGGGAAGCCCATCACACTCACAGCGGATCTCTTAGCAGAAACCCTACAAGCCAGAAGAGTGGGGACTAATATTCAACATCCTTAAAGAAAAGAACTTTCAGCCTAGAATTTCATATCCAGCCAAACTAAGCTTCATAAGCGAAGGAGAAATAAAATCCTTTACAAACAAGCAATTGCTCAGAGATTTCATCACCACCTGGCCTGCCTTACAAGAGCTCCTGAAAGAAGCACTAAACATAGAAAGGAACAACCAGTACCAGTCACTCCAAAAACATACCAAATGGTAAAGAGCATCAACACAATGAATAAACTGCATCAATTAACGGGCAAAACAACCAGCTAGCATCAAAATGGCAGGATCAAATTCACACATAACAATATTAACCTTAAATGTAAATGGGCTAAATGCCCCAATCAAAAGACACAGACTGGCAAATTGGATAAAAAGTCAAAAACCATCAGTGTACTATATCTAGGAAACCCATCTCACATGCAAGGATACACATAGATTCAAAATAAAGGGTTGGAGGAAGATTTACCAAGCAAATGGAGAGCAAAAAAAAGCAGGTGTTGCAGTCCTAGTCTCTGATAAAATAGACTTTAAACCAACAAAGATCAAAAGAGACAAAGAAGGGCACTACATAATGGTAAAAGGATCAATGCATCAAGAAGAGCTAACTATCCTAAATATATACACACCCAATACAGGAGAACCCAGATACATAAAGCAAGTTCTTAATGACTTACAAAGAGACTTAGACTCCCACACAATAACAGTGGGAGACTTTTAACACTCCACGACAGATCAACAAGACAGAAAATTTACAGGATATCCAGGACTTGAACTCAAGCCTGGACCAAGCAAACCTGATAGACATTTACAGAACTCTCCACCCCAAATCCACAGAATATACATTCTTCTGAGCACCGCACCACACCTACTCTAAAATTGACCACCTAATTGGAAGTAAACCACTCCTCAGCAAATGCAAAAGAATGGAAATCATAACAAACAGTCTCTCAGACCACAGTGCAATCAAGTCAGAACTCAGAACTCAGAAACTAACTCAGAACCACACAACCTCATGGAAACTGAACAACTGATACTTGAATGTTGACTGGATAAACAATGAAATGAAGGCAGAAATAAAGATGTTCTTCGAAACCAACAAGAACGAAGACACAACATACCAGAATCTCTGGGACACATTTAAAGCAGTGTCTAGAGGAAAATTTATAGCAACAAATGCCCACATGAGAAGCAAGGAAAGATCTAAAATTGGCACCCTATCGTCAAAATTGAAAGAGCTAGAGGAGCAAGATCAAAAAAAACTCAAAACCTAGCAGAAGACAAGAAATAACTAAGATCAGAGCACAACTGAAGGAGATAGAGACACAAAAAAACCTTCAAAAAATCAATAAATCCAGGAGCTGGTTTTTTGAAAAGATCAACAAAATAGACAAACCACTAGCCAGATTAATAAAAAAGAAAAGAGAGGATAATCAAATAGATGCAATAAAAAATGATAAAGGGGATATCACCACAGATTCCACAGAAATACAAACCACCATCAGAGATTACTACAAACAACTCTATGCACATAAACCAGTAAACCTGGAAAAAATGGATAAATTCCTGGACACCTGCATCCTTCCAAGCTTAAACCAGGAAGAAGTCGAAAACCCAGAATAGACCAATAACAAGGGCTGAAGTTGAGGCAACAATTAATAGCCTACCAACCAAAAAAAACCCAGGTCCAGATGGGTTCACAGCCGAATTCTACCAGATGTACAAAGAGGAGCTAGTACCATTCCTTCTGAAACTATTCCAAACAATACAAAAAGAGGGAATCCTTCCCACATCATTTTATGAGACCAACATCATCCTGATACCAAAACCTGGCAGAGACTCAACAAGAAAATAAAACTTCAGGCCAATATCCATGATGAACATAGATGTAAAAATCTTCAATGAAATACTGGCAAACAGACTGCAACAGCATATCAAAAAGCTTATCCATCATGATCAAGTAGGCTTCATCACAGGGATGCAAGGCTGGTTTAACATATGCAAGTCTATAAACGTAATTCACCACATAAACAGAACCTAAGACAAAAACCAAATGATTATCTCAATATATGCAGAGGAGACCTTTGACAAAATTCAACAGTGCTTTATGCTAAAAACGCTCAATAAACTTAGGTATTGACAGAACATATCTCAAAATAATAAAAGCCATTTATGACAAACCCACAGCCAATATCATACTAAATGGGCAAAAACTGGAAGCATTCCCTTTGAAATCTGGCACTAGACAAGTCTGCCCTTTCTCACCACTCCTATTCAATATAGTATTGGAAGTTCTAGCCAGAGCAATAAGATACGAAAAAGAAATAAAGAGTATTCAATTAGGAAAGGAGGAAGTCAATTGTCTCTATTTGCACATGATTTTATATTTAGAAGACCCCATCGTCTCAGCCTAAAATCTCCTGAAACTGATAAGCAACTTCAGCAATGTCTCAGGATACAAAATCAATGTGCAAAAATCACAAGCATTCCTACATACCAATAACAGACTTAAAGAGAGCCAAACCAAGAGCAAACTGCCATTTACAGTTGCTACAAAGAGAATAAAATACCTAGGAATACAACTAACAAAGGATGTAAAGGACCTCTTCAAGGAGAACTACAAAGCAATGCTCAATGAAATAAGAGAGGACACAAACAGATGGAGAACTATTCCATGCTCATGGTTAAGAAGAATCAGTATTGTGAAAATGGCCACACTGCCCAAAGTAATTTATAGATTCGATGCTATCCACATCAAGCTACCAATGACCATCTTCACAGATCTGGAAAAAACTACCTTAAACTTCATATGGAACCAAAAGGGAGCCCACATAGCCAAGTCAATTCCAAGCAAAAAGAAGAAAGCTGGAGACACCACGTTACCTGACATCAAACTATACTACAAGGCTACATTAATCAAAACAGCATGGTACTGGTACCAAAACAGAGATATAGACCAATGGAACAGAACAGAGGCCTCAGAGGCAATGCCACACATCTACAACTATCTGATCTTTGACAAACCTCACAAAAACAAGCAATGGGGAAAGGATTCCCTGTTTAATAAATTTTAGGTTTGAGGGAAACTGGCTAGCCATGTGCAGAAATCAGAAACTGGACCCCTTCCTGACACCTTACACTAAAATTAACTCCAGATGGATTAAAGACTTAAACATAAGGCCTAACACCATAAAAACTCTAGAAGAAAACCTAGGCAAAACCATTCAGGACATAGACATAGGCAAGAATTTCATGACTAAAACACCAAAAGCATTGGCCACAAAAGCCAAAATAGACAAATGGGATCTAATTGAACTCAAGAGCTTCTGCAGAGCAAAAGAAACAATCATTACAGTGAACCGGCAATCAACAGAATGAGAAAAAATTTTTGCAGTCTACCCATCTGACAAAGGGCTAATATCCAGAATCTACAAAGAACTAAAACAGATTTACAAGAAAAAAACAAACAAGCCCATTCAAAAGTGGGCAAAGGATATGAACAGACACTTTTCCAAAGAAGACATATATGAGGCCAACAAACATATGAAAAAATGCTCATCATCACTGGTCATTAGAGAAATGCAAATCAAAACTACATTGAGATACCATCTCACGCCAGTTAGAATGGTGATCATTAAAAAATCTGGAGACAACAGATGCTGGAGAGGATGTGGAGAAATAGGAACACTTTTACACTGTTGCTTGGAGTGTAAACTAGTTCAACTATTGTGGAAGACAGTGTGGCTATTCCTCAAGGACCTATAAATAGAAATTCCATTTGACCCAGCAATCCCATTACTGGGTATCTATCCAAAGGATTATAAATCGTTCTATTATAAGGACACATGCACACAAATGTTCACTGCAGCACTGTTTACATTAGCAAAGACTTGGAACCAACCCAAACGCCCATCGATGACAGACTGGACGGGAAAAATGTGGCACATATACAGCATGGAATGCTATGTAGCCATAAAAAATGATGACATGGATGAACTTAGAAACCATCATTCTCAGCAAACTGACACAAGAACAGAAAATCAAACACCACATGTTCTCACTCATAGGCAAGGGTTGTACATGAGAACACATGGACACAGGAAAGGGAGCACCACACACTGAGGTCTGTTGGGGGGAACTAGGGGAGCGACGGTGGCGGGTGGGGAGTTGGGGAGGGATAACACAAGGAGAAATGCCACATACAGGTGATGGAGAGGAAGGCAGCAAACCACATTGCCATGTATGTACCTATGCAACAATCCTGCATGCCCTTCACATGTACCCCAAAACCTAAAATGCAATAAAATATTTTTTTTAAAAAAGCAGGACTGTGATTCATCCAGAGTCACCTATGGAGCCACTCAGGCTTTGCTCACTAGTTCTCTAGACACCTCAACAGGAAACATGATGACCTTCTGTCTGTGCCTCCTCCCTGCGCTATGAACACCCACCCCATGAACCAGCTTAATAAGCTTACCATACCAGCTGGCCTCAGCTTCATCTCCTTATTATCACTGGCCCACCCAAGGGATTCCTTGCCAACCCTAAAATAATCCTACAACCTTCAGACAGCAATAATACCTTGGGTTCTCTCCAATTGACTTTGTTTTTGAAACCACAGTGATTAAAAATATTGCTTATGTGGACTGAAGTACAGAAGACCAGGAAAGGATTTCAGAGTGTGGAGGAGGTTGGGAGAGTGAATGAGGATGGAACGGTTCTCACAGTCATTCTCTAACTTAAAAAAAATTCTTAAATGCAAATACTTGCTATTGCCATAAGCATACTTTCATACTTTAAAAATATATATTTAATGTTACTCTTCATGTTTCTCTAGGCAAAATAAATACATTAATTTTAATTTTATTCTTCACTAATATTTTTCTCCATATTTTAGTTATTCTGATTATTCTCAAGTCAATGTCCATTTTGCAAGTATTAATCTGCAGAAGGAGAACTAAAATTCAAAAGTATTTCAAAACATTCTAGGATTTCTGGAAGGAGTATTATAAAGACTTTGATGTTACATTCCTATTAAAATACCCAGTGTCTGGCAATGTGATGCTAAATCTAAATCAATGAGATTCAAATCATTCTGGCTTTCCATACTACCTTCAGAATTGGTGAGCAGTTAAAAAGTCCTTACCTATTCCTGAGGCTGGTGTGAAGGAGTGGATTCTGTTAACAGCAGCAAAATCTAGAGACTGAAAATACCTGAAGGAAGACTGTCTCATCTCCCAGATGAAAATACCAATTGAATTCTGATCTCCTACAATAATGAAATAAAAGTCAAATTTTAATGCAAAAGTTACAGAAAAATGACAAAATTACAGTAAAACTACAATAAAAATATCAGGAAACCAATTTCCTCAGAATCCATTTAGCATAATAAAAATGTAAGTTAATAGGAAGTACTTCAAAAGTCTTTTTGCATTTACTACATGTCATAAATACATGGTTAGCCATTAACCATGATATAATGTTAAAGAAAGAACAAGGACAAAATTTTTTATTTTTTAGGAACGTTGCAATTTTACCTGTGAAAGTTCTATTCAGCAGCAAAAAGCAAATTTCTATTCTGAGAATATTTTGAAAGAGTCTCATCAAAAGTTTCTGAACATTATTTATTAATACTACAAATTATTCATGGCACTTCAAGTAAATACAGGTAAAAAGTTACTTGCTTGCATCCTGGGCATAAATATTTATGTATCTTCCAACTTTACCTACCCACTTCCAATTCTGTTTTAATATGACTTTAAGGTAGTAATCAGAACACCACAAGATCAGGGGCATAATGTGTAAAATATTTCTCAAAAATCCATTTACAGCTGACAATTAATACTTATCATCTAAGAAATATTCTATGGGTTACTAAAAAATTATTATAAGAGCATTTTCATATAAAATATACCATAAGAATGCTACATGATTTCGATAACTATATATACATTACAAATACTGTATATTCTCACCTTGAAGGACATTTTTGGCAAATATTAAGTAAATATCATTCGCTGAAGACAAAGCCTCAACTTGTGTTGTCCCACTGACAGGCACTTCTTGAAAGTTAATAAACCCACTGCCAGACCATCTGAATAAAAGGGAGTTTAGCCTGGCATTAGCCTGGGAAATGGCTAAGAACACAGAGCCTCCCTTGTTGAACAAGGCCAGGGACAGCACACCTCGAACAGGGAGTTTTTGATGCAACACGAAGCTTCCTCCATTCCACCTGAAGACCTGAAGGAAATGTTGAAATACAAAACCCTTTATGACTAGGAATTTAGCACTTGTGAAAATTTAATCAATATCATATGTTTACTCTCTTGGATCCTTTTATATTTGGTTAAAAAGATACTTTCATAAATAAGAAAATACTAAAACTGATGCTCCCTCACTGCTCTCTCCCTCATCTAATCTGTGGGTGTGTCTATACACATGAGTACACACAGAGTGAATGAAAGAGAAGTTATCTGAGAAGAAATCAGTATCAACTATACATCTGGGCAGGGGTTGGTGACAGCAGGGAAAGGGAAAGCTAAAATCAAAAAAGACGCTAAATATGAAAAATTTAAAACTGAATAAGAAACATTCTAATGCTGCAATATTATTATCAACTGCTTGAGCAACAGAACACAGAAAAACACCTAAATGTTTTTGGCCCCATGGTGGCAGTCAATGCACACAAGGTTTCAGGGTAAGTGTTCATAAATGCAAAATTAAAATTCAGACCCTACCTGAAGGCAAGCTCATCAATGTCACAAAAAATTATACTTATTCAGTCAACAATTAGGAACTTTTGAGCTACAGACATTATGCTAGGAACTATGGATACAGCAGCCTTTCCCTTTATGGATCTTATTAACTATTAGGAAAAGGTAAACAGAAACATCAGCAATGGATAACTGAATTGAATAAATGTATGAGTATAAAATGAGTCAAGTACTGAAGATGACAATTAGGATGGTCTGATAGAGGATTATAACAGTATTGGGGAAATCAAGGTAGAAGGAATGACATGACAAAGTCCCTAAGTCAGAAAAGAGTTGTCATTATCTGAATAAAGATTGCAAGGAATTTGATAGTGCTGGAAGAATGATGAGAGGTAAGATCACGGAGTACCTTCCATTAGGGTGACCATATAATTTATCATCTAAACAGGGATCCTTTAAAGAGTGAAAGGGACAATATTAATAACAATACCAGAACAATAGGCATAAGCCAGTACTTTCCAAGGCAAATCAGGAAGTATAGTATCCTATGTTAAGCCAATATTAAATAATTTAGAATTTATTCTAAGTATAATTGCAAATCATTGAATAGTTTTAAATCAGGTATAACATTAGTCAGTTAATATTTTCAAAAGATGACTTCAGTTACTCAATGGAGAATGGATTTGAGGAGGTCAAGGAAGTTCAGAGAATGGCTAGGAGGATACTCTAATGGTGTGGAAGAGAAATAACGGGGACCTGGAGTAGGGAGGGGCAGAGATGAAAAGAAATGTCTTCACTTATTGACACATACAATCAAAAATAATTAACTAGATGTGAAAGAATAAAAAGGAGTAAGTGTGAGACCAGCCTGAGAAACATGGTGAAACCCCATTTCTACAAAATATAGAAAAATCAGCCAGGTATGGTGGCACATGCCTGTTGTCCCAGCTACCTGGGAGGCTGAGATAGGAGGATCACCAGGGCCCAGAAGGTCAAGGCTGTAGTGAGCTGTGATCAGGTCTCTGCACTCAAGCCTGGAGCACAGAGCCAGACCCCATCCCCCCAAAAAAAGTAGTAATCACGGAAGGAATATTCCAGGATTCTGTCTTAAGCAACTGAGTTTGTAGGGTTGCTATTTCCTGAGATGAAAGCTAACCCTGAAGTCACAGGTTTCATAGTGAAAATGAAAGGTTTAGTTGGGATATGTTAAATATTATATACCAAAAATATATTCAAGTGAACATGTCAATAGGCAGTGAGATATGCCGGCCTGGAATACAGAGAAAAGGCTACAGATATAATTTAAAAGACACTAGCCTATTGCTGATATTTAAAACCATAGGACTGATAAAAGTATCCAAGTGAGCAAAGAGAAAGAAAAAGAAATTTGAACTATAAGAAGTGAATCTTTCTGGAAAACTTCAAGACATCTAAGTTTACAAAAGGGAAGAGGAACTGGCAATGGGGACTGAGAAGGATCACTCACACTCTCACACACACACACACACACACACACACACACACACACAGAAAGAGAGAGAGATTGAGAGAGACAGAGAAGGAAAATTTGTGTAGTGTCTTAGAAAGCAAGATAAGATTTACATTTGAGGATGAGGTGACTGTCACATGCCGGTGGAATGTATAATTATTATGCAGAAAAAACACCCACTGGATTTGGTAACCCAGTTGTGAGCATGAGGAAGTAAAGATAAAGCAAGTAGATAATTCTTTCAGGATGTCTTACTATAGCAGGGAGAAAGGAAATGAAATGAAAAAATGATATTGGGGGAGGAATTTCTTTTTAAGCTGGATGAACCTAGAGTATTTCCACTGATTGTAACAATCCAATAGAGAGAGATAGGTGCCAGAGATGCAGGGAATAGCTAAACCTTATCAAGGAAAGATGGGCACCTATGTGAGAGGCATGGCTTTTTTAGAAAGGACACTTTCCCCATCGTCACAGGACCAAGGAATAAAGCTGGGTTTCAAGTGGGTTTTTGAATTTGGTGTTGGGAAAATGAATAATACCTCTTTTGGTAGCTTTCATTTCAACAAGGCAATTATCTGAAAATGGAAATGTGAAGCATGTATGAAATTTGAGGAGTGACAAAAGTTATCAAATAAGCATAACTAGGATTATAAAATCTAGTTTACTAAAGAAATGTGGGATTTCTGGGGTAATACTGAATGCCCGTGTAGCAATGCTAACCATGAATTTTCAGTGATACTCTCTGTCTGGCTGTGTGATTTTTCTCCATAATCTTTTGCAATTCAGTTAAATTCTAATTAAATGTTCATATTTACTATTACATTATCCTTGGCTCTTAAAGACAATATAATATTTTATGACTCGTGTTTAAAAATTAACTTTTAACTAACCAGTCTTTACATTCTACTTTACCACAATCAAATTATTATTTTCTTTTATACTAAACCAGCAGACTGTATCTTAGGTAAATTTCAATTATAATGTTAAAAAGAAAAGCAAAAAAAAAAAAAAAAACCCACTTCATTTAAAAAGTATCAAACCTTAGTTAATTCGGAATCATCTCTTTGACTTGCAATGATTAAATAATCTTGGCTGTCTGAAGTAAAATATCTTACTTGAGAAGTTTCCAAAATAATAATTGTTTGTACCTGCAAGGAGGATGGAGAGCAGGAATGAGAACTGAAAGGAGACTTTACCTAAGAAAGCCACTGAACACACTCACAGCACAAGTTAGGATCTGAAGTGCAAGACTTAAAAAATTCTAATCCCAAGGTATGCGTACCTAAGTGCCATTTAAAAAAGACAAAAATATCCCCGGATTTTTGCTAAAATGTATATCAACTCACAAAAAATTCTTTTTCACATTAATATAGAACATACATTATCTTCCATTTTGAACAGTCTTACAAATCTTAATTTCTTTTAAAGAAAGCAATCTATTTAAAAATGAAAATTTTTTTTACCAGGAATAATTTAAATCCAGATGTGAATGTATACACACTATTAAGAGAAGGCTTTTCTTCATTTCTTTCTTCATGAGTAATCACAAAGTAGGGAGAAAAACCAATATTAAAGGCCTCACAAGTTTTAGGATTTTCTATATTTAAATCCTAGAAAATGAGGAATAAGAATGACAGTAATTCATGATACATCTAAAATTTATCTGCACATTTTATTTTTGTACTATAAAAAATATTGATGTTTACCTCAACTGGAATAAAAATCCCTTGCCATCGGTAAACAGTAATAGATGATTTTCTTAACATTACACCATATATTAAATTTTCCAAAGTAAAGAAACACCAGCCAGAAGCTGATTCATCCAGAAAACTTTGAAATATGGAAAATACAGCATCCATTCCCCCTGAAAAACACAAATCATTATTTACTAGTTTATTATTTCTTCAAAAACTTATGTAATTTATTGTTTAAACAATGAGACCAGTGCATTTGTGACTACAAATGAAGATCCTTTCATGGTGTGTGTGTATGAGTGTGAAAAGAAAGAAAAGATAGAAGCGAGAGAACTTTAAAATAACTACAAATAATGAATTTGTACTAAAAATAAGAAATTTTTTAAATTCTCATTTAAAAACCAAGAAAATTTATTAATGCTCTGCTTTATACCTACACAAACTTTCCCATGGTATATTTAGAAATAAGTATTAAATGTGGCTATGTGGCTGGGCATGGTGGCTCACACCTGTAATCCCAGAATTTTGAGAGGCCAAGGTAGGTGAATCACTTGAGGTCAGGAGTTCAAGACCAGACTGGCCAACATGGTGAAACCCCCGTCTACTAAAAATACAAAAATCAGCTGGCGTGGTGGCATGTGCCTGTAATACTAGCTATTCGGATGGCTGAAAATTGCTTGAACCCAGGAGGCGGAGGTTGTAGTGAGCTGAGATAGTGCCACTGCACTCCAGCCTGGGTGACAGGGCCAGACCCTGGCTCAAAAACTAAATAAACAAATAACAAATGTATATTTTAAAGGAAAATATGCAGAACATGATTTTATCAACTTCTGTAAAGTTGATAAAAATGTAACTGAGAAATTTTAAAATAATAAATACCCTATATAGAAACATGCTAAATATTTGGTTTAAAAATTTACACTATTAATTTGAAATTATGCTCATCTAATTTATTATTCACTTTACATTTTATATATTTTAAGAATGTCAAGCAGACTCACGTATTTCAAATGGCTATCAAGGTTTTATCAAACTGCTACAACTGGTACATGTTTTAAAATTCCATACTCCAAAAATAAAAAGACAAAAATAAAAATCCCCTAACTAATGAAGAGTAACTATTTAAAAAATTACATATGATCTCTTAACATGGCTGCTTCCCCCCAAAACATTAAGTTCTTTTTAAATTTTGGTTAATGGTGTGAACATGATGGAGCAAGAACAAATATCAAGGTTGAAACCTAGGCTCCCTATAAATGATTGGTCATTTTTAGATTACCAGTTCAAGAGAATTTGTCAATGTCTTGCATGTAATATCCAATAGCAACTTCCTTTCCTAAAAATCCAGCATTTTAAATTCTTATGTTGCTCCCTTTTAAAGGTATACTGGAGATTTTTCATTAAGTGTCCCAAATGGTCCTGACATATGGACAAATCTTTCTCTACAATAATTCAAGAAGACCACAAACGAAGAATAAGCAATGACTGCTGACAATTAAGAATCTCCAATATATGCTCTTATAAGTACTTTCAAAAAACACATGCAAAATCCAAGCAGTAATGGAGAAATCTAAATTAGAAACCATAATCTTTCTTTTTTGGATCCCATCTCTACTTGTTTTCTAGACAACCACACCACTATTAATTATGTCCTTTTTCTTCTAAGTATTTATTTACCTTTTCCATCCAACCTCCACATGCTTGGGTCTCTCCAAACTAAATAGGCAAAAAACTTTCTGAATCCCACACCACACCACTACTACCTTCTCCAGGTCCTATCTTCCTAGACAAACTTACCGAAATGGTTGCATATACTTGAGGTCTCAATTCTTTTACCTCCACTCAAAATGGTATTCAGTGCCCATATTTCTATACAAATAGCCCTTCCTATGGTCATTAATGCCTTCTATGTTGCTAACTATAATGGTTATTTTTCAGGTTCTCATTTTACTGAACTTCTCACCAGGAGTTGACACCGTTCACTTCTTCCTCCATTTTAAAGCACTCTTCTGCTGGTGTCTGCAATCCTATTTTCTCCTGAGTTTCTTACCAGGTCCTCTAAGACTCCTTTGCTAGGCCATCATCCGATATCCTCAGCAATTGAACTTGTACCTTCTTATAGTTCAGTCTACAGGGTCCTCTTCCCTTCCCCATCTTCAGCCTTTCTTTCCAGATTATTACATCAATTTCCATGACTTCAAATACAATATATATAGCTAAAGTTACCAGGTTTCTCTCTCCTGCAGAGAGGAGCTTTTTTGAGTCTAGAGAAATTTATTCTCAAAAGTAACTCAAATTCAAAATGTGTTAAACCACATTTATTTTACTCCCCTTACCAAAATACATCTATTCTTTTTTTGGAATTCCGTATTAGTAAATAGCACGAACCTCTTTTCCCATCCAACTGCACAAGCTAGGAACCTGAGTAATCTCTGGTACTTCCTTCTCCCTCACCCTCACAGCCAATTCAACACCTAGTCTAAGTTATCATCATCTTGCCTCCCCGTATCTTCACTTCTCTTCTGTGCCAACCCATTATTTACATGGCACTATGAATAATAACTTCAAAATCCAAATATAATTATACCATACCACATTACATATGGTAACTCTGCTCCATTCTTAAACCACTCAACAGCTTTCTGTTAACACTATTAGCAAGACTGGCAAGTATAAAATACTCCTTAAGTTCTTGAATGATCTGGTCTTCTCCAGCTCTCCAAGCTCAACATTCCTCCTTATTTCTATACCTACTATCCACTCAAGTTCTTCACTTATGTGTGTTTTTTCTGCCTCAGGTTTCTGCCTTCACAGATTCCCACTCTCAACCACATGTTCTTCCAACCCAGTCCTTTGCATAATCAATCTCTACTCATCATTTAGTCTTAGTTCAAAGATCAATACCCCTTGAAAGCATTCCCCTATATTCTTTCAACACTTAGAACTTCTCCTTTGAAGCATTTATTAAAGTTTAAAGTATATATTGATTTTGACTTACTTGATTCATTTCTGTCACTCCCTAAATTCTAAGATCCATGAATTCAGTGCCATGTCTGGCATGTGACAGGCACTCAGTACATATTTATGATGCAATAAAAGAATGAGATTATCTGTTTTCCATTTTCAAAGGATCAATAACATACAATTCATGGGAAAAAATATAAATCTTATACATGCAATATTTCTTGTTTACAGAATTTTGTTTTCATAAGAAATGAAACGTACTCATGCCAAAGGCTGTTTCAGATACTGTCTCCCACTGCACACTCACAGCCAAATCAATGCCATTAGTGCGAGATACATTTAAATACACGGTCCTATTGGCTTCTTCAATGTCTATGAAGGTGGCCCTAAAAGAAATACATGGATTGTGGAAAGCAGAAAAAGTATAAATTCTACATATTTAAAATATATATCATATTGCTAGCATATACTTAATACACTTTTAAATTTATACAATCCAAGATGAGATCATAAGAAAATACTGAATATCAGTTACTTTAATAACTTCACACTATATATTCTAAAAAAGAAATAAAATTGTCATTCTTATGTTTCTTCACACATGTATCAAATACATTTTGTAGAAAAAAAAAAAGTCAGGAAATTATCAGCCTATTAATGAAACTAGATCTATTAAAATATTTTTATGATATAAAAAATAAATATTTGTCAGCTTCCAGAAGAAATTTTAAAACCACAATCATGTTAATACATGTTTGAAGAGTCATTCATTTGGGTTGAGCTGCTAAGTCTACTTTATATTATTTCTCACTTTTTATTATTTTTAAAAACACAAAATAGTATAGACCTTTATCTGAAAGTGTGAACTCTGAGAAAATAAGAATTCTAATAACACCATTACACAGGGTGTGTTTAAGTTTTTGATACTCCTCGTTAGGAGAGTAATTGGTCTCTCTAGACCTATCTTTTCTAGAGTTCATTTTAAAAATCTCTTTTAAAATAATCAGACATCAATTTCATTATGCATTTTCTTATGTCAAAAAATATTCCCTACTTATAGCTTCAGAAGTGATAATTTCCTTATGAATAAACAATACCTGTTTTCAACTGCAGAGATACTGAATAGCCCCAAAGGGGCCTGGTTTTGCAAAACTGTTATCAGGGTTTGAACATGCTCCCCTAGTCGAGCACCTCCAGTTGGATTAAACAAGGTGCAAACAAAATACTCATCCATTTCTGGTTCCGTGTCTAATATGGCAGATATGTGTAGGGCCTGAAAACAAAATCAAAAGACAATGTTACTAGAATACAGCATTTTTTGTAACACACATATAGAGAAATCAACGAAACATTTCTGACAACAAAATAACATGTTTTGAAAAATATCATCTTATTTTTTACTTAATACTGATTCCTGTAACGTGATGGTTACAACTGTTTCATGTTACTACTTTTAGGGTTTTCAACTTTGTGATGTATCGCACTGAAGTGTCCAAAAAAATATTCAGGGCATTTAAAAATAACATTGACTTAAAAATTAAATTTATGTCTTAATTTTTGTGAACTTTTTGTCCTGCTCTGGCTACATAACTTCATTAATCTCATTCTAATTTAGGGTTCACTGTTAAAAAACAGTTGCAGTCATAGCAGGCACAAATTAGGAACAACCTGAATGTTCATCACTGGGAGAACAGACAAACCAACAGTGGTCTATTTTGTAAAATGCTACTCAGTGATTAAAAAAAAAGTCCAACTACTGATACATGCAACCACACAGACTTAAAAATTATATTGAATGAAATAAGTCAGACACAAAAGAGTACACGCTATATGATTCTATTTATGTGAAGCTCAAGAACCAGCAAAATTTGTCTTCAATGATAGAAATCAGAAAGTAGTTTCCTCTGGAAAGGGGAAGAGACGGGGGAATCTTCTGGGTGATGATAATGTTAAATACTTTTATTTATTTATTTACTTATGAAACAGAGTCTCACTCTGTCACCCAGGCTGAAGTGACAGAAATCAGAAAGTAGTTTCCTGGAAAGGGGAAGAGACAGGGGAAATCTTCTGGGTGATGATAATGTTAAATACATACATACATACATACCTTTATTTATTTATTAATTAATGAGACAGAGTCTTGCTCTGTCACCCAGGCTGGAGTGCAGTGGTACTCTGTTCACTGTAACCCCTGCCTCCCAAGTTCAAGTGATTCTCCTGCCTCAGCCTCCTGAGAACTGGGATTACAGGCACATACCACCACACGAGGCTAATTTTTGTATTTTTAGTAGCAGTAGGGTTTCACTATGTTGGCCAGGCTGGTCTTGAACTCCCGACTTCAAGTGATCCACCCACTTTGGCCCTCCAAAGTGCTGGTATTACAGGTGTGAGCCACTACACCAGGCCTTAATGTTAAATATTTTTATCTGAGTGGTAGTTACATGTGTGTATGTATATATCTTTAAAGTAATTAAGCCATATACTTAAGATTGGTGTACTTTACTGTTCATATCTCAGAATAAAAACTTTTTGGAATAAAAGTAGTTATGTTGGTTAAAAAATTTATTTAATTTAATTTGCTCTAACATTTAATTTGCCTAACAAAAAGGTACATATACTGTGAAAAAGGAGATTTTTATTAAAAAAAAAGCCACAGTAAAAAATAAAACAAACAAAAAACAAATTTAAGAAAAAATTTAAAAGCTGAAAAAAATCATGAACAAAGCAATAGAAAACTAATAAAATATTTCAAATTTGAATTTTACATATATTTCAAGATTTAAATGTAAGTGACTTTGGACAAGCCAATTAAGGTTTTAAATTTCCAAAATATGAAAAAAAAAACCATGAAAATGAATATGCATTTGAAAATGTGAAGTTACACAAACTGATCACGAAAAAAATAATTATTAGATGGACTGTTTTAGGTAAAATAGCTTTAAATATATTATTTTAGATTTATTATACTTTAAATAGCTGGCTTGAAAAATGACTAAAGCTAACATAATTAGCTATTTTTAAACTTAAACTGTTTTAAAAAATAAAATTTAGTAGCAGGAACAGAAAATTGCTAATATACAGAAAAAGAGGTTTTGGAAGGTAAACTTTGAGTATAGATCATATTTATAATTAATCTCAAATCCACCATTTTTTCTCCAATAACCTATTCCTGTTCTCAAACAAGCAGTCTGAAGTAAGCAGTTACATTTTGTTAAAGAGAAATGATTGGCTGGGACTTAATGGTTACAAAAATTGGCCTGGGTTTTCTTTTATGTGGTTTACATACAATATAAAGTGACATATGCAATTTAAATGTGCTGAAAATTTAAAATAGCAATACATATATTTTCTTTATTATTTGCATATTCTTCTACCTTATTAATAGTAAAATTTTCCAGTTGCATTTTATACAGAGTAAATAGAACTATAGCACTTGTCACATAGTAATTGAATCATGTCTTTATCACCTAAGCTGAAAGTATTGCTTTTTTCATTCTAGGACTTGAGTGCTCGTCTAAGAGAAATTCATTTTGTAAATATTAAAGATAAACTTCCATTCTCATTACAACTTCTTACTGTACCTTGAATCGAACACCTTCTTCTAAAACAATATAGCCTTTGGAAGGAGTCAGATCTTTAGATTCATTTGAGGAATTCACTTCTGTCACAATGAACTGAACTGTCACTGTTCCAAACAATCCTTGTGCGGGTTCCCGAACAATGTACAACACTGCAACACTCTCCTGGACATAGAGAGCTGTTGGCTCTCTTAGGAAAAAGTGCTCACTGTTGTTAAATGATAAAACTCCAGGGCCATCATCATTAGCAAGGACAATAATTAAGGCTGCAAAATAAAAAGATTAAAGCAATAAATGAAAATAGAATAGGTTATAAATGCTGAAAAAAGTGTGGATTTCTAATTGAAAACTAGGCCAATTCTTTACCTAAGGTGATTGTTTTAAGATGATCTTTAAAATGACAGAATTTTTTTACGCATTTAATAAAATTCCATATTCATTCATGATAGAAAAATACTCAGTAGTCTTGGGATAAAAGGCAGCTTACTTAACCTGATGTAGCAATAGCTCTCAGAAGTCGAAGCAATAGCTCTCAGAAGTCAACAGCAATCAAACTTAATATTGGAACACTAGCAGCATTCCCACTAAAAACAGTAACAAAATAATAATGTCTATCATGATTGCTACTATTTCCCAGTGTCACAGGGCTATCAGGTAGATAATACCTGTAAAAGTAGTGAAAAGAGTCAGAACTGTCACTATTTTCTACATGATATGATTGTCTACTAAGAAAATGCAAAAGAAAATATTACAACTATAGTAAGAATACAAAGCAAGCTGAGTCACAAATCAAGAGTGTTCTATTTTTTACTGTCACTAATATTAATAACTAATAATTGCAGCACCTAATACTATTAAGAATTTACTAATTGCTTAACCTATATTAACTCTTTTAATTCTCACAATAACCCTATAATGTTGATTCTATCACTATTCTCATTTTTACAGAACCTAGATTGAAGCACAAACAGGTAATTTGAAGAAGTTTACAAGCTAGGAAGTGACAGAGTTGGTGCACTAGGTCAGGAAGTCCACTTCAGTCAGATCATATATCCTTAAAGTCTATTATAATATCTCTATAGATCAGCTATCACTGTCTAAAGAAAAAAAGTAGACCTTATTCACAATAGCAACAATACTTAAAAATTAGCTTAATGTAAAAACTATAAAATCTATATGAAGAAAATCTCACCTATATCCCCTTCACCCACTCTAAAGTCACCTGCAGCAGTTTCTATTTGCCCAATGGTCTCTCTCTACCTGAAGACAGCACCAGTCCATGCAGGCGTAAGGTCAGAACTGTTGTAAATTTAACACCCAAGAGCAACTCTCAAATGATTAGAAATAGGAGCTGGTGAATGAACAGCCCAGATTTCCTTCCTTCTCATGAGACAGTCCTAAGCTTTATTCAACCCCGTGTCTAAGAGGGGCCCCAGCAGGACAGAGTGTCAGTTGCCCACAGCAGTACTGCTCATTAGAATATCACCTTTCAGCTTTCCTCTCTCTCTTTCACCTCCTCATTTCTCATCAGGCCTCCAGATATCACCTCTCAAATAAACTAAAGCCTTGTCCAAATCCTTGTCTCACAGTTTGCTTTTGAGAGGACACAAGCAAAGGCAATAGTATAAAAGATCTAAATTACTGGAGAGGGAGTTTACATTTCCAAATCAGAAAACTCATTATAGTGATGTCAAATCCATCCAAATTAATCCAAAATTTTAATTCCCCAACCAAAATAGTTTGTTTTATAGATCTCAGCTTGAATCTAATGTTCATATGAAAGAGACTTTTTAAAGGAATAGGTGAGATAATTTAGAGAAAGAAAAAGAAAATTTTTGGCTTGAAAAACTAGCAAAATGTACTTCAAAGTTATGATAAATACAACAGTATGCTATTAGCACATGAATAGGCAAATAGAACAAAACAGAGTCCAAGAAAACTATCAGGAGATGGATAGAAAAAAGGAAAAAAGAAAGGTAAATACTTCACGTTGAAAATTAATGACTAACGGATGTTTCATTCTCTATATAATATTAGGGTATTGTTTTATACATTTTATTAGAAAAATGAAGTTGTATCCTTGCCTCACACACTACTAATGAATAAATTCTTTGTATGTTTAATAATGTAAATATAAATCAAAACTATGAAAATAGTATAAAATACAGTAAAATATTTTATAGCATTTGGGTGAAAAGGCCTAAGTAAGTAGGATTTAAAAGCATATCAGAAAATATCTAATATTTTAAAATTTTACATTTTTTTTTTAGACAGAGTTTCGCTCTTGTTGCCCAGGCTGGAGTGCAATGGTGCAGTCTCGGCTCACTGCAACCTCCACCTCCTGGGTTCAAGCGATTTTCTTGTCTCAGCCTCCCAAGTAGCTGGGATTACAGGCATGTACCACCACACCCGGCTAATTTTTTGTATTTTTAGTAGAGACAGGGTTTCACCATGTTGGCCAGGATGGTGACGATCTCTCGACCTCATGATCCACCCGTCTCAGCCTCCCAAAGTGCTGGGATTACAGGTGTGAGCCACCTGTTGTGCCCGGCAATTTAAAAAATTTTGATAATAAGAGACAATATAATAAAAGGTAAATGACAGACTGGGAGAAATACCTGCAATATATTTCAGAGGCAAAGGGTTGAATTCAAAATATATGACTATTCCTACAAATCAATAAAGCAAAAAACCAAAAAAAAGTACATAAGGGATACAAAAATCAGAATCACAAAGAAAAAAACACCCACAATAACCAGTATCAAACTCACTAAAAGCAAAATGAAAGAAAAAATGCACAATAATGCATAATACAACTATGTATTTTTCAGTCATTAGAAATGGCATATAAAAATTTAAAGACTAAAGAAATTGCTAGTGAGGATATGGAGAAACTATTGTATATGTACACATTGGAGTGTAACTAACACAGAAGGCAGTGGCTGAGTCCTTTCCACTCAACATGTATTGTACTCAACAGATAATCTTAATTATCCACATATACAAAGATTTATATACAAGGATATTTATTTAAACTTTATAAGGGTTCGGAAATCGTCTCTAAGTCAAATCAGTGGGGCAAGGTTTAAGAAATGACCAACTGCCAAAGCACTTATTTCTCTGAGGAACTTTTAGAAAATTACAAGTATAAAGTAACCTTGAAAGAGCCCAACAATGTATTTCTTTCTCCTACCCATGGAGCTGGGCATGTAACCTACATGATTTGAATCAGATTTATATGAGGACCTTGTAGGAATGCTTAAACTTGAATACTCTGTCTTCCTGTTATATGAAATGCAGAAGAATGACCCTGATCACAATCTTATGACAATGAATAACGTTAGCCTTGCAATCAAGCCAATATTCCAAAAGGCAAAGAAAAGAGACAGAAAATCTCAGGATCTTTGGCAGCATTAAGTCCTGCTCCCACCTCCTCTAAAGCCATATGTCTCTGTATCCCCAGGTTAAATAAACCAATAAATTATATGTGTATAAATCCATTTCCATTGGGTTTTCCATTATTTATATAGAGACTATTCTCAACCAACACATGGTATTCATTCACACAACCCTTTACCAACCCACTATGTTCTACAAGAAAATGATTTGAACTCAAACATATACTCTTTGAATTTGAAACAACAGCCACAGCCTCAAAAAAAAAAAAAAAAAAAAAGCTTCTAGGGACTTAGAAGTATCAATGTATTTTACCAACATAACAAGAAAGTAAAAACCAATTCTTGGGTTACTCAGAATTATTTCATATTTTCTATTACAAATAAAATTTTTCCATAAAGGCCAATAATTTGGGAAGGCAAATGTTCATTAAATTAAAAATTAAAAAAAAAAAAACCTGCTCAGCCACTGACTAACACAGGAGTTTGAAGGGTCAGTCAGCATTCAGTCCTTGAAATTCACTTGGCTTATCTGTCATCAGAAGAAATGGAAGAGATTTCTTAAGAGCTCTTCCAACCCTAAAGTTCTGTATGTTCCTGAGCTTTCTCCTTTGTCTCTTTCTTACCTTCTCTAAATAGTCAGCACAATACCTATCAAGCAATGGAATAGGATGACTATTCACAACAATATCAAACTGTTCCAACCAAAGAATTACGAGCCCCATAATCTGTCTGAAGTATCAATATACCTCAACTCTATGTGGAAATACTACAGAGTAGACGGCACTAAGGAAACTGCCTTTGTAATTCCTTCTATTGCTAAGTAGGAAACCAAAACAAAACTCAAATTGCAAAGGAAAGAAATCTACAAATAAAATAAACTTACAATAACTGAGGAAATAATTTATTATCTGTAGTATCAACATACTTTTTTGTCTTTTACATGCATGCACACATACATCAACACACACAAGCTAGAGGCACCACACAGACACCGGAATTCAGAAATGCTCTAACTTAAAATCATTCTCATTGTAAGCATAGAAAACCACCAAGACTTTCTTATTTTTATTATTTTATTTATTTTTTTATTTTACTTTAAGTTCTGGGGTACATGTGCAGATCTTGAAGGATTGTTACATAGGTATACACATGCCATGGTGGTTTGCTGCTTCCATCCCCCTATCACCCACATTAGGTATTTCTCCTAATGTTATCCCTCCCTAATCTCCCCACCCCCTGCTATCCCTCCCCTAGACCCCCACCCCCCAACAGACTCCAGTGTGTGATGTTCCCCTCCCTGTGTCCATGTGTTCTCATTGCTCAACACCCACTTATGAGTAAGAACATGTGAGAACATGTGGTGTTTGGTTTTCTGTTCTTGTGTCAGTTTGCTGAGAATTATGGTTTCCAGATTCATCCATGTCCCTGCAATGGACATGAACTCATCCTTTTTTATGGCTGCATAGTATTCCATGGTGTATATGTGCCACTTTTTTTTATCCAGTCTATCTTTGATGAGCATTTGGGTTGGTTCCAAGTCTTTGCTATTGTAAACAGTGCCACAATGAACGTACGTGTGCATGTGTCTTTACAATAGATCCATTTATAACCCTTTGGGTATATACCCAGTAATAGGATTGGCCCACCAAGACTTTCTAATCCCTTTATATCTGCCCCCATATTAAGGAACTCAGCATGAAGGAGAAGAAGTTGTTTATAAGAAATTATTAATTACCTATTGTATTTTTCCCTAGCTCTAGTCCAGGAGAGGGATTTGTTAAAAGCAGCTGAAATTTTTCATCTCCTTCTGGAATGTCATCATCAAGAATCAAGATATTGACATTTTTAAACCTTTCTCCATCAGCAAAATGAAGAATCTGGTCAAAAAGGTAAAAGCAGACAGTATTACATTTATATAAACTGTGAGTTTCTATAGAATGTTTGGAAAGAAATACAATATAGTTGTGAATGTAAAAAAATAAACTATTTTACACTGAACTTTGTTTCCTTATTTTTTGGCTTATATCTTTTCATTTAAATCGGCAACATTAAGTTTAAAAAGTAAAAACTATGGTGGGGGGAGCAGGTGCAGTGGCTCATGCCTATAATCCCAGCACTTTGGGAGGCCTAGGCAGGCTGATCAGTTGAGGTCAGGAGTTCAAGACCAGTCTGGCCAACATGGTGAAATACACTAAAAATACCAAAAAAAAAAAAATAATTAGCCAGATGTGGTGGTGGGCACCTATAATCCCAGCTACTCAGAAAGGAGGAGAATTGCTTGAACCTGGGAAGTGGAGGTTGCAGTGAGCCAAGATCATACCATTGCACTCCAGGCTGGGTGACAAGAGAGAGACTCTGTCTCCAAAAAAATTATGAGGGAAGAGAAGAAAGTAAATATTTGGCTAAGAAATAAAAGGCATGAAGAGACCAAGTAAAAGTATTTTAAAACACTAGAAGTGTTTCAGTGAGCAAAAACAAAGAAACAAAAGAGTTAAATTTTTCAAGAAGTAGGAGAAACATTTGGGAAGATTATCTAATGATATAAATTCTTTATTATTACAGATTGTATTCTCCAGTATCAAATACTAAAATGAAATAGTTAATCTATACAAAATAATATTTAGAATAGTACTGAAAATTCCATTTACATTTACTGAAATAGTGAAGGGAACTATTTTACCATGTAGAAATCTTCTGTCCTAATTTACTGTGAAATATGTAATGGTTTATTAGGAATAATTTATTCATATGGGATCTAAATCACTGTAATTCTCAAGAAATAACGATGATAAAATAATTTGTAAAAGTTATCTGTGATAGATTTTGAGACCCACCATTGGGGTGAAGTTGTAATCCAGCCCCAGTTGTGCTTCCAAATTCTGAGCATACACAAACAAGGAAACATGGCCAAGAGCTTCTCTGCTCCTCTGGGCTACCAATGTTAAACTTCCATGGGCTTCATTTACTTCGAACCTATAACATAGTAAAAATATATATAAAATTTTCCCTTATAAACTTTTATTTGGTAGATAGTAAAGAATATGAAACCCAGAAGAGGACTCTCACGCAGCCTTGGGCTTACCTGCTATGTTGCCATTCAATTACACCTCGGGCCCCATCATTGGCATCAATAATAATTTGTGCAGTCAAGCCTTCTGAATCTAAAAAAACATAGAAGCATATCTTAAAATACATATAAATTATTAAAAATACTTTTTAATATAGCCTTTAAAGACAGTCCCTTTGAGATCATATAATTCCTAATGTACAGGTATTAACATTACTCAAAAGATGTTTAAGAAAATAAAGAGACAATGCTTATCATATCTGAATAAGGACATTTTTGGCTAACAAGAGCCACTGGTTTATAGAAATTTAATCATCTGAGAACAGTATAAAATAATAAGCAACTGAGATTATGGTTTTTGTTTTTATTATTTTAATTACTTAAAACATACTTGGCATCTCTATTCTACAATATCACTATTTCAGGAGGAAAGGAAAATGAGGACAGTTGGAAGGAGTAGAAAGAGCAAAAAAGGGAAAAATAAATGGGAAACGAATGCAGGGAATGGTACAAAGAAACATACAGGTGTGCAAAGGAGACAGAGAGACAGGGACATAAACAGAAGTTGAGACACGTGGGAAAGATGGGGAAAAAGTTTGGTGAAGTAAAGAGAGATTAATACCAAAGTAAACTTATCTTTTCCTTTTATTTTTATTCTGTCCAACAAATTCTGTATGTTACCAATACCTTAAAATATTACTAACCCTGCTCCTGACTGCTTTTTGGTTTTGATTTGATTTTTGTTTTTAATACTTTGTTCTTTACCTTTTAAATTTCAGAGGTGCTACCTTAGTCTAGGATACTTAAGGATATCTGCCTAGATGGAGAAAGGGTAGGGAGAGTATAATTCTCTGTAGAGTGAAAAGAACAACACTGTCCAGGAAAAAATATAAAATGAGGGTTTGTGCCCAACAGACAAGGGGCTAAAAAGCAGAGAGTCTAAAATCAGGCCACACCATTGAAACCAGCTCTACCACTCTCTAGCGGCGTGATTTGGGGGCACATTACTCTGCTTCTCTTAGCCTAAGCTACCTCATCTGTAAAATGTAATGTAAGTAATGACATTACTAATGTACAAAGCACTTGAAATAGGAGCATTAGAAAGCACTCAACAGACGTCAACTATTGAAATTATCTCAGTATAAGGATGAAAGAAATATGTATTGTTTGGTTATTTCCTTAATGTCAATAATAATCTTGTAATAATATTTGATGTAAACAAGCTAGTCATTGGAATCATCTATTTCTTTAGGAAAATAACTGAAACTTTTCAAACAATAATAGGTTAGAAACTGATTATTTCCTTTCAATATTTTCAAAGTTATTGAAATGAGCTTCAGAAATGAATGAGGAATGCCTGTTCCCCAGGCCACTGCTCCTGGCCATGCTTCTCTTCCTTTGATTCAAATTAACTTTCCCCTGTCCAGCACACCTTCTAACCAACTCAGCACCACCCTCTATTGGCCATCACACCTACAGGCTTCAGACAAAATTTACCAGTAGTAAATGTCCACACTGAAAACAGGAGTTTGTGTTTAAACATAGGAATACATTTTTTAAAGGAATCTAGATAAGTTTGTACCAAGGTTCAGGTTTTACCTTTTAGTCTGTAATGAATTAACTGAGTTTTTTCTAAAAGCATGAAAAGAAAAAGACAAAAGGTCAAAAAGAAGCAGAGAACACAACAAAGTAACAAAGAAGCAAATAATACCACTGCTTAACCTAAAGGAAAATAAAAACATTTGAGAGTTTGAGATCTACAGCTAATTTTAAAAGAAAATGAAGGGAAAATACCTTCCAAAGAACTATTTTGAGGATTACAAATTTGTTTATAAAATAGTTGTAAAATTTAAAGAACATCACACAGTTTTTAATGTCTTTACATTGTTCAATGTAAAAATTGCAATATATGAGAATCTCTAAATAAAAATATAAAAGCCCATCATATTTTGACACATAGCGGAGATTAACAAAGCAGCACAATGATCACTTCTGATTCAAGAATGAAGTTTCTTCATTTCATTTGAAGTGAGTAAAAAGAAACAAACAAGAAACCCCTCATACCAAGTCTGGGAGGAAATGAAGTTGAAGCAGCCATGATAAGTTCAACATAAGTTAAATTCACCAGGAAATATTCTTCTAGCTCTGGTATATCATCCTGCAAAAATTACACCTATTAAATTCCTTTAATTATATTCTCAAAGTAATTAACACTCAGAAACTGTTTTTAAATTAACTTTTTAAATTAAACTGTATAACTAGTATACAGACAATACAAAAATGCCACCATAAAGTAGACAGATGTAAATCAGAAAAAATAAATATAAAAGTATTAAACTTATACTTGGTTGTATAGGAAGTAATTACGTTGACCCATAGGAACCCCTTAAAATTTTTAACATTTTAAACCTAGATTTATATAAAAACCAATTATAAAAAAAGATAAGCCTAATTATTTTAAGCATAATATGAACAGAATATTTCAAATTACCTTAATATTCAATGTGTAGAATGAGGAATAGAATACCATGAAAAAAGGGGGGGCGGGGCTTGGCAGCTCAAGGAGACCTAGTACTAAATTCTATAAATTTAAGTAAGTCACTTAATTTTAGGACCCAATTCTATCTCTATAATAGGGGAAATCATAGCTTTTTTGGGTGGGAGATTGTAATAATGATTATAAATCATGTATAGAGTGGCCTAGAGAGAATGCTTTAAAATTAACAGCTATTATTATTAATCACTAGTCCACATAATAGCAATGAAAACAAGGCAGGTACAAAAAAACATAAGGATTAACAAAATCATGTCAAGAGTGATCAGCCAGCCATCAATATTTACATAGAAACACAATGTGTGTGTATTTTTATGCATATATAATGTCAGTACATACGCACCAACATATACTTTTCCCCTCATCTTATTTAACGGAGTCATGTTTCCATGTAAAAAATAAGTGAAAATCATGGTCCCTAGACTGTCTTACGTAATAAGACAACCAACATGAGTTACAAGGTCAGTGACATAGAAGGACTGCTCTATGTATTCTTACTGTGCCCCACCCCCCATGCAATAACTCCTCCCTACCACTCCCAGGGCAACTTGCTCCTCTATGCACAGGCCTGCAGTCTCTTAATCTAGTGCTACTCAGGGAACAGAAAGGATTGCAAAGAGCTAGGAAGAAATAAAAGTGGAATCAAAACCCCATGTTCAAAAAAACTAGACTCTTCAGAGAAAAGAAGGGTGACTGTGTATTCTCTGCTTTAAAAACAAACATGTCTAAAGAATAATCAATCCATTTATTTATATTGTTATTAATAAGTATACATTTGAAAGATAACTTACTTGAGTATACATTTGAAAGAATATACATTGGAAAGATAACTTACTTGAAAGTTTTCTCAAATTTCATGTTATATCCCATATACTGACATAGTATTATCTTTAATTTTATAGGTTTAGAATTTTTATACTGTTATATTAGGTCATAGTGCCACAGTAATCAACAAAATAAGTTACTGACTTCAGATAGTAGATGGTTTACACCACTTATAATTTTGTAAACATAAAAGCCTCCAAGATAAAATATTTTTAAAAATAGAACTCCCAAAATAAATAGTAATTGAAAAATATTTTTTCAACTGCAATATTCATGTTTTCTCCCTCTTGCCCTTCCCATATCCTACATACCTCTTGCAAATGTATGTAGGTAATTGATACACTAAGTCAATTACCAAACAACATGAGATTCTATAATATGAAAAATTATTTAAAACGCAATTTAAATCACTAATGATTATGTTAAGTTTAACCTAACCCAAATCGCATTTCATGCCATCAGCCTCTAGTAAGTTTTTCCCTATATCTGATTTAACCAGTTCTACCAACAAAGATTCTGACATACATCGATTTGCTGGTCCAAATAATCCTTTTGATTAATCAAAATACTCCTTGAAACCTCTGAGGTCTATGCCATCTTAAAGGGGACTGTCCTTAAGAAAATTATCTTTATCACAGACATGTCTATAATAAAATACATAATAGCAGGCCAGTCTATCTAAATAAGAACAGAAACCTGTGTGCCTAAAGAAACAAACAACAACAACAACAACAACAAAAATCAAAAAAATAAATAAGCTTATTTAAAGGTACCAGCAGGGGGAACCAAGCAGAAAAGAATTCACTATGTTTCTGGTAATATAATTGTACAGCATCCAAACCTTATATTAAAGGCAGAGTAATATTTTCTTACAAATAGAAAAAAACTCAGGTAAACTTAGTTTTCATCAAACTTGATGCCTTAAAATGCAAAGTTACTAGAAGTATCTTACTAAATGTTAGTACCTCTGTTATAGACTCTTTCATCACTATGTAGTTACTTCAGGTTTAATACAATAATAAGGAAATAATATGAAAGTTTTACCTCAAGAATGGTAATGTTGATGGCTGCTGCTGTTTCCCCTTCTTCTAAAATCAGAAAGCCAAGTACAGGGACAAAATCAACTTCTGGCTCTGCTAGGTTTCCTACTGTTTGGTTCTTCAGACTCAGCATTCCAGGAACAGTGGCATATGTGACATTGATAGCTCCTAATTGAATTGGTTGCAAAAAATGTTTTATAAATCTGTAAACTTTTAAAATAATCTCCCATTGTGAATTTTTTGCCTTTCCTAAAAGCACCCTCAATAGCTAGCATTATTGTTCCCAATTCCTCACCCCTTCCTATATCTCTAATCTTTACCATGTGATGGCTCATGGGTGTCTCACTGTGGGAAAAACATGTTTACCTGCCTCTAGACTTTAAATCTGGATATGTGACTTGTTTTGGCCAATAGAACAAATTAAAAGTGATATGCCGGTTCTAACCCTAGACCTCAGGGACCTTTACACATTTTCACTTGGTCTTTTGTGCTACCAGTGGTTCCAGGAGAAGAATGACAGACATATTAAATAGAGCCACCGATGGCCAAGCCCAGTGTAGATTAGCAGACCCAGAGACAGCCTAAATTACTGTTGCTGCTGAAATGTTATGTTTGTTAATTACACAGAATTTCTGTGAAAACAGGTTATTTCTTTTAAAAAGAAATAATCTTTTCAAATATAAAGAAGTTATAAAGTTCTGTCCTGAATGAAGAAATATTTTTTTTTCCCATCCCTGATTTATTTTAGCAATGGCTTTCATCCACACAAGTAGAATATTATTAAATACTTCCCTGGAAACCCCATTCAAACTAGAGTAACACAAACCTAGAGATCCAAATTCTCTGTTGATGAAAAGCTGAATTGTTATGTTAGCCTCTTGCAGTAAAACAAATCTTGATGAAAGAGCAAAATTTAAAACTCCATGTGGTTCATCACTGGCTTCTACTGTGAGGACAGCTGCATATCCTTGAGCATCAAGCAGGGCGACTCCTGCTGGTGGAACTCCTAAAAATGTCAGGGACCACATCAAGGAATCTAACAGTGATTTGGCATTAGCTTTTAATTGCTGGACTATAACCTCACTCTCTGAAACATATTAAGGTAATCAAAGAGTATTCCATTTACTTCTCTAACAAACCTTCAGGTTAACCTGTTTTGGCCAATAGAACAAGGTAAAAGTGATGATGTGCTGGTTCTAACTCTAGACCTCAGGGGGGCTACCAGTGGTTCCAGGAGAACCAACAGAATCCACAATCCATTTTTCCTTCAGGTAAAAGATCATGAATTTCTTCACTTCACATATTACTATCATTCTTGGTTATATTGGTTATCAAAATTATAGAAATTGAGTAGAAATTGAGGAAGGTACCCAGATAATTTGCTTAAAAATTACTAAATTTGAATTATCCATATAACTGGTCCAAAATTCAAATTGGCCTGTAAGTCTCAAGTTAATTTAAAAAAAAAATTCTACCTTTGGAAACCTTTTCAGAGCTTTTCTTCCCTAGTCCATAAAGTATTCCCATATGGTGCTAACATTTTTTGGATCTAACATTTCTAGGGGATACATAATAAAGTAACATTTTAAAAATTGGTATGCATCTAATTGTTAAATACAGATATAACTATTTTCTTTCCTTTCTGAATATATCAAAAAAAATTAAATTCTGAATTACCTTGTGTCCTGACATCATACAGAATGACTTGGTATAATTCTTTCTCCTCAGGAATGTTGTCATCCAACAAATGCACAAACAATGTTTTATTCAATGACCCCTATGTCAAACAGAAAGAAATCCATCCCTCTATCATTATTGAATATGAACTATCTCCTGCTTTATTTTTATTGGCCTTATAAATTTTGCAGCCAAACATATTTTCTTTTTCTTTTTTTTTGTTTTGACAGAGTATCACTCTTGTTGCCCAGGCTGGAGTGCAAAGGTTCAGTCTCGGCTCACCACAACCTCCACCTCCCAGGTTCAAGTGATTCTCCTGCCTGAGCCTCCTGAGTAGCTGGGATTACAGGCATGCGCCTCCATGCCCGGCTAATTTTGTATTTTTAGTAGAGACAGGTTTTCTCCATATTGGTCAGGCTGGTCTCGAACTCCTGACCTTAGGTGATCTGCACACCTCGGCCTCCCAAAGTGCTGGGATTACAGGCATGAACCACCACGCCCAGCCCACATTTTGGCATTTAAACAAAAGTTTTTTAAAGATTAATAAAAATCACTGACTCATGAGAACCTAAGGTTCGAGCAGACAGGGGCTAATTGTGGAAGATCTTGAATGCTGAGCTAATGAATTAAATCTTATTCATTGAGCAATGTAGCACTATTGAAAATCTCAAAGCAAAAAGTTGGGGAGGTTTCTACAACAATGGTGAACAGAAAAAACTGGAGCAGAGGAAAGAAGACAAGTGCTGCAGGGACACTAGTCATTAGAAATCCAATGTACTACTCAAGGCAGAAGGTAATATTGGCTTGGCTTAATATTGAGGCAATGGGAAGGAAGAGAAAAAAATTATATATATCATCAAAGAATTCATATAAAGTAGGTGTGGAGAAAAAAGAAAGATAATAACTAAAATAGTACTGTTTTCTATCTCATTTTCCTCAAAATACACCATTTTTTCTAGATATTTGTGATCGACTTTTTTTTATTTTTGCAGTATTACCTCAGGAAAGAAAAGCTGTCCACTGAAGTTAGCAAAATTAAGTTCTAGATTTTGCCCAATAATTTTCCAGTTAACAGTAACATTTCCTCTACCAGGGGGAGTTCTTATCACATGGAATTGCAAAATTTCTCCTGCAAGTAAAATGTATACATTGATAAATGCTTAATGGAAAATAAACTTCACATTTGAACTCAACAAAACCCAAATCCCAAGCATGCAACTATTACACCATCTTTCCCAAGAACATTACAAAGCTATTCTGTTTTGAATTTTCTAGAAGCTTTATAATGCTTATTGTTTATTATCCCACTTCTAAATACTTCCATTCAGTAGAACTTCAGGAAATTCAATATGTAAATGTTATAAAAGCACATGCTAAAATGGGAAACACAAACTTTTATGCACTCCAAAACATGCACCAGAACATAAGTGTTCTGTAAATTAAAGAAAATTATAAAGTCCTCATGGTAATAACACAAGTAAATTCTTCCTTCACTTTTCAAAATGGCACAAATTCCTTACACTGATATGCAATGTGATTTTACACAATGCATGCATAAAAATGCTTGCAAATACCTGAAAATCACATTTCTTTAGTTGTAACTTACATATACCATCAATGATTTTGTTTTATAAAAAGAAATGCAAAGGAAACGTGTCAAATCTGTACATCAACATCTGTAACTTCACCAAAGTTACAGTTATCCTTCCTGGATGATGGAAATATTTTAGATCTCGTCCATTCCTGGCTTTTATCCCCATATAATAATTTACAAAAGTGAAGAACATCATGATAACATTTCTTTCAAATTGCTAAAAGCATAAAGTAAGCTGTTAAGGAGTGTGCTAATGGCTATATGACTTGTTGAAAAGATGCTCAATTCACTAGTTTTATATGATGATGAACACAAGTTAAGAAATACCAATGAACTGTATCACTAAAAATATTATTATGCAAAGCTAGAAAGATGTTTAAAAAGATTTAGAAGACAACATCCTTGATCAAATTGTATAGCATATACATATAGTTAAAAACCATAAACATTCACTAAAAATGTCACTTTTAGTTTAGTTTGTTATCCAAGTAACTTTTGTGTATATAAGTAAAATCTTCCAACACTTTTTAAAGAGCAGAAATAAAGCAATAAAATATAAACACCCTTTTCAAGTATTTTTCAAACTGCCACATTTTTTTATTTCTGAAGACAACTGAACAAATATTTCTTATAGGAAGGTTTCTTAAAATATCATGAATTAATTAATTTAGAAACTATCTTAGTATCAATTTTAAAACTCAATAAATTTTTCCTACTAAATTTAAACACACACAATTTTAACACAATGAATATTTTAAGGAGAGCGGAGAAGACGACAAAAGCATTCGAAAGACTTTTCAGAACACATTTTAAGTGTATCAATACAACAAAAATTTAGCTACCATTACACTAGTAAACTATGTCTTAGATTTATTTTTTAAAAACATAGGAATTTCTAGATCAGATTACCCAAAGCAAAATGTAGGTCAAAAAAGATCCATGTTGAAGGGTAATCTATAATCACAATAATAAACTTGCAGTTGCAAGTTTGTACATAGAGATTTGGGAATAAATACATAATTTTAAGGTAAAAGTAAAAATAAAATGCTTAGAAGAAAAGAAAGTAAAATCTTCAACAAACTTACTACATGTAAAATCATTCAAAGTCTAATACTACTTCATCAATATCATCTCTGAAAATTTAAAAAGTTACCATAAAAGTAACTAGCATGAAAATACTGTAAAAATATACTTTGAAGTATGATATACACACACATACACACAAACACATGTGCACACACACCCATATAGAGAAGCAAATATAAATAAAACATAGATGAAGTATTTCTTAAACATAATCTTGTAAGCCTACTGAAAATATATCATGTCAACAGCAAGAATAGTGTAAAATTTTTTCTAAGCAATAATCAAAAGGGAGGTATTGATTCTATCTCTTTATTGCAGACTCCCAGGAGCCAGATCCATTTAAAATGCCTTCTGGAAAAAATGACTGGACATATCAAAAAGCTACCTTCTGCCAGGGTGAAAAGTCAAACAGCAACAGGAAAAAGAACTTAAAAATAAGTGCTTAGTCTTCCAAATTTAAGGGGAAAGGCAGAAGAAAAGTCTTGAGAGAGTATGTTATAATTAGATGACAAAGACTCTACTAGGTACTAAACGGCCTTCTACATTTTGCCCAAGATGAAAGCCAGAAGAACCCTTACCTAACAAAGTGTCTGACTACATAACTGGAAGATCATCTTGATATGAAATCCACAGCGTTTACCAAAAGTTAGTGACACATTTCAACTCTAAAGCAGATCTTTCATATAGTGTCTAGGACTAACCTAATGCAGATAAAGAATATAAATGAAGAATGCACTTTATAACCCTTAGTGTTTTAAACACTTTTTTCAAGACCAGAATTCTTTTTACAAATATTAACACCAAGTACAATGCATATAAAAATAATGGAAAACCAAAATACAGAAAATATATTTTAATAGATAAGTGCCTATACGACACAGGTATACTATCGAAATTGCCCTCTATAATAAAAAAGAAAATGGGTTGAAACAGTTACAGGAATATGAATAATGTGAAGCACAGACTGTCAACAAGAACAGTTAAAAGTTGAGTGTTTCCAATATAGTGGTTCTACATATTTCTTTAAAGAATCGCATTTCTTGTTCAAATCTTTGTGTAAAAAAAAGATTCATGCTGTCCCTAAGAGAAGAAAAAATTTAAAATCCATCGAACATGACATGATGATTATGATGCTGCTGAGTTGGGTGACTGAGAGAAACATCTAGCACAGATTTATAAAGAGCACATTTATAACCAGTGTGCAACCACAGTAAAATACACTGTCCCATATTTCTAAATTCTGTCCATTACATTTGAAAGAAGGCAATATTTACCACTGGGCAGCTCTCCAATTGCATTAGGACAAAATGTAGAAATAGGATTCTACAGAATTCAATACATTGTTAGAGAAAAAGGCAATTCCTCCCCATGAATCACAAATACATTCTAGAGCCAGAAGTTCAGCATAGTCCACATTTTAAATCTAATCACATAAATGAAACTCTAACGCTAGGCCAAAAGCAACGTTAACACTGTAAAAAGCTCACACGGCACGATTATTTTTGCCCCATTTGTTTAGCGGTTATCTCTGAAGAATCACTGTAATGTTTTCATTAATTCACTTTCATAAACTCATCATGATACACAATTCTCTGTGCAATTTTCATGATAATATATATAATGCATATACAAAATACTGAACTATTGTGGCTTTTTTTTTTTTGAGACAGAGTTTCGCTCTTGTTACCCAGGCTGGAGTGCAATGGTGCGATCTCGGCTCACCGCAACCTCCACCTCCTAGGTTCAGGCAATTCTCCTGCCTCAGCCTCCCAAGTAGCTGGGATTACAGGCATGTGCTACCATGCCCAGCTAATTTTTTGTATTTTTAGTAGAGATGGGGTTTCACCATGTTGACCAGGATGGTCTCGATCTCTTGACCTCGTGATCCACCCACCTCGGCCTCCCAAAGTGCTGGGATTACAGGCGTGCGCTGCCGCGCCCAGCCTATTGTGGCTTAATATGGTTTTGAAAAAAATTATTTAGAATCTAGGAAAAGGCTTAGTAATGAAGAGAAAAAAGTAAGTAAAAAATAGAAATTGACCCCAACTTTTATGTAGAAAATGTAAAACAAAAAAAACAACCTAGGGAGTACTCATGCCAACAATAAAAGCAATTTAGTGTTTTAGATTGATATGCTAAAGCAGATTTTTAACCCATAACACCTTTGGACCACTTATCTTAACTACTAATCCTGCTTCCTCTTTGCCACTCCTGCAGATAATTAGCTGTTAGAAACTGAGGAAGCCACAATATTGTTTTCAGGTGAAGTTCATCTGGGCCAAAGAGGCTGTAGGTGTTCATGTCTGCAGTTTCTCCAAGATGCTGTGGGACCTAGCAAGGGAGCCTCAGTATCTTTACAGCCCTCCAACTCACCACTACCACCACCATCCAGGCTCACAGGATGCACTTTCACCACATTAGTGACCTTTAAGTTAAAATGTCTTCAAATTGATCCTAGACATCCAAATTCTTTTGTATTTTTTAGAAAGGAAATTTCATCAAATAGCTGAAAAGCACATGCCTAGTCTAGCTCTAAGTCCCTCCTTATATCTCAACTATCCTTTCCTGATCTCAGCAATTATTTATACCTTCCATACCACTAACACTTTCTCTTCTTCTTTTCCTTCCTATATTTCTTCAACAAAACATAAAAAATCCAAAATGTTCCCCTTTCTTCTGTTTTCTCCAAAATTATCCTCTCCTTGCTGTCATAGCCAATAAGCAGTGCCTCTCAAAACTTTGTGCTGTGAAGGACTGGGCATTTTGTTTTGTTTGCCTGAATCCATCAAAGGTTGACCCTCTTACAAAACACAACAAAATAAATGACTAGATAAGCTAAATAGCAAAAAACAAACACAAAAAAAAAGCAAAACAAAAAAAACATACAAAATAGCAACCCACAGATACTGCTTTTGGATATTACAGCAAAGTGAAATTGTTATAAAAGTTTCCAATCCTCTTGTCACAGACTAGAAACAAACACTGTGAACGGGCAGCCTCTTGAAAGCCACACTGAGGAGCACTCCCTGAAGGCTTCTACGTTTGTCATCCTTAGATATTTGCTTCCCATCCCCAATCCTCCTTTAAAATTCATCTACCATTGCTACTATTTTATCTGGCCCATTTGAGATCTAACTCCCCTTTTTGGTCATGTTAATATGAGACATTGATTACTAAGTAATCAGTGTAACTGAGTGAAAATACACTCTCTCCCTGGTTTCTCCCTGCCTCTCCAGCAAAGGCTTCTCTCTCCTTTCAGGTAATTTTTCTTTCCCAGCACCCTATTCTAATGCTCTGCATAGCTCCATTCTGATAACTTGCTTTTTTCCCTCTGTCCATAAAAATCATCATATTCATTCTCCAGATTTCAGCTATCATCTCTGAACGCCCAGTGTCCATCTTTAACCTGAGACAGAGTCAGGTTCTCTCATTAATTTCTTTCCCTTATAGTCATTGGTACTTAAATTCTTTATTCCTCCAACTCAAATAACTTCAAATATTTACCAGAAGTTCCTGCATTGTCAGGTTCTGCAGCAGACGCGAGTTCAACCTAAACAAAGTCTCTCCTCACTAGGTGGTGCCCTACATAGCATGGGCTTCACATTTGACACACCTGGGCCTACGCACTACCACTGAAGAATTGTTGCTATTTCATCTCTCTCAAATTCAGTTTCCTTGTGTGAAGATCTGGGGTATATGATTATACCTACTTCACAGGACTGCTGTTAAACTTAAATGAAATGAAGGTTGAGTGTCTGGCACATAGAAAACAGTCCATCAATGTTATTGTTGTCATTATTATTAACTATTTCCCCAGTAACTTTTTATTTGTATTATGTCACAAATAACTCTTTTGATAGTTGATGATCTGTCTTTAGGTTAGATGTATGGCAACTTGTTAGTCCCTTTTACTCATACTGCTATGACAACATGCAATTCCAAACCATTAATAAAAGTTGAGTACCGAAAATGGCTCAAATATTTGCATAGATAAATAAACTTGCAAGTTGGGAGTACAGTAACGAAAAAGGTAAATAGAGTAAAATACATTCTGTTTCTGGTACAGCCACCAACTGTCTGACATTGCCAAGTCTTTCAGCCTCTCTGTCTTTCAATTTGTTTTCTCATCTATTAAATAGACATCCAAGTATATAATCTATATCCTTTTCATTTCTTAACTATTCAAGGTAAAATTATTTTTTTTAATTCCAGATATAAACTATGTAATCAAACACAGGGTATCAATACCTGTTTTACCCCCAAATAGGTTTACTTAAAGACAAAATAAATGTTGTTTAAAACACACAAAAATTAGCCCCTCTATGCAAAACCCTACATATGATGTAAAATACTAGGTGAGAATTCAAGAAAATTACTGTTTTCTAAGGAAAAAAAAGAGACATTTTATAAGGTTTTCTAGTTTGGCACTTTGTTCATAAAATATACAAACATAACATAGAATCCAAGCTAAAATATTCACTGATTATAAACTATTACTTGTTTTTAAACGGTTGCCAGTGTTTCACTGTTTGATATCGACAGCTACCATTGAGCATATGGTATCCTCGCCAGTAACTATGCTAAGCTCTTCACCTTTATTAGCTCACTTAATCCTCACAAAGAAACCTACGAAGTAATATTTTGTATCATTTAACAGACGGGAAAACTAAGTATTCTAGGTTTCACTTCCTTAAAATCATACCAGTAGAGAATGGCAAGCTAGAACATAGTATTAGTTTGCAAGGCTCCTAAATCTGGTTAAACAGTTCATGATAAAGCCTTCTCCCAAAGACGGTTCTATGCAGATTAACACACACACACACACACACACACACACACACACACAGAGTTCAACAAAATAATGAAAGGGAAAAAACATTAGAAGTTTTAAAGAACTACATAAAAAACAACATCCATGGAAAAGAAAATGAATATGCTTAACAAAAAAAGGAACCCACCTTCATGGCCTATGACAGATCTGGAAGCTGTCTGGAAGCTAACAATTCCTGCCACATTGTCATTGGCCAAAATGTTCACTGTAACAGTGTTGGAGCTTGGCAAAACTCTACTTCCACCTTCGGTGTACACCAAACTAACTATGACGCTTTCGTCATCCTCTGGTTCAGAATCATCCAAGATGGTTAAAATGACTGTCTTTTTTGTTTCACCTATAAAAACATTAATGGAATAAAAACCAAAGTAACAAAATCACCAACACAGAGAACTCAGAAAGGCCCAAAATAATTTCTATTTTTAAAAGTTAAGTAAAAATATAAGTGAACTATAACAATTCCATATCATGGGCAACATAAGCAAATTTTGATGATTAGATGTATATCTTTTCCCATATCAAACACTGTAGAGTTTCATTAATGAAGACAGATTATGGAGAAGGACATTTTGAATTATGGAAATGTTAAAAGGTAGAATTATTTTAAAGAATCATGGCCTTACTTTCTGGTTTTTAGCCAAGAACAGTGACCTAGCTAGGAAAAGAACTTCAAAGGTATCTTCTGTTTAGAAACAACCCCCTTTAGGAGAGTGGAGTCTCATTCTCATTCTGGCATTACTATGATAATTTTAATCAGATATTCAACACAATGCCTTCCTGAAAAACCAGGGACACTTAGGGAATGGTGGTCGAAATGAGGAACTAAAAAGGGATGTCAAATTCTGAGCAAAGGAACCAGCCTGAATGAGATGCATTTTTGAGTAACTGGATGAGATGATAGCATCGAGTACCAGGTTCCAGGAAGTAGCACAAGGAAGAAAGGAAGCAAAAGAGGAAATCAAAGGGACACGTGACAGCCACAAAGTCCAAGCAATCTACTTTGCAATTTGATCTAGTAGACAGGGCACCACAGAATGTCCCTAAATCAAGTATTGCTTCTACTGTTCAGCCTAAGGTGTCCCCAATTTATTTTCTCCCCACTTTCTGGAGGGAGAATGAAAGAGTGAGAAAAGAAAAGGCAGGGAAAAGGAGAAAGGAGATTAAATGCATGTTCTCTCTTTTGTGACCCTAGTGCATTTTCATCAATACAGCAGTGTCAAGATTGCTTTAAGAGAGTGTATTATCTAAGAATCTAAGTTAGCTATAGCTATAAAATAGAGTCCATTTTGTGTGATACTAAGATTACAATTCATGGTAATACTAATTTATATAATGCTATTTCTTTTTATATAACTTTCTTTGTAATTAACAAAACCACTGGAAAATCTAACTTTATATTTTCATTTCCACTCCCTCCTCATTACATTTTCATTGTTCCTTTTGAAATAGAAAAGTTACCAATTACTAACCTGTTCCCATCTTCGGTCAAGCATATCATATCCCACTAAATCCTCAAATCACTGACTAAAAAATAACGATTATAAAAATATTTTATAAAATTTTTTTAATTTACTCTTAAAACATTATGCTTATTATATGTTTCAAAAAGCACAGTATATATGTACCATGACCTCTAATTAGTTTCCGAAAAAAAAGTATATGCACTAAAAAGTTAAACAACAATACAATGGATTGTTCTAAAATATGGAATTATGAATAAAGTTTCCTTTGTTATATATTCTGAGGTTTTTAGAGTATACATTATTTTTTCAATCAAAAAACCACTATGTTTTTAAAAATTTTGTAGAATATGTAATTGCCCAAATGAGGATTTAGTCAATAATCTCAGTAAAGATACCTTTCCCACACCCAAAGAAAACTATTTTAAACATACTAATTTTCCCAATTTTAAATAGCACAGGAATCAACCAGTCCTGAAGAAGAACCACTCAACCTGATCCTAATTCTAATTAGCTGGTCATGTAAAATATCATTATATGTTTATGAAAATTTACAATAGTGATCTCAAGTGTAGGCACAGTATTATAAATTGATCTATCACTAGGATTAATGTAATATAAATGCAGTTACCAAAGTTTATGCTTTTACTTACAAATTATTTTCACTGATGATATATCCTGATTTATTATGAAAATGTTTATCAATTAATACTAATTTTCCTAGCTACCACTGCTTCTTACCAACATGTATGGCTGTAGGTACACAGCTCATTATTAAAATTTCCCTTACAAAATTAGAACTTGCCTTATAGTTGCCCTTGTGCTTTGTTAAAGACACTACTATCAAACATAAAGGGATAAAATTCACATATTCCAAAAAATTCTATTTTTAAAACTAAAAAGTTACATATGTAGGGTTATACCAGGCTATGGATGTCATGTTAACTATTAACAAGCCAGTTAACTTCTATTTTCTTCTAAAGTAAAACCACATTTTTATATATTAACCAGAATGTACACAGTAAGAATTCTTATAAACTTTGTCATAAAAATTGACTATGATGACTTCACGAGGGGCAACTGAAATCCATTTGGAGCCATCACTTACCTTCAGCAAAAGTCAGAATCTCTCCAGCACCTATAAAATCTAAACCTTCAGTAGCCGTTCCACCAACAACACTCCATTCAACTGCCACTTGACCTAAGCTGCCCCCTGTCCTGTGTATCGTCAGCTCCACCAACGTTTGTGGCTGCTCCTGAACTTCAACAAATGAGCCATCTTCGGAAGTATTAGGACTAATACTGTAGATCACAAACACTCCAAAGGCATCACCGTTTAGTGCTATGACAACTGTAGAAGTATTTGGCTGTCCTATGGTTGGCTGATTTCTCAAACTGGCTGAAATGTTCATGAGGTGCACTTCAAGCAGAGAAATTAGAAAACTCTCATCCATCTCTGGGAAATCATCAGGAAGAATAGACACTGTGAGATTTGCAAATTCATCACCTTCTAGCATGATGGCCCACTGCCTTGTCACAGGCTCATAGTCACTACCAGCCACAGCCTGACCACTAAAAAGAGATGCTACCCTGGTCATGTTTTTCCTGTAGGTCCAGAAGTCTGAATTGTTGACAGCTGGGCTGATCCATGATGTCATCCAAAAACACTGGGGACCCTCAGAAGCACTGAAAAATGAAAATGCTGAGCAAGCATGTTCTTTAAGGCACAAAGTGGCACAGGTATACTGGGGCTCCCCCACGGCAGAGACATTCACCCAAGTTCTCCAAAGTGGGTCAGGTACCCCCTGAATTGGCGATTCATAGTAGGACAGTAAATCTTGACCTTCCTCAATTGCAAGAGCCACTACATCAATGTCAGAAGTACTGTAGAACAACAACAGCCGACCAAAGTGCCCTCCGCTAAAATGTGGAGTGACAATTAAAAGACAAGTTAAGCACTCAAAGTTATTACACATAGAGAAGAGGAATGCTGATAGTGGTTTTCAATTTTTTTTTAAATGTTTAAAGTTGTCGTACAAACACAATTCTGTTTCTTAATGACACTTGTCTCCCAACATTTTGTTTTTCTCACGTAAAGAAACCTTGCTAATTTTCAACAAAACAATACTTATTTTTAACCAAGCTATGAAAATATTTTCCAAGGTATGCCAATTCAGGACTTCAGAACAAAATTACAAAGTTAATTTGTATTGCTATACTTAATAGAAACAAAGTAACAATGATAACAGCATGACTACATTTAGAAGAAATGTAGTAACAGTCAGCCCTCCTTATCCACAAATTCTACATCTGTGGATTCAAGACTGCAGATCAAAAATATTCAGAAAATAAATAAATAAATATAAACTTTTAAAACCAGTCCAGTATAGCAACTATTTACATAGCATTTACTATTAGGTATTATAAGTAATCTAGAGATGATTTAAAGTATATGGATGGCTGCGCAAAGGTTATATGCAAATTTTATATTTTACACCACTTTATATAAGGGGAGCATCCAAGGATTTTATTATACCCGAGGACCTTGCAATTAATCCCCTGTGGATACCAGAAGGATGACTGTACTTTGCCACAAGTTCCCGAAATCCTGTTTTCTATTTCTGAAGGAGCTCAGTGAACCCAATGCTGCCTCACAACAACACCACCAAAAAAAAAAAAAACACAAGAAAAACAGAACCTGAAAATCACCTCTTCATACATCATACAAATGTTCTTTAATTTAGAAGCCAGTTATATTTAAGTACTAATTGTAACAAATTACAGATTAAAGCAGTGATGTAAAATTTATTACCAATTTCACCAACAATAGGTATGGTAAAGGACAGGTTCTTCATACTAATAAGCATAATTCAATTAACAAATTAAATAACCTACAAACTAATTTATGATATAGAAAAAAACTCAAAACCTAAATTATTTAACTGTGCAAGGGATCCTTCCCCACCACCCCACAACTCTCATCACTCCCACAGATGCAAGTAGCCATCTCATATACCTTCGCCTGACAGTTATGTTAGCACAGGAACTTCTTTCCAGAGGCTCTTGAACACGATAAACCGTCTGAAGAAAGGCTACTGTACCATAAGGATTATCATTGGCAGGAATAATAATATTTGCAATTCGATCTAACCCAATAGTACCTCCACCAGAGGCATCAGTTAGTTGCACCTGGATAACCTAAAAACACAGTGAAAACTTCCTTAACAGCATCACAGTTCTGAAATTAGAATAAAAATGGTTCAAGGGAAAAAATCAAACATTTACATGCAAGTACAAGAACAAAATGTTATGAAATATAAACGGACTAAAAGAAATCCCCCAATTACACTTACAAACCTAGCATGTAACAGAATAACCCATCATCAACATTTAATAATAGAACCTGGTTAGACATAAGAAATATAGGCTGTTTAAACTCCTTAATATTGTTACATAATCATGTGACTCAATTTTAAGATCCCTGTTTATGTTTACCATTTCAATAATATGACTTTTATGTCCTATACCTTTTTTTAAAAAATCTGAAATACACATTTTAATGGAGAGTTAATATACTATGCTTTATTTCCCACATTATCTTAAATAAAATTCTTTGACAAAATTTAAAACAAAAACATATTGTAATGTCACCTAAATTTAGAGAGAAGAAAAGAGAAATGTGTTACATGTGCTAATGAATATCTATTTTAGAAGTGAAAAATGGCACAATTCACATTCAAAATAAATTTTATGAACTTCTATAAAATTTTCTACTATTAAAGAATAATGCTATTAAAAGTAATTTATGATATCTAAATTTTAATAATACTTGAATTTTATACAATAAAATTATCTTCAGCTATTATATGTTAGTGATTAATTTTTCTACTTATATTTGCCACCTTGCTGCTTCATCATGAAAAGGAAATACCAGGAAGATGTATCTAGCATGGTACTTTTCATATAGTAAATTCTCAACAATGGTTGAAGAATAAGTGAATGAATGAATGGAAAACCACAATAATATTAAGATTGACTGGCTCACACCCAAGCAAGAAGGGAGTATAAATATAAATTAAGAGTTTATACAGAACAGGCCAGGCCTGGGGAGGCCGAGGAGGGTGGATCACCTGAGGTCAGGAGTTCAAGACCAGTCTGGCCAACATGGTGAAACCCTATCTCTACTAAAACTAGAAAATTTAGCTGGGCATGGTGGCGTGCACCTGTAATCCCAGGTACTTGGGAGCCTGAGGTAGGAGAATTGCTTAAACCCGGGAAGCATAGGGTGCAGTGAGCTGAGATCATGCTATTGCACACCAGACTGGGCAACAAGTGAGAAACTCCATCTCAAAAAGAAAACAGTTTATACAGAACAAATGTATAAATTATGACAGATCTATATACATGTATTTATCCATTTAACCAAAATGTTGAACAATACAATGTAATTGTACCAAAAAAAGTCTTATAGTAGTAAACTGACATATGTATACAATCTATTTCTAGAATATTCCTGCTTTTGTCAACTGTAAGGATCACTTTCACACTACCATAGTTTGAACATTCTTGCAGGAATAATTTATTTGACATCCTCTCCAAAATGTCACAACAGCCATCTGTTCTAGTCACTAAGATAAGGTATGATTTACAGTGTCATTCTATACTAGCCATTCCTCTCACCTCTTCAATCTCCGGAACGTCGTCAGCCAGGACCTCTAACAACAAGGTTTGAATGGTTTCCCCAGGGGCAAAGGTCACATTACCTGAGACAACTCGCAGGTCGCCAGTAGCAAGCTGTCCATTAATGGTGGCAACCCACTGAACAGTAACATTGCCAAGTGTCCCAGAATTTCGAATTATTGGCAGGTTTACCTTCACTGAGTTAAACTCAGGTTCCTCTACAGTAAGTTTAGTAATCTGAAAACCTGAAGGGTAGACAGAGCAGAGTTAATTTTAAATACAAAGTGAAATAGAGATATCATAAAGTTAACCAAGCACCATCCTATGGTGGACTCCTTTTCCCCTTAAGCAATCTAAGTAGCTACAACCCACAAAGACCAGAGTAATATGCTGTGATACAAATTGGTCAGCCCTGCCAAAATTTCCAAATTATCTTTCACAGTGATAGAAGCAGAAACCACAAAGCCCACAGAGTTCAAGTCTATACCAGACATGAGTGACAAGTCCAGTGAGCACAGAAGCTGACTGCACAGTGCAAGCTATTCCAGAGGGGCAGTGGCTATTTGGTTCCCATGGCTGATGTTATGCTGGAAAAGGAGCTTGATATTGCCAGATTTCCTAATTATCAAGAGAGCCCAGAAATCCAAATTTTTGTGTAAATTTCTATAAATTATTATTTTTTTAAAGAATAGCCTAAGACTCACAAAACACATATAGTAGCCAGGTCTGACCCAAAAGCCAATAGTATGTGACTTCTCTATATATACTAAGAGACTGATTTCTTTTTTAAACAATCATTAACCACTGCCAATGACTCTGCACAGATGTCCTATGTGTCAGTAACAGCAGGTGAAGAAAGAAAACATGATCAGATCAATTCTAAGTCTCTAAAAGTAAAGAAAATATCATTATCTATGTTCTGTACATACAGACAAGTCAAAGAGAAACACAAAATAGTCTTCCTACCAAATAATCCATAGGGGTCATCAGAGGCCTCAATAATAATGACTGCCTCTGTTAAAGCCCCTAGTCTGGCTCCTCCTGTTGTTTCATTCAGCAGTTGCACAAGAAAAGATTCTTCCAGCTCAGGATAGATGTCATTAATGATATATATTGGCACAGCTTTACTGGTTTCCCCTTCTAGCAAGACCACATCTGATGAAGCTATACTATAATCTTCACCTAAAAAGACCAAAAGTAAAATGCTAAGACTTCTAAAATATGATCACAAACATTCCATATACTAGGGAAAAATTATTAGTTATCAAACTTTATGGATCTACTTGGAAATACTTTTTTGAGGATATTGACTACAATTATTCTAAGCAAGAAGACTTTTACCTCTCTCAGTAGAAAAATGGGTTTGACAATATTACAAAATAATGAAAAAGACTTCCTAGGGGTGTTCAAGTTCATTCCTTCACCTTCAGAAAGATGTATACATATTTGGTCTATTTATACATATAAATAGAGAGAGAATCATTCATTACATGATAGCCCCACCCTTATCTACAAAAAAAAAAGTGTACTTTTAGAAGAAAGAACAGAACTAGAATTGTAATGTTACTGGAGAGATAAATTAAACCACTGCACAGATATGGGCACACTAGCATCATCAATTTTACAGCTGGACACAAAAAGACTTTCTTACATAGTTGGATTAAAAGCCGCTACTGAGTACTGCTCAGGATGGCAGGGGCTTTGTTTTCTGTTTAAAAAAAAATGGGTGGGAAAAAGAGAGACACTTCCTAGGAAGACTGGGGTCTAATTACTTAGAACACTGACAAAGCCCCACCATCTGTTAATGTGTGAGGCCCTCTAGAGGCAGCCAGACATTGCTAAGAGCAACCCCAGCCCACACCAGTTAGATATTAAATGGGCCTGGTTTATTGTCTTTTCAAGCAAGTATTATGTCCAGATTACTTATTTTTTAAAAATCAAGCATAGCATCCCACCCATTCACACTCCTGTTCCTCTGAGAGCACACTAGAGAGATACTAATTGAATAATTCTCAGGCAAATCTCCCTCTGGATGCTGGGACTGCACTATCAAAGCAGGCAGTTTTCTAATATATGCATCTAGCGATGAAGTCATTTTACTTATACATAAAATAGTTAATGCTAACTATTGCCTCTTCCTTGCTCTTCACAAATAAATAAGCAAGCAAGATAAAGGGATCCAGAGACAAGGCTGCTGCCAAGCTCTGAAAGCATGTCACTGCCCATTTTCCCCTGCATTCCTCAGCAGTCATTGACATGTGAATCCCTTTCAAAACTGAGTACACTCAGAGAAAGCCAGTGATTTCCTCGGTTTACTTTTCATAGATTTGTGCATATTTTGGTCATTATAGTTTTTAAATTCATAGATAATTTTGCCAAAACATTTTGCAAAGTCTACAAGTTCAGTGTCATAAATATATAAAAACTCTAGATTTGTCCCTTGAAAAAGATACAAGAGTATTTCTAGTTTTCTAGTTGATTATCCTAACTGCATCTTTGAGAGACTTTATTAATCAAGGATACATGTCCCTCTGTGTGTATGTCCCACTGTACGTACTGCTTTTTAGATGTCTTTTCTTACCAGCTATTGCAGTTATTGGCACAGCTTTAAACTTCACAGAGACATCTGCAAATGTTCCTCCTGTTCTAGTCACATTGATAATGGGTCCAACATGACTTTCTGCCACTCGGACAATGGGTGCTGAGAGCTGAAGAGTTCCAAATGCATCATCATTGGCAATGATAATTAGTTGGGCAACAGTTTCTACCTTAGGCCCAAGACGTGGAGAATTTGGAACTGAAAGACAGAAGATCCAAATAGAACAGAGAAAGTTATCAAAATTCCAATAACTGGCCAAAAGTGATCAAGAAACCTCAGCAAGGCTCCATCCCCTAAATAGGACTCTCATTTGGGGTTTTCCCTCTACTATTTATATTTAAGAATATGTATTGCTTAGTATGCACCAGCATTAATGTAGACATTCGGGATTCAAAAATAAACTAAACAGAATGTCCCGGCTCTCTTGTAGCTTACATTCCAGAGAAATTTTTATTATAGAATTTATAGCAAAAGAACAGTTACCTACAGAAATATTTTAATATGTATTGAAAAGTTATCAAAAAGGAAAAAATCATGAGTATAATTAATCATCACTTTACATAATATTACAACAGATGATGAAATCTATGGAATGATGCTCTTCTAATTGGTTCGCTATGCCATTAAAACAAAACAGTATTTCAGTTACAAAATTGAGTAGGAAACTAATTTAGTTCCTTGACCCCAAAGACTAGCTGCAAATCATCATACTCTAAATACTGCCTCACCTTCTTCCTTGACAAACCTGTTCTGCACTGCCCAATCCCAATTAGTAAAGTCACTGAACTACTTTGTTACTATGATCTGAAGATTTGTGTTCCCCCGTCCCAAAATTCATACGTTTAAATCCTAATCCCTGTGGTGATAGTATTAAGAGGTGGAGCCTTTGAAGGTGATTAGGTTAAAGGGGTGGGACCCTTATAAATGGGGTTAGCGCCATATAAAAGAGGACTGAGAGAGACAAAGACCCCTCAACGCTTCCACAAGACCCAGGAAGGAGGCCGTCACCAGACACTGAATCTGCTGGCACCTTAATCATGGCACTTCCCAGCCTGAATCTGCTGGCACCTTAATCACGGCACTCACCAGCCTTCAGAACTGTGAGGAATAAATTTCTTTTCTCAGTCACCCAGTTTATGGCAGTTTGTTACCCCAGTGGATGAATCCACTCATCCAGCAATCAGAGTCAGCCTCAAGACTGCATCAACCCTGTTATAATGGAGTGTGGTAGATAATTTTAAAGCTCCTTTCTTATTTTTACTGATTTCAGAGGGAGCAATACTTATTTTGAAGGCATACAGAGCCCTCCACAAACTCTGCCTGATTTTTCTCGGTTCAATTCCAATAGCACCCTTGCCAAAACAATATTAAAAAATAACCCTTTAACACAAATGAAACAAAAACAAACTCTTATTATTTTTGAGTTCATATTTAGAATACTTTCAAACAACCATGGTATTTGGAAGTATGTGATTGTGAAAAAATTTAACATTTTCAAACAGTTTAACCTAAATACTGGTAATAACACTATTTAATTTCAATGACATGAGCCCAATTATGTCACAGTTAAAATCATAAACTATGAATCAATGTAATAAAATTAACTTCAACTAAATTAGGAAAGAATGGCAATAACATAGACAGCTGCAGCAGCAGGTGACATTTTCTGAGTGTGGAACTACATGCCATGTATTGTTCTAAGCACTTTTTGTGTATTAAGTAAGTCAGGTAATCCCACACCATATCCATGAGGTAAGGAAGACTGTCTATAGATGAGGAATCAGAGGTACAACAAATAAGTTGACAAAGTTATCTAAGGTCTTAGATGAGTATCTGTTGGACACAATCCTGGGGCATTCTGTGAGGGTTTGCCTAATCTTCAGCTCCATATCTATAATTCCTTACCAAACCAGATATATAACCTTCAGTTATCCATGACTATTTATCTGCCCTATGCCCTTAGCCAGGTGCTAATAGCCAGTTTTCTCACACTGCTCTCCTTACTCATGAATATTGATGATTACACTCCCAGTAGAGCAGCAAAGACCCTATTAGGTCTTAAATCAATATTGGCTATTAAAATCTGAGTCAATATCATACAGATTTGTACTTAATTGTTCTTCAATTATCCCACATCACAGCTTTATACCTATTCTGAACTGTCCCATGTATGTTACATGGTTCAAGAAAAATATCAAGCATGAAATTTATGTTGATTGCTTCTTCCATTCCATAGCACATATTCTGCTTATACTACCTTATTAATAATAATTGTTCATGTTTATAAAATGCTTACCATGCATCGGACACTATATTTTTACATACACAGTATTGCCATATTTAATCCTCATAATATTTCTATGTTACATGTAAGGAAACTGGGGCTTAAAAAGATCATGTCCAACAATTTATTATTATATACTGGAACATAAATTATCTGCGGCCAAGAGCCACAGCTAATAGCCATTGTGATATGTGATACTCCCTCATGGTTTTATTTCCATGTCAACAGACTGTGAGTTCCTCGAAAATCAGGCTATATTCTATAATTCTTAATAAGACTAATTCTTGAGTTTTATCTTAATTTCTTTGCAATTATAACTGATCCTAAATTTTGCTTTAAAAAGATGTCAAGGCGGGCATTGTGCATGAGGATGTTTTACCTTGTAATCTGAAGATGTAACATTAGCAATTGTCCTATAATTTTTTTCTATAACCCTGGACTGCATTTACATCATGGACAAAAATGCTGGTCACCCCACACAACATACTCATCCAAGTGTTACAGTAAAGTAAAGAAGCTTACTTGTAAGAAGTGTTAATCCACATGGCAGAACACAGTCAACATGCAGATCTTGGAATCTTACGTTTTAGGCTATACAACTACAGTTTCTTAAAGAAGGTTTACTTGTTTTCCTAAACACATTGTCCTAAAATTAATATTGAATTAATATCACTGATCTTTCTTCCTTAATCTGTTCCCTTATTCCAGATCTACAGTCTTCTCTTTATTTAAAAACACCTTTCTAGAGCTATAGGTCTTCCTAGAAAGATGTGACTAATGAACAAGCTGTAATATAATAGCTGCTTTCAGCTCTACAAGCTCCAGTCCTGCTCCCATCCATACCCAGTCCACTCCCTCTTCAAAGCTACTGAGTCAAAATTCCAAGGAGAGTGGCCACTACTTTCAAGCAGAGGCTGCTACACCAGATCCTCTGCCCAGTGTCAGTCATTCCTCATTCATATTGCCCATCCTCCACTGATGGGGGATATGTATCCACTGATGGGGGATATGAATCGATCCACTGATGATGATCCATTGATGTAGAATATAAATCCACTAATGATGATCCACTGATGGGGGATATGAATCCACTAATCATGATCCACTAATGGGGTATATAAATGAGGAATGAGGAGTGACTGACATTGGATAGAGGATCTGGTTCAGCGGCTTCTGCTATAAAGTAGTAGCCATTCTCCTGGGAGTTTTGGCCCAATGGCTTCTCAAACCTCACAGCAACCTAAAAATTTTCACAATTTCTTACTGCTACACAGCCCTGACCCCTTCCCTCATGCAGTTGCCAGAACTACATGCTTCTCGCCAAAACAAAGAGCTTGTGTTAGTTAGAGAATCTTCCGGAAGTAGATCAAGATGAGAGAGGCTCGGGCTGTTGCTACTAAGACTTTCCTTGGACTCCTCAGATTGATTCCAAAATGTTTTGAAAGTTACAGTATACAGCACAAAGTACTAGAGGTCAGTTACACCTGGATTACACAGGAGCTTTTAAAATTTAGCCAGGAGTGTAACTGACTTTTAGAACAGAATTTCTAAGACAAAATGTGTCCAGCTTCCAGTTGCCTTACAGGTAAACTGTTGTAAGAGGACACTTTCAAAGTTAGAGTTTACTATTTTTTATATAATTGTCTGTTATATCAAATTTAAAATTTATTGTTTTAGGATTCTGATGGCTAATAATAATAATAACACACTAAGGGATACTTACTTGGACGACTCTGTACTTTAGCTATTAAAGTAGAGTTGAGTAGTTCGATAAACACAGATTCAGATCTTTCTGGCTCATCATCATCCAAAATTGAAATAGTTATTGTTGCCTCACTCTGATTAGCTCCAAAAATAGCAAATCCAGAAGCTGGTATATAGTCTCTTCCTTGAGTTGCTCTAGCTAAATTAGATGGAAAATAAGGTGGTTTTTCCATATCATCTAGTGTTGCATATGAGACAAGGACTTTTCCCATGAGGCCTTTCAACCTTATTATTGATAGTGTGATGTTCTGCGTTGCTTCCTTGACTTTAACAGGTCTGTTTTTCTCAGAAAAAATGAATACCCCATATGGATCATCACTAGCCAAAACTATTAATGTGGCATTAATATAAACTCCCAAAGAACCACTGGAAACACCGAGGATTGACACAGAGAATGCCTTATCCAGTTCTGGATCTTCGTCAGGCAATACTTCCACAGTGATATTGGCACTCGTCTGCCCAATCTCAAATGTGATGTTGCCAGAAGTGAAGGCAAGATCACCATCGGGATCAGAGTCTATGTTCCAATGCAAAGTCACTGGAGACAGAGTTCCATGATGTCTTATAACCTACAAAATATTTAATATTAAAACCTATTAAAAGAGATTAAAACCAGTTACTTAGAGGCTTATAAATACATTAATGATAGCAGCACAATTTTATTTTACATAAGTTCTTCTCCAGACTACAAGACTGTTGCAGGCAGGGGTCATATATTATCCATCTTTGAAGGCCCACAGAGAGTCCTACAAATGGAGGATATTTTAAATGTCTATGCCGAGTGTAGTGGCACAGGCCTTAGTCCCAGTTACTCAGGAGACTGAGACAGGAGGATCACTGGAGCCCAGGAGTTAGAGGCTGCAGTCAGCTATGATGGTGCCACTGCACTCCAGCCTGGGCAACACAGAGAGACCCTATCTCTTAAAAAAATAAACAAACCATCAAAATAATAAAAATTTCAAAAGTGATTGTTCATTGAAACTATAAATTGATGAAAAAATGTAGCTTCTATTTAAATTATAACTATCTTCTGTCTATCTTTTATTTTATCCCCAATAAATCAAATGTGATTAACAATGTATTACATTTAGGCACACTCATAAAAGTCCTCACAATCATTGCAAAATGATACGTATTTCATTGTAAGGAATACATATCATTGGTATGTATTTTTCTGAAAAGTACATACATAAATGGTGCTTTTCGGAAAACTGAGCTGTAAAACTCATTTTTAAAACAAATCACATTTACTTTTATCTTCAATATATTATGTAAACAAACTCACCAAAAAACATATTTGACCCAAGGTATAAGAAAACACATTCAAGAAAAAAGAGACGCTTTTGTCAATAATATATTAAGAATGAAAAGCTTAAAAATTTCTCTAAGTAAATCCCAACTAAGAGTAATTTTCATTTGTTCTTGAAATATTATGGTTACATCAAAAGAAAATTAGAGACAGCAATTTTATAAAAATTGATCTTTTCCTTTAATGTTTTTTTTCTCTTTCCTGAGTAATTAGTTAGCCTTTCTAAGGTTATTCAATTTATTGCACAACAATTTATTGAAAATCTGCCATAATAGTACAGAAGGATATGTTTGAGTGGTATTTCTTCATTATTCATATGGAAGCTGAGCAAGCAGCTAGCTCCTGTGAGTCATTGAACAATGAATCCTTCTTAATTTCTACTGAAATTAAAAAAAAAGAGTAGGCACACAAACACACACTCATATCATATAGAGTTATTATTATTGCTTGTTCACAAATGTTTTGGATTTTTCTTTCCTTATGGGAGAGAGACAAGATAGAATTGTACTTCAACCGTTGATATTAGGCACAGCCATGAGACCTGCTCTGAACAAGGAAGTTAAGTAAAACTGATGTAAATCACTTCCAGAAAGAAGCTATAAGAGCTGGTATGCTGTTCTTCACATCCACATTTCCCTCCACCAAGAAGATAAAAACACCTGCTGAGATATAGCCGGCTCCTAAAGTGACTGGTAATCAGAGCCCCTTGCTAACTTAAGTTGGACATATACATACTATGAATGAAAAACAAATCTTTGTTGTATTAAGCATTAATATTTTAGAGATGTTTGTTACCACAACCTATCTGAACTAACACAAAAATCTACATAAGATAAATACTTGTAGTAAAGCTCCATTGTATTCCTTAAAGGGTCAAAGATCCTCAGAATTAAACAATGACTCCATGTGCAATATTAAAGACAAAAATAAATGCTAAATCACTGTTCAATTACCAATTTGTATTGCCTGTGTCAATAGGCTCATTCCCCTCAGCCCACACAAAATAAGGAAAACATAAAACACACTTTCATAACACAGTGCAGTTTATAAAACAATAGAAAGTGTCTAGAAATGAAGGAAAAAAAGGTACTCACATTTAATACAACAGTGCTACACCCATCTTCTGGTTCAGTTCCACTGACAAAGAGTGACTCAGGGCTAAATTCAAATACGCCATGAGCATGGTCAGAGGCTGCAACTGTCACTAGAATTTGGGAAGCCACTCCTAGACTGGCTGCATGAACAAGTTCCAACAGATAGAAAAAAATATGTTAATCAGTAATTTACAAACCAAAGGAAAAGCCAAGAAACAACTTTTTGAAAAGAGTCCTTCCATTCACTGAGTACATTCTAATTTGTTTTAGAAAGAAAGGCAGACACAAATGGGTGCCACATATATTCATGCTTTTATGACCTCTCTCTACTTTGGCACCAATGTGATGTACAAGTGCTGCATATGCACTTGGAGATGAACAAGGAAAACTTGTTTTTCTTTTTCTTCTCTATGAAAGAGAACATTCTTCCACACAGAGTATATGAGGAAGGTCTCCCACGCCCTTTGCTGACCTCAAAAGAACTTGAGCCAGAATGACTCTTACTTTCATGAAATAGTAAGTAGTTTCCCTATGATTTTAGTTATTCTGGCTGAACAGATTCTTGGTTTCCAATGTGCATGAATTCTTGGCCCATTTTTTTCATCATGTGATTACACTATAAATCTGTCTCTCTTGATCCTAAATAGTCCTATTCTGTAGCTTAAAAGATGCCAAGATCTAAAGAGGCATTTCATTTTTTCCTAAAAAGTATGTTCAATTTTTATGTTGCATTAATGTCTGCAGACTAGAAAATGAACAATTCTAAAAGTAATAAGAGTAATTAATTACAGCAGTTGCATGAGGCATTGATGGAAGTTAGGGAAGAAGAGGGCGAAATCATGAATTCTGACACTAAAATGTAAAACCTGACATTATGAAAAAAGAAAGATTTGAGGATTAGAAAATGCTCTTCTTCAAGAAACAAACATTCTAAGTATGCTTTTCACATCTGAAAAAATATTTAAGGTAAAAAACTAAATCATGTTTATATATACATTTCCTTCAGAAGGCACCCTCTTTTCAATATTACCCTCATTAATTGCCAACTCTCCTTCCATTTATTTTCTTCCTAATTTCTTTTTCCCACTTTGTTCTTGTTTTTTTTCTTTGAGACAGAGTCTTGCTCTGTCACCCAAGCTGGAGTGCAATGACAAAACCTTGGTTCACTCAACCTCTGCCTTCAAGCGATTCTCCTGCCTCAGCCTCCCAAATACCTGGTATTACAGGCACACACTACCACGCCCAGCTAATTTTTCTATTTTTAGTAGAGACAGGGTTTCACTATGTTGGTCAGGCTGGTCTCGAACTCCTGAACTCAGGTGATCAGCCTGCTTTGGCCTACCAAAGTGCTGGGATTACTCCCCATTTGTTTTCATTAAATTTTACATATAAAAATCCGTATTTCTTTTTGTACAGAAAATAAGTGCAATGTATTTAAAATGAAAATACAAATTTTCAATTGATGTCTTTTAGGTATTCAAAGCTATGCAAAATGTTTCCCAACAATCATTTTTATAAATGACATTCAAGTGAAATTTCTAACACAGTTAGAATCAGGAAACTGCATTAGGTTCATACAGGAAGAAGAGTCTGGATTTTGGAAGCAGAAAGGGATATGATTCTGACTTGATCCTTTTCCAGCTGGGTGACTACAACATGGAGCAAATAATACTTCACAAAGTTGCTGTGACACTTAATGAGATAAAATACATAAAGGACCTATGCATAGTAGCTGTCAGTAAGTGGTTAGTACTGTCTCGAAAATGAGAAGTTAAAATAAAAATATATAATATAATAGCAAAGGACCTTAGAACAGCTGCTTACCACGTTTGTGAATAGTTGGAAGGAAGAATTCCATGTCCCCATCACCACTACCACTTCCATCAACCCTAAAGACTTCAGCTACTTCACAAGGAGACACAGAGACACAACCCACACAACACACATTGACACAATGAGAAAATTGAGAGCTCTTATATCAAGCAAAGAGGAAAATGCAGTAATATTCACCCAATAACATGCATTCTTCCATAGGAAATGGATCATTTTAAATAGTAAAATTATAGCAGCAGTCAAGCTATCAAATTATCAAAATTTCATTCATAGTTTCATGAAATACCCCATGTAGATTGTAATTGCTACTTCCCATTTCTGTCAATCTAGTATTATTTTTAAATTTTTACCTTTTTACAGCAATGTAAATTATTTTCTAATATCTTAGATATTTTAAAAATATGTATCTGATTATATAATCATATGCTTAGGCCTAATATATCTGTAACAGTCACCTTACCATTCGCAACAACCAGTTCAATATTGGGAAATGCATCTAGCCTTTCCTTCCAACCAAACATTCAAATCCCCACCACATTTATTTACCATTCTCAAACCTGATCACCCTCTGGCTACTGACATTGTGGAAAGAGTCCTAGACAAGCTGTCTAAAAATTCTGCTTTCCTGGCTGTGAAAGATGCCAGCTGTAAAAATTTCAGCAAGTCACTAAACTTCTTGGTATCTCAGTTTCCTCACCTATGAAAGGTGCTATCTTTTATAGAAATGTTGTAGCTATGGTTTGAATGTGTTTCCCAAAGATCACATGTTGGAAATTTAATCGCAAATGCAACAGTGTTGAGAACTGGAGCCTTTAAGAAGTGATCAGGTCATGACAACTCTGCCCTCATGAATAAATTAATGTTGTTATCCTGGGAGTGGGTTCATTACTGCAAGAATGTGTTTCTTGTAGAAGCAAGTTCAGCCTCTCTTGCCCTCTAATATATATGCTCTGACCATGTGGAGCCTTCCACTACGTTATGATATATCAAGAATGCCCTACAAGATGCAGCCCCCCAATCTCGGACTTTCTAGCCTCCAGAACCATGAGCCAAGTAACGTTCTATTGCTTATAAATTGCCCAGTCTGTGGTACTCTGTTACAGCAGCAGGAAATAGACTAAGAATTGTAAAGATCAAATAAAACAATGCAAAATAAATAGTATTATCAAAATATAAAATACTTTGGTAATAATAAAGAAAAAATGGTTATGCCTTCCCCCAATACATCTCGTACCCCAACCATTATTTTACCAAATGTTTGCAAACAAAGAAGATAGGAAGGGCAGTGATGACAGCAATATAACAGAAGGAGAGTAAAAACAGCAAAGCCACATCCATATGTATGAGCTTCTACCAATATCCTTGATTGACATGCTAGTTGAAGATCCTCCCTCTCTTTTCTTTTTGCCCTGTCAATAGGACTGGGATATACCAGATATGAGAATTTATGGCACCCAGAACCTGAAATCATCATATAGACTTAAAAGGCAAAATGGATTTCCAGCAAATATCTGGTACATGGCTTTGCTCCCACATTATCTGGAAGTCCATCACCACTTATGCTTTGGCTAGCATAAGACATCTGAAAGAAGTTCAACACCACATATGCTTTGACTAGCATATGACATCTATTCAGGTTGTGGATACTTATGTAGAATCATCAGTTTCATCAGTTTTATAGTCAAAAAGGATGAAGTAAGTCCTTGACTCTCTAAAGAATTTAGCCCTATAAGCTACTTGACATATTAGACAGTCCCTATGTATGAGTCCAGGAGTAGAGGTCATTGTATAAATTCTTTTTCCTCCAATCCCAACTCACTAAGAAATAAATCAGATTTTCTGCCACTATTGCTTCCTACAAAACTGTAAGGTTGGTTTTCTAGTGAGTATTCAAGTCCAATTAATATATAACAATGTATATTCTAGAGATAAGGGGAGAAGTTTCTCAATAAAATCACAAGTATCACTATAAGTGGTCATATCACAAGTATTATCATCTCAGTAATATTTCATGTTCCATTATTAATCAATATTAGTTAATTAATATTCCATTATTAATCAATATTAGCTAACATTTTCTCTTTCTATTATATAAGGATTTTTAGCTATAAGTGATACAAAGAGCAACTTTTCAAATATTTTATAGTAACCTTTTTAGTAATGCAAATAGTGATTTGGAGATGCAAGGACTTGTCTCTGGAAGACAAGAAAAGCTGATATTTTTATATGCCACCTACTAGACGGGTCATACAGCACATTTCTACTGTTTTATGCATTCAACCAAGCTCAGCACTGTTTAACCATTTCCCTGCTCCCACACACTGGTTGGCCTCCTTGCTCTCACCTGAGATTTGAGAACAAAGGAAAGAAAAATTTTGCATATTTACCCCCAAATACCTACTTTATACATAAAGACAATTTTAATATTTCAGTCCTACCAATTTTTCTTTTGGATGGCTTATATACTCTGACTTTCTTCATCAAAATAATAAATAATAATGAGATAAAGATACCAGGTTTTGTAAAGAAAGGGACTGTCCTGATAAACACCATATCATCTCTCAACTTATAAAGGTAATACAATGCATATCATATGTATTCCATAACACTCCCAGTACCACCTGATAAACACATGAACACTTTTGCAAATAAGTATTCCATCTAATTGGGATAAATATTATAAATAGCCTCACTCAGTGCAGAGGAGTTTTATCATAAAATAAGTTTTTACTCCAAAATCCCTTGATAATCAGAGCTTTCTGAATAGCAGAATTGAAGTTAAGGTATTGCTGACCTCTTTTATTAATAATCATCTCATAATAGATCATCCAGAAGGACTAGATTTTACAGTGTTGTACCTGTAGATAGATCTAGCAGAGCTACAGCAACAAATGGACAAGACAGAGGTGATCTTAACTGTAATCTGGTGACTTAGTACACTTACACTGTTCATTCTAAAAACACATCTCTTCTAGGAAAATATCAGTGGGTAAAAAAAAGGGGGGAAGAAACAGCACAAACATGGTGTACATATAAAAAACAGAGATCTTACTCAGAATTAACCAAACCTCAGAGAGAAAGTATATCTATGTGAAACTGTGAGTTGAACATTAATTTATAAAATGAATACTAAAAGTTTATGTAGAGAGGAGAATTTTCTTTTTACCAGGGCAGGCATTATCAATCAAAAATGATTGATATATTACTACATATATTATGGTATATTATCATGTGCCTTAAGTGATTACTAACTTTCAGGTTGCTCTCCAAAAATTAGTAATTTATTCATTTATTTAAGTAAGATTAATTCAAAGGAACATACTTTTGTAAAGGAATCTGCTGTCATCAGCATGGGTAGACAGGCAAATACTTAATATTTTTGAATCACCAGCCTTACCTCCTCCTTCCAAGTTTAACAACTCAACTTTAAAAGACTTTTCCAGTTCAGGAATAGAGTTATCAGTGATGTTTACAGAAATGTATTTATATCTTTCTCCTGGTTGAAATTCTAACGTGCCAGCAACATTCTGAAATATAAAAGACTGATCCATTAGATTACAACTATTCTGTATATGAATTTGTAAAATCAGAATGTTTGTTATATACCAAATTATTATAAATACTAAAACAGAAGAAGGTAAGTAAAATACAAAATTGAAAACACTTCAATGGGTATGAATAGTGTTCAATGTAAATTCAAAATACATACTCTCCAATTAAAGCAGATTATTTCTTTTTTTCTTTTTTCTTTCTTTTTTTTTTAAGAGACAGAGTTCCACAATGTCACCAACCCTGGAGTGCAGTGGTGTGATCATAGCTCACTTCAGCCTTGAACTCCTAGGCTCAAGCAAACCTCCTCCCTCAGGCTCCAGAGTAACTGGGACAAGAGGTGTGCACCACCATGCCCAGCTAATTTTTTTTCTTTTTTTTTGTAGAGACAGTGACTTGCTACATTGCCCAAGCTGGCCAACAACTCCTGACCTCAAGCAATCCTCTCGCCTTGACCTCCCAAAGCGCTAGGATTATAGGTGTGAGTCAGTATGTTCCAGGTACAGTGTAAATCCCTTCCAGAGAAGGATTATGTCTGTTTTACAAGTGCGTATACAGCTTCAAAAGGACTGAGTGAATTACCTGGTAGTCCTCAGGACTGAATGCTGTCAAGGACACTGTTCTAAATTCCGCAGTCACTCTTCCCAGGAGTCCCTGTGCACGGATGACCAATAACCTGACTTCTCCATCTTCCTCCTGCACAGTAATGTGTGGAATGCTGCTTGCCGGCAAGGTCATTGCGTCCTCGGGCTGAGGAGGCAGCCCTGTGGAGAACTGCAGCAAGCCTAGTGAAGACAAAGGGGCCAGGGTGCTCTCCCAATGATCTGTGCAAGGATTTCTTATTCAATTAAAGCGATCCTACACAATTATTTTGATTACCAGGCCAAGATTCTGAGGGCCTTTATTTAGAAAAGATTTTAGCAAAGATTTAATTAACATGCTTTTGACACAGACTATGTTTATAAGCTTTTAGAATAATAAAAGTTAAATTGTTTATTTTCTTTGTCTTTACTCAAAGAAAGCTTTTCTTCCCACAGCAGCATCAATAGCAGGAATACTGATAGAGTTTTAAAATACATAGTTTCTAACATTTACTCATATTATATTAGAATCTCCAGAAATCATTCTAGAACGTATAGTAGAGCAGGATAAATGAAACCTTAAAGGAGATGCAACACTTAAACAAATAAAAAAAACCTAAGTATGAAAACTAAAGGTGAAGAGCCTCTCAAGATTTCTACCAAACCTTTTAACAGATGTTCTTGATTCATTCCCATAGAAGAAATATTGTTTTGCAATACAGAAAACATTCCCAACTTACTAGGACAGACATTTGTGACAGTTTCCTAATCGAGAAAATTGTCACTATTTAGCATAAGACAAAAAGAAATTAATAGTGATATATTCACTTCTTGAAGCTTAATAAAATATATATTACAAAGTATTTCAATTACTTAGATGTTATCAAATCACCATAGGACAAATATTAAATTAAAGAAATTTGATAGCTATAAACAGAAATGCCTTTTTCCATTTTAAATAATCCTGAAAAAGCTTTTCAAAATATATTATTGAACTTTGGAAACTGATCTTTATATTTTCTCTCACAAACAATGTCCCTCAAAACGCCAGCATACAAGCTAAAGAGTGTAGAAATTAGGGGGTCTGAAGGCATTCTACTTCCATCATTTGCAAAAAGTGCCTTAAGAAGTTCTTAACAAAACTAAGTACACCCAGAGAAGAGAGGATTTTTCTTGCAAAAGGAGGAGGTTACCATATGGATGATCACTAGCTTTGATGGTGATATCGGTCGTTTCCTTTTCAGGATCTATGCTTGCACCACTGGTAGGAGTTGAGCCTAGCTTCCCATCTCCAGGAATTGCAGAGACCAATGTCACACGGAAATACTCATTTAGTTCAGGAATATCATCATCAAGAACATATATATTCAGAACCTATAAATATAAATATCCAGAGGCACTAAGCAGTGAGGCATTTAGAAATGACTACCAGAAGAAAATTCAAAAGATAATTAGATTATACTTAAATGAAGTTACCACTTAAGGCTTATTTCTGCATAAATTTAAACATTAAAATATTGTATGTGTGTGTGTATACAGACATAGATAGAGAAAGGGAAGTCTGAACAGATTAATTCCTTTAAAATAATGGGATATATTCCTTAAAAATAATGGGATACAGATTAATTCCTTTAAAATAATGGGCTGCTATAGTCTGAATGTCTTGTCCCCCTGCCCCTCAAATTCCTATGTTAAAATCTAATCACCAAAGTGGTGGAATTAAAAGGTGGGGTTTTCGAGAGGTGATGAGGCCTTGAGGACAGAGACCTCATGAATGGAATTAGTGTTGAGGGAGCTTGTTCACCCCTTCCACTGTGATGAAGGCATATTGAGAATGCACCATATTTGTGAAGCAGAGTGAGCCCTCACCAGACACAGAATCTACAGGTACCCTGCTCTCAGACTTCCCAGCCTCCAAAACTGTGAGCAATAACTTTCTGTTGTTTATAAGTTACCCAGTCTAAGGTATGTTGTTATAGCAATCCCAACAGACTAAGGCAGGTGCTGAGCAGTAGCATTTTCTAATAGTAGCCTATACATGGATCAGTATCACATCATATATAATATGTTGACTTATCAATATAGTATCACGTATTTTTTGTACCAAAGACCATGGTATTACAAACCTCAGGTAGAGATTTCCCAATTAAGAAACTGCATGTTCTATGATGAGATGTAATAGGATAAGACGCAAGGGCAAAGTATCTGTGTCTAGTGCCTGCCTAAGGAGAGGCTGACATGCTCAGAAGCAGTATTTTAGAAAATAAGATTCATAACAGGCCTTAGGAGTCCGGCACAAGCAATCAATCCAAAAAACATTATAAAAGGAATAGGAATAACTCAGCCATGCTCTACAAAATTAAACTCAAAATTTAAAGTTAAAAACAATTTCTCATTTCTTTATTAATTAAACAAACACATTTGACATATGCAGTATGCTGGGGTTAGATATTGCCCCAGTACCCAATCTATCATAGGGGTCAGATCTATAGAAAATCACTTAAAATGCAATGCGAAAATGTCATGATAGAGTTCTGTACAAAATAAAGTGATGAAGAAACTAACTCTACCTGGTAAAGGTTTTACAGCAGACATGTTCGAAGCAAGTTCTAATGGATCAGTTACAGTTGTAAATAATAATGGGAAAGGACATTCCAAACAAAAGACACAATACTGACAAAAAGATGGGGACATGAAAGAATATGGCATACAGGGAACTGCAATCAGATCACAAGGCAGGAGGAAAACATGAGGCTGAATGAATAATCCAGAGTCAAATCATAGGGATCTTTAATGCTATCATAAAACACCTGGACTTCATTCCATAGAAAGTGGAGATAAATTGAAGAATCATAAGCAGAGGACTGACAAAATGAGAATTCTGTTTTAGAACAAGTACCATGGCAGAATAAACAGAGAGTGAAAAACGAAAAAGGATGCATGAGGATGAGTTAGGAGATGACTGACCCAAAATGATAAAATTCTGAACTAATACAGTAACAAAAGAGATAAGGAAAAATTGATAGATTTGAGATTTGTCTAGAGAGAGAAGATGCAGGCCTGATGAGGCACTTGACATAGAGAGTAAGAAATAAGAGAGGAGTAATGGTGACTTCCGGGTTTCTCCCAGAAAGGAGAGTGACTGTCTGAAAACAAAGTCTAAATCCAAATACAGTCTCCAAAATACTAATCATTGGTCCTAAAAGCATCTGGAGAGCTTTTTTTTTTTTTTAGTGTACTTTTTACAGAGATTTTGATTCAATAGATCTGAGTTAAAACTTAAATTTTGTTTTTAATGTACATTTTAATCATATTTTAAATTAAGAAGTAATTTTATCAGCAGCATGAAAAATAAAAAAAAAAAATTAAAAAAAGGAATAATATATAATACAGCTGATGTGCTCAGAGAAGTGCAAAAATGTCATGTACTACCCAAATCATATAATTCATGAACTAAGGGAAAAAGAAATTGCTAAATTAGGTAATCAAATATATATATTTGAGACGAGGTCTGGCTCTGTTGCCCAGGTTGGAGTGCAGTGGTATGATCACGGCTCACTGCAGCCTCAACCTCCCATACCCAGGCTATCTTTCCACCTCAGCCTCCCAAGTGGCTTACCCTACAGGTGCACACCACCATGTCCAGTCAAAATATTTTATATAATACTTAACTGAAACATTGATAACTGTTTTAATTACCAAATTTGATTAGCTCTTATTTCTTTCAAAATGTATATAAATTTAATTTATAAAACAATGGTAAAGTACTAGTTAAACCTTTATCATCGGCCTGTCTGAAGACTAGTATCAAAGAATTTTGTTGTAAACTATTTGTTTCCTTATTTCACCAAATTATAGAAATTTGATCACTCTTCCTTAGCTTTATTCTTTAGATCTTAATATTTTAACCCTTCCCTCAATTTTTTAAATCCGATTAACTTCTAAATCCCTAAAAAGTGTCCTAAAAATTACTTACTATTATGTACAAACCTTAACTCAATTTGCTATGTATCCTTGATGATATAAGTGATTTATATTTTACTATAAAAATTATACTGATACGCATATTCCAACATGATCAATACTTACATATTTTGATATAGAAGAAAGCCTCATACCAATCTCACTTATAGAAAGTGTCATTTATTTATGGAGCATCTATTCAAACATGTGACTGGTTCATGGAAAGTTTTTTTTGAAACTGAGGTCATTTGTACTCTTGAAATACATTTTAAAAACTCATTTCTGCAAGCTTAATGTCAATAAAATAAGATTATAGTTATAAGAATTTCGCACTGGCTGATTAGAAGACTACCATTAAGAATTCTGTGGTTTACCATTGCATCAGTAATAACAAAAACCCAAAGATATATACCTGTTAGTTATACCATTTTTATTACATTGGGATTAACAAACAAAACAGAAACATAGATTATTCAAAATTCTTAACTTTTCTTTCACATAAATATAAAAATATTTCATACCATAATGTATACCTAACTTCCTAAATATTTTAAATTGCTCAAAAGAAGCTGCAAAGAAATTACAGAATGAACACATCAAGAAAAGCTTTCCAGGAGGCTTTCAAATGAACAAAACAGGGTTTACCTCTGATCTCTGCCAAGGAAGGAATGTGATAGTTCCACTGGCATTAGCAAAGTCATCAACAAGGTAATTAATGCCATCAGTTTCAATCTGTGAGATGGTGTAAAAAACATGCACATAATCCAGAGCTCCTCTGGTTCTCTCAACCACACAAGAAATGGTTGATCCCTCCTCTGCAATCTGAAATTGAATGTAAATTATTAATAGGAGCATAGCAATTCAAATCAGTGACAAAATTACAATGCTTTCATGAACTCTTTTTACCATGAACTTAATTCTACAACTTTCTACCTGTCTAAAAGGGACTAAAGAGGCCTCTGCAATCCCCCAGATAAACCCTGAGTGCTAAGAAATATTTACATTCATTTTCTCCCATTCCTTTGTAGAGATAAATAAAACGAAAAGAATTATAATCTCTTAACTGCACAAGTAATTCATTTATTCTATATGCTATTGTTGCAAAATATTTTTTAATGCATAATCCTTTCTCTGTATTAGTTTAATTCCAAAGAGAAAGACAAACTTGCACTTTTAAAATGGGCTCAGCACAGACAGACCAAATAGAGGTGTGGGTTAGGGGTAGAGGTTGGAACATTATATTAGAGAGAACTTTCTAGGCATAGACATAAGAAGCAATATAGTATATTTGGTAGTTATCATTTTGGCGGGGGGGGGGACATGAAGTGCCAAATGGGGAGAGCCTTGAGAGATGCCTAGTGTGGGAACAACAGTCAGATCAAAGAGGGTATCTTATGCCATGCTCAATATACTTGTTGGTATTTTTACCATATAAACCTAGATATATTTTTTTCAAGTGGAAAATTTTTTATCTAAACACTTTAAGATAATCCTTAAAAACTCTATGGTGGGGCCGGGCGCGGTGGCTCAAGCCTGTAATCCCAGCACTTTGGGAGGCCGAGGCGGGTGGATCACGAGGTCGAGAGATCGAGACCATCCTGGTCAACATTGTGAAACCCCGTCTCTACTAATACAAAAAAATTAGCTGGGCACGGTGGCGCGTGCCTGTAATCCCAGCTACTCAGGAGGCTGAGGCAGGAGAATTGCCTGAACCCAGGAGGCGGAGGTTGCGGTGAGCCGAGATCGCGCCATTGCACTCCAGCCTGGGTAACAAGAGCGAGACTCCGTCTCAAAAAAAAAAAAAAAAAAAAAAAAAAACTCTATGGTGGAAGCCGTTGGAATATCATCTAAAGTAAGGCCTTCATACTGTCAAATTCGCAGTCTCTCAATTCAATTTTATTTTTACATTAGCAAATACATAATTGGGAGCAAAAAGAACCAAAATGAATACAGATAACAATACAAGTTTTAATATATAGAATGCCATTCTGTATTTTTCATATGAACCATAAGCATCTTTTATCAGCATGGTGCTGACATTTTAGAGAGGACAGATTTGGGATTTGTCTACAAACTGTCAATAGTCAAAAGTTATCAATGAGTGTGGAGTCACCAGGGTATGTTCCAACAAATCCTCTGAGTTTCACTGAGCAGCAGCAACCCGTTCTCATGATAAACAGGATCAAGTACACCTGGGGCAACATTCTAACTCTTATTTGTCTGCTGGTCCATGGGCATGAGAGCCCCAAAACAACCTGCTGGTAGGTCAGTGGTGCCCTCAGCATGTGTTCTAGCAAGCACACTCTTCCCCCAGCTCCACCACCAGAACAAGAACTTCTAGTCCAGTGGAGCCTAAAGTGGGAAACAAATTCAGGCAATAGGTCACTAAAAGTAGTAGAGACAGGGATCTGTCACACTTCTACCTCCTGCTTCCTTAGTCTGTGTATTCTAGTTATTGGGGACACAGAAACAGATACCAGCCATTGAATGGACACACTGCATCCTGGGGGACACTTCAACCTTACAAGAAGTTGCTCTTAAGCCGACACTGTGGCTGGGTCTTCAACAGGCCATTCAATTGTATGAGGCCAGCTACTTCAGGTGATGTGGTATAAAGTGAGGCCAGTGAATTAGTACTATGACTATGTACCCATTGCTTCACCTCCTTCAAATTAGTCCCTTTGAGGTCATGTGATGCAGTTCTCCATGTGGTTAAAGCTGGCATTCTTTATGCCTTCAGATGATGGTGTTTGTATTAGGATGTATTAGGAGGCTAAAGTATCATTTTCAGTAAGAATGAATTGCAGTTTCCTGTGGAGTGATAAAGTTTGGTTGGGATCAATGTATTAGTAAATGTTTAATTGGGAAGTGCTTAGCTTTGATCTCTGCTGTTTGCTGTTTGGACAGTCAGTAGCCACCAGTTGCTAGATCAGTTGCTAGATCCAATTTCTCACTCTAATTTCATGGTTGTTAAGAACCTTTTGGGAAACACCCCCTCATACTCAGTGTTGACTCCTGGTAATCTACTCACATGACTCCTCCCCAAATGTCTTTGTCTCTAGTCTCGATATTCCAAGCCCCTGGCCAATCAGCTACACCATGAGCACTGCTCAGGGTTGAATGTAGCTTCATACTTCAGGCCATTTCTCCATCCACAGAAGATGAATGGCTAAGAGGACAGTTTACAGCTCTGCCCTCTGCCCTTCAGAAACACCTCTGGTTAGGGCACTAGAGAGGCAATAGCCCACTTAGAGCAAGAAGCAACATATGAAGCCCAGGAATTCATGAAGCAGGCTTGACTTTCCTCCTGTATCAAGTCAGTCACAGGTTTTGGGTAAGAATCAAAAGGTTTAAAATATGTCCAGCTTGAAATGTCTATGAAATGAATATCCTAGAAATGTGTCAAGTTGTAACTAAAAAAATGGGTCTGGAATTTTAGAGAAAGGATGAGATTGACATCATAAATTTGGAAGTTATCAATATATAAATGGTATTTAAAGCCATATGAAATTGGTGAATGAATATATAATTATACAAATGGTATTTGAAAACTGGTTGTAACAACAGGAAAGTATAGATGGAGAGAAGAGGACCAAGTACATTTAATTCTGCTATAACCCATTTTGAAAGAATGAAATTGTTCCAACACCATTGATAATATAGGGAACAATTTGAATACAGCTTCAACTTGCATTTGCTTTTAAGTGATACTTCATTCACAAGAAACTTTGTGAACACAGAAAATCATATCCACCTGAAACAAGCCACATACCTCAAACACATGCCTCAAACAACTACCAGCTACTCAGTTCAACACCTGTTACCAGCCACACTTAACTACATCTAGTGTTATAAATTTTCCTCCAATTTTAGATAATGCTCATTCTATCACTTCACAATAACACACAAGCTGCAATCCTTCTGATGCCCACTTCTACCAGAAAACTTAAGGTTTTTTCAAGATAATATGCCATACTTATTGTGGTTTGTAAGTATTAAATATTTAATATGTAAAACATTTGAATCTGGTCCTTATTTTTTTTAAGCGTTGATGATCAAGTTCTTGAGCAGTGTTCTCCTAACCCCATCTTTTCCATAAGCTCTGTGTTTCTCATTACTCATCTGGCACAGCGTGATGATTTTTAAGAATCCATCCATCATGTCATGGCAGAACTGACCCTCCTCAAGGTGGGGCACTCCAACCTTAAGATGTTGGACAGAAAAGGAGGACGCAGCTTGAGACCCAAGTATCAATACAACATCGGATTTAATTTCCACTTAGGGACCTACATTAGGATTTTCAGGCTAGCAGAATGGTACATGAGCAAACGCGTGGTGGAAAGAGTGCAGCTATAAGGCCGAATAGTCCTGAGCTTCCTCATTCTACCACTTATCAAGCATTTGCAGTCTCTTCTAAAAATGGGGATCATAACATCTCGTGAGTTAAATTAATAAACCATTAATCTTAATATGTAAATGTTGAACTCAGAAATGTATGATGGCTCCTTTTACAAACTTAAATTTTTATCAAGTCCATCAGCATTACCACACAGCATTTAGGACTAAGACGAGGATTTTGTTTGCAAAAGTCACAGGGAAAACTTAATTACGTATACTGTATTTACTAAAACCTTCATCAAAACCTATAGCTTCCTGAATATTTTAAGTTTAAAAAAAATCACTATTTGTATCTAATAAAAATATGTATAGTTATATGCTATATATCAACTATTATAGAAAATTTAATGAATTAATATTTTGTTCAATAAAGTAAACTTTGTAAGTTATGAGCTTTCGAACATCAAGAGTCCATTAAAAAAAACACTAGGATGCTCAGTGCAAATCCACCTTTAATACTTTTGAATTTGCAGAGAAATAACATAATGCCTGAGGTTTGCCTTAAAAAGTACTTTAGCCAAAAATGATTAAACAATATTGCCAAAAGGCTGATAATTATTGAAGCTAGGTGATGAGTACACTGGGACACATTCCTTTATCTTTATTTTTATGTATACTCTATATATGAAAACTTTCATTTAAAAAAATTTTCTAATTCAGCTTAAACTTCCCCTCTCCCCCAGCCAGGGATTATAATCCGGAGGTATCGGGTCTCAAGTTAGGAATTATGCCCAGTAATATGTATTACATATTTCTGACAAGGTCACACAAGGGCAGCACTTTTAGAAATGCTGGACTCCAGTATATAAATATTAATAAAGAAATGCATAAGACATAGAAAATATCTAAACCTTTTTTCTAATATTAAAATATTCATCTAATTGAGTTTAGAATTAGGATACAAACAAACATTTAGACCAGTATATGAAGGGCCCTAACATCCATAATAATCATCAAACCATCCCCACACGGTTTCTCACTAGAAACAATAGGACTCACTACCGTCTCCTCTTTTAAGTCAGGAATTTGCCAAATATTCAGATCATAAGAACAGTAATAATAAACAGAAATAGTAAGAAGAGTTTTTGAAATATATTTTCTTGGAAAAAATAATGCAGTATTCTAAATGATGAATTGGCCTTCTCTATTGAAACAGAAAATTAAAGCTACAAATCCAATTAATTTTTAATTTTGTTTCATGCTTGGGTGATGATTGGTGATACTGCATTATACCAATATCACTTATATCTAAAGGAATCTATTCACATAGCATATGGTAGGCACTCAAAAACAAGCACAGTCCAAGTTGAAATGATACTCTTATTTTTACAAAGATCTTCTCAAATTGTCTTTAATTGACTCTCAAGCCATAGTTTATAAATATAAAATAAATGCAAGTATTAGTTATAAAAATAAAATAATAAGACTAGTAAGTTATATTAATCACTATGAAAGCAATCTCATTAATTTATAATTATGTGGTATACAATTTGGCAGGACACATAAAAACAGTGCTAAAATACGGCAGAGAGAAAATAACATAGGAAGTACACAGAATAACAAACTACGGGGAAGAAACATGAGAATGTGGTTACTAGGCTATAGATCTAACAAAATTCATCTTCTGTTCAATACAGATCCCACTTGGAATCCAAAGCACTACCTGGCATGACTCATCAGGACCCTCAACTGCTTCACAGGTTTTATTCATTCTTTCAATTATAGTTTATTAAGCACCTGCTCCTAACATCCATAATAATCATCACCTAACATCCTAACATCCTGTTCTTTGCCAGGACACAGTGTACCCAGTGGGTAGGAAACAAATGACAGAATAATTACCTTCTCTTTCCATATGCCAAATATCAGGGTACGTCATAGTCTACATATTTGTTTAAGATGTCATTATGCTATCATTTTAACCTTAAGATTACTTTATGTCATATGAATCTATGAAAAAGGTAAAAGCATAACATAACTCAGAAGGCCTATTTTAAAATTTTTTAACTTATTTCAATTTGTAATAGACCCGGGGGTCTCACTATGTTGCCTAGGCTGTTCTCAAACTCCTAGGCTCAAAAGATCCTCCCACCCCAGCCTCCCGAAGTGTTGGGATTATAGGCTCGAGCCACCATGCCCAGCCCAGAAGTCTTATAGGGTCTCTATTGCATTTAGAAATTTTGAAGGATTTTTTTTTAAGTTTGTCAATGTCATTGCAACAACATAATGGAGAAGAATCTGTGGAAGTAGCTGTGGTCTTTATTTCTTAAAATGAAGCAAGTTAATCATAAAATTTAAACTCTGAAGATAATTACAAGCATAGAGTAAATCAGCAGTTCTCAAATGTTTTAGTTTCAGGACCCCTCTACACATCGAAATTATTGAGAACCCCAAAGAGTTTTCTGTTAATGACATTAAAATCTGCTGATATTTTCCATATTACAAATGAAAAATTTTTTAAATTAAATATTGATAACTCATTTTAAGACATCAATAACAACCCCATTACATGCTAACATAAACAACATATTTTTATGAAAAATTACAGTTATCAAAATGAAAATAAGTTAGTGATAAGGGAGCATTGTTTTATCTTCTTACAAGTCTCCTGAATGTCTGGCTTAATAGAAGACAGCTGGATTCTCCTATCTCCTCTTGCAATCAATTTGTCTGTTTCTATCTTTTACTTTGGTTAAAGTGTATAAAGAAAATCCAGCCTTATATATATTTGTGTGTGTGTGTGTGTGTGTGTGTGTGTGTAACAAAAAAAAGGAAGAGGGTTTTATTAGTCTTTTCAGATAATTATGGGTATTTTTCTTTGATATTATACCAAAATCCAAAATTTGACAAGTGGCAATTTCCTAGCATTTAGTTGCAATGTGGAAGCATACTCTAGTACTTTAAAATCCACTAGTCTACCTTGTACTTTGAAACAGTCTTTTAACCAGGCATGATTTGCCACAATATGCATTGATTACTTGAAAAATATTAGTTACTGAGTTGTACAGATCTTCAAAATGTTGACACACATTATACAACATAATCATACTGGTTAATAACACTATCAATCTTATATGAAAAGTCTTTACGCACTGGGAAACAAGCTTATTTTTTATTTCAAAATCCGAAGTTTCATTTAAAGATTGAACTTTTATCATCAGCAAGAACTACATTTTCCTTGCAATCGCTGGCTTACTCTATTCATTTTCATGAAAATGTCTGCTAAATACTCAAGTCTCAATAAAGTCAAGTTGTCGGTCATTTTTTTCAAGTAAAAATGGTGTGCTACGAAAACAGCAACTAGTTCAACGCACAACTAAAAGTCTGCACAAGCACTTTTCTTCAAGACAACTATCATATTTTGGTAATTGGGCATAAGTACTTCATTTGTGCTTCTCATTTGTGACAAAATATTTAAAACACAAGTATTCATCAAAGACATTATCTGTCTTTGATAATGTCTGCTTCATCAAAGACATTATCTGAAATTAGCACCTTTTAAACTATGGGTATGTGGTGGTAAATGATAACTGGTACCATTTGGTGCCACTACTTTGATGTGTGCAAAGATGCTAGCAGCTAGCAGTTTTGGCCACCATTGTTTTTGTAGTACAAATCTCATGAAAAAGGCAAAAATATCTCAGCGGTTTTTTTGTGTGTTTGTTTGTTTTGAGACAGAGTCTTGCTCTGTCACCAGGCTGGAGTGCAGTGGCATGATCTCGGCTCACTGCAACCCCCGCCGCCTGGGTTCAAGGAATTCCTCTGCCTCAGCATACCAAGTAGCTGGGACTACAGGCACACACCACCATGCCCCACAGGTTTTTTGTATTTTAGTAGAGATGGGGTTTCACCATGTCGGCCAGGATGGTCTCGATCTCCTGACCTCAAGATCCACCCACCTTGGGCTCCCAAAGTACTGGGATTACAGGTGTGAGCCACTGTGCCTGGCCAATATCTCAGTATTTTTATTAAATTAGGTTTGGTCTTGCAGACCCTCTGAAAAAAATCTCAGCAAACCCCAGGGATCCATAAGCCACACTTTGAGAATGACTTAAGTAATCAATAAATATTGATGATTATGATAATGATAGTAAAAATATTTGAAGATTCTCATCTTTAGATCATATCAAGATGAAAGTAGAAATTCTGTGTTACCACTATTAACATTTTCAGACATGAAAATTCTGTAATCTTCCTGGCAACCAAATTTCAATGTTTAATCTTTTAGACTTAACAACAGTTTTCCTATATTAACCATTTAAACATTTCTCTTTCCAATACAGATACATTCTATTAATCTCCCAGATAATCTTGGAAAATAATCAATCATGTTTTCTTTTTCTTTCCAGCAGTTCTACTAATTTAGATTCTGTGGCCTATGTAGCAAAGTTCTATCTTCTGAGATCAAAGTCTTGACTGGCTTTTTTCAAGTTCAGAGATTTTCAGGAAGAGGCAAAGTTGGTAACTAGGTGGAGCTAAACCAACAAGCACAATTTATCCATGGAGCTTGGGAAACAAGGCAGCATTAAGTATTAACTATAATGGAAACTAGAGAAACACTCAAAAAACAATTCCTCATTTTAAGCAGGTTTTAAAATGTGTTATATGTTGTTTTGTTTTTTTCAGTGCAGTTGTTTATGTAGTATAATTGAATCTAAATGTATGTGATATCTGAATTGCTATATGACTTTTCATGTCTGGATATTAAAATATATTCATAAGTTCCAACAAAAGTTTCCTGAATACCTGCTATGCTCCATTCTTAGTGTTACCAATACGGTAATGAACCATTAACAGCTCTTTCATTATTGTGATGGAAGGTGATAGCCAGTAAATAAGAAGACTTCTAAATAACAAAGGGAATTTAAAAGTGTGAACACTGCTACAAAAGAAACTAGGGAAATGGAGAGTGGCAAGTTGGGAGAAGGGGATCCGTTACTTCACTAAGGACCTGTCTTTGGATCTGAGACTTGAATGACTAAATATGAAGATCTAAAAAAAAGAGCTCTCCAAATACAGAGGCCAGCAAGTCACTGAAAAGGAAGCAAGGCAAGTTGGCTGGAAGCAGACTAACCAAAGGGGAGAGTAACACAAGATCAGGTCAGAGTCATAGGCAGGGGCCAGGTCTTGAAGGGAACTGAAGGGAACCTGACTTTAAACATGGTACTTACAACTTGATGAAACCTATCTGTCTTTTTAAAAATAGAGATGATAAAATTAAAGACATAGGAGGAGAGACAACAGGTTAGTAGTCTCAAGACATGGGTTCAAATTCCACTTCTTCCCATTATATCTTAGGGGCAAAAAAAGAGGAAAGCTAATATTCATTAAGCACTAGTAACTGTCAAACTCTTAATCAGGTACTGAATTTGATCTTGTTTCATTTCATTCAACTTGCGTTACTCATTTTCTCAGGCCTCTAAACCTCAGTTTCTAATCCAAGAAAGAGGAGAAAGTAATAATACCTATTGCACCTATATTATGGATTATCAGAAAGGAACATAAAATGAAATATGTAAAAGTTATTTGATAGCTGAATACATATTTAAAGGTATTATCTTCTATAGATAAATATCTTTTTTCAAGTTGTAGATTTGTATGACATTTGTTATTGCTAGTCTAGGATATTCTATTTCTGATGTAAAAAAAAAAAAAAAGACCACATTATTTGAAGATCTCTTATGACTGTCACCAAACCAAAGGGCTAACATGGCAATAAAGACACTCCAGAGAGCCAGGCATTCCAATTTAAGCTACAATGAGTCTATGACCTAGATTTTTTTTCAAACTCTACTCATCCATTTTTTAAACATCATTTCAATTTACCTATACACCCTTCTAAACCAATTAGAATCAACTTGCAAAGGGAAACACTTTGCATCCTTGGCATCCTTTCATGGCCATCGAGCTCTTGCTGTCACACACAACACCTGGGAAGTAGTTTCATGAGCTCTCACATTACTGAACAGGAAACTAAGACGATTACGAATCTTTGAAAACATGGAAAGAACTGATAAGGACAGTAAGACAGCCTAATGAATTAAGCTGGCCAAGAAGGTTGATAAGAAGGGCATTTACACCCAACATGGAAGAAACTAGCTACTCAAGCACGTTTCACATGTGGAAAAATAAAACCTCAAAAAAATCATATTTTAATAAAGTTGCAAATACAATTATTCATACAAGCTTTCAATATATATTATTTCATTCACTTTAATGGTATCCAAAATAGTAGCCAAAAGTAAATATGTAGAGTATAAACATGCATTCTTTGAAGAGCATTAACTTTAAAGCAAATTGCTAGTTTCATTTGCTAACTTATTACTTCTATCAGCTCCTTTAGTTGATTCAAAGGGTGAGCTCATAAAAGTAAGAATTTTATAATTTATATTTGCAATCACTGGCCCTAGCATACTTCTGGAGTTGGAGTAGATGCTCAAGCAATCTTACCAAATGAAAGAAAGCTGAGTCCCAAACAAATCCGCTTACAATGAATTCTTTAAACTCCAAAATTCTCCAAGCTCACTACTTACCTCTGGTATACAAGCTCCTGTGAAACCAAACAAGCCATTTGCATTGTCACTTTTTTGTATTGTTAATCTTGCAGTAGTATTTTCTTCAGAAATACGAGCTCCTCCATATACAGAGACTAGTTTAAGAATGAATAATTCTTCTCCTTCCTCCTCATTGTCATCTCTTGCAGAAATAATGAATGATTTGTTAGTTTCTCCCTGTCTGAACTCCAGATATCCAGAAATGGGGTGTAAATCACTTTTTGCAGGCATGGCATGAAGTTCATAAATTTCTTCAAGCGTCAGTTTCCGCTCATAGGACCTCACATCCTGCATCAGACCTGTAAATCTGTCACTGCCATTTATCCCTGCTCCAATTCTCAGTATTCCAGGACCTGAAATTAGAGACAAGTTTAAATGCTACAATATCTTCAACTGTCGTGTCCTAAATTGTAAGTGTGATTCAGAAAGTAAGCCAATTTTACTGAAAGATATTTTTGGATAAATAAAACTTTTACATAACTAGTATACAATGAATTGGATATTATCTCCTTTTATGATTTTTAAAAAGAAATCCACAATCACTAGGATTTATGATATTTTGTACTAAAGGAATTGGTAACTATCTTCAAATTAGATGATATCCTTAAAAGTAACTTCTATCAGTCTGTCAACATGTCTAGACAAAAAAGCATCTGAACATATACATACACACACATACATACAAATGTATACATGTATGTATGTGCATGTGTGTATTTGGATAGAAATTTATTCTATGATATTTTAAATTTTACTCTTGCACATTTAAAAATGGAATTATTCAATTTCATCACAATTTTTAATTAAGTAATTCACTTTTTAAATTTACTTTAGAGATAAGATCTTGCTCTTTTACCCAGGCTAAAGTGCAATGGCACGATAGTAGCTCACTAGGACCTCAAACTCCTAAGCCCAAGCAATCCAACCACCTCAGACTAACAAGTAGCGAGGATGTCACTACAGGAGTGCGCTGCCATGCTTGGCTAATTTATTTTTTTTGTAGAGATGAGGTCTTGCTATGCTGCCCAGGCTGGTCTCAAACTCCTGGCCTCAAGTGATCCTCCCAAAGTGCTTAGATGGGAGGATCTTCAAGGCTTGATGTGTTAGGCACACACTCAGTTTAAGTTGTGAGAATTCATAAAAAGTATTTCTACCAGCCAAATATATCTCTTTATCCAAATAACTAATAGAATAGATGTAGAAATAGAAGTAGTTCTTCTCAGAAACATTATATGTTAAGACTTGAGGACTTTTTAAAAAAATAATAACATGCAGCCCAACCGTGTCACTGTATCTCAATAACAACCCTTTTCATGATTTCACTAGTTCTCCTTTCTTTACTTGTTCCTTCTCTAATAACTCAACTAAGATATTTAAGTAAGATCTTTAGGTAAGATGAGATCTTGACAGAAATTCTGGAAAAAAGTAAAAGCAATTTTCTTGTCAATAGCCTCAGTGAAGGCTGTTTCACAAATCTTCACCCAGATGGTTCTTTCAGGGTAGTCACAAGTATCTGGCGTGTTATTGTCATGACTGCTCCCATACCAACTCCAGAGACCACCTTTCTGCCCAGAAAACCAGAAAACCACTTTTTCACTGAAGCTCCAGATTGTTTGGGAAATCCTATGATGTTGTCTCTCCTATTGAATTATCTGGCAACTGTAATGATGTACGTTCCCCTGATTCTCACAAAACCATTTCATAGGTCTCACTGTTAGCATACTATCTAGAGTCAAGGATATAGAAATGATCACATCTCCTTTAGTTTTGTTTCTATGATATGTTAAGAGAAATACTGACCTAGAGGTTAAAGGCTTATGTTCAAGTCTTGGTTCCTTTATTACTGGTCTGTGCAATGCTAGCAAATTTATTTACTGACTCTGACCTCTATTTAATATATTAAATTATTATGAAGTACAAATTAGGTAATGTATGGAAATGCCTTATAAATATAAAATCCTATATAAATTTGAGAATTCTAAGCACTTTGCTTCTATGACTAATTCACTTGAACAAATGTGATCATTATTTCTCTACTTATAGTGTTAACTACTTAAGTTACAATGCTAAATCATTCAAAATAAAAGTTATAAAAATACCAATATGTTACAGTGGTTCATGGAGGGAATATGGTAACTTTCACTCTGCATCTTAATCTACACTTTTCAAATGTCATGGAATATACATGTATTATTTTGACAATAAAGAAGAAAAATATTGAAATATGTATGTAGTGTGTATATATGAAAATATTAACAGTATGCTTAATGTTTATAGTAGCTATCTCTGAATGACTGTAACAGATTTTTGTAATGATTGCAAATTTTTTTATTGTAAATAATTTCTATTTTTGTTTTATATGTCCAAATTACAATTTTTCTGTTTTAAACACAGAATTATTTCTTTTAAATACACCTTCTTTGATACTGTGAGATACCACTACAAGTCTACCAAAAGTAAAGATGGAAAAAGCTAAGCATTAATGAAGTGGAACTCTCATACACTAGAGGTGAGAGTATAATTAGTTCAACTATTTTAGAAAACTGTTAGGCATTATCTGCTAAAACTGAGTATTTGTACACACTGTCATTCAGCAATTCCATCCCCAGGAATGTGCTCAATGGAAATGCATATGGCAGGTATATGGTCATCAAAAAACATGTATAAGAGTATCCATATATAATATATATAATATTATATATATAGTACTATATATAATAGACCTGAAAACAACCCAAACAGAAATTAAAAGTAGCACTAATAAATAATGTTACAGTTACATAAGAGAATTCTATATGGTAATGAGCACGAAATATCTACAACAGGCAAAAATTTGGAGGAACTTCACAAATAATACTGAGCAAAAGCCAGAGCCTCAAGTGTACATATTGTTGAGTTATATTTACATAAATTTTAAAATAGGAAAAGCAAATCTTATGCTCTTAAACATGCCAATAGCAGGTAGGCAGGGTGGTGAGTTAGCAACTGGAGAGGAGTCAAAGGTGGCTTCTGGAATACTCTGTTTCTTGATTTGGGGGATGATTACACGAGTACTGAAGCTGATGAATTTAAGTTTTAAAAATTTCATTTATCTGTATATTTATAATATATATACTTATATATTTTTATAATATGAAGTGCACTACAGTTTAATAACTTTATATATAGTTAAACTTATCTTTCCAAGTTACAAATCACAAAAATAATAAGTTCTTTGCAGTAAGCCAGAGAAAAAAACACCAGTTCCCACTTCCCCCAATCTCTTCCATTCTCATTCCACCAACACTACCATCACCAAAAGAATCAAGGATACTTGTAGGTGTCTGTTATTCACACAGCCAAAAATTAAATAATACCACAGAGTGCTGTAAGCACGATCCATGGGATTGAAATTGGTAGATATGTGCATATTTCTTTGGCCTATTTTTTTCTTTTCCCCTCTGGGAAAAAATACAACCAAATAACTAATGTAAGAGGTTCAGAGGAAAACACTCTATTAAGCTATAGCCATATAAGCTCTACTCTATCTTCCACTAAATATAAAAAAGACTGAAATCATAGGATAGAGGGGCTGAGAGGGAATGGTGACTATAATGCGGATAACCAGTATTTGTGTGCACGCACACACAAACGTGCTTCTTGAGGAATCAGTATATTATCTAGTTTAAAGACAAAAAAAGATAATCTCTTTAAAGAACTCCACAGAATTCACCAAGTTACCTCCTGATCATATAAACCCATAATCTCTTTTCACTGTGATGTGATTTTTCTCTCCTGCTTTCTTTTCAACCTCATGCCCACCATCCTCTACCTCCAGCAATATTGAACTAGCAGCAGCTCCCCAGATACAACATGCTGTTTCACATTTCTATTCCTTTGTTCATTCCTCTGCCAGGAATATCACTCCCCATCCCTCCTACTATCTACAGAAGGACAAATGTTCCTCTTTCATTTTTTTCCTTTCTTCCTACAAGGTATCATCATGATATATTACACATCTCTCTGCTAGTGCTTATTCCAGGTTCTTCAAGTCCAAAACTGTCTGATTCATTTCTGCAACACTCAGCACAGAATTTATCATGATTTTGGCAGGCATACAGTTTTGATTAAAGAAATTAAACCATTGCATAAGTGAGTTTCAAATACATGTTAGCATTTTTTTAATCTAAATTTTAATGAAAAATTTTAAGACACTTTAAATTTCAGCGTCTTAACTGTGATGATGACCCTCACCATCAGTAATGGCTTCTCCTTTCAGACTCTTGATTCCCCTGGGCATTGCATGTCCATCCAGGTAGAATTCGATTATACCATCATCCAGGATAATTAGTAGATGAAGCCAAATACTTTCTTCTAAATATTTCATGACTGTTGTCTTGGCAATGTATGTAGCATTGAAACCCAAAGTTTTATAATGAAGGGAAAGTGTCACATGGGATTCATTTGTTTGAATTTTTACCCCGTAGTAGATGCTTCCATTACCATCATCCTTTGCTATAATGAATCCATTCGTATTGGCATTGGGCATTACCCAAGCTGAGAATGTAAAGTTGGCAATTGTATTATTCCTGGAGAGATGGTATTTTGGACTAACAGTCCCAAATGCACCCTCTAGTCCGCTGAAGTACAAAGCATCTGTTCCACTATGGTGACGCCGCATGTGCTGTTGCAAATGCACACTGGTGGGGAAAATTCCAACCAGTAAAAAATCTATCATTGGTGGCAAACCAGCAGGGAACTCACTGGACAGTATTTCCCAGCCCAGTCGTACGTCACCAAACACACCCTGTTGCCTCAAAATGGTGAAGTTGGTAATATAAGACATATCATCTTCAGACAGGACATCTTCTGCCACTTCTCTCTCTAAACACTCTGAATCCAAGATGAAAACTCCAAAGGGATCATCATTGAATGGAATCATTACTGTCACATGGAGGTTGGTTTCTGCTAGTTGGCCCCCAGGACCTGGGGATCCACCTGTAACAAGAAAATTTATTAGTGAGGAGCTAGAATTTCAAGTACTTCCTAGTATAATGTGAGGAAAACAGAATTTGTTTAGCAGACAAACTTCTGGTTAAGTGATTTACTCATTATCAATGAACAATAGTGTCACCACTGGCTTTCACCACATTTTAGGGGCAGGAAATAAAATAATATTAGTTCAGCATAATTTTATTGATAATCAGTCAAGCCTGAGAAGAGCATATGAACAAGAAAGGTTTGATTCTGTGCTTAAAACCAAAAGTGATGCAAAAATTCATTGCTTAAATTATGACACAAAGATCAAGCTTTAAGCTTCCATGAATCTTTATCTCCTATCTTCCATTAATGTCTTATTGAAGACACTATACTTGGTGTGCAGAAAGTCTATTTGCAAGTTAGAGGATGGATGTAGGCCTCCATCCCTAAAACTGAACTAAACTAAGATATCAAAAAAGTGAATGTTAAGAATAACACTTGATGATAGACTGGACAGGGAAAATGTGGCACATATACACCATGGAATATTATGCAGTCATCAAAAACGATGAGTTCGCGTCCTTTGTAGGGACATGGATGAGCCTGGAAACCATCATTCTCAGCAAACTGACACAAGAACACAAAATCAAACACCGCATGTTCTCACTCATAGGCGGGTGTTGAACAATTAGAACACATGGACACAGGGAGGGGAGCATTACACACTGGGGTCTGTTGAGGGGGAAATAGGGGAGGGACAGTGGGGGGTGGGGAGTTGGGGAGAGATAGCATGGAGAGAAATGCCAGATATAGGTGAAGGGGAGGAAGGCAGCAAATCACACTGCCACGTCTGCACCTATGCAACAATCTTGCATGTTCTTCACATGTACCCCAAAACCTAAAATGCAATTAAAAAAAAAAAAAGAATAACACTTGAATCAAGAAGGGTATTTTGACATTTCAAATCAGATAGTCATGACACAAATACTTCACCAATTGCATTTTGTATACGGCTTTAATTATTCAAGTATAAAATATAAAATTTAGTATAAATAAGACATGGAAATAAAATAAGACACGGAAAAACACAGTACCTGAAATGTTTACAAGTTTTAAAATATAAAATTCATTGAATTCGGGAATTTCATCTGGAAAAGCATGGAGAATGATCGGTTTTGTTTCTTCTCCCTCCATGAAGTTAACAGCTCCTGAAGTTTCATAGAACTCCTGTCCAGGCTGCAAAGCGGAACCATTCTGAAAGAGCTGCCAAGACACAGAAACACCACCAAAGCATCCTCGGTGCCTCAAAATCCTATGAAATAAATTAAAGAAAATTTATAAGTAGCGGATCTTACTGTCTAATGAGAGCTTCCTGTGTTATCAAGGAAACATATTTTTACTATCTATCATCTTTCAATAAACAAGCCAGCTAGTTCTACTAAGCAAACTATGAAGAATGTCATGGGAAGAGAAGAATGAGGTAGAACGTTAATAAAGAGAAGCAGTCTTAAAAGTCTTGTCTTCGAAATCCAAACTGAAAGATAACTTCCATGCTCCATCACAAAATACTACATGACAGTTGTCAAAAGTTTTCCAAAAGCAAAGTACAGGGTGGGAGTAGTCACACATCATCTGAGAGAAGAATTCCTAAAGATCTTGGATAATTGAAGCTTCTCAGTCTCATGAAGGATTGAAGTTTGAATGAGGGAGGTGGGGAGAATAATTTCTGCTTGCCAGCTGAATTTTTTTTTTTTAAGATAAGTGGCAACAGCATAAACAAAGTTTACCACTCATTCAGACAGCCAACTTTGAAATTACTCAATTCTTAAATTATTAAATTTTGAAGGATTAACAATATTTCAGTTTTTCACATACTTAATGGTTTTATTTTATTTCATTCAATTTTAAATTTGCCTTCTCTAAATATGCTTACCAAAATGCATTAGTCTTTCCTTCTTCCACTGCTTTGTCTATGGGCTCCAAAGAAAAAATGCCATTTGGGTCATCATTAGCTTCAATTATTACTGTAGCTACTCCATATTGATATACTACTGTATCACCTAAATTAAAAATAGAAAAGTCAAAATAACAGAGAGTAGCTAACTTACTATTAAATATATATTTTTTAATTAAAGTTTATAATTCGGTTCAAATTTTTAGCAAGAATTCCTCACTGTAGGTCATACAAATGCAAAATACTGCTCGATATTTCCAAGATGTTTATGTACACACACATATATAAAAACATACATACAGAGAGAGAGAGATGGCTACATAAATTCAAGATAAAATAGCTCCTATTTTGTTTTTTAGTTACAAACGAACTATTTTATTGAAAAACTCACTTTTCTTCAAATAGGAATATAGCTTCAATAGCTTAATTAGAAATCAAAAATATAATTTCTTCTAATTTCAAATTTTTGAAGGATATTCTTTTATTTCATAAAAATAATAAAGGATTACCCGATAACATAAAAATACTACCGTCCATGTTCACTGGAATCACTGGCCTGAGCATTCCCCTTTACATCTCTGCCTTTGGGCAGCAAAGTTTGATCTGGTTGTACATAGAACAAAGCAATCACCACGGTTTTGAGCTTGCTTCCTTTCTACTCCAGTTCTTTGCACAGCATGTTGGCACTGCTACTTCCCTGAGGTCCTTATCTCTTCATCTTTACTCCAGCTGTTGCATAGGGGAGCAAGTCCTTCCCATCTTCACTCACCTAACTTATCACTCCTGAAAACCCACCTCAAGCAACAAGTCTTCCAGGAATTATTCCTTGAATCCCCAAATTAAGCAAAGCGCCCCTCCAGTGTGCTCTTATGGCACTTTGCTCTTTGTCAGTCTATCATCATAATGATCATATTATACTGGGACACACATATACATACAGACATACACACACAATTTTACTATACGGTCCTTGGACCAATGATTCTTATTCAATTCCATGCCCTGAAAAAAATAGATGCTCAGTAACTGGTGCACAAAATTTATTTATTGATGAATTGATGCAACTAACACTTTCAAAATTAGATGTATACAACACCTACAGCTAAAATTATAGAAACAAATTATATATAGTAAACCAGCTCATCAAAAAAAATTATACAAATATATAACTGTACTCAACTTCACTTGAAAATTCAATGGAAAAAAGACATAAAAATAGTAAATCATTGTGTAGAAAATGCTGACAATAAATAAAGAGCATATAATAAAATCTAATAAAAATAATAAAACCTAATTTTGGCAGGGTTCTATTATCATGTGCATTTGTAATACAACATGTCCCAGATGGTGCTGAAAATTCATTGTTTCTCTGCAAGATGAACTGGGAGTATTTAACAAGGGCTTGAAGGATGGCCACATCCTTTGATTCAATATCAGAGCATATGCTCTAAATAATAAGTATCAGGCTAAACAGCCACTGCCAGCACTAGGTCATGTCAGAGATGCTGCCTCTACAGAGTCCCATCATGGGTCCCACAAGTCCTTAATGTTTCCACATCATAATGGAGGAAAGAAGAAGAGGAAAAGAGCTATTACAAGTTCTAGAGATTTTTGTCATCTGAGCCTTCTTCTAAAGTAATTGGATTCTCAAATGCCATAATTTCTGAAAAAATATTAAAGTCAAATGCAGCAGCAGTATAGGTAACACACATACCTCAGGCAAATAACCCAGTCACATCTTGTGTTCTCCCTCTCTCTTTCTCTCAAAATCAAATGTTTATATAAATATATATATATACACACACACACACACACACATACACACACACATATACATATATATACACACACACACACACATATATATATACATACACATATATATATTTCTGCAATGACTCATTTCACAAAATAAACTAACTAAACTCTTTTTCAAGAGCCAATTTCCAGCTGGGCATAATGACTCACGCCTGTAATCCCAGCACTCTGGGAGGCCCAGGCAGGCAGATTGCTTGAGGTCAAGAGTTCTAGGCCAGCCTAGCCAACATGTTGAAACCCTGTCTCTACTAAAAATACAAACATTAGCCAGGTTTGGTGGTGCCAGCCAATAGTCTCAGCTACTCAGGAGGCTGAGGCAGGAATTGAACCTGGGAGGCAGAGGTTGCAGTGAGCTGAGATCACATCACTGCACTCCAGCCTGGGTGACAGAGTGAGATTCCGTCTCAAAAAAAAAAAAAGTCAATTTCCATACTCTTTACAAGAGGTTCAGAATGTTTCATTCATTATTTAACCACATTGGCATTTTTTTTCCTAATGATAGTTTAACCACAGTGACTTTTTTGAGATAAAAATTTTTACCAGAATCACACTAATAAATGTCATCAAGAATTTATTTCTAGAGTAAATTCTATTAAGATATTGTCACTCCATCATCACTTTTCTATACTTCACAGTAAAACTTTGTTTTCCACTTTTACTTCACTAAAATTATTATTATTATTATTATTATTATTTGAGACGGAGTTTCGCTCTTGTTACCCAGGCTGGAGTGCAATGGCGTGATCTCGGCTCACCGCAACTTCCGCCTCCCGGGTTCAGGCAATTCTCCTGCCTCAGCCTCCTGAGTAGCTGGGATTACAGGCACGCGCCACCGTGCCCAGCTAATTTTTTGTATTTTTAGTAGAGACGGGGTTTCACCATGTTGACCAGGATCGTCTCGATCTCTTGAACTCGTGATCCACCCGCCTCGGCCTCCCAAAGTGCTAAAATTATTTTTATCTGTAGCAATTCCTTTCATTTAAATTTTACAACAATGATTGGATTCACCAAATATTTTTAGTCTACATAAGATCTGAAGATGTTTTTTGCAACTGTGAAATTGCCCTTGTGGCTTTTTTTTTTTTTTTTTTTTTTTTTGAGACGGCGTCTCGCTCTATCGCCAGACTGGAGTGCAATGGCGCGATCCTGGCTCACTGCAATTTCCATTTTCCAGTTTTAAGGAATTCTCCTGTCTCAGCCTCCTGAGCAGCTGGGACTACAGGCATGTCCCACCACACCTAGCTAATTTTTTTTTTTTTGTATTTTTAGTAGAGACAGGGTTTCACCATGTTGGCCACGATAGTCCCGATCTCTTGACCTCGTGATCCCCCCGCCTCGGCCTCCCAAAGTGCTGGGATTACAGGTATTAGCCACCGCGCCGGCCATGTCCTTGTGGCTTTTTCCTACAAAGTCAAATTTTCCTCACAAGATAATAGTTTTTAGTTTTAACTTTTTTGTGTGTTTTCTTAGTTAAGCCATGTGAAAAATGAGAGGCAGAGAAAAACAAAAGGAGAAAAAGAAGAAGGGGAATAGAAAGAGAGACAGCAATCAAGAAGGTCAAACAGATACGGAGAATGAAAAACACAGCTAAAACAGTAATTAAGAGATCTCTTTCCTTCCTCTTTCTCTTTCTAAATCTTTCAGTCCAAAAGGCACAAGGTGGAACACAATGTTGGCAATCCACTGGGGGTGGCAGGTAGGGCACCACAGCGACCTGATGCAAACATTAGAGCTCACGAGGGCATCTCTGTGGGAGAACACACACTATTGTATTCAGGGTGATGGGACATCATATCTTTAACTTACTCTCAAAAGGTTCAAGGGGGAAAAAAAAGAAATATCAAAAGAAGCTATAGGCCTTTCCAATTTACAGACGAAAGAGCCCAAACATTCTCAAATCCCAAAGACTGGGGTCAAAACATCCTGTTTCATTTATAGTATGGAGAAGAAGGACAAGCACATCTTTTTCCCTTGCAAACTGTCATTCATTTTGGCCATGGTTCCAGAGAATTATCAAACAGTTGAGGTTAGCTGCCTACAGAATTAAGCTTCCCAACCAAGTGTGCCAGCACCCTGCTCCAAGGAAAATGCTACAGGATACCCATCCCTTAAGTGGCTGGGTGACTAAGCAATGCCTAGGGAAGCCACATTCCCAAGGCCTGTTACTTTAAGCAGTAAGAATTCACTTCCTTGTATATCAGAATTTTCTATTTGTGCCATATTGTAAAGAGAAGGTTAAAAAGGATGCCATCAAGTATACTGAATATGTTAAATGTTCAACACATATTTCTCACCCCATTTCTCAAGAAAGTAATTTTGCCCTTGAACAGTAAAAATATAGTTAGGCCCTGCTTGTTCCCATTATTGGACAGTAGTGCTTAATTTCATCTTATTAAAGCACTGTGGCAGATCTGCCATAAAAAAGTATAATTTACTTACCTGTTGAATTAAAGAGGGTGATATAAAAAGGCTCATCTGTTTCCGGGATACCATCTTCATTAACAAATACGGATATGCTCTGCTCTCTATTTCCAATCTCAAAAATGAGCATTTCTCCTTTTTCAACAGGAACAAAATCTCTCTCTCTTGCAGTAGCCTTCCCATCCATGGTAGCATACTGGACTGTGCAAGTCACATCAATAGATCCATTTCTGAGGACTGTAAAGTTGGCAGTCTCACCTTCCTGAACCCTCACTACACGAGGTTCTGAAATATCCACAAAGAAAGAACATGTGAGCTTTTCTGATTCCATCACATATTTTCAGATCACATTGTGCTTCTCCCTGCCCTCCATGAGAGAAGCCTTCTACTGTGTCTTTGCTAAAATAATTAGCTCTGTTCCCAACTCTGACATGAGTCCCCTCTGATTACTTCAACAGCCAATGGTTGTCCTCTTGCCTTAATTCCTACAAAATTCATTATCTTCAACATTGAATTTGTCACCAAATTGCATGCTATTTCAAATCCTTTGCCTACTATTTCATAAATCTCATTTCCAAGTTGAGGATTTAACTTCCTTGAGAACAGGCCCAGAGGTCTTATGTTCTATATTTGTCACAGCAGTTACCAGAAGTTTGAACACAAGGCTAATTCATTAAGTACACATTAACTGAAGGTTAAGAATGTGAATCAATAAAATATAAAAGGTTTAAAATAATCCTGCATTCAGTAAATTAACCTATGTATAGATGACAAAAAGGATTCAAGAAAGAATTAGACATAAACGTTTCATAAACAAAACTAAAAGATGCTTCGGGTAGCAAAAGACAGCTCTAAATAAAGCGTTAAAGTGGCAAAATGAAAAAACTTTAATTAATATTTCCATTAAAGATTAGTTATTATAGTACATGGCCATCCATTAGGCACAATACTCAGGTCCTTCTAATACATAATCTAGCCCTGAACCAGCTAGACTGTGTATTAGAAGAATCACATGGAGAAGTGTTATTTTCTGCACAAAAGAAAAAAAATACTCAGAAATGTGAAAGGGGGAAAATGATAACAAAACAGTACTTATTTTCCTTTGCTTCAGAAATTTTTTAAAAGTATTTGTTAAAACTTCGAATAGATTAAATAACCCTCGAATGAATCATAAAATCCTATTTAAACAAGCATCAATTGCGCTTTATTGAAAATGTTCAGTGAAAAAAATTGCTATATATGTGTGTGTGTGTATATATACACATATATATATACTGCTTAAGAAATATGTAAGCTCATTCAAGTAAGATAGCAATACCACCTGCAAAATAAATAGGGTCATCATTTCTTCTAATCCTCAGAGTTGCAGTTGTTCTGTTTCCCACTTTAGCTCCTCCAGTGGCATTCAGTAGGATAATGGTGAATTCTTCCATTTCTTCTGGAATCTTTGGAAAATGTTACATGTTTTAAGTCAGGTGACTTATACATATAAATTACATTATATATTCTTAAATTATTGAGGTTTTTTAAAAAAGCACCATTAATACTACTATTATTCATTTCCTTTTCTGAGGCAAAACCTTCCCTAACATATTCAGATAAAACTCAGACCACCCCGAAAACTATTTTCATCTGCATTCATACAAACAGCCACTTTATTTTAGACTATGAAATTTAACGGAAATATAGATACTTTGCCTTACATAAGCTAAAAACAGATATACCACAGAGGTTATATTATTTCCGTAGGAAAATGGGAAACATGTTGATTTTTAAGATGAAACATAAAAATAACTTTTTGAACACTTTAGAGCAGAGTTTGTCATAGTAACTAAAGCTCAGCCAGTTCACAAGGCCTCTTACAAAGCTTACTAAAGTTTCACCTGCATAGGTCATACAGGCCTTACTCCATGCCCTAACAAGATTTGATTCCCCACATTTCTGAGCCTAAATGGATCCCCAGGTGAACAGTTTATTTTTCACTTCATCCCTCCGAACTGGTGTCCTCCCCCAAACAAAACAGAAAGGTATTAGAATTTTGTCTCTTGAGGAATGGGTCTGAGGGAAAGGCGACCAGCCTCCATAGCTGTTCTAAGTGCTGCTCTCCTCAGAAAGGTTCACTTCCTGTTGTTACTAAGATCTTTCTCTTTACTATCAAAAAGAGAAAACACCATGTTTGGTCTATGACTCATATGGCCCCATGTCTTGATGCTGAGATTGAACCATAGAACACTTGATAGATAGCCTTGCCTTCAAAGGGACTAAATACAAGCCGAGGCTTCACCTCTTCCACAACTAAGAATCCCTGATACTGGATACACGAGCAATGCCACTGACCACTGTCAGTTCTAGAGTTCAACATGCCTTCAGAGAAACCAAAAAATAATACTGCTGTTTTGGCTTATGGTCAGACACTGTCACACCTGAGTTCTTTATCACAAACTTTTATCACAAAATATACTACCAGATGTTTAATTATTTAATAAAAAAATTATTATTGAGCAACTACCACAAGTAAGGCAGAAAGTTATATGTAACATTTACCTCATCTGGAAGGGAGTAAATGGTGATATTTTTTGAAAATTCCTTATCTCCAAAGACAATAGTCCCTTGCATGGGAAATACATCTTGCGTAAAGTCTGGACTAACCACCCATGATACACTAACATCACCAAAGTTGCCTTGATTTCTTACTACATTATAAACAGCTGCAAAATAGAAACATACTTAATATATATGAATACATACTAAACTTTAAAATGATGAGTAAAGAAATTGGTCAAATAAACAAAAATACAAACAACACCTCTTTTTAATCAAAGCCAACTATTTGCTTAAGACAGCTTTTAAGGTACATATAAAAATATATTAGCCTGTTCCTCCCTCTGTAGGTATATAATTAATAGAATAAATGGACTCAATCTTTTCTAGTTTGGGATTTTAGAAGTCAGTCGGCATGGGAAACAGAATGATAATGAATTAGGCACACCTATCATAAAGTCCTGTAAGAATATCTGCTAAAAGCAGTTACAGAAAGCTGCCAGCTCAAGTGTGGTTTCCTTACCCAGACAGACACTGCTCTAAAAATAAAATGTTTATCATTTTCTGTCACCTCAATAGTTCCCTAGCAATAGTTCTTAGTTTTAAGGTTCTCCCTATTTGGATGGACTTGTGCTTAAGTGTTTGAGTTGCACTGCAGATGCTTAATTAGTATCAAAATATAACTGAAGTCATCAGTATCATCACAATACTATGTAAGAAATATAAATCATGATCCTAAATATGACTCTAAAAAAAACTCTTCACTGTGTAGAATTTCTAAGGCAGGGTGAGCAACTGGAAATAACTAGCTAATAAAGAAATAACTAAAAAATATATATATTTCTTCTTCAGTAAACAGAAATACAATATAGGATACAGAATAAATTACCACTATAGATATCATCTCCTTTGCTTTCATTTATCATCACAATTAGATCATCAGAAACAAATTCTATAATCCCATGAGGATCATCATTTTTCAGAATCGTTATATTGACAATGGTAGCACTTCCCAACTTGCTTTCCCGTTCTCCATGGCTGCTGAGGACTACCCAGTAGTGTTCATCCAACTGAAATGAATGTGTCAAAAGTGGGGAAATTATAAAGTTGACATTTTCAAAACTAATTTTAAAAAAATATTCAAGAATATTATATACTCAAATTTTCAGAAATGTATAACTCACTAAAACGACAAAAGAGGTGATATTATTCCTTTAAAAATTAACATTCCCCTGTCAATTAAGAGAGACACCAAAAATATGTATACATTGTCCAAAAAGAGACAGAGAGAAACAATGATATTACTCTAAAATGATAAGAAAACTGAATGTTATCACTGATGATCTAGTCATTTAAATTTACAAGAGTGAATAAAATAAAATTAAGAGCTACACATGCATTGGTAAGCATAATGGAACTATATTTGGTTCCATTAATATAAAACTCAAATTTCTTTTTTTCAACAAAGTAATTCTATAGCAGAATTTCTTCAGTTTAAAACCACATGATTAAAAGTTCAGTCAATACATATTACCTAAAGGGAGCCTTAACATGAATAAAGCTAAAAGGAGATGAAAACTGATCATACACTGAAAGTCTAAAATTGTTTGGTATTTTTTTATGTGGGACAAAAGTACACTATTTTAATTTGAATGAGTCTTCATTTTTTAACCTTTTGTTAAAAATTTTCCAAATCTATGTACTTCTCAATCTTTTCTTGCCCACCTCTTTCCTGTCTCCTTGCCAATGTTCAAAATATTTATATTCATAATATACCAAATACTATCAATCTTACAGAGAAATACAAAGAAAAAATAAAATCCCATACCTCTGGTATCCCATCCAATCTTGCTAGTAAGGTGATCACTATCTCCCTTTCTCCAGGTTTAAATTCTAGCACTCCTGTGTTTCCATAGAATTCATTGCTATCTCTTGGCTCTACTCGGTAGTGTAGAAACTGCTTAACAAGGGACCCCCTCGATCGGATGATATGGAGCTCTACAGATTCTCCTTCCTTTAAAAAAATCCACAAAAGTTGAAATCCTTTGAGATCATTCTTCTGAAATTGTGAGCAGGGAATAAATGGAAGTTTTTTTCATACTTACTTTTATAACATAGGGTCCTCTGGAAGCAGGAGAAAATTCAAAAACTCCCCCAGGGTCATCATTTTCCAAAATAATTAGGTCACGGCTAGTATATCCAGATTTCAGCACTTGATTTTCCACATTAACCCTAGAGAAGTCAGAGGAAAAAATGGCACCCACTACTTACAGGCTTACTTCTGAATTTTGCAGGTTTTTAAAGCAGAATTTACGACTCTTCTAGATAATGAAAAGGAAGGCTATTAGGAATTAGACCTTCTATGAATTTACGTGTGTTGAAATCATTTAAAATCAAAACAGTTTTACTCATAACAGTTATGAAAGAACTTCTCTTTCTGAATTCACTACATCTTTTTTATTTGACAAAAACTAAACACTACATATGTACACCAAGAATATTGTAACCAAAGGTTCTCAATATATTTTATTTATATAAAGTATCAAAATTTGCAGATTTGATCCCAGTTTTAGAAAAATTTAATTTGTAACATGTAGCTAGAAGATATCATAAAACATAATTGTTTCGATTTTACATACACTTGAATTTATTTTTTAAACTCATTACATAAGATTATACTAATTGAATAGAGCACGTAATAGCTAGATAACTAAATGGACTAAAGCAAGCCATGCTGATAAAAGAAATAAACACAATTATGATTATATTTTAGGACTACGTTATGGTTTCAAATGCCTTCTATTCTCTTTAATTTTAAACCCGTGCTTTTTTTCTTCTAGTATAAAAGAAAATGTAGGACATATAAGAAAAAAAAGAATAGAATAGATCTGAGATGCACGACATGTTATACCAATTCCTACATATCTCCAAAAACATATTAAAACAATATGTTTTTTTTTAATTTCTGGTTTTAACGTTCAGAACATAATTAGAATGATCAAAGGGACTTGGACTGCAAGGCTCTGAGGGTTTAAAAGCCAGAAGGCTCTTAAGAATTATCAATCCTGCAAGCTGCTCTAAACCTTTCCAAATGTCACCTCCTATTGAACCAAAAATGTACTCATGCTCAGACTTCAAATCACAACGAAACCACAATTCATATGTAGAAATATATAGGAAAAAAAAGTTCACTTCCTATTTAACAGAGAATCTGAATTAACAATCCTTCCCAGTTTTTAGAAATCTGATAATATCTAGCATGCTAGTAGCCACAGAAGAGAGAGTCTAAATAATAGGAGAGTCATTTTATATTGTTAAAAGAATCATATGATTTTCATAGCAAATTTGTCCATCATTTACATCAATAGCCTCATTAATTAAAATTTTTTATATCCACATAAGCTAGGAAACAAAAAACTGAATCAGAATGCAAAATATAAAAATCCATTCTGAACATTAACAAATTTATTTTTACACTTACTTAAAATATACTACCCTTATGTGAAATGCAAATTCTGAAAAGTTCTGTATACAGCTCTGAGATATAAGCAAGAAATTGTATCTTAGATGTACTCAGAAAACCAATGAAACCATTCAGATAATTGATTGCTAATTCTCTGTTAAACAAGCTACAAGATTCATAAAAGATGTTGGATAAAAATTTCAGAAGTACAGCACAATAATTATTCTTGAGGTTATGTGTACCTACAAGGAAAGTTAATTTTAAGATCCTCTAAATGTGATTGCACTATTTGTCAAACTTCTTGACAAATACTTTAAATGCATTCACAGTGCAAAACTCTTAGGACCAAAAATAAATAACTGTGTAAACTCCTCTTATCATTAGAAAATGAAACTGCACACAAGGCATGCACATCCAGGTGGACAAGCAAAATTTCCCAAGACCTGTAATCATGCAGAAGAGCAGCTTTGTTCAAAAATGATCACTTGCAAAACAAAATACTAAATCACCAAAAACAAGGTATTATTTTGTACACTTACCCAAAATACACGACAAACCTTTCAGTTTCTACCCTGTCAACACAGAAAGAAGTGTGGGAGGGGGGAAAAGGAGGCAGGGTATCATTTGCCAAAATCTCACTAATACTAGAAATTTAGAATGGCAAGAGAAAAATAAAGCTAAAGAAAGCCTTCCTTTTTTTCCCAAGAGCTAGTAATGTTCCTTTTATGGGAACTCTGCACCCTGAATTCTTTGCTATTGACAAATACTAGCAAGAGGTTCAGCAGTTCCCACTTATGGAAGAAGACCCCATGGCTAGCTAGCATGTCAAGACCCATTCAAGACATTCCTTTCCAGGCCTCCTCCAAGGCGCTTCTGCCTGCCAAGCACTGTACAGGCTCACAAACCGCAGCAGCTGAACAAATTTCATTCAGCCCTGCTTATAATTACTTAGTAGCTTTAATTAGGTTTAAAAAAAAATAAAAACTTCTAGGCTCAGATCTAAAGCCAGTTGTTCTTTGAGTTAGAAAAAACAGAACTCTGTTACTAGAGAAATCTATACCTTATATCATTTGCACAGGAATATACTGAAGAAGCCATATAATTATATCATTTAATTATGCCAAATATTACTTAAATACAACTTTGCATCAGGAAACCAAAACACTTTTCCAAATCCCCATTGTTTTTCACTTTCAGATAGCCTTGAAAGAACATGTCAAAATGTAGAGCCCTAGAGCTTCATTTTTAAAGTCAAATGTATCATTTATAAATACAGGGTTATATACCACATATATCCAAATTATCTGAAATAAACTGGCATAATGAAATTGTTTGTGATTTGAGGAAAATAAATAGAATAGTTTTACCCAGCATGGTATTTGAAACCACCACAATTTTTTTAGTACCAGGGCAACTTTTGTCTAAAGTTAGTTGAAATACAGAGAATTTGAACTTGGATTTGACATTGAGAGAAAATTATAAACTGTTATCACAATAAATTGTTAACTATTTTATTGCAATATTGTGGTTTACTGTAATCACAGTAGCATTCATTTATTCTTTCACTCAAACTTTGTTAAAAATTTGCAAAATTAAGAGGGAGTTTTTGATAAAATATGCTATCTAGATTTTATTTTACGTAACTAAATGTGTCTGAACACTCAAATTTGCTCATTCTTGTTCACACACAATTGAGATAATGCAAGTATGCACCAATTACTAATCAAATTAAAACATTTAAATATACATTTGAATTAATTTTCTCTATTTGAAAAGAACCAATAATTTCTGAAATTTTCTACCTTATGATTTGTACTTCCTTGCATACTATTTTTACCCATAGGAGACAGAAAAAAAAGTAAGAACAAAAGAAACCCTTAAAAATTATACTTAATTTAAAATGTTTACATGATAAGATTTAAAAATTAATATTTCGAAAGAATATAAAGAATAGTCACTATCAATTTGCAGATGGATAATCTAAATAATTCTTTAAACATTTAGTTGAGAGTACAAACTGTCAGCTAACAAAGTTTCTATGGATTACTACAGCATTGGTTTATAATCACTGCTTCTTTTTCTTTAGTTGTTTTCAAGATTGTCCACTGAATGCTTAGACTTAATGCTTTACTTAATGAAAAAAGACAAAAATGAAAAAAAATAATTTCCAATTTTCATTAGATTTTACTGATTTTTGATTGTATGAAATACCTTTTCTTAAGATTTAAGTCTAAAACATATATTAAAACCACATCATCTAGCCTGTGTGTGTGTGTGTGTGTGTGTGTGTGTGTGTGTGTGTGTTGTAAATTGGTTTTTGCTTTGGGGTGTTTTTGTTTGCTTGGTATTATGGTTGTTTTGTTTTACACTTTATGTAAGAAAAAGAAGTAAACACAATGTGGTTTTGAAAGAAAGCAAAAGGAACAGTGGACATTCAATAATTTGTTATCCACATTCCATATTTTTCTTTCACATAAAAATAAAAATCAGTTACTCATCAGATTGTTTTTAAATGTATTTAGACAAAACACCTACAAAGAAAAACCTAAAAGATGGTGACATAAAGAGATTCAGGGATTATATAAAATAACTTTTACTACTTTAGTCCTGAATAATATAACACAAAATGTTCCTTAAATTTATCTGTGAATTTTATTGTTTCTAAATATGAATTGCACAAAGCCCTCAAGTCACAGTAATCTTCTCTAATATGAATCGACTTTCATATAAAGAGATTTGTGTTAGAGAGAAGACTGATTCTGATTTCTTAAAATCATTAAACACAGTATTTTATATATTTATAGAGAATTTTCTGAATTACTGGGAAAAAAAAGCTCTTTGAGAGATTGTGAAATTTTCTTAATATAAATTACCCACTGATAAATGCTAAGTCAATTCTTATTATTTATTACTAAAAAGGTACCTCTTAAATTTTTTGATTCTTTAGAAAATGGTCATAAAATCAATGTTTAAGTTCTGTGTAAAAAACAGAATTTCATTATATGAAGATTAATGTTTTCTTTTTACTTCCAAGCTCTAATCTTCTTTTCTGTTGAGCATAAAGCCAGCAGAACTGTTTGCTTAACCTAACATTTTAGATTTGCTGGGGCTTTTTCTTTTAATATAACAAAATATTAGCTACATTTCATATTTATCTGATACCTTCCATAAATTCTCTCTGTAGTGCTTCTTCACAAGGAATAGCACGGTAAAAATTCACTGAAGGATATAATTATACTCATAGTCTAATCAGAAGCCATCAATAAACAATAAAAAAGTCTGAAGGCCAGTATTTGCTTGATTTTTTTAACTTTATATAGAAAAAAAGAATAAAACAAAAATCAAAGTTATTGAAGAGAACTCAAACATACATGCTACTAAATATTACCTAAATGGGTTATTACCTGTCTAGAGAAAGTGTTACAGTTTCATTCATTTCCGGTATGTCATCGCCTTTGACAGTAATGTTGATTGTTGTGTCACTTTGCCCAGATAAAAACAAAACAGAACCATTAAAGGGACCTATATCATCTGCGGTCACTGATTTTGAATTAAAGCCAGAGGGCTTCAAACTCCAGTAGACAGTAGCCTGGCCATCAGTTCCATCCCGATGTAAGGGTATGTATACCTTATAAAAAGAAAAGAACAGGACAATTTCTTCCAAAATACATGCTCACAAATTATATAAGCTTTGCTATTGCTATTAGTTTGTACATATATTAGTGTGTGAACATATGTACTCTATATAGAGAAGTGAACTATTAAATGCATTAAAACTCAACCAAACAATCCTCTAAGCATGAAAATAAACTTAGGCATATTTGTATTAATTTTTGCTAATCAAATTTATATACAAAATTACCCTCACCCAAAAATGTGTCTAATCTGGATTTGTCTTAATAAAAGACAAATATTTTAAAAGTCAAAGAATTGTGAAAAACATTGAGTAATCTTCCTAAAGAATAAATTTCCATTAGAGGTTCTCTGAAAATAGAATTTGCTATCACAATATAAACTGAAAAATAAACTCCAGTGATTAAAACTGGAAAACTATATGTCATGTAAAATACATCCTAAGTGATGGGGGCAAATTTTTTTTAAAAATGTTTCTAACCAATAGGACAAATACCATAGAAAAAAAAATAGATACTTTATTGTGACTGTGGATTACCTTGAGCAAGTTACCTAACTTCTCTGATCCCAATTTTCTCATATGAAATAAAGCTAATGATTTCCTATTTTGCAAGTTTGTGGTGATGATTAGGAATTGTTTAAGTAAAGTATCTAGAACAGTGCCTCTCTACAGTATAAAGCTAAATAAATGGAAGCTATCATAATAATTCTGAAACAAACTATTTGGTAGTTTCTATCAAGGTCAGTACACTTAAATATATAATAAAAGGATCACTATAGATTATGATGAAGTTTTTTCAAAACAAGAATATAAAGGAATATTTAATGGTAGATTATACTATTCTTTTTATGCTCCTAAAAGAGGAGTATCCTCTTTTTTTTTTTTCAATTTGCCCTTTAAACTCATCTTGTAAAAAAAAAAAAAAAGAAATTTCACCATTAATCATTCTGCTACTTCAACTTACAATGGTCAGAACCTGAAACTAGTGAGGAAAGATTCTTAGGGAAGACAAAAGAAGAGGGCTGGGTCCTAAATCACCTTGAGGGAGTGGGCATTGTCCAGGCTGTATCTGAACAAACAAAGGAAAACTCCTAGTTTTTCTGCTGTTTCCCAAGAGGGGAAGAATGCAGGTTCAAGGAGCCCAAAACTGCCTAAAAGCTAGTTTTCCTTAAGGAAAAAATATGAAATGGTAAATTTACAGCTTTCTAAGATAAATAAAAGCAATACACTCTTTGAGAGCAAACTAACCTTTAGACAAGAGTGTATTCAGAAAAAAACATGAAAAATCAAAACCATCTTGAAAAATGAAACTTCTCTGTCCATTTATAGAAGCTAATATACAACGGAAATTGAGGTCACCATATTTTAATATAATGCTTTGATAACAAAAACTCTCCTCCTTTCTGATCTAAACCTCAACTCGGTTTAAATCAAATTTAAGTGTGGGGGACTTGGAGAAGGTCTCAGGGACAGACTATGACTCAGGCAACCGTAAGGCTGAAGGAAGAGCCATCCCTAAATAGACGGAAGCTTGGGAAAAATTCAACCAGGATATGTAGTAGTCGGGGCAAGGGGAGGGATGGGGTGCTGTGTATGTGAATTTTTTATATGTCTATATGTAAAAATGTATATATACTGTACAAATATATAAAATTAAAAATTCTTAAGATTTAGCATTCCACAACTTTACCACCATCATTTCCACCATCCATCAAGTATAACACCCAAGCCGGCCACCTCACTCCAACCCAAGCATATGGAATGCTCAGAAATGGAGTACGTCAAGCACATCTGTGGTACCACATCTTGGCTATTAAGAAAAAAAAAGGTTTATAGCCCAGGCACGATGGCTCACACCTATAATCCTATCACTTTGGGAGGCCAAGGGAGGTGGACCACTTGAGCTCAGGAGTTGGGGACCAAACTGGGCAACATGACAAAACATCCATCTTTACTAAAAATACCAAAAAAAAAAAAAAAATAGCTGGGAGTGGTGGCACACACCTGTAGTCTCAGCAACTGGGGAGGCTGAGGTGGGAGGTTCAATTGAGCCTGGGGTGGAGGTTGCAGTGAGCCAAGATCGCACCACTGCACAGCCTGGGTGACAGAGTGAAATCTTCTCTCAAAAAAAAAAAGAAAAAAAAGTTTATGTTTCGCCCACTGTATCGAATGTCACAGAACTAACTGAAAGCTGTCACATCAAAATATCCTACACTAACTGTGAGCAATTAACTCCAATTTCATTCTATCTAATATTGCAAAAAAATGATGGAAAAATCACATACTCATTAGTTACCTATGTCAAATGACATATGGAAAGCTTGTTGTACACCAAGAAGCTTTTTAAGATCTGTTAACCCTATATGCTAATCCTATTTTAGGCCCCATCAGTAAGAAAGAGCCTACTTACCACTTCAGCAGCAAAATCTTCTGGTTCATGCAAAATAATTGGAAGATTGCTAAGAAAGCCAATTTCTCCATTTGCAATGGCTGGAGTAACCAGTAAAGAAATATTGCAGATTTCCCCAAATCTAGGGCTTATGGGTGGGATTGGGGGAATTACGTTCACCAGCTCTACAGTTTCCAACTATAATAAAAAAATAAACAAAAAGTAATAAGAATTGATAGAAGAGTAAATTTTTTTAAAGGTTTAACAGCATGGGGCGACAAAGTAAGCATAGGTAGAGGTCACCAATAACTTGGCAACGTTATTCTCCTCCTCCTTAATTCACCATCCCTTCGCTGGCCTCTGGAGCTCTTTCTGCCCCTCAATTTTTATTATTCCCCAGGGGTCTGCCTAACTCCTTTATCTTATAATTTTATGCCCTCTCCTTAATAATCTCTGCATCTCTCCCTCTAATTCCAAATCATTATAACCAACTGCCACCAGACATCATATAAATGTCACACAAACACCTTACATATACAATGTCCAAAACAGAAATCACTCTCTCTTTTCCATGCCCCCTTCACTGGTATCATCACCAGTGCCACCACCTGCTATTCCTCCTTGCAACCTACATCTAACTACCTCGTCCTTAAAGCAAAATATCAGAAAGTTGTCCGTATCACCTTCCTGTCTTCCACTGACCCACACTTCCAATCATCACCCATTTCCATTCTCCTCCAGACAAAATCCAGTATCAGAAGACCACTCAGAACTCCATTTATAACTTCATGCATCTTTATATTTAAAGAACTGCAATGTGTAACATGCATGCATAACATATAGTGTCCCTGTAGTTATAGATTTTACAAATTGCTGGTTTATGATCATTTGATGTATTCCAGATTTTTACTTTCCAACACATCTGTAGAGCTCTTGTGAGTCTGTGTCCTTTTCAGCATTTTCCCAATACATGACACGGACTTGACATAGACTTGAAACTGCAGCAGCTTCACAATAAATATTTGTTAATTCCTCCCTTCTACACAATCTGAGCTCTATGTGAATTCTGATAAATCACAAACATTCAACATCTTAAATATTTCAACTTTTCAAAATCTAACTTCTCAATGCTCTCAGTGTTCACTTCAAGAGTGCAGGAATAGGTAATCATTACAGGACTGCAAAGACAATAGGGATTTTAAGTTATTAAAATAAGAGTCAATTTTTAACTTAATAAAACCTGTCTCTCCCACTCTTTAGAACTCTCTGTTAGGCTTTATAATGTTGAAGTGACGACACTAAGTAACCACCATTAAACCTGCGATTTAAATTGATTTTCCGCAAGTGGACAGGACTGGTACTGATTTCCCTTCTACTTTGTGATGAATAGTACATTTTAATGAGTAAAAGTAAAGGTCTTTTTTAAATGTCACACATTTTGCTTTAAAAATCATATACTGGAGAAAGACATGAACAATTTTGGTTTGGTAAATATTCATTTGAATAAAAGAAAAAAATTAGATTGATAAATTTTGTCAAATATTGGCATATGGATGAAGCCAAATAAACTGTGATCTTTAGTATACTGCATTTACTTTACAATGTAAATAAAATGTAAAGATAAATAGTTAAAGTTATATAACTGTCATTCTTTCTAGAGAAAAGGAATATATATACACACACATATTTATTTATCATACAAAATAGCACAAAGATAAATAAAATACAAATATTTCAATGGTATATAAATATAATGTTGTGCATTAATATAAGGCAAAGATATTTCTAAAATACACTGGTCATGTATGAGTTAGCACATATTTGTGAATGAACATTCTCATTGCTTTATATTCAAAAAGAGCTAACCTGATAATACTGTGTTAAACGTCAAGAAAAAAAAAATAAATTTTTACTGAAAGCTTTCTAAAAAGAAAGAAAAATATAAATAATATTTCCCTACATTTATCAAAAAAGTTACATAATTAATCCTATAGCATTTTTGAAAAATAGAAAATATAGATGGTTATGAAGTGAACTGATGGAAAAGATGATGCTAATTGTACATGGCTTATTTCCTAGCCTATAAGCCTTTTTTTGTCTGGGTTCCATCTGCTAAATCAAATTGCTCTATTCATTCATAAAGAATCGTTCTTTACTTTCAGAGAGTTTGCCACTGGGACAGCACATTAGTAGCCCCATGCTTGCCAAAAGCTGCATCTCAGAGTAATGTATTTAGCTGAGAGGGTTACTAAAGAATGAGGAGCGACCAAAGAATTCTCCTTTCTTTAGTTTCATTCAACTTTGCAGGCAGAGGCTGAGGCTTCCTATTCTTGAGTTGCTCACCCATTATGTACTATGCAAAATACACAAACCTCTTATTCCAACCAGCCTTCCAGAACCTACAGCTGTTTTGAACCTCAATGAATTGTGTCAGTGACTAATAATGCCTTGTTCCCCCAAACAAGTGTTAAATTAACTGCGCTGTAAGACCTTTGTGTTTTAACTATATTGAGAGATATATATAAAGAATTGAGTGTGAAATTAGTGGTGCAACTTTCCAACCCAGGATCACCAAAAATCAGATATTAATTACATCCTCCTCCAACTTTTTTCTAGTTTTCAAGGGTCATCAAAAAATTAATTCTGTATGTTTATATAGAACACTGAAGCCGAGTAGCTAAGATAATATCTGACTTGTAGAAAGTTTCTAATAAGGATGTGCTTATACAAGAATTCTCTGTCGCTACTTAGATAGAAATACTGGACCTTTTCAAAACATTAAAAGTTTAACAGAGGATACTGATATTAGCACAGATATAAGGGTCTCTATCCACAGTAAAGACTAGTTTGGAGGCATTATGAGAAAAGAAATTAGAAAGCTAGAATGACAACAAAAACGTTCTCTGTAACTCCCTAACATTTTTGCATCATCAATTCTCAAACTCTTATCACATCACTGCAACTACTCTAGATATGCCAGAATGCCCAGGCATCCATGAAAGCAAAAGCAACTGTGTAAAATCTTTGCCTCATTCCACTTGTTTTAATAATCTGGTTCTTGTATGAGTTGTAGATTATGCAAGACTGGAGACAAACAGAAAGGAGAATGGTAGGCACCAAAAAAAATCCCAAAAAACCCTTAAACATATACTTATGAGAATGTTCTGAAATACTGAAACCTGAGGACACTGACAGCAGAGAAGACAAACAAGTGCTCACATCAAAAAATTCCATTAAATTCTGAAACTCCACTCAACAAATTGTATCCCAGAGAGTCTTGAAATTTGGGAAACGCTTCCCTAAGTGTGAACTGGTAAAATCAGGATGCATTTACATATTAATAAAATCAATTTTTAAAAGCAAACTAATTATGTCATTTTGTTGTATAAAGCCAGATTTTTTTTGTTTTGGTGTTATTTTTAATTTCTAAATATATCTCTAAATGTGTTCTGGAGGCAGCATTCTAGTTGTTTTAACTTAATTCTCACAAGGGACCCAGTCATGTGCTTGGCCATTGCAGCATTTAGCTTCACAGATCCAGACTCCCTGGCATCCACAAGCCACAGGACAAACCAGATGCAATTGTGAATACAGCCATGTTCCATAGGCCTATCACTTCAAGAAAAATCCAAGGGTCCTCCAGAGAGTGAGTCATCCTCACAGACAGAACACACATTACATGAAAATCTTCCCACTTGGAGGAGATGCAAGAAAACAAAAAATAATAATAGTAAAGATGAAGATAAGGATCTACTGCCATTAGTGTAGGGCTCTGGGGAAGAGGACAAATGCCTCCCTCTGTGTAGGCATATTACAAAAAGGTGCCCCTTACATACTAACAAATCCTACATCCCCATAACAGGTCACCCACTAAGTCCCTTGGACAGAACAAAAGTCCTTGAAAAATACACAAACAGCACAAGTATGCCTGGAGGCTCAGCTTAGAAAAAGGCAGGAGTCTTCAAACTGAAAACAGTCACCCTACCAAGTTGTGACACAGTCCTACAAAATTCAGAACACCAAGGAACAGTTGCAAAAAGCTTTCAGAGATAAATATCAAGTTATCTAAAAAATAAATCATTTCCTTCACTTCAAATTCCTCATCTGCAACTCTGGAAGCTTAACAACAATACTGTTCAAGTTCTAAAGAAGAAATTATTTTAATCTAGAAATTTCTACCAAGCCAAACTATCAATGTCAGTTTAAAATTTCACATTTCAGCTGCTCAAAGACTCAAAAAGTTTACCTTACATATACACTTTCAGCACATGTATTTGAGGGTAGATATATTACATCAAAACTACAGCATAATCCCAAAAGAGAAACACAAGAGATCAAGGAAATTCAGGAGTTCAGTAAAAACCATCTCAGACAACAGGTGTGAAACAAGCATACAAAGCAGTTAGTATAGCTAAACTCAACATTCAACACGCACAGGAAGACAGCTGCAAGGTCTCAATAATGTAGTGAAGATGACATATAGAAAACAGACAATGAGAAACTCCAGAGAAAGGAATAATAAATCCATCATAAAATCTAGGCAAAACATGAAATATATTTAAATGTGGCATGATTCAAAACCATAGTGAAACACGATACTTCATTTGCTATATACTTCAGTTGGCAAAATGTATGGTAACATAAGATTTTAGCTCTTTCCTTGTCAATCCATTCACACTACCTGATTCTGCATTTAACTGATTTACATAATTCAAATTTGATAAGCCCCTTTTATTGATTTTGAATTTTCAGTATCAAGCAATCAACACGTGGAAAACAACAATAGTATCATAAATGAGTACAGATATTTTACACTTTGGCCATAAAAGTAATATTTAACAGAAGTTGAGAAATGAAATATATAAAATGGAAGGATATGTCATGGGGACTTTACTAAATAGTTGAAGGCCCAGAGATTCTATCTAGACAAAGAAATCGATTTTTGAGTATATTATTTTAAAGTATTTATAAAATTTGTCTTGGACCAGGAGCAGTGGGTCATGCCTGTAATCCCAGCACTTTGGGAGGCCCAGGCAGACAGATCATCTGAGGTCAGGAGTTCGAGACCAGCCTGGCCAACATGATGAAACCCTGTCTCTACTAAAAATACAAAAATTAGCCGGGCATGGTGGCAGACACCTGTAATCCCAGCTACTTGGGAGGGTGAGGCAGGAGAATCGCTTGAACCTGGGATGCAGAGGTTGCAGTGAGCTGAGATCGCGCCACTGCACTCCAGCCTGGGCAACAGAGCAAGACTCTGTCTAAAAAGAAAAATACATATATCATATTGCTTTATTTCTGAAATATTTTTCTTGCAATATTCATTATGAAAACATATTTATTCTACAAATCCTATTCCTATGTCATATTTTCCCAAATCAATCCAAAGCAAGGTTAGCCTCTCTTTCTCCCACCCTCCCCTGTAATAGTTTGTAAGTTACTCTACTATGTCATCCATGACAGTCTGACTTGAATGACTGGTGTTTCACATCTGGTGTCCTTTTAAGGTCACCTAATTAAAATATTAACTTTGATAAAAATTCTTGTCTTATTTATCCTTATATACCTTAGGAGCAGGAACAGTCTTCTGACTCCCTAAATAACTTTTAGTAACAAAATACAAATGACAGCAAAATAACAAGAGCAAAATAATGTTTAGTTAATTCTTTCATATAGATTAGTACACTTGAAGGTCAACCAAAGTTACGATTATTTTAATCATAAAAGTACCTGTACTAGAAAGTGAGCCCCATTTTGAAGGAATGCATCATTTCTTATTGGTAATTTCGTAGTGACTTGAGTTTTTTGCTCTGGAAAAATGAGGACATTTCTCCTTGATACATTTAAGATGCCATCTTTTGCTTGCAAGGGGTCCACAGCTCCAGCAGGAATGTAAAGTACAGAATAAAGCAGCCTCACATCTCCTTTAGTTCCTCCTAGTCTTCTAAAACTCAAAGATAAGTATCGTTCACCTGGGCTGCTTTCAATCTTCTGGTTTTCCATAGGAAAAAATGTTATTAGGCCATAAACATCATCACTATCTTGAATGTAGAACAAAAGCTGCAGATGAAGGAATAAAATATTAAAGTATAGAATTCTCACATCTGAGATTATCAAACTCTGTATTTTCCATGCTATTCTAATTTTAAAATTTATTTATACTTCATGTTTAAAAATGATGACTTCTTGTACATAATGGAGTAAAAGAAGAACCAAAAACAGATTTGGAAATGTTCCAAAATCATAGTTTGTGGAATTTTTTAGAGGATAAAATATTTATTTTCAGAAGGAATACTGAGCAAGAAAACTATTATTTTTCCTGTCCCTTCAAACTAAACATAAAGTAGCTTTATGCGTGATCAAATTCTTTCTTTCTTCTACAGCACAGAAATATTAACAGGCATAAAGCATTATAAGAGTTATACCTCTGCTGGCTGGCTCACTTCTGCACCTCCTTGTATTGTGTGAGGCAGAATTTGAAGTAGATAAGCTTCTGCCTCTTCTGGAAGATCATCATCAACCACAGTAAGAGGGATGGTTGCCAACATCTGCCCTTGTGCAAAATGGAGAATTCCAGAGCTGGGTCTGATATCTGCTGTTACTGGTGAGGGATCACTGCTGTTCCGTGTCAACACCCAATTCACAGAGACATTCCCATGGGTGCCACCATTTCTAACCACTGTGATTTCTTCAAATCTTAATTTTTTTAAAAGAAATACATATTGTCACATAGTACACTTTATTTCCCTGAGATAAGCTTTCCCAATATCAAGTTGTCAATTAAACACTGATAAAACCAGAATCTATATAACAAAAGAATAACTGATTTGCTTTTTGTTTTGTTTATGACTGGGTCATACTCTTGCCCAAGCTGAAGTACAATGGCATGATCAGAGCCCACTACAACCTCAACCTCATGGACTCAGGTAATCCCCCTACATTGCCCTCCCAAGTATCTGGGACTTCAGGTGCACACCACCACACTCAGCTAATCTTTTTATATTTTTTTTGTGGACAGGGTCTCACTTTGTTGCCCATACTGGTCTCGAACTCCTGGCCTCAGGCAATCCTCCCCCTAAGCCTGCCAAAGTGCTGGGATTACAGGTGTGAATCGCCATGACTGGCGGAAAAAACGTATTTAATATGAAAGTGTAAATATGTGAATGCATCCTCAGAAACTACTATACTATCAATCATTTGCATAATTATACTCCAAATAAGAAAGAAAACAGTGAAGTCATGGTAGAGAAAGTGACACATATTCTAATAGTTCATTGTTGTATCCAACACCACAAAACTTAAATCTTGGAAAAACATATTAAAATAATGGTAGCAACGTGTTTAAAATAAATCATACCTTGATATTGTATCTTCATCAATTATAACTGTCCTTTCAAACAAGACACTGTTGAATGAAAGGACTCCATAAGGTTTATCATTTGGCTTAATGGTGACTTGAACAACAGAAGGACTTATTAGCACAGCATCTCCCTGTAAGGTATCTTTTAGTAATATAATGTGAAATGATTCAGAAATCTCTGGTATGGTGTCATCAACTATTTGAAATTTCAAGTGAGATTCATGAATAAAAGGTGGAAAAACAACAGATGTGTTTGGCTGAAGATCAATGAAGTCCAGATTTTGTTGGGCATGTGCTGTGGAATTCCCAGTTACAATAGCATAACTGATTGAAACCTCATATTCATCAGATCCAATTAGATTTCCATTATTGTCCTTTCCACGAACTACTGGAATTATGAGTATGTGGTCTTCCTCTGGAACCAAATAAGTACTCTGAAGGAATCTCACAGGACTATCATTTTTCTTAATGATGATCTCAACTGAATTCCTAGAGGTGTTAATCTCAGCTCCTCCTTCTACACTTTTCAGTTGAATCAAAAATATTTCATCATTTTCTGGTACCTGTTAAAGGAATATAAACAGGGGCAAAACGTCAACAGCCAAAACACCTGCAAAGAAACTAAAGTATAACAAGTCATTATGTTTCAATACAGTTACATAGAAATAAAAATTCTTTAACTGAGGGAGCAAAGAGAGAGGCTTGTTTAGTCTCCAATTACTAAAATATTTTCCACAGGTAAATAATGTATTTTAGACAGGAAAAGAAAATGTAACAAAGCAACTAATGAAGTCCAGGCATAATGTCTTTCAACCTTAATTGGTCCTTAGATAACTCCAAAGATTAAATAGTAAAAAAAATTGACATACATTTCTATCAGTTTTATCAGGTTAGTAAGGTGAGAAGCAGTATTGAAAGTGTAATAATACCTAAGAATCTGGAAAGTACGTTAAACATTACATAAAATTGTGAGTTCTCCTTGTGAATTATTCTTGCTTTTCTCTGAATGGTTGTTAATTCAGGAGTGAAACATATGACACCAATATACGCTTTTCAAGATACACATCATGCCTCTCTGGAGAAAAAGCTATAAGAGTCAGTACTAGGACAAATGTTGACATTGTTAAAGAGCAATTTTTTTTGCTGCTGCGGAGAAATCCTGGGGTTAATCTCCACTGTGCTGTGAGAGCTTTTCATTTACCATACTATTTTAGAAATGAAAGTGAAAAAAATGCATGCTTTTACCTCCATCAGTAGCAATATAAAAAGCAAAGCTATTTAACTTAAAAATAGAATATTATGATTTGATTGATGGTCTTTTAAATTTATAATCAAAATGTATAATTAATCATCTCCCCAAATTCAATGCTGAGATCTTAAAACAAAAAGGTTTTTTTGCTTGCTTCCAGAACCAGAAAAACTAGAGATATCAATGCTTCCAAATAGTATATTTTTTCAAGAGAAAAACTCTTTTAATAACGTCTTCTAATCCTCTGATATTTCTTTTTTCCTTCTCTTGCGGTTTCTTGTGATTTGGTTTCAGAATTTTTGTAGGAGGGTAGAGGAAGGGTTACAAATTCCCTGCTATTTCTTTTTTTGTTTTCTTTTATGGCAAAACTTAGATTCTTCTATAAAAAGTCGTATTTTCTCTTGTTTAGTTCATGTGGGGGACGTCCTTGCATATTATTGTTCACATTCATTCTTTTCTTACCAATTAAGCTAGCTGTATCATGTATCTCTATCCTTGATAGTTTCAATGTGAAATATGAAAACAATAAAAACCTTCCCATAAAAGTGAACATTGAAAATATCCAAACAAAAGAATTATCAACTACAGTAGGATTTTTCTTTGCTTTTATGGTAAAATATTTATTCTAGATTAATACTGTTCTTGCTCAAAATTGAAAGCACTAACAAAAATCGATTATCAGGGTATACAAAATGCTTATATGTTTGTATTATGTATGGTTGCCAGTTATATTCAGATTCATCAGCTTTTAGATGTGCAATTTCATGTGAATTAAGTAAGGTAAATACTAATAAGATTTATTCCAAAATAGTCAGCTATTTATTGCTGAGGTATGACTGGCCACAATACATTAAGTTCATAGAGGACTGTGTTCTGCAACACAGAGTCCTTGTCCCATTTACGTATTTAACATTAGCCAACCTCATCATCAAGTACTGTCAAGTTATAAATTACTGTTCCTTTGCCAGGGGGAAAGGTGATATTTCCTTTAACTGGACTCAAATCTTCATCAGGGGTATTTGGGCCACCCTCTACCTGCAAAGAAACACACAATGCCATCAATAAATACCAAATACTTCACAAGATTGAGATAGCATCATTGTGGTGTCAGCAGACAAAAATCTGAAGTTTAAAGATGTTCTGCAAGAATTACATTAACCCATACCTAATTCTGCCCTTTGAATTAATAGGTCCTATAATGTAATTATAGATATTGACTATAATTGCATTAAACTGTGGTTTTTATGAGCTGTTTTTTTCTCAACCATTATGTTAAACCTGACAGGGAAAATCTCTGTAAATATTTATTCATGAAAGAAAGGGTATTCAAGATTAGTAAATTCCCTCAAGTAATGGAATCAAATACCAGTTTTTCCACTTCAAAAGCTGGAGGTGAAGATGTGAAGAATAAATCAAATCACTCATTTAAAAAAGCATTTGTTGAGTATTCCATGTGGCATCTCTTTTAGATACTAAAGATTTAGCAGTGAACAGAGCAAACTCCCCTCCATATAGACCGGACATTTAAAGAAAGGTAATAAACGACAAATAAATGAATGGGCATGTGTCAGATGATAATAAGTATCATAGAGGAAAAATTAAGAATAGCAGGAGAGAGACCGAGTGCTAGGGAGAGGTGCTATCTGTATGCAGTGATCATCAATCAACTTACAGCAGAATATGGCAATATTAAGCACTCCAAAAATGTTACTTATAATTATTTAAATAAAAAACAGGTTACAAACATGGTAACATAACTTTAGACATCCACAGATAAGTTGAAAACACCATAACCTAGATGCTTTATCCTTTCTATAGCCAATTATTTTCTAGTGTTTCCAATATTTATCAGAAAAATTTTCAACAATTCATTATCTAAATGCATATTCCTAAGTACATGAAAAATCGTGTATGACTTCCAGTGTAGAGCTTTCAAGACTACTGCATATTTAGTGTTTACTATGTTTTTCATACATTACTGCCTTCTGCTGTTCTATGTTCTGTGTAGTTAACATAACTACCATATGATGTGGACACCCACATGCATGAAGAAAACTCTTCTATGCTTCCATAGAATTGTGTTACACAAATACAAGTTTCCATTTTATTGATATTACAATTAATAATTAGGAAAGAAACTGGTATCAGAAACTGCTAACACTCTAATGTTTGAAAATAGTATACGATCATGTTCTGGATCCTAAAAAACACAAAAATTAGTTGAAGATTTAAATGTGTATCTCATAGAACAGCAATGTGGTGACACAATAATGGGCACATGGTCAGCAAGCAATCAGATAAAATGGTTAGAGCTAGCACCTGAAAAATACACCTCACCCATAGCTTATCATATTCATGCCACATCCTGTAACATTCATGGATTCCCATGGTGGAGTGCAATGGCTATAACCAACATCCATTCGGTGTACTGAAAAAAAATAGGGGGTGGGGGGGAAGGCATGGTGACTCATGCCTGTAATCCCAGCTCTTTGGAAGGCTGAAGAGGGAGGATCACTTGTGCTCAGGAGTTTGAGACCAGCCTGGGCAACATAATGCAACTTCATCTCTACAAAAGCATTAAAACTTAGCTGGGCATGGTGATGTACACCTGTACCCCCAGCTATTCAGAAGACTGATACAGGAGGACTGCATGAGCCCAGGAGGTTGAGGCTGCAGTGAGCCTTGATTGCGCCACTGCACTGCAGCCTGGGCATAAGAGTGAGAGCCTGTCTCAAAAAAAATAAAAATAAAAATAAAACGGGGAAAGACACCACATCAAACAATTTTACGTAAACCTAAGTAATCCATGGGTATTTTAAAATTTCATATATTTGAAAACATTTATCATAAAAGTTCTGTGAATTTTATAGGATTAACATTATTATTTTATTTTATGATGTATTTTCCTCACATATCTAAAATGTTAGCTTGTATTTCATGTAAGCATTGTATACACAAGCAGCAAAGAAAACCTTTTTTATATTAATCATGAAATGTATCAGATCAGAAAAGTATTCATCTTTATTTCCTTGTATTGTGTCATGTTTATTATACAAAGAACTTTGATTTTCAAAATTGCAGCCATCTGGCATTAACTCCAGTGTTCACATTTAAAGTGATTTCAGGGCTGGGCGTGGTGGTACACACCTGTAATCCCAGCACTTTGGAAGGCCAAGTCAGGCAGATCACCTGAGGCCAGGAGTTCAAGACCAGCTTAGCCAACATGGTGACACTCTTTCTCTACTAAAAACACAAAAATTAGCCAAGTGTGCTGACACATGCCTGTAATTCCAGCTACTTGGGAGGGTGAGGCAGGAGAATCACTTGAACCCAAGAGGCAAAGGTTGCATTGAGCTGAGATCACGCCACTGCACTCCAGCCTGGACAACAGAGCAAAACTCTGTCTCAAAAAAAATAAAAATAAAAATAAATATGTAATTCCAGCTACTTGGGAGGCTAAGACAGGAGAGTCGCTTGAACCCTGGAGGCGGAGGTTGCAGTGAGCCAAGATGGTGCCATTGTACTCTAGGCTAGGCAGAAAGAGCAAAACTATCTCAAATAAATAATTTAATTTAATTTAATTTAATGATTTCAGAATAAACTTACCTCAAAAGTCACAGTGACCATTCCATAGGTTCCCTTTTCCCTGATGAGAGTAAGAGGCACAGACTCATTTCTGCCTCTGGGCTCACTCACTGTGATTGAGGGAAGCTATTGAAGAGAGTAAGCACAGATGATCAGGAGCTGAGCAATCAGAGGTATGAGGCAGCAAAAACTATTACCTCAGAAATGCTCAATTTCCAAAGACAAATAAATCCACACTGTATGATAAGAATGTGGTGTTTCCTAGCTTCAATGAACTATAGCTTTAAAATGCTGAAAAAGTTAAAAATAATAGTGTAAAGGGAAAATAAAAACTAGTCAGGCAAAAGATGTGGGTTCTTGTCCTGGTTCTACCATCAACTAGCTGTTCTGCTGAGGAATTTAAAGGTTTCTGAGTTGAAAGATGACAAACTCAAATGCTCACAGGGGCCCAGTCACAGACATGAGTTAAGCCTCCAGACCAAGGCAGCAGGTCACTGGGACCACCACTTGGCCTTGCCCCCAACCACTCTTTCTCCACATCAGCCAGCTTGTCCGTGAAAAGGAGACACTGCTAATAAGTTTAAGGACAGGATCTCTTCGGGAGGTGAAAGCGAGGGCTTCAAAAGAAATATGCTGGTTTGGCTGTTGGAAACTCAGGGTAGGAGAGGAGGAACATAGACACAGGCAAGTGCACACAGGCTGCAGAAGCGGTGGCCAGTTCTCAGGGTAGCAGCGAAGTTCAGTAGCCCCATCTATAACTGGGGTTAGGAATGCCCGTCTTGAGGGGTTGTGATGAGGTTTCAACGAGATAGTTCACATCAAGTGCTTATCCTAGTACCTGACATATACTGAGGGCTCAGTAAATGTTGCTATTATTATGATCATCATCAACATCATCTTCACTACCAACATAATCATCCTCTGGGCTGGAAACCAAAGCCAGCCTATTGAGCACCACTGCGAGCTCAAAGGTTATTTAGTTTAATTTTAAGGATGTCAGAGGCTGCCTGGCAGCACTGAGACCCCACCAGTCAGGGACCTGGGACTCATGCCAGAAACTAGGATTCATTCCCACAGGCTAAGATGTATAATGCCAACAACAACAACAAAAGGGCCCTTTAAACAAATCAGTACGAGGTCTGAGGTGATACATAGGGAGTAAGTGTATTGGGAAAGTCATATGGAGAGAAATTAAGCAATTAAGGGAGCCTGCTTCATCATTAATAATTCCTTATCATTCAAATAAAAGAGTTGGTTGATTAATTAACTCAATGTTCACAAATGACAGTATAATGGAGGTTATCGAATTTCTACTAAACTGAGGTTGGCCAAATACCCTTTTTAATGAAGATACTGCACTACAAAGATCATATTTACCTATAGCCCACTCGTTTAAAAGATAAAGTACCAAGAGAATGACATACAATACAAACAACTGTAGTAGCAATCTAAAAATAAATAAAAAGCTGGAAAGTATTGCAACATGTTTTATTAATTATAAATAGCAATGTGATTTAAAGAGGCTCCAAGTCAGGAATGTTACTGGAGTCTAAAATTTAGCGGCCAAATTCAACTGTATTGGAGATAGACTTGGTTTTATTTTTATTATTATTTTTTTTTTGACTTGGTTTTATTTTAAGAGCTGGAAACAATTTCTCTCAAGGAGAGCCCTATCTTGTGTATTTGTTTCTAATGTTAAAACCCTCTGAACAAAGGATTGGCCAGAGCCACAGAAATTCAGTTAAAAAAATAGAAAATAAACTATTGAGCAAAAGTGAATGGGATGAAATGGAGTTTCAACCTTCATAAAATATTAATTAATGGGAAAATCTAAAAGTTGAGAGGACTACAGAATTTTGAAGAGCAGTAATGCCTACTATTCAATTTAAGTTCACAGTAAGTTTTTTGAAAAGTATTCTTCTAATATGATTTCTCATTTCCCATTAGCTCCAAACTTTGAGAATAGTCTGACAAACAAACAACACTCTCCTTAGTTGACATTTGGGGAAATCAGGCAAAAGGCATTGGGTGGTATATCTGAGTTAAAGACCAGACAGGAGAGGTAACAAAGGAGTCAGGTGGAATGATCAGCAGAAAGAAATTAGGACAAAAGATGACCACAATCATACAAGTCTCCTCAATTCACAAACATCTTAGGTAGAACAAGTGAACAGTCTACAGAATGTGAAACAGGGATAAAGTTAAAGCAAATTTTATTTAAATATCAAAAGACAGAATGACACTAGCTAACATCACGAAAACTAATTTTTAAAACTTAATAAACCATTATCTTATCAACAACCATGAGTATCATCAAATTGTAGCCATACCATATTAAATGAAATAATTCCAAATGCATTGTCATTTGATAATATTGTAATAGTAACAGTCCTTGGCCATCCGAGCTTCATGTTTTCTGAAGATTTCTAAAATAAAATCCCAAAAATAATGAATTAAAAATAAAACAATAAACGAAATGTGTTTGTTTTTGTAGAATTTGTCTTCAAATAATTATTCAGAATATAATAAAAATACATATGTAATCTTAATGCACAGATTAAGAAAACATTCAAAATACATTGACATGGTTAAGAAGTTCCAAATGAAAAACTTTGAAAAAAGTTTTGAAAACCAGTAGTCACTGACTCTTAATAATATATGATAGTATAATGATAAATAATCACTGGCTAGTAATGCTATATTATAAATTAGCTATAATTCTGATGTTATCACTTATACAACAGAGAATTAAATACACAGTACAAAATTCTATTCAATGTAATTTTTCTTTTTTTTTTTTTTTTTTGAGACGGAGTTTCGCTCTTGTTACCCAGGCTGGAGTGCAATGGCGCGATCTCGGCTCACCGCAACCTCCGCCTCCTGGGTTCAGGCAATTCTCCTGTCTCAGTCTCCTGAGTAGCTGGGATTACAGGCACGCGCCACCATGCCTAGCTAATTTTTTGTATTTTTAGTAGAGACGGGGTTTCACCATGTTGACCGGGATGGTCTCGATCTCTTGACCTCGTGATCCACCCGCCTCGGCCTCCCAAAGTGCTGGGATTACAGGCTTGAGCCACTGTGCCCGGCCAATGTAATTTTTCTTATACTATTGAAGGTACTGAAAATTTAGAATTATTCTACAAATCACAGAACCAAATTAAAGATAAAACATTAAAACATTTTTCATAAAATTGAGAGTCTATCTGTAACATTTCTACGGATAGTCAGCATTAAAGTGTATTTTTAAAAGAATGATTTAAGAGAGCAAAACATAACTGTTTCAAGTGTCATTTTCACAAACATTTTAATGATAGTGACACAATTACTCAAAAAAAAAAAAAATTCTTACTGCTCTTTAGAAAAAACAACCAGAATCGTGTTAGTAAGTCATTGCCTCAACCTAACAGATCAAGCCGTAAAGTTCATTTAAACCTAAGGCTATTCTAGTTCTTTTCCCAGCAGTGCTCTGAATTTAAGTCACAGGGACCTCCCACTTCTATGCCTGCTTTTTGTATCCCTGTCCTTTGAACTCAGAAGTCACAGTCATTCTTTGTACATCTGGCGGAATAAAAAAAAAAAGGGCCAAAGAGCAGGCCAAGTTTTCTGGAGCATCTGTCATGGCAATTCCTGAGTAAGCTGAATGGATCCAAAAACTAGCTGTAGAATTTCTGAACAAGATCAAAAAATAACCAGATGGTGGAAGTGCTGAAGAGGCTGTCAGTTCTGGATTCTATGAATACCACCACCAGTTATCTGAATTGGCTCATCTCTAGATAGATATATTGCTAAGCACTGAAAGATTTTTATAAGTTTTATAAGTCCTCCTTATAATTTTAAAAAACACGACCTTACCTGTAATGTTAAGTGAAAAATAAAAGTTTCGTCAGGCTCTGGTAAGTCATCATCACATACTGCTATGTACACTGTTCTGTTTGTTTCTCCAGCAGGTATAAAAGCTGCAGCATATGTGTCAAAAAAGTCACCAGTGTCCTCTCCATAGAGCTATCAAGTGCAAAATATAGATCATTCTTATTTAACACAGTATTAGGATAAGCAAAACTGATGTTAATTACAGCAATCAAGAGAAAAAGCATAAATCAAGTGACATTAATGTTTATAGATATGATGTACAAAAACAAAAATCGTAAATATTTAATAAGCGAAAAAACTTATCCTCAGAAATAAACAAAAATAAATGGTTCTAAATGAAATCACTTGTTCATGCTGTGAAATAAAAATAAATATTACATAGAAAAATAATAATTATATAGGAAATAAATTATGTGAATTTTCTTTCTCCGCTCCTGATTGATCTGGAGTAGACTACAGCAAACCTAACAAGAAGACAAATTATAGCTAAAATTCTCACAAAAATGTTGCTCATATGCACAGCTACACAACAGAATATTATTCAGCCATAAAAAAGAATGAAATCCTTTCATTTGCAGCAACATGGATGTAACAGGAAGTCATTATGTTAAGTGAAATAAGCCAGACGCTGAAAGATAGATATCACATGTTCTCATCCAGGTAAAAATGTGGATCTGAGGGAGGTAGCAAGTAGAATGGTGATTACCAGAGGCTGGGAAAGGAAGGGGGGAATGAAGAGAAGTTGGTTAAGGGGTACAAAAACAGAAGGAATGGGTTCCAGTATTCGATAGTACAGTAGGGAAATTATGGTTAACATTAATTTATTGTATATATCAAAATAGCTAGAAGAGAGGAATTGTAATGTTCCCAACACAAAGAAAAGATTAATGTTTGAAGTGAGGGACATCCCTATTTCCCTAATTTGATCATTACACATTGTATACAAATATTAAAATATCACATATACCCCCAAAATATGTACAATTATTATATATTCACACACAAAAAAAGAGAGAGAAGGAAAAGAAAGAGGTGGATGTGGCCTGCCAAAAAATGCATCAGGCAAATCAATTATTTCCCTATCAATTTCAAAGAAACTGCTCTTTCCCAAACTCAACCTAAAGTTGTACTTATATTCTCCCACATCTCCAATAAAGATCTAAGTCTTTTAGCATTTCAAGTGTTTTAGTCATCATAAACTTTTCCTTAACTTTTTAGGATCTTAGTCTGTAAAATCAGCATTACTAGTAAGGATTCTCAGCATTATTAGTAAGATTCAGCATGAACTCGTGCAGATCAAAATGAGATATCTTTCACCAAAAAGCTCAAATGAGTAATTTAGATACTAGAAAAAAATATTTTATTCAGTAAAAAACATGCATGGGAAAATTTTAGTCAATTTCTAGTTCTCATACATAAAAATAAATTAAGTTTTAAATACTTGAGAAATCCAAGTAAGTTGTCAAGGGTGTTGGAAAATACACTTTACTAAAGAAAATGACACGAGCTTTAATAAAGAATTAACAAGAGCCACTGAAACAAACAGAAAAACACATTAATTCAGCCTATGAAAATAATTTAACAATTCAAAATATTTAAAAATCAATATATGTAAATAGTTTCACCAAAGTAACATTCATAACAGCCAAAATTAGAAGCAACCTCAATGAAAAGGAAGAATGATCACAAAGTAATTACAACACCATCAAGAAAAGTTGTGAAAATGATAGAGGAACCTGAAAAAAATGTTAGGATTCAATCAAAATTATATGAAAAAGATTATCTAATATAATGTATACTCAAACTAAAAATAATTTCAATATATATAGATACATGTCATAAATAACTAAAATTATAACATTGGATTTGTTCATAGGTAGTTTTTCATCATCTTCTCTTCTCATAAGAGTTCATAATGCGATAATTAAACCTATTACTTAAAATTTTATTTTTACGAACAAAAAGTTTAAGTACTTTGAGACTCAAATATAGCAATACTCTTAGTGGTCACATGACATTACTTTCTAGTTAAAAAACAGATACATACTTATGCACACACAATCTACCCAGTAACTAAACTGTGTGCAAGACAGATCAAGAGTTCAACAAATTCTACCTAACATTTACTTAAATTAATATACTTAATTTTTCCCATTAAAAGAGCTCTCGGACATAACTAAAGTTTTTTTTCCTATTGTCATTTTTCTACTTTTAAGTATTCCATACATTTTCTCTACACCACCTTACAATAGATAGTACATCTGAGCAGAGACAGCTACAATCCAAATTACCCAAAATGAAATGTTCTTGTTCTAAAATAATATATGAACACTGTAAAATGATCAGTCTATATCTTTAAAAACAGTACTGTCAAATGCACATGGTTATGTTGGAGCACTCTATAAACCTGTAAGAGATATAAATGGAATGGTGTTATCTGCAAATCATCTATCACTTATCATAATGAAACTGCTCAAAATCTCATACAGAAAAAAAAATCCTTGTCATTAAAACTAAGAAATGTATCTATTTCAGTAAAAACAGAACTACTATAATGTCTTACCGATACAATTGCAGTAACATTTGCTGGCTCTCCTATCCTTTCAATGATAAGACGAATAACTGTTGTACTTGTTTCATTAACAACAAATTCAGTTTGTCCAGTAAATCTTATTTCTGTTTCTCCAAACACAAACACGATGAGTAAAGCTGAAAGAAGATTTACTAATAAAGATGCAGAGGGCATCCCTAAAAAAACAAGAAAAAAATATTATTCACAAAATACATCTAATCTATTTTCATTACATTGTGTTGTCTATAGATACAAATACAGTATGAAGAGTTAGTAAACAAGACATAAATACATGAAATATTAAGTCATCAAACTCAAATGTGTGATGACAGAAGTAAACTCAAATGTGTGATGACAGAAGTTAAAAATTATTATTCTATTCTTATGGTTCTCTTTCTACTGTTCAGAAATATTTTTGTTTTTTAGCTTTTATATCAAGACAATAGTTATAAGTTAAAGTTATTTATTAAATTTATTTTATTTAAAAAATTTATTGAAATCCACATTTTAAGAAAAACCTAAGCAGCAACATGGAAATTTAATTAAACCCCAGATTTCCACAAATGAAACTATGAAATGCCAGCCAAAACTGAAACAGTTGAAGCTAAATTTTAGCAATAAAATGATTTCTTGATTGGTGTCTACTTTTTCCTTAAATTTATCTTATTTGAGAATTGTTTTTAATTCTTACTTATTGCCAGGGAATTCTAATCCATTCAAAGGAGGGATAAATTTCCAGAACTTAAATTTCTTTCATTTTACTAGCTAAAATACTAAGACCACATTTTAGAAAATGTCCATGTTGCTTTAAAATAAGCAAAGTTGGCAAAGTGTATAGTTCCTTTTTTTCCATGACATCTACTTTTTTTTTTTTTTTAACTACGATATGTGTGTTTATGAGTCATCAATATTGTTCCTACTTTCAACACTCTAGGATTCAAGTGCTTTCAAAAGCACAACAGTGCAGTGGTCTCCTAAAAGTGCTGCTGTTTTGTAATGCAGATGTACCTCTAAAAATGTGAACAATTTCCCTCACGGATCATTAAGATTCCATGGATCTATGTGATCAGTCACATGAGCATAAAAAGTTCATGTGCTTTAAAGGGGAGCTGCATTACATACTCTGAGCCAAATGCTTCCTGTTAATCTTTACCTTGGCCAAGAAGTAATAAAATTTTCTTATATGTGGTGTTTCCCATTTGCTACACATGGCTTTATATTTAGGAACACCAAATACATGAGTTCCTGGTATATTTTAGGATTTAAATGCAATGTTCTCAGTTAAGCATATACAGACAATACAGTCTGAGACTGTTCAATGATGTCTCTCACACTTCTGACTGCAAACTCCAGACAGGGATGCCAAGTTCAAATAGAGTCCAGGAAAGAAATAAGCTAACAGGAACAGAGATGCTGAAGGATTGGGACTTCTTTTATACCTGTCCCTTCTCTCCAGGTAAACCTGCCATGAGGCTAAAGAACTTGTTTTCCTGGACCAGCTGCAAACTCTTCCCTGTCTTATAATCCAGGAATGTTCACGGAAAGAAAGGAAATGAAAAAGATGAAAGGGAAGGGAAAAAGCAAAGCATACGTGAGACGGGAAAGTGGGAGCAGTTCTGATCTAAACCAAAGCCAACTAAAGGTCTTTTATGGAATTCTAAAGCCAGAATGATTTCACACCCGACTCATGACAAATAAAGGGAAAGAAATGAACAAGGTACAATGAAGAGAGTACAAAATGGAAGAGGGAGAAGGTAGCAACCTAGGCTTTGGATGTGAAAGAAAAAGATCAACTATGGTCTACTGAGATTTTGAAAGAAAAACCTAAATTCCTTGAACAGGAGATGTGATAGAACTGTGAACTGAGAGAAAGAAGACATCTGAAGTGCCATGTGAGAGTAAAAGTAAGATTAGAGCATGAATAGAGGGAATCATGAGCAAGTAAGAACAGTTCTCAAAATTTGTCTTGCATAAGGATCACCTCAGGCATTTGTTAAAATGCTAATTTTCACTCTCAAAAATTCTGATTCGGTGGTTCTAAAGTGAAGCCCAGGAATATGTATTTAACAAGTGGCCCTGTTAATTCTGATGCCACTGATCCTTGGTAAAATATACTTTGAGAGTTACTGCCCTAAAGTGTAAGGAATAGTGTTAGAAGTGTGTCCTGGAATGAACATACAAAAGGCCACATTTGTAGTTATAAATTAACTACCGAACTTTTCAATGCTATACGTGTGAACTTCCTCATGTTTTTTTTCATATTCTAATATGGCATTTTAAGATTTTGTGTATTCTGAAGAAAAACTGTGATGACCTGTAAAGAATGATCATAACAGCAAATGATTATATAGCACTGTTTTAGGCACTTTATATACATTAACACATTTAATCTTTACAACATCTCTAAGAACGTATGCATAGCATTAGTACCATTTTATAGCTGAGGAAACTAAAGCAGAGATGGGTTAGTTAACATATGCAGTATTATTCAGCTAAGTGGCTAGGTAGGATTTGAATCCAGGAGGCTAACTTCGAACTCTCAACGCAATAACCACACTATACTACCATTTACATTGTATTTCAACAAATCACACACCACCACCCTGAATAATATGATAGATCATTTATGCTACATGTTTCCAAGCATTCAAATATTTTAAGCTCATGAACAATAACCAAAAACTCCCATAAGACTGCATAATTATGAATCTCCTAAAAGTTTCACTTTATTATTCTAATAAACATTACATTTATTTAAATGACACTACAGTTTTCTTGACTACTTTAAATATTTAACAGCATCTTTTTATGTCAGGACCAACGACCTCAAATGCTGCATTCTTACAGTTTCCCAGGCAATTAAAGCTCCAAGATCCTGTGTTTAAGTCAGTAAATTCATTTTAAATTGGTCCACATCAGTGAGTTTTGAGATTATGCAAAATGAGCATACAGGCATAATTGGAAATGCCTCAAATTCCGTGACATCATTGATAATTACATCTCCTTTGCTTTCATCTTTTCACACTGTATGAAAAGTTGTTGGGGCAAAGTTGGCATTCAATAGAATTTAAAGATTAAAAAAAAGCTTTGAAAATGAAGTTCTCATTAGAATACAGGCATAATTACACAAATGCTGAATAGTTTATTTTTTAGAGTAACTAGGTACATTTTCTTCTACCATACTAAAAATCTGGTCTTTGGAATTCCCTTTTTAAAATTAAACTCACAAGACAAGGCATTTGTAATTGATGCAGCACATAAGTCTTAAATCTATTTTAGGTCATATTTTCTCTTATTAAACAAAATTTTTCATGCTCTGTCAGACCACTTATTTTTAAATTTCTCTATAAAATGAATTTCAAACAACATATGTTTTAAGATCATGATGTGCATAATTTATATTCTGTTGCAATTGTGAAAGAATAACTTTAGCATCACTGACATCATTCCTCTTCTCCAACGGCATGATACTCCAATATTCAAATCCTCTCATTTCCAGCTATCATCCATGTCCTCCTTTCACCTCCCACTTCTGTTTTGTATGATTCAAAAGAAATTATAACTCTTTCTGCCAATGTATCTCTTATCTCTTAAGACATCTCTTAGCATGCTAAGATGATATGTAATTTCAGTTAATTTCTTACTTCTTATTTCCTTAATTGTATTGTGAGGTTTTGATAGAGTCCTGATAACACACAGGCAGAAAGTCTCAAGTTACTGAATTATAGTAATCATATTCAGTTTCTCCAACAAGTCACCTAATTTTGCTCCGAAAAATTTTCAAAATTAAAATCTGGACTATATTAGACCAGCTCTTACAGTGCAAAATGGTTGTTTTCAGAAAAGCAGCTTACAGTTTAATGTAACATTTGTATATTGTGTACCTGTACATCATGCAACACCCCATGCTAATCAATCACTGAGGACACAAAGATAGTTAAACTATGTTCCTTGGCTCAAACAGAGTCACAGGTCGGGCATACGATTCAGATCAGGTCAATCAAAGCCAAGAAGACAGAAGATGCAATTTGGAGGCTTTCACTTCAGCATTAGAATGGAAATTCCCTCTACCACTGTATTTGTGATTGTGATAATTGGGGCAAGTTCTCCCACAGTCTGGAAATGAAGCCAATACAGCCAAGGACAGAGCCAGAGGGATAAAAGTAGCCACGTTTTGATAGTCAAGCTTAAGCTCTCAAATCTGGCTTTATCTTAGATTTTTCAGTGACTGAGATAAGAAGTTACATTTTGTGCTCTAGCTGGCTTGGGTTGGGTTTTCTGTCACTAAACATCAACATCTATTCACCAATCTCCAGTATGTGATACTGAAAACTCATATTAGAATAAACAAATTGGAAAGTCCCTCTTTTCCACTCTAACATTCAATAATATTATTCTTATCTAAACATTCATGAAAGGATACCACACTAGCTATCTTCTGTTCCCATGCAATTATTACGCCATCTGTACTCACAGTCTAATATTTTCCCCTCCACCTCAAAACTGGCAATGACTAACAGGACACGTAGACAAACTAAGGATGTCTTCCAAATAGAACACAGCAGGACAGGAGTGTACCATATTGACTCAGTGTCCTGAAAAAGCTAAGGCCCTTCTTAGCTTTTTCACCTTGTCACCAAGGAACCCCGATATCATGCTTCTTTGCCTTAGTCTGGCATTAATTTATTCCTATTGCTGTTGTCCAGGATGCTTCTTTCTTCCTGTTTAAAAATCTACTCATATTTTCTCTACTTTATTTTTTATCTGGATTACTTGACCCATAAGAGCATCGAATATTATAAAACTCATCAACAACGCGTCATTATAACAAATAAATTCTAAAGCCTGTTTATCCAGGATAGTACCTTCTTCCCATCTGGTCTCAAATCAATGATGGGCACCTTAGGAAATGTAGTAAGTATAGCATGTTCTGATTACATGGAAAGAGTCATTTTATCTTTGTCTGAATAACTATGTAGAAGTAGAGTAGAATCAGGAAGAGAGTAAAATAAATAAATGAGAATTAAGACCCAATAGAAGGCAATGAAATAAAACCATAATTCAATTAATGTTGCAGTAATCAACATCGATCAAAAACCTTCCCTCAATTTGAAAGTTAGCTCTATTTCTTTACGTTTCAGAATAAACAACTGTAAGATATCTATGAGTGATGGGACACAGACCTGAATAGACAAACATTACTAGTGCAGAACTGAATGAATTGCATTGATCTTTTAGCTTCATCTTTTGCCTTGTCAATGCCATAGCAAGCATCTTCCCACGGTGTGACCACCAGGTAATTAATACTGAAAATATGATCCTAAAGGAACAAGGTTTTCAAGTTTAGAATTACTTGAATTCTATTACATCTACTAAGGGGCATTCTAAAACTATAGAATTACTCCCGTGGAACAAGAGAAGCTTCATCATTCATATCATCAATTATTCAGCTTTCAAGAATTCTTAAACTGTTTTATTTGTATCTGGCAAGTACCACCAAAAATATTGACCTTTGCCCTCTCCCAAAGCAAAACAGAATTTAAATTTACAACTTTCAAAAACAAGGTAATCTAATGTTACAATTAGAGTAAGTGCCAAACATTTTATTTATTTATTTTTTTGAGATGGAGTTTCGCTCTTGTTACCCAGGCTGGAGTGCAATGGCGCGATCTCGGCTCACCACAACCTCCGCCTCCTGGGTTCAGGCAATTCTCCTGCCTCGACCTCTTGAGTAGCTGGGACTACAGGCACGCGCCACCATGCCTAGCTAATTTTTTGTATTTTTAGTAGAGATGGGGTTTCACCATGTTGACCGGGATGGTCTCGATCTCTTGACCTCGTGATCCACGTGCCTCGGCCTCCCAAAGTGCTGGGATTACAGGCGTGAGCCACCACGCCCGGCCTGCCAAACATTTTAAAATTAATAAATAAAAGGAATAGTCTTATTCAGACTGTAATGTTACTGTCTTTATTTTTATTTATTTTCAATTTTTAAGAAATGCATTTTATTCATCTTTAAAGAACTTTTGTATGCATGTGTCATAATATTAAAAAGGAACAAAAAGATAAACAGTAAAAAATAAGCCTCCCTCACAGTACCCTCCACCAGCCATATGCTGCTCCCACCCACAATCAATCCCAGTTATCAACTACATCTATATCTCTCAAGAGATTGTTTATATGTCTATACATATATATACAGACATATATTTATTCCAGCAGAAAAAATTTGCTGGTAGAAATTTTGTCTTCTTCTGCATACAGACTGCATACAGAAATCAGCATATGCTTCCAAGATAATAGTGAACAAAGAAATATCAGGCTTCCATGTAGACATTTATGTCGGGAATATGTTTATTGTCTCAGATATACATCATCATCATTGTATATTTCATCAATAAAATGGCAGTTTCCATTGACTTTCACTACACTCATCAATTCACTCTCTGGGAATAGTTGGCACAATTACAGTAACTTGCACTTTCCTAGATCACATATTGTCAAACCTACATGAATCAAAAGTGGTTGCCCTCTACACATGATGGGCAACAGTCATCCTGGGATCCCTGTTTCTATCATCCTGGAATCCCTTTGAATTATTTCCTTGGGTCTGCTAAGACAATCACTACTCATCCATCTGCCTTCTGGCTCCAAAACTGAGTTGCTAATGCTTTCTTTTGTCTTCCTTTTGTCCTTTGTGTTTATCTAATTGTTTGAAAACCCTTTTCTGTAAAGTGCTATATTAAAGGTGACTATCTAAAGTTAGTAGTTAAATTCTATACCCAATGAAACTATTAGTTCAGTGGAAGGATAATATCATAATTCCTAACATACAAGACCTAAAACTTTTCTCTCTACATACCCTTTCTCAGGATGTTACTGAAGGGTGTTCTCCATCAAAACAAGGGAATAAAGCAAGTAAAATAAGAAAGAAGAAAATATAGGATTAGCAATTAAGAATGAAACAAAGGAAAGCATCAAAGGAAATATCAGGATGAAATAAAGTGGGATACCAGGATGACCATTGCCCCCCAGGTGTAGAGGCCAACCACTTTTGATGTGGCAATATGTGGTCTAGGAAAGTGCAAGTTACCATTATTATGTCTACCCTTCCCTGGAGAATGAATGGACAGGTGTAGTGAAAGTCAATGGAAACTACCTTTTTATTGATGAGATCTACAATAATTACAGTGTTTAGCTGAGATAATAAGTATTTTCCTAACACAATGTCTACATGAAAGCCTGATATTCCTCTTTTAACCAACACCCTTCTGTTTCCTTCTGGTACTTGTCACAATTTGCATTTATTGTGTTTCTCTCCTTAGAACAAAAACACCTGCAGGACAATGACCTTGCTCATCTTGACTAGCTTACCTACCCACCACCTAGCACAGTCCCTGTTATATAATGGCCCTCAAGACATGCTTAGTTAATGAAAAAATGAGTAAAGAAGTAGATTAACCCACCTCTTAGAGTAACGGGAAGGTAGGAAAAGCGTGGATAGGAAAAGAAAGCAAGAGACTCTTTTCATCCTTCCTTGCCGTATTTAGTTTTGTCAGATCCAGATAAACAGTTATTTTACTCTGACAATAGCACAGGCACAGACATGAGGATCACAGACACTGATTTTTTTTTTAAAAAAAGGTATCCAAAACTTGAATACAAGCCAAAAAGTAGTGTGTGGACTATGCTTTTAATGATCACATCAGGCACAGACTCACCCAAGATTTGGAGAAACACACTGAGTTAAATCAATAACAGTTTACCATTGATAAAAGATCTCAGACTTAGTGAAATCACATATAAATTTGAAAAACTTTGTCCTATAAAAGTGCAAGTGCTTATTTTTTTTTGCAAGTACTTTTTTTATCACCCTTTTACTTGACTAAAAAGTGCAAGTAATTTTTGTACAGTGAAACAGATAATCCATAGGTTACCGCTTTATTTCCTGGTAGGATGTTAACCAGTTTTACATCTCACCCAGAAACCTTACCTTAACATTTCTTTATTATTTTCTTGTAAATACTTTGTTCCAAAAATGCTCTTTAAACCAGTATTAACAGTTTATTAGTTTTCTCACTAACCAATGGGTTGAATAAAATCTTGACACGTTCATTTTATATTTGTGTGAGATTCACACTTTTAAACTTTCAAAAACTGTACCTTAACACAGTAATTTTTTCCAGAAAAGTAACCATGATAAGACAAATTGCCGTGGTATATACATAAGACCGGTTCTATAATGGTCATTTCCATGAACAATAATGCAGTATAGATAAAAAACTTCCAGGAAAAATAACGTTTTACATAACAGAAACAGGGCAAGTAACTATTTGATCTAATACATAAAGTCTTTTAACTCATGTAACTGGACTTCTGATTTCTACCTTTTTTCTAGAATACTTAAGCTTGACATTTTCCATGAGATCATGTACTCCCGTTTGCATGAGTCATCAACAAAGAGATCACAAAAGCCATTCGGGCTGCTTATATTTGGACCACATATGCCCACCATGGAAACAGGAAGAACAGTGTAGAGAAGCTTTAATTCCAGAGTTCTGTGAGCTCTAGATTATGGGTTTCAGTTGTGCTTTCCCTCTCCCATATTTGCAAAGCAAGAAATGAAAATCTCACTAATCTAAATCTTTTGAGGCCAATTTAGAAGCAATAAGTCAAATTTGCTCATATAGGTTATAAATCTGAGTATGTGACAATATCTCTGTCAAATAGTAAGATACCATTTGTCTTTCAGGTCCTTTACAAAATAAAGATCACGCATTTAATTAAGATTTCTTAAACCGCCATTAGATGGCACCCCTCCGTCTCCAAAAACAATCAACAGCAACAATTTCTCAAATTATGAAAAGAAGTCTAAGAATCTAAGGATAGATTTTTGTGCCCTATAACTCTTCCCAAACAAATATAATTTTGCAATTCTACATAGATCTTAAATACAAAAGTCACGAAAAGCAATTTTCTTGAAATTAAGATCTCGCTGAAAACAGCTTTAATTAGCTCTAGTCAAACAAAAAATTATTTTTTTCTCCTGAGAGTCTGTAGTATTCTCTAAAAACTTTTAAATTGTTTATTTGTATACTTTCTGTGAGTTTCTTTCTCTTCATTGAAGACAGTCTGTTTTATTGAAGAATCCAGGTGCCTGTGTTTTCTAACTGATTGCACTTATTGCCGGTAAGAAAGCAAAAGAGGGAGTTTAATGTTATAAACCCAGATGCCTAGAGATATGTGTTTTTTAGTTCAAACTGTTTATAAAACAACACTAAAAGATCATTTTTGCCAAGATTTAAAATTTGAAGATTTCACATTTAAAGAAATGGATTTCCAGATTATTCTGAAAAATTACTAGAAATGGCAAATCTGAGTCCACATTTCTCCATAGCATCCCTTGCTGGAGCGAAGCAGTAGCTGCCAGTTAGACAGAGAATTTGCTCTCCCATATCCTCCTATTGTCTCCTCAGACTAGGGTCAAAGAGGAAAGTAAGAAATTTCTTATCTCCACATCATTCAGAGGTAGAAAAGCAGTCCACAGGTGGTGAGTGTGCATGTGTGCATGCTCACACACATGTGCATGCACATACACACATGCACACTCACTGCCTTGTGGAATACCTCCATGCAGTGTCCCAGGACTTTGATTTTATAGGACAATGGGAAGAATTTCTGGCAGTGCCTACATAAGCATCCTACCACAGATGCCATGAAGCCTCTAGCTGGACACTGCAAGTGCCTCCTGGGGTGTTGAGTCTTGAGTCACCTCCAAAGCAGGAGGCGAGCACTGATCCCACTCAGCCCTGGGCTCAAGTGTAGTCTCTGCCACCTTCTCATCTGCTGAAGTTTAGACAAGTCACTTCCCTTCTCATGGCCTTAAGTTTCATCAATTGTTAGAGGGAAGCATAATGAACAGCTACAGCACTGAGGTAGTTATGAGCCCCAGGAGAAGGAATCCATCTCTGTGCACCATGAAGTGTCAGTTTCCAAATTCTAGACCTCCAATCTGCACATGGTCAAGAGACCAAAGGAAACAGCATCAGGCATCTTGGACTGTCTTACATGAGAACCAACCATACAACCACAATCTCCTGCCTACCCTCCACAGTAGCAACATTAGAGTGAAGGAATGTGTGAAGTAGATGGAAACATTGAGAACTTGAAAGTGTAAAAGACAATGAAACTCATCATGAACTTCAAGGTCAGGAGATAAATGAATTACAACACTGTATCTGAAAGAACAAAATGCTGGGGCTCCTGATGTTCCTGGATGACTCCCAAAATTTGAACCACATTATTCACCACCTCTATATACCGCAACTGGCATAGGAAGCACAGGTCAAGGTCTGGGAACTTTGCAGATGCCTATCCTCCCAGCTACATCTATGATTTCAGAGAACAGTACTTTTCATGGTTAGAAAAAAAAGTTTGTATTTAATCTATAATAATCTGTGGTTCTTCCAGGTTAAAAAAAAACAACAACAAAAACGAAGAAAAAGAAATGATAGAAACCAAAAGTTAGATCAAGAGACCCTGAAAGTGTTTTGAAATGGAAACCATTGCCACACCACTTTGCACGCACCCAATCTGTCTTCAGGCTCAAACACCACAAATCTTTTAACCACTCAGCTGCTGCTGAGCCACACAATGACTTCTTATCTTGATTTTTTAAATGTCTATTAATCATTTTTATAACACAATAGAAATACAAAGCATAATGCAATTTGACTAATTAAAGTCAACACTTTATTCCAGTTTTCTTAGTTTTTACCTAATTTTCTCTTTCTGTTCCAGGATCACATCCAGGATGCCACATTACATTGAGTTGTCATGTTTCCTTCGGCTCCTCTTGGCTGTGACACTTCCTTAGAGTTTTCTTATTTTTGACGACCTTGGCCCTTTTGAGGAATGTGGTCAGGTGTTCTGTAGCATGTCCCTCATTTGGATTTGTCTGACAACTTTCTCAATTAGACTGGGGTTATGGGTTTTGGGGAAGACCAAAAAGGCAAAATGACTTTCTCATCACTTACATAAAAGGTACATACTATCAATATGACTTATCACTATTGGTGTTAAGCTTGGTTACCTGGCCGAGGTAGTATTTGCCAGAGTGCTCCACTGCAAAGTTACTCTTTTCCCTCTTTTCCATATCATACACTTTGGAAGGAAGTCACTATGTAAGCACCCCTCACCCCTTTTGAAAATATCTTACTGCTTTCCTTTAAATCAAACAAAGTCACTCCCTTCCATCCATCTACCCACTTATTAAAAACTGTACCAGGCATTGAAACATTGTCAGGATGCTGTATTGTAAATCTGCAGAACTTGGGAATGGAATCTAATTGCAAGACGAATGGGATACACATATGAGAGTCTAATAGAATTAATAGAATACAGGATCATTACAGCACACATTTATGGAGATGTGTTGCCAAAAGGCTAATTGGCAATTTCAGATTTTCCTCTTCAAATATTCTCTGAAGTCATCAGTGTCTAAGTTCATTATTTCTTCTGTTAATGAGGCTCTTGATCATAATGTTCCAGGTTGTAGTGATGCTTCTACACCCTTATTGTGCAAGCCTACAGCAATCCCCAACTGACTGCTGGTTTTTACTATATTTCCTTGGTTTCCTCAAGCAATTATAAAGTTTCCAGCAGTATCACTCGCCAGCCATTTTCGAGCCATTAAAAATATAAACCATTACCCAGAATTTAGACTAATGGGCCAGTTGGATAATTCCAATTTTCACACTGAAAAAAAAATGCAGCAAGGCCTATCATCTATGCCCTTAGAGTACTCTGACACTTACCAGCAGGGTAACTAGGGGTAAGCTGTTAATGTCTTAGTCTACTTCCTCTACTGTAAAGTGAAGTTATAAGACTACTGACTTTATTTGGATATTTTGATCTGGGATTAAGTCCAATGTTTTCTTTTCTAATCTTTATCAATTCTCTATCCTGATTTGTTACTTATAGTATTTTTAAGATTCAGAAATTGAGAAACAAGTGAGTTTTTTTATTATTTAAAAGATATGCTTTTGCTCCATGTATCGTTTTGGCTGAATCTCAGGTTTTGATAGGTGAATTTCCTAGTGTTATGAAATTCTAAAAAGCCTATTGCTTAGTTCCTGTTTAACACAAGGCTTATTTAGAACAGTTGGATTTTCTCTTGCTTCTTTTTTTTTTTTTTAAAGATAAGAGTTTCGCTCTTGTTAACCAGGCTGGAGTGTATTGGTGCAATCTTGACTCACTGCAACCTCCACCTCCCAGGTTCAAGTAATTCTCCTGCCTCAGCTTCCCAAGTAGCTGGGATTACAGGCATGCACCACCACACCTGGCTAATTTTTGTATTTTTTAGCAGAGACAGGGTTTCTCCACGTTGGTCAAACTGGTCTCAAACTCCCAACCTCAGGTGATCCACCCGCCTCAGCCTCCCAAAGTGCTGGGATTACAGCCATGAGCCACCGCACCTGGCCTGGTTTTCCCTTGCTTCTAAGTAAAAGAAAATTTTGGTTTTCTTTTTAAAATGCATCTTTTAAAAAAAAATTTGTTTTTAAAAAGAAGTAGGTTTTTATTTAATTTTGTTCACAACGTGCTCTTTTCTGGTTCTCACTTTCATTTATTACTTTTGACACAAAACAGAATTGTATGAACTTACCAATGATACGAAGAAAAATAAACATTTTATTTTTCTGGCTAAATATGTGATGCTCAAATGAATTAGGTAAAGCTCTGGAAGATAACTTATGGTCCAACCAAGTACTACCTCTTTCCCATTTAGAAGGTATTTGTATGTCATATTATCTATTGTTACTGCCAGGAGCCACTTACCAAACTAAAACAAGATATTTAATATTTTTTAGATATTCAATCCTTTCAATTAACAATTTTCCACAAGGACTCAAGGACTGTACAAACTTCTGTTAAAATAAGAGCCTTAATTTGCAACCAAAGTACCTGAACATGTTCTATTACTCCCCCAACTTCTATAATCCTCCATAAATTTGAAACATAAAACCTAAACCTGGATTACAAACATTTCCATCTCAGGAAGTTTGAAGCCAATGACTTGACAGTATTAATGTATTTCTCCATCTGTCTCATACACACTGAACTTGTGAGATTTCATGCTACGATGTTTTGTCGATATGCTTATATCTCTAAGGAAAAATCTCTGAGATTGGGCTTCTCTGGCTTCCCAGTTACACAGAGATTTATAAATAAAAAAATGTGATGACAAAGCCTAAGATCAATTTTTTTATTAGTTTCTATAATGCTTGATAAGATTACACAAGCATTTATCAATCAGGTAAAAATCAAATGTGAAAATACTCTTTGCTAAATCCATTGAAGATTGTTAAGTACCCCCTAGAAATGACACTAACTCCAGGGTAAACTCATTTCAGACTGATGTATTTACTGATAAAAATGTTAATGGCCGGAGGCTGTAGTTCACACCTGTAATCCCAACCCTTTGGAAGGCTGAGGCAGGTGAATCACAAGGTCAGAGGTTTGAGACCATCCTGGCCAACATGGTGAAACCCCATCTCTACCAAAAATACAAAAATAAGCTGGGTGTGGTGGCACACGCCTGTAGTCCCAGCTACACAGGAAGGTGAGGCAGGAGAATCACTTGAACCCAGGAGGGGGAGGTTGCAGTGAGCCAAGATCATACCACTGCACTCCAGACTGGCGACAGAGCAAGACTCTGTCAAAAAAAAAAAAAAAAAGAAAGAAAGTTAATAACATCTATCAGAACATTAAAAAATTCCATGTCAAAGCATGAAAATTTTCCACTTCAGGGAAAGCCTAGGAGTTTATCAATAACTAATCATTTAGATGGGTCAGAGCTGTTTAAAACATTTTGTAAAATATTTTATTTAAAATTTTAAATAAGGTATTCATTAGGTTTGATTTAAATTCATCTTTATAAAGAAGCGAATATCTAATACTATATTGACTTTACTTTTTCTGGCTTTCATCAACATGCTTTGTGAGTACACCGTTGTTTTTCTCAAAGCATTTACTCTAACCAGCTAATTTCTTTTCTTACCTTAAACTTCTACTCTTTGGGGGTTTTTATGGCCATGAGCTACTACCTACACATATCGCAAAATTAATGTTTCTCTTCTATTCTTGCTCTTAAAGGATTTAGTGGGGTTTTTTTTCCCCCCTATGTTTTAAATGCAGCCCAAACCCTGTTTCAGTACTCTGCTGAGATTGGAGGGATGATAAGGTTAGACTGATATATTTGATTAAAATTGTCTTACAGCTGTGATGTAAAAAAGATTATGAATTCCCTGGAATCCCGAGCGTGTAACAAGTATGAACTAGTTCACAACACCCATGGTGCAAATGTGTCAAGCACTCCATTATTCTCCAAATTAAATTAAATCCTACTCAAGATGCCATGTATCATATTGGCTGGAAATCCATTTTTACCTCTTGGAGCTCCCCTACTTGTATGCTCTTAAGAATTCCAGTGGCTAATGCATTCCTAAAGGAGGTCTGGTGTCTCCCAGACTACAGTACTTCAGCTGCCACTGAGCTCTGGTACCTGATTCCCTGTCTGAGGCTGGTCTTCCTCCATCTGTCCAGGCCTGCTACTTCAGGCTGTATTCTTTGTCCCTTCCTAGCCCCAACTCCTGGCACGGGTCAGCACAACTCTTCAGAGGGGAAACACTCCACTGCCTATGCCACTTCTTTAGTGCTATCTTTAGACCACAGGGTCCCTAAGCAGCTCCCCCTGGCTACAGGACTTAGTGCCAAGTCTTTTCAAGAGCTTAGTCTTTCTGTTCATGGACACAAGTTTGAAAGAGCTTAAAGGAAACCCATGTGTGGCATGTGGGCACTATTGATGTGCTGTGGCTGTGTCTAACATTCATTCATCATTCAAGGGCATTCGGAAAGTACTCACTAAGCCTCTACTATCTGCCAGGCATAATTGAAGGCGTGGGTACACCATAGTAAACATGACTAAGAAGCATTTAAATAGAATTCCATCTTAAGTGAGTTTTGTCCTACTAAGTAAAGAAAAAGTAAATCCTCTTTAGATCTGTTCTTGCCTCCCAACTACATCCTCCACACTACTGTGTGAACAATTACTTAAAAATGAATAGTATATCTTCACACATTTAAAATAAGAATATTTATTCTTATTTGCTTTCATTATTGCATCAGATTCCCCACCGGTATTAAGTGTCCACCCTTCAACTTTTATAATAGTTCAACTTCTTAAAAGATTTTATTTCCCTTCCCTCAAAATTCTCTATCTCCATAGACTGTCTCCAAAAATGGAACACCCATACTCCTCTCTAAGAACAACCCACCATCTAGGCTTCTAACCTCATTCTTTCATGTCTAACATTTTACTTCTACTAATTTATCTTCCTCCTCCCTTCCCTTCTCCCTCCCTCCTTCTCTCTCTCCTTTGCTCCTCACCCCACAAATGCACTCTTCTTACCTACAAACAACTTCCCATTCTCAGCCTGGTTTCCTCTTCAAGCTTCCACCTCAACTTTCTCCTTCCCTTCAATATCAGATTTCACCCTGTCCTCTAAGCAATCTGAGCTTTGCCCAGTCCCTGTAAAAGTCTCCCAGTGCAACTCTTACCCTTTAAGTTCCAACCAATATTCCCCAGTGTGGTCTATGCTATGCTATGCCCACATTTTGATCAGACTAAAGAATTCAGTTAGAAATACATTTAGGAAATATGTTTGTGCCAATACTAAATAACCTTCTTAAATATTCAAAATACTTAAAGTCCATAACAAACCCTAAGAAGGCCTAAAAGAATACAGACAACTTTTATTCAACATTTCCAAAATCTATAATGACCACAGAACAATTTTCCCCATTGATATTTACATTCTGCAGAACTAGACTCATGTGGTCAGCTATCAAAACACTTCCCGAAGTTTCTGGCAAGCTATTTTGATTATAGTGGCAATAATTCTTGTTAAAAAAATAAATCCCCAATCCTGCTCACACATTCAACTGACTTCTTTATATCTCTATACAGATGTCCTACCAGTCCCTCAAACATATGTCAAACCAAAACTAAATGTAACACCTCCCAGCTACTCTCTGCCTTTGTCCTGTGTCCTCATAGTGAAGATGAACTGGTCACATCTCCCTTATAAATCACCTGTAATATTATTCTTTGTCTTATAACTACATAGACACTCACTAGTCTTTGTTTTTGTTTTTGTTTTAGGAAGGGTGTTTAGTTCATTCTCATGATGCTATAAGGAACTGCCTGAGACTGGGTTATTTATAAAGGAAAGACATTTAATTGATACACAGTTCCACATGGCTAGGGAGGCCTCAGGAAACTTACAATTATGGCAGAAGAAAAAGCAAACAAGTTCCAGGGGAGCATGAGTGGGAAAGCCCCTTATAAAAAGGGAAAAGCCTCTTATAAAACTCTCAGAACTCATGAGAACTTACTCATTATCATGAGAACAGCATGGAGGTAACTGCCCCATGATTCAATTACCTCCCTTCGGGTCCCTCCCATGTCATGTGGGGTTCATGGGATCCACAATTCAAGATGAGATATGGGTAGAGACACAGCCCAAACTATATCAAATGGGGTCATATTTTATTTATCTTTGCATCCTCTTCTACCTTAAACCTAATCATATTCCAAATTACTAATTTATACTTTTTTATTTTAAGAAGAAATCATATTACACAGACGTACAAACACTTGTTTTTTTGGTGAGGGTGGATTATAAAAATGTTCATCAATTTAATTGTAATGTTTTCGCAGATGTATACATCTGTAATAGTGAATCAAATTGTACAATTTAAATATGTGAAGTTAATTTTAAATCAATTATATATCAATAAAGTTATGTAAAAAACACAAAACTCTTAATATCCTTGGAATATAAAAGAATTTGCTAATTTATTTTTTATTTATTTTTTTTTTTTTTTGAGACGGAGTTTCACTTGTTACCCAGGCTGGAGTGCAATGGCGCGATCTCGGCTCACTGCAACCTCCGCCTCCTGGGTTCAGGCAATTCTCCTGCCTCAGCCTCCTGAGTAGCTGGGATTACAGGCACGTGCCACCATGCCCAGCTAATTTTTTGTATTAGTAGAGAAGGGGTTTCACCATGTTGACCAGGATGGTCTCGATCTCTTGACCTTGTGATCCACCCGCCTCAGCCTCCCAAAGAAGAATTTGCTAATTTGATAAAAAGTTTATATCAAAAAAATTCCTACCAAGATCATAGTTAATGATAAAATATTTTTTTGCTTTGAATACTGCATATTTTTGTATTTAAATGGATTTTGGGAGAACAGGTGGTATTTGGTTACATGAGTAAGTTCTTTGGCGGGATTTCTAAGATTTTGATACACCCATCAACCAAGCAGTGACCACTGGACCCAATGTGTAATCTTTTATCCCTCACTCTCCCTCATCCCTTTCCCCTAAGTCCCAAAAATCCACTGTGTCATTCTTATGCCTTTGTGTCCTCACAGCTTAGCTCCCACTTATGAATGAGAACATACAATGTTTACTTTTCCATTCCTGAGTTACTTCTCTTAGAATAGTGGTATCCAGTTCCATCCAGGTTGCTGCAAATGCCATTATTTCATTCCTTGTTACGGCTAAGTGGTACTCCATGGACCATGTATACTACATTATCTTTATCCACTCATTGATTGATGGGCATTTGGGCTGGTTCCACATTTTTGCAATTGCAAATTGTATTGCTATAAACATGCACATGCAAATATCTATTTCGTATAATGACTTCTTTTACTCTGGGTAGATACCCAAGAGTGAGACTGCTGGATCAAATGGCAAATCTACTTTTAGTTTTTTAAGGAATCTCCACATTGTTTTCCATAGTGCAAACATCTGTTTTGAATCCACACCACCTAAGTTACATCCTGAATCAGTCCTTATCATCTTTGTTAGCTTGGCAAGCGGCTTAGCATCTCTAAATCTCAATTGTATCTCTAAACCTGTTTTCCCATCTGAAAATGTAAAATTAAATCATCCACCTCAAAGAGTGGTTGTCAGGATTCACTGAAATAATGTATGTAATATACTTAACCACAATGTCTAACTTACGTTAACCATTAAATACCTTGTGTCATTCTTATTAGCTCACCCAATTAATGTGAACAAAACCGTAGCTACTAAAATCATGTTTCAACAAGTGGGACTTCAGGTACAAAGTATTTTTAGCTACTAAAACAATAATTCACTTTAAATGTCTAGGATTAGTTGATTTTTTCAATCATTTACAATTCGTTTGTGGTCAGTTAAGCATTGAGCCATTAACAATTATGCCTTTCCTTTAGCAAATCTCTAGTTATTTTAGCTCTTTATACTGGTTTGCTTAACCCCTCTACAATTTTAAGTGAACAATTATTTTGTCATTATTATAGTAACTATTTTATCTAACCAGTAGATAATCTTTATGTAAACCCATAATCCATAATTTTGGAAGCGATATATCAGGAAAATACGAAGCCATTAAAATATGTGTGTATGTGTGTCTGTGTGTGTATATATATATATTTCTGAGACAGAGTCTCGCTGTGTTGCCCAGGCTTGAGTGCAGTGGCGTGATCTCACCTCACTGCAACCTCTGCATCCCAGGTTCGAGCGATTCTCATGTGTCAGCTTCTCAAGTAGCTAGGATTACAAGCAGGGCTCGTAACCACACCTGGCTAATTTTTTGTATTTTTAGAGACAGGGTTTCTCCATGTTGCTCAGGCTGGTCTCAAACTCCTGGCCTCAAGTGATCCACTCATCTTGGCCTCCCAAAGTGCTGGGAGTACAGGCATGAGCCACCATGCTTAGCCTCATTAAAAATATTTTATGACAAAGGATAAATGCTTGAGGTGATGGATACCCCATTTATCCTGATGTGACTACTATGCATTGCATGCCTGAATCAAAATATTTCATGTAACCCATAAATATATACACCTGCTATGTAACCACAAAAATTAAAAACTTTTTTAAAAATTATGAAAACTATAGACATAGGAAAGTCTTCAAGGGTAACAAGTAGGATAAATACAATATTATACTATGATAGCATTGTTATTTAAAAACACACACACAAGTGCCATTTTTTCCAGTAATAGTATTTAAATGAATACATATTACAAAACATTAGAATAAAAGTGCATTATTACACTTTCAAATTGCATAAGGCCATTCGTAATAGATTACAGGTGGCTGCAAATTCTTTGGTACTCCTCCGTTTGAGAATGGAGTCTAAGTCCTCTTCCCTTGAATCTGGACTTAGAGGACTTGCTTAACCAAAAGAATGCAGTACAAATGTGATATTCTTGGTCTTCGAAAGCTAAGTCATTAAGATGTTTTGAAGTTTCTGCCCAGTCCTCTTGGAATGGCTGCCCCAGAGGAAGACACCACAGTATAAGGAATCTGACTACCTGCCATGTTTCAGGAAGCCTAAGCTAGCCACATGAAATGGCTATATGGAAAGAGACATACCTAGTTAGCCTCCAGCTGTCCATACATGTCATGTCCAGACATGAAATCACAAGTCAGACATCAGACACATGAATGATTAAGCAGTCAGATGACATCAGCCTCAGCCATTATCAAGCTGCAACTCTATGATGCACCCCAAGGAAGAAGAGCCCAGCTAAGTCCTTCAAACCCTAGACCTGTGAGAGATCATCATAAATTAAGTTAAGCCACTAAGTTTTGACATGGCTTATTATGTAGTAATAGATAATCACACATCTGTTTCTGATCCTGCTGTTTTAATACACATTAATTCCTCAAATGAAATACAACATAACGTGTCATTTTAATTCTTATTATATAATTGTTTAAAATAATAAGGGAAGTCATATCATAAAATATCAGAGTACATTTTAAGTTTTATGATGCATCATGTTAATCTAAAATAGAATATTTTACATTAAAATAGAATAAACACACAAATATGTTTATGTACACAAGCGAATATATCCATAGAAAAGTACTGGAAGAACAGCAGTCAATCTTAGGTACAGAAGTTTTCAGTAATTTTGGTGTTTCTTTGTGCTTTTCTATGTTTTCTATAGTTTCTACATTGATTTACTTTTGGTCATTCCTGATGCTGTTTCCTTTGAAAAGCAAAATACCAGAAATTAGGACTCTGAACCAAAACCTTAAAACTAAGATCATTTAACACCCCTAATCTAGCACTTTAATTGTGGGTATAAACACACAGGGCTTAATTACAACCTTGTAGTTAGAATTAATGTGTTCTCCACCCATAAGCAAACAGGGAACTTCTTAACATGTTTCATACATGTCAAATGTTTTCATAAAATAAAAAAGGCAAAAATATCATTTAATCAAAACAAGAAGATAGACATTGAAACAAATATCAGATCATCTATTGTATTTTTTCCTAGCTGTTTTTCTCCTTTTTTTCCATTTCCCACTTTCTTTCTCAGCCACAATACATTGCTTGAAGAGAGAAGCCAGTTTCTTTCCACATACATGTAGTTCACATCCTTCTGTGAAATCCTTTGTACCTAAAACTTACCTTTGAAGAAAATTCACAAGTGAAAAAGAAGCCATTAACAGAATTCACTGAGTGCATCAACTATGATTATCTTTCATCTCTTGACTTGCCTAAGGAACTCTGGTGTTATAAACTGAAATACGGGTAGTCTTTTTCTAATAACGTGATGACTCCTCAGACTTGCTTCTTTTATTATTTTGCCTTTGATCAATGTGTCCAGCGTACAGAACATTTTGAAGTTATACCACCCACTCTGCCCTCACTTTCTATCGTGATAATTGTCTTTTCCTTCAATCATAAAATTTATGCTAATCAATTGGTTTTTTTTTTAAAAAAAATAGAAGATATCTTTATTTTTCTCTTTGTGCTTCTTACACTTACAACTCATGAAAGACAATGCTTTTTAATGTCTTCTTATTCCAACTTAAAATTTTAGTTTGATCCTCTTTGAATTCCTGACTTCCACCTAAGCTGCACAATCAGCTGAGAATTCTGGGGTTATAAGGAGGCAGTTAGGCTCCGAGTTAAAGTTTTCCATGAATTGGTTTACTTAAACTTCTCACTTGGATTCACTTTCCCATTATCAGAATTGTCCCCTCCCTAAATATCCCCTGCTTCCCTAACTTCAGCTACCTCTTATGACTCTTTAGATACTCATTTGTGGTTTAGAACATATGGAAGGATAGCAATACAAAAAGTGACTGGAAGGGCACGTGGTCAGTTCCTCCTTCTTGAATCACGTTTTCATGTGGCTTCCTGACACCATATTCCTTTGGTTTTGGTTTTCCTTCTTACCTCACTAGAAGCCCCTCTGCTTCCTTTGCTGAACCCCTGTCTTCTTCCTGACTTCTACGTGACGGGACGTATCAGCCTCAGGCCCAAACCACTTTATCCACATTCAGTCTCACTCTGGTCTCATTCACTCACCTGTAATTTTAAACACCGTCTCCCAAATTTACATCTCCAGCCTAACTTCTCCCCTAAATTCCAAATTCATTATCTCCATCAGACTATTTGGCATCTCCAGGTGAAGATTTTTTTTAATCTAATGTTATTTTCTAAATTTATAACACATTTATACAAATCCAAAGTTAAACCTATATAAGAAAATGTATTCAGAGAATGCTCACTTCCATTTACCTATTCCTTTCCTCCCTCTATAGATAACCGTTTCTACTAGATTTTGATTTAAGTCACCATCATTCCTTTTATAAATAAAAGCATAGATACTAGCAAATAACTGAAATAAAGCAACTGAATATAAAATAGAGATAATAGCACACAGACAAATTATTTTTAGTGGCTATAGAATAGAGTATTTTGACTGTCTATACCTAGTAGAATAAATTCTAAGGATAAATACAGCTGTAAAGAAAGCTTATATTTCACAAAGCATTCTCAACGGTAATATCAGTATATTATGTGAAATTAAATTTTATGCTGTAGAAAATACATTCTGAAACCATATTTTAAATATTATAGGATATGTATTTTGAAACTATATATTTTGTAGAATAGAGCAAATAATAATTACTTAAGAGAAAACAGGCTGGGCACAGTGGCTCAAGCCTGTAAGCCCTGCATTTCGGAAGGCTGAGACAGAAGGATCACTTGAGGTCAAGAGTTTTAAGTCCAGCCTGGCCAACATGGTGAAACCTCATCTCTACTAAAAATACAAAAAATTAGCTGGGCATGGTAACGCATGCCTATAGTACCAGCTTCTCAGGAAGCTGAGGCAGGAGAACAGCTTGAACCTAGGAGGCAGACATTGCAGTGAGCCAAGACTGCATCATTGCACTCCAGCCTGGATGACAGGTAAGACTCCATCTCAAAAAAAAAAAAAAAAAAAGAAATCATATAAAGTCTCTCCAAGGTTAAACTTAAACTGGAAATATCAGTATCACTTCATGACTTTTTTTCTTTGCAAAAATACGTATTTCCTGGCTCTATCCACTAAAAAGGCTTCCAAGTCATGATAACTCAATAACAATAAGGATCATAAGGGCCTGGACTTCTGCCTCTAACCATCATTCCCCACTTCAAGGAAGTAGGACTCCTTAGATGAATGACTGGTATATGGGGAAGGAAATATGCAAAAGAAACCTTTTGAGCAAGGAAACTATCTACGAGTAATGGGATCATGTTACAAGAGAAACATGAAAGGGTTTCCACTGGCTAAAGATTAAAATTTTTTAGTATCTAAAGGGATAATGAATGTAATTGTTTGAAACACATTGAATATATAAATCCATATGTTCATAGGATGAAAATAAAGATGGAAAGCAAGTTAGTTCAATGGTCACCACTGACGGTAACTAGGGCACAAACTACTTACTCTGAAATTAACATTTAAAGGGAAAGAATTAAATATTTATCCTGTGTATCCTAGGTAAACTCCTTTTCCAGGTAACCAAATAGCCTAGTTGCTAAGAAAAAAGTTTTTCCTTGCAGAAAAATTCCAGCTAATGAGGCAAGAATGATAGAGTTAGAAAAGTATCTTTTGGTAACTCCTAGTAAAATAATTAAGAAAGTCAGCATGCACCAATGAAACAATTAGATTAAAAGATAATGGGAAAGTTAACAATGAAGGGATTGCACTGTCACTAACCACCTGAACCCACTGCTGAATTCCAATGTCACTAAAGTGGACAGAGCCAGACACGGTGTGCCTCCTGATGTAATGCAAAATGAAATTCACAGCACCACACCTATGTAGCATTCTTGCCCAAAAAGCAGAACCTGAATCTAATTGGGGCTTTAGAGCTAACTTTCCAGTTTACAGGAAAAAATAGGGGCTAAAGAAACATGTGAAATAATCCAAAAAACTGAACCAACAAATTCAGAACATGGACATTCCATGGGACAAACTGCCACATTTCTTCAACAAATCACTGTTGGTTGATGGGTAGGAGATGCAAAAAGACTACTGTCAGATAGAATATCTACAACTTAATTATATTCTAATTAGAAGAAATCAACTATAAAAAGACATTTTCAAGACAATCAAGGAAATTTGAAGGTGGACTTACTATTGAACAATACCATGGAATTATTGTTAATTTTTTTAGGTAGTATAAAAGCACTGTAGTTATGTAGGAAAATATCCACACATTTTATAGCTGCACTCTCTAATATGTAGAGATACATGAAACAAGTATGGCACGATCTTAAAATTGCTAATTCCAAGTCGGGGGTGAAAAAGTGCTCATTTTACTATTCTCTCTATTTTTGTGCATGTAGGAAAGCTTTCGTAATAAAAATATTTAATGGCAAACTCTACAAAATAATCAAAGCTCTAACTTAAATTTAACATTAACTCTTCTTCTGCCCCAACTAGGGACTGCTGCAAGCTGGTGGCTTACAGTTGTAGAAAAAGTTATTGTCCATCTTCTCTTTTTGCCTGTCTATAGTTTTCTTCCTCCTTCGGCTGGCCAACAGGTTTCCCATCTCCACTAAGGGCAGAGCAAGGAGAGGGTTGAGTGAGGTCAGAACTGAGAAGAGGTTGGAAAGGTTCTTACTTGACTGGTCTGCCATAAGATGGCTTTGTTCTCTAGGTCCTTGGCTGAATCACTCTAGTGGAATTTAAGTCTCCACAGAGGTCTCACTGCAGGGCCCATCAACTTCAATCCTAACATGCAGGGATTGCTTCTCTTTCAGTTGACTAATCTAAATCTCCCTCAACTTCAGCTTCTGACAGTATGCCCACAGCAATGTACTCCTGGGCTCCCCTTTTCCTGACAGGCTGCACTCTGGGCAGGATCCCTTTAAAATGACCTCAGATTAACATCTTTATCAGGGGTTTCACAGCCAGCCCCAGGGCTCACTTCCATTTGCCCTGCTGTGGGAGGTGATACAGTTCAACCCAGACTCTGACCTCCATCCTACTACCATAGGCCACCTTAGCTCCCTTTGAAATTGATCAGGACTTTTGTCATCATTGTCTTGAAGCAGAAATCATACTCTCCAAGGGGTTTTGTTGAAGCGCTTCTCACCATACTTAAGGTGATGCACAGACATACATTGAAGGGCAGAGGGACAGGGGATGCTCACAGCACCCCCACAGTTCTCCCAATATAAATTCTCCTCAGAAAATCCTCTCTCAGATTTTACTCTTGAATTTTTCATACTCAATGTAAGTGAGAGGATTCAAAAGTTATATAATTGGTTTGTTATATTCTTTGAAATTTTGTGTTTGAATAATTTTTCACAACTCACTTTGACATCTACTTGTTGGTGCTTCATTTGAAAATTCCAGTGTAAAATAAAAGTATGAATATATCATCATCAGGAGGTCAAAATGGCTTTTCCCTTTTTTAAAGTAACCCAGAAACCATACCCTCTGTCAAATGGGTACACTTCAACAAAGTAGTCCATAATGGCTAACTTGCTTATTATTATTTTAATTAACAGCAACAGTAGTGTGGTGGTTTTAAAATATGGAGCCACAATTTTTTCACACTTCTTCATTGAAAGGTGGGCTATTTGTCCCCACTTCTTAAATCTAGGCTCTATGGCCACTTGACCAACAAAATATAGTAGAACTTAATACTATATTTACTTCTAGCAAAGACAGGCTAGCTTTCAGGCCCAAGTCTTTAAAAACCAGCAGCATCCACTTCTGGTCTCTTGCACCACTTGCTCAATGACTGCTCATGACACCTAGTTGCCCCACAGAGTGCTCACATGGAGAGGAACTAAGAGCCCGCATCAATTTGCCAGCCATCTTGAAGAAGACATCTTGGAAAATGATACTCCAGCCCCAGGTGGGATGCCCCAGGAACCTTGTATACAGCAGAGACAAGTTGCCCCCACCAAACTCTACCCAAATTACAGATTCATGAGCAAAATAAGTGGTTAAGTCATTAATTTTTAGAGCAGTCAGTTATGCCTAAAGCACACACATATAATTTGGGACTCCTCTTCAAGCAGAAAAGTAAAAAAGCAAAATTGTTAGGGGCTGAAACTTGAGCTTTAGCAGCTTCAAGGTAAACTTAAATCTTCTTCAGGCTTCTAGAAGAAGAAAAAGGAGCTAAGAAAAAAAAGGTATCATTTAGGCAGCCAAATCATTAATAATCTGAATTTTATGTGTCACAGTATTAGCTAATACTGGCTAACTTTACCAAGTGCTATATGCTGTTCAAAGTCCACGTCTTATACTCTTAACAAAATTCTAAATACACATTTTCTATTAACAAAGAAATCTTACTAATAGTCACATAAGGAAAGATCATTTTCAAAGTCATTATAGCTATCTATCACATTAAACAAAGAAATCTTACTAATAGTCACTAATAGGAAAGATAATTCTCAAAGTCACTAAACCTATAGCATCTATCACATTAAAAATACCATTAAATGAAAAGTGCACATTTTACTGTCTTCTCTCCATAATCAAACTCAGTCTCTTAGGGGCAGCATAGTTTGCTATTTTCAACACTAATGAATAGGAAAGCCCTTATACCTAGTGATTAACTATGTAATAAGAATGGTCATATTATATACAATTTTCACAGTGATTTACCATTTACAAGGTAATTAGTTGTAGGCCCAGATGTTATTTGTGGCTATCATGACACTTCAATAGAACAACAGTAATGAAAACATGCAAGTATGGGGTCCTAATTCTATGCTTACATTCATCTCCCGTGCTGAAAGAAGTGTGCCGGGGAGGGAGGGAAAGGTTTTTGGTAGCTAGAAAAGTAGGGATGGAATTTCCAAATGTATGGTGCTATGAAATCATTAGGATGCTAAAATATCACTAAAAATCATTATAAAACAAGTTTTGAGGCTGTAATAAAATGTGAAAGCAGAAATCACCAGCTCAATGTTTTTTTCAAACTCATGTTAGAGTGCTTCAATAAAAAAAGAATGAATTAATGACCAATACCCAATATATGTCACCCAGGAATATTACTGAGAAATAAAAAATGAGATGAAGCAAAATCCCTTGGAAGCTAAAACAGTTTCAGGAAAGTCTATTAATCATATATTATACTAAGGTCTCAACTACTAGGTATGCTACTGACTTATATAAGCTACAGCATTCTAGTCACCTGAAAACACGAACAATTTCCAAAGTTTCCTGATTTACTATTAAATACTGTGCAAAACTGCCACACAATGATCAAATTGCTTTACAATAATACTCAAAGGTTGTTTCCAATTATTTATACTTTTGGTAGCAAAAGAAAAAAATCCTAGATAAGTTTTAGAAATATATTTATTATACTGATGTTTTCAATGTAACACTATTCAATGAAAATATCTAATACAGATGTATTTATGATTATACATTTATTTATATTAGAAAATTTAAGCTAAGAAGTGAATTCATTTTAAATTAAGCCAGGCATGGTGGATTGAATCTGTGATCTCAGCTACTTGGGAAGCTGAAGCAGGAGGATCACTTGAAGACAAGTTTGAGACCAGCCTGGGCAACACAGAAAGACCCTGTATTAAAAAAAAAATTCATTTTGTTTTGTTTTTAATTAGCTGGCAGCTAATTAAATTAGTCCCAGCTACTTGGGAGAATGAGGCAGGAGAATCTCTTGAATCCAGGAGCTCAAGGCTACAGTGAGCTATGTTGACACTACTATACTCCAGCCTGGGTGACAGAGTGAGATCCCATCTCTAAAAAAAATTCTCAAAGTAAAAGAGTGGAGTAAGATTCACCAATAACAGAAAATAAAAAAGAGCAGGAGTCACCATCCTTATATCAAATAAAACAGACTTTAAACCAATAAAAGTTAAGAAAGACAATGAAAGGCATTACATAATGATAAAGGATACAATCTGACAAGAAGCTTTAGTTCTCCTAAATATATACACACCCAATCCCGGTGCACCCAGATTTATAAAACAAATTCTTCTTGGCCTAAGAAAAGACTTCAGACAACTACAGTAAAATAGTGGGAGACTTCAACATTCCACTGACAGTGTTAGACAGATCATCAAGGCAAACAACTAACAAAGAAACTCTGGAATTAAGCTTAACACCTAAGCAATTAGACCTAATAAACATCTACAGAACACTCCACCCAACAACCACAGAATATACATTCTTCTCATCTGCACACAGAACGTATTCTAAAATCAACCACTTGCTTGGTCAGAAAGCAAGCCTCAATAAATAAAAAACAACTGAAATCATATGCCAAGTACACTTTTGGACCACAGTGCAATAAAAATGGAAAGCAATACCAAGAAAATCTCTCCAAACTACATAATACATGGAAAGGAAACAACTTACTCCTGAATAACTCCTGAGTGAACACTGAAATTAAAGCAGAAATGTAAAAATTATTTGAAATTAATGAAAAGAAGACACAACTTACCAAAATTTCTGGGATGCAGCGAAAGCAGTGTTAAGAGGAAAGTTAATGGACTGAAAAACACCTTAATAAATAAGTTAGAAAGGTCTCAAATCAAAAATATAACTTTGCACCTAAAGGAACTAGGAAAAAAAGAAGAAACAAATCCCAAAGCTATCCAAAGAAAAGAAATAACTAAACGTAAAGAACTTATCAAAATTGAGATGTGAAAATTTATACAGAAGATTAATGAAACCAAGAATTAGATCTTGGAAAATAAATAAATAAAATTGACAGACCCTGGTTAGATAAAGAAACAAGAGAAGATCCAAATAAACACAATCTGAAATTACAAAAGTTATATTACGAAAGTTGTATTTTTTTACAACTGATCCCACAGAGAAAATCATCAGAGACTGCTATGAACAACTCTGTGCACTCAAATTAGAAAATTTAGAGGAAAATGATACATTCCTGCAAGCACAAAATCTCCTAAGATTGAATCATGAAGAGAATGAAACCCTAAACAGACCAATATCAACTTCTGAAATTAAATTAGCAAAAAGAACCTACCAACTAAAACATGCACTGGACCACATGGATTCACAGTTGAACTCTACCAGATGTACAAAGAACTGATATAAATTCCGCTAAAAAGATTCCCCAAAATCTACACAAATGGTCTCCTCCCTAACTCATTCTATGACGCTAACATCGACCTGATATGCTTCTATATCTAGAAAATCCTAGACTCCATGAAAAGGCTCCTAGAATTAATAAACAATTTTAGTAAACTTTCACAACACAAAATCAATGTACAAAAATCAGTAGCATTTCTATATACAAACAAAGTTCAGGATGAAAGTTAAATCAAGAACATAATCCCATTTACAATAGCCACAAAGAAAATGAAATACCTAGGAATACAGCTAACCAAGGAGGTGAAAAATCTCTACAAGGAAAGCTACAAAACATTACTGAAAGAAATCAGATGACACAAATGAAAAAACATTCCATGCTCATAAATTGGAAGAATCAATGTCATAAGAATGTCCATACTGACCAAAGCAATTTACAAATTCAATGCTATTCCTATCAAACTACCAATATCATTCTTCACAGAATTAAAAAAAAAAAAAAAAAAAAAAACCTCTGAAATTAACATGGAACCAAAAAAGAGCCTGAATAGCCAAAGCAATCTCAAGCAAAAGGAGCAATGCTGGATGTGTCACACTACCAGACATCAAACTATACTATAAAGCCACAGTAGCCAAAACAGCTTGGTACTGGTACAAAAGTAGAAATACAAACCAATGGAACAAAGTAGAAAACAGAATAGAAATAAAGCTGCATACCCACAACCATCTGATCTTTGACAAGGCCAACAAAAACAAGCAATGGGGAAAAGACTCCCTATTCAATAAATGGTGTTGGGATAAATGTGTACTCATGCACACACGCACATGTGCACAGACACATGAATTAACCACATCTGACAAATTATGCTTTAGTAAATGGGACTCATTTTTTACTTAAATTGCAGTTCTCAATCAAGTGATTTAAAAAAAACAACATTTTACAACTTCAGTAATTTGTCTCAGAAGGAAACAATAATTTATTTCTCATTATGGCAGTTCATCCAACATAGAGTCATAGACTGCAATAATGATGTTTCAGTCAGTAATGGACCACGTATATGATGGTGGTCCATAATATTATTACACTGTATTTTTACCATACCTTTTCTAGGTTTAGGTATGTTTAGATACACAAATTGTTACCTTGGTGTATTAATTACCTACAGTATTCAACACAGTAGAATGCTGCAAAGGTTTGTAGCCTAGGAGCAACAGGATATACATATAGCCTAGCTGTGTGGTTGGTTACATCATCTAAAGGTGTGTATAAGTACACTCTCTTATGTTTGCACGACGACAAAATCACCTAACAACACATTTCTCAGAAGATATCCTAATCATTAAGCAATGCATGACTGTAATTTAGATACGTCTCCATCAAAAAGACAGAAGCCATCACGGAATGGATTCAGTGGTCATCAGATAATATTCAATCACATTTCTGATTTTCTTAAGAAAGGAAGTATGGTATTGGCCAGCATAATGACTGAGAAGAAAACTGTGAATTGGAAAGCATTACTTTGTTTCCTCACAATTTGATGGCCTTAAATGTCTTACTTAATTAGCAGATCCACACAAGGAGAGATCTAAGTGAAACCTTCAAGCCATCTGTGATACATTTGCCCCATAACTTCAACCTGAGTTTAACAAGATATAAGAAGAAAGGGGACAGATTCCTTTTAAATGACACCGGTCTGTTTTATCCATCCTTCCTGGCAGGTGAGGAAGGGCATCAATACATTCTCTGATGCATCCTTCCTCCTATCCAGTCCATTCTAATTCCACTTTCCCCCAATTACTTTATTTTCTCCTCTCTCACAGTACAGGAGACCCTTCCCTTTCCCAAGGTTAGTCCCAAAACACACATCCTATAGTCTCAATTTTTTTCCTTTGAAAATTGTTCCCTCTTTTTTCTCTACGTCCAGCACAGCAGCCCATATATATATGGTGAATGAATGGATGACTGGATGGATGACATATTCTTCAGAAGAACTTTATTTTATTTTATTTTATTTTATTTTATTTTATAGACATCAAACCTGCTAAAACACAGATGTCATGCAAAATGTCACCAAGTACTTCTGATACCTTCTTTAAATGCCTCCTTTATCCTTCATTTAACATTGTTTTGCTGCTACCCAAAACAAGAGCATATCAACACACATCCATAGTTACTGCCTTTATGAATTTGCGCTCTTCTGCCCATTCCAATTAGTCTTTTATAGATTACAAGAGAACAGTCTTCAAAAGACTATTTTTATATCAATCTGTTGTTCAGAAACTGACAGTGATTCCATAATGCCTAACAAGGATAGAGGGAAGCCCTAATGCTTGCTCTGAAAATCCAAACCAGTGCAAATGTCAGGGTAAGGATCTCCTAAAATCCTCTGCTCCATAAAAATAATGAGAAAACTAGCAAAAATTGTCAGAATCAATGCATGCAAAACTTTAGAAATTAACTAAGGGACTGCAGGATTCCAAGGAGCATTTATTAAAGAAAAACTGCTGAATCTCCAGGAAATCAGTGAACTTTATTACATTTAAACTTGACCTATTCCCATACAACTCTCCCAGCCTCCAAAGTCACCTTAAAAACTAACAGCCTGCTATCATAGTTAAAACCAGCAGCCTGGCAGCCACTGAAGGGAACAGAATGGGGTAGGAAAGCCATCAAAGCCCAATGCACAGAGTTGTCATTGTTTGATCTATCTGGTGGTTTCTTAGAAGACTTCACTCACCACAGTATCTTTATTTGACCTGACTCAAAATTTGCCCAGTGTATAAAAGGCTTTTCCTTAGAGGCACTTGTCAAAAATGTTCATAGGCAATTATTTAACAACAGCTGGGACAAACAATAAGCCAACTAAAAGCTTAAAAGGAAAGACTGAGCAATGAGAAGTTTACTGCAACTTTAAAAATCCTCTGACAAATTCCTAGAATCTAGAAGATGACACACAAGTATAAGGCTGTGCACATGTTCATGAAAAACCTGTAAAAGCCCCACATTCTCACCTCTGGCTGGCTTTGAGGCTGTGTGCAAAGAGGAAGTGAAGGTTAGGCAGAGCTGAAAACTTTCTGGGTGAATGCTAAAGGTATGCTTCAATGTGCACATGAAGGTCTCAAGCAAAAACTAAGAGACTTACTGTTTCCCAGGATTTAAGAAAATCTCTGTACAATCATTAGCTGACCACTAAGCTAACCAAGAAGAGTGCTCATACATACTCTTTGTTATGTGTGCAATGGCCACACATAACAAAGAGTACATACTTTAAAAAGACTTCAGAAAGTTCACTAAATGAACAACAACAAAAACAGCAAGAAAAACCCTAGGAAGAGGGAGAATATGAACTTCAAAGCCATACATTGTATTAGTTTAAAGGCCCAGTTTCTCAGAAAAGAAAATACCAAACATGAAATGAAACAAGAAAATACAAACAATACACAGGAAAAAAGTAATCAATAAAAATTGTTCCTGGAGAACACACCAGGCATTAGACTTACTAGACAAAGACTTTGTATCAATTGTTTTAAACATGTTCAAAGAACTAAGGGAAATCAAACAACAAAAAGTATAAAAATGATTTCTCATCAAATGAATGATATAAAAAAGCTATTTGTTTAAAAAAAAAAAACAGAAATCTGGAGTTGAGAAGTAAAATAACTACATTGAGAAATTCATTAGAGGGGCTCAACAGCTGATTTGAGCAGGCAGAAAAGTGAATCAGTGAATGTGAAGATAACTGAAATTATCCAGGATGAGGAACAAAAAGACAAAATAAGGAAGAAAAATCAACAGAGCCTCAGAGTCCTACAAGACACCATCAAATATACCAACATAGGCATAGTGGAAGTCCCAGAAGAAGAGACTAACAGAAATGAGTTAAAGTAATATGGCTGAAGAAATAATGGCTGAAGTCTTCCCAAATTTGATTTTAAAACATTAATCTACATATCTAAGAAGCTCAGTAAACTCTTAAGATAAGCACAAGAAGATCCATGTATAACAAAACTGTCAAAGCAAAAACCAAAGAATCATGAAAGAGGAAGGAAGAAGAAAATTATCACATAAAAGTAATATCCTGACTAATATCTGATTTCTCCTCTAGCCTAGGAGGCTAAAATGCAGTGATATTCAAAATGCTGAAAGACAACCAGCCAAGAATACTATATATAACAAAATTATCATTCAAAAACAAAGAAGAAATTAAGACATTCCCAGATAAACAAAAAGTGAGAGACCATGTGGCTACCAACTTTGCTTTCCAGAAATACTAAAAAGACTTTTTTTGGGTGAAATGAAAGAACACTGGAGAGTAACTTGAATCCACAGAAAAAAATGTAAAGCACCAGAAAAGGTCACATGATAGATAAATATAACAGATGGCATAAATGTACTTTTGTTATAACTACTTTTAGCCTCTCTGATTTAAAAGACAACTACATAAAGCAACAATAATAGTCTGTGCTAAAGAAAATACACTGTATAAAAATGTAATTTGTACAACAATAACAGCACAAAATAGGAGCAGAAATGACACTATTAGGAGCAAAATTATTGCATACTATTGAAATTAAGTTGTTATTAATCTGAGCTAGATTATTATAGGTTAGGATATTAAATGTAATCCCCAGGGTAACCAATAATAAAATTAATGAAAAGAGCATAATAAAAGAAACAACCATAAAATTACAATGATATATCAGAAAATATCCATGTAAAATAAAAGAAGGTAGTAAAAGAGAAACAGAGGATGAAAAGGGACATAGACACAAAAAACAAATAGCAAAATGGCAGACATCAATCTTACCTTTTCAGTAATTACATTAGATATTACTGGATTAAATATTCCAATTAAAAGGCAGAAGTCATTAAAATCAATTGGAAAAATGACCCAACTATATGCTCTTTACAAGTGATACACTTTAAACTAAAAGTCACAAATGGGTTGAAAATAAGAATGAAAAAAAATGCAAACAGAAACCAAAAGAAAGCTGAAGTGACTATATTAATTACTATGGTTTGAACGACCTCTCCAAAACTCATATTGAAATTTAATTGCCATTGTAACAGTGTTGAGAGGTAGGACCTTTAAGAAGTGATTACATTATGAAGGCTTTGCCGTCTTGAATAGAATAATGCTGCTATTAGTGGGGGTATGTTAGTCATCACAACTGGCCTCCTGATAAAAGGATAAGTTTGGCCGAATTTCCCCTCTCTGTCTCACATGCTTGCTTGCCCTCTAATTTTACATCCTGGAATAACATAGCACAAAAGCCCTTGCCAGATACCAGAGCCAAGTTCTTGGACCTTCCAGCCTCCAAAACTGTGAGTCAAATAAACTTCTATTGCTTATAAACTACCCAATCTCTGCTATTCAGAAAATGGACTAAGACACTAATATTGGACACAATAGACAATATTAGAGGAGAAAATGTTGCTAGAGACAAAGAAGGATATTTTATATAGATAAAGGGCTCAATTTATCAGAAAGATATAACAATTGTAAACCTACAGGCACATAAAAAGACAATCCCAAAACACATGAATTTAAAACTGGCCAAATTAAGAGGAAAAATAGACAATTCAACAATTATAGTTAGTGGCTTTAGTACCCCATGTTCAATAATGAATAGAACAACTAAATAAAAGATGAACAAGAGATTAAAAAATACTATAAATTAACTAGACAATACACTTCTACAGAACACTTCATCCCACAACAGCAGAATACATATCTTAACAAGTACACACAAAGCAGTGTCTAGAATAGATAATATATAAGGCCCTAAACCAAGTCTCAATACATTTAAAGGACTCTAATCATACAAAGTATCTCCTCCAACCATAAGAGAATGAGAATAGAAATAAGAGAAAAAAAGTGGAAAATACACAAACATGTTGAAATATTAAATAGTACACTCCTAAGTGACCAAAGGATCAAAAAAGAAAGCACAATGTAAATTAGAAAATAATTTGAGATTAATGAAAATAAAATCATAATATACCAAAACGTATGGGATGCACCTAAAGCAATGCTTGGAGAAGAATTTACAGGCATAAATGCATATATTTAAAAAAAAGAAAGATCTCAAATAACCTAAACTGCCACCTTAAGAAAGTAGAAAAAACAGGCCAACTAAATCCACATCAAGCAGAAGGAAAGAAAGAAAAAATATTTAAGTGGAAATAAATAAAATATAGAAAAGAAATACAATAGAGAAAATCAACAAAAGTAAAAGTTGGTACTTTGAAAAGATAACAAAAGTGACGGGGCACAGTGGCTCACGCCTGTAATCGGGAGGCTGAGGCAGGTGGATCACTTGAGGTCAGGAGTTTGAGACCAGCCTGGCCAACATGGTGAAACCCTGTCTATCCTAAAAATACAAAAATTAGCTGGGCATGGTAATATGCACCTGTAATCCCAGCTACTTGGGAGGCTGAGGCAGGAGAATCACTTGAACCCAGGAGGCAGAGGTTGCAGTGAGCTAAGATCGCACCACTGGACTCTGCCTGGGCGACAGAGCAAGACTCGGTCAAAAAAAAAAAAAAAGATTAAAAAACTGGCAAAACTTTGGCTAGACTACGGAAAAAAAGGAAGAAGATTTGAATTTTAAAACGAGAAATTCGAAAAGGGTCATTGCTAACAACTTTACAGAAATAAAACTGAGTATATAAAGCATGACCATGAACAATTGTATGCCATCAAATTAGATAACCTAAAAGTAAGCAAATCCTTAGGAAGATACAAACATTCAAGATACAAACATCCAAAATTAACTTAAAATAAATTAAAAATCTGAATATGCCCATAACAATCAAACAGATTGAATTAGTAATCACAAAACTTACCATGAAGAAAGTCCAGGACCAGATGGTTTCATTGGTGAATTCTACCAAATGTTTAAGGAATAATTAACATCAACCCTTCACAAATTTAAAAATATATTATGAAAAACAAGACTTCCCAAAGCATTTTATAAGGCCAGTATTACCCTGATACTAAAACCAGACACAGACATTATGGGGGGGAAAAAAGAAACACCTAAAAAAAAAACTAAGACAAATACCGTTTATTAATATTGACACAAAACTCTTAACAAAATACTAGCAAACCAAATACAGTAACATATAAAACAAATTATATGCGATATAACCAAGTTAGATCTATCCAGGAATGCAACATTGGTTCACCATCAAGAACCAATTAATGCAATGTACCAAATTAATAGAAAAAAGCAGAGGGAATTACATGATCATCTTGACCGACACAAAAAAGCACTTGAAAAAATTCTACATCGTTTTATTTTACAAACTAGGAATCAAGGAGTAATTTTTCAATCTGACAAAGATTAGCTATAAAGGGTATCCACATCATACTTAATGCTGAAAGATCAAACATTTTCTCTCTAAGATCACAGGACAAGACAAGGATCTCAGCTTTCATCATTTCCATTCAGCACTTTACTGGAAGTTCTAGGCAGTACAATTAGGCAAGAAAAAGAAATAAAAGACATCCTTGGAAAAGATAAATTAAACTATCTCTATCTGCAGATGACATAATATTGAATATAGAAAATCCTAAAGACGTCACACATAAAAAATAAATTAGTTCAGCAAGGTTACAGGATACAAAATCAATATACAAGAATCAATTGTTATTTTCTTTACATTAGTAATGAACAATTAAAAAATTAAATTAAGAAAATAATTCCATTTACCATATAATTAATAAAACAACAAAATGCTTAGGAAGAAATTTAACAAAAGATGTAAAATAATCAAGACTGTGAGGTACTGGCAGAAAGACAGACAACTAGATCAATGAAATAGAGTTGAGTTCAGAAACAAAACCATACATTGATAGTCAATTAATTTTTGACAATGGAGCCAAGCCAACTCAGTGATGAAAGAATAATTTATTTGGCAAATGGAACCTGGACAATTAGATATCTACATGCAAATGAAGGAAGCTAGACCCTTATATCATATTAAAAAATTAACACAAAATGAAATAAAAACCTAAATGTAAAAGCTTTCACTATAAAACTCTTAGATGAAAACATAGGTATAAATCTTTGTGACCTTGTATCAGGCAACAGCTGTTTAGCTGTGACATCAAATGCATAAGCAACCAAAGAAACATTATTCATCAAAATTAAAGACTTTTTGCTTCAAAGGACACCATCAAGAAAATAAAAGACAACCCACACAATGAAAAAACTTGCAAATGATGTTATCTGATAAGGGATTAGTATCTACAGTATGTGAAGATTTCTTGTAACTCAATAAAAAACAAAAAAAACCTATTTTTTAAATGGGCAAAAAATGTGAATAGAAATTTCTCCAAAGAAGATACACAAATGACCAACAAGCATATGAAAAGGCTTCTACAACATTAGTCATTAGGGAAATACAAGCCAAAACCGAATGAGACACCGCTTCACACCTAATAGGATGGTTAACATAAAAAAGACAGAGAGAAACTGAAACTCTCATAAATTGCTGATGGGCATATAAAATGGTAAACACACTTTGGAAAACAGTTGGAAATTTTTCAAAAAATGAAGCATAAGATGACAATATGACCTAGCAATTCCACTCCTAGATGTGTAACCAAGAGAACAAAACACGTCTGCTTAGAAAAACTTGTACAAATAGTAGCATTATTTATAATAGTCAAAAAGTAAAAGAAACTCATTCATCTATTTGTAAATGCTTAAATGAAAGTTCTTTGAGAAGCCAAGGTGGGTGGGCCACCTGAGGTCAGGAGTTCAAGATCAGCCTGGCCAACATGGCAAAAGCCTCTCTACTAAATTTACAAAACAATTATCTAAGTGTGGCGGCAGGCACCTGTAATCCCAGATAATCAGGAGGCTATGGCAGGAGAATTGCTTGAACCAGAGAGGCAGAGGTTACAGTGAGTCAAGATGGTGCCACTGCACTCCAGCCTGGGTGACAAGAGTGAGACTCTGTCTCAAAAAAAAAAACAAAACAAAACCAAAAAAAATCAGTGCTGGGAATACAGGAGTGAGCCACCATGCCCAGCCCCAACTTTTTAAATATATTAAATACCATGAAAATGTAAATATTGAAAGGTGATTTTTTTAATATATGTGAATTATATCTCAATTTAAAATACAATCCAACCTTCTCTGCACTTCCAGCCATCTCTTTTTCTTCCTTCAACTTTTCTAGTCAGGTTAATCTAACATGTGTCTGGGGCTAGACACTTGTATTATTCATGCCTCTACACCTTTCACCTAAGCTATTCCCAGGCCTTTCTATCTCTTTCCACTCCCTCTCCTCTGTCATTTTTCAAAGTCCCAATCAAGCCCCATTTTTTCCAGAACACTCTCCAACCTTAGCTTACTAGTCTGCCAGAGAACCAATAAGCTCTCTCCATTTCATTCCATCAACACTGTTGAATTTAGTTAAATAAAACTAATCATTCTAACTATAACGGTAATAAAAGCTTTATAATCACAGATTGGAAATATAGATGAAAATCAATTCTTTCACATATGTTCTCAAAACTAAACTGATCACTTGTAAGACTTATACCTAAAACATTTCTATTATGCCTTATTTCAGTTAAACATTATTTGAAGAATGGGAAATGTATTATTTTACTTCCAAATAATTATATAAGTATAGCTATGCAAAAATAGTATTGTGTAAAAAGATGAGCTATACTGAATTACTGATCCATGACATGGATTACAGGATAATATCATTCTAATTATCCTAACAAAAGGATTAGCATACCATACAGTGGATTCTTCACAGGAATATGAGTGTATACATGAAGTACATTAATACTACCTAATTGTCAAAATTCATGACTAAAGAAGCTGACACAATCTTATTTTCAATTAGCACACAGTACAAAACCTTTATTTCCACAATATGCCTCAGAGCACTTATTCATTTGTTGTAACACTTAAGAATCTTTTCTCTTTTACACTTATTTCCCACAGAATTCTTTCTGGCATAAAGAAATTGCACCTTCTTTGTTAATTTTGAGTCATGTTAACTGAATTAATGCCAGTATGTATGCCCTATGCTTATTGTGCATACTGCACGCAGAAATAAACCATTAACAGTGCACACAATGACTTTCTGGAGTTGCATTTTATTTGAAGCTATTCTGTCTTTCAACCTGTGCCACATTTCAATAATGACTATTTATAATTACAGTCATCCCTTTATTTGCTTGGGATTTCATTTTCCTTGCCCTATGGCACCCTACAGTTGAAGGCAAGGAAAACTCTCCATTGATTAGTTATTTAAGACCAGCAACAATAACTATGCTGGAAAGAAGGCTGCTTGGAGAGGATTACATAAGACCTAGCACTCAACAGCCTCAGACAGAGAGCAGCAAATTATAAATCCAAGTACTTCGTTGCATGTAACCAAATTGGCTAGTTGAAATGCTAATTGCCTTTCAGCAAAACTAAAGACAGACAGGGGACCTTGTGCTTCAGAGAATGAAATGCATTTTTACTCCACTTCTATACCATTGTCTTGCTGAGAATCATTTGAAATCTATTCATAAAGGTAGCTCTTTCCCTAACCTTTAAAATGTGGGAAATTTATTTAGCCCCTACCAGCACCTCAGACATGCTGATGTGCCAAGATGCGAACAGATGGTTGGATTAAAGCCATGTTAAGCCCCTAATAAAGTGAAGCATGAAAAATCTCTCTGCTCAAATGTATAGTATAAACCAAGAAAATATGCCTAGGGAAAGAAGTTTTGAATAACAGATAGGTTTATGAAATTAACCAAAAATCATAATCTTCAAAACAAATGTTATCAATGTAATTACATTTGAAGGAGAGCTATCATCTCTCTCAAAGAGATGCCTCAACTTTTCTTTATACTTAATAATTTTGTGAGTATTACTTCAAAACCCATTTATGGACAATGATTCCAGCAGCCAGTGTTTCCCTTTAATATAAAAGAGGGTCCATTCTAGCTTTTCAGAATCCTGAATAAATGCATGAGAAATGCCCTATCAGCATCTTGCCCTCGCTTTGAGGTAAAGCCAGACTTACGCCTGACTGCACCAGAAAAGGGCCCCATGACCACCTGCCCAGCAGCTGGGGGAGAGACTTAGTCTGGTACATTTTTAAGTGTATAGTGTGTCACAGTAGAATCAGAAAACACAGCCTTTGTATTACCACAGCCGTTTGTGCCTCAGCTCCACCCTTCTCCTCCTCTACCACACCTAACTCAGGACAACAGAGCTGGGGTGCTGTGGCTTCCTGTGTGGCCTAACATCTTGGCATACTGGGGAACCCTCCACGCATGCAAAAGATGCTCCCTGTGCTCCCAATCCTACCTTGTGAAAGGAAAAAATTAGGCATGCAATGTGAGGAAATCAACTTTCTGTACTACTCCATTCTACAAGGAGTAGACTCTGGTTTATTAGTTGTATGTTTATTTTCAATGCTCAACAACTATCTTTATTTATATAAAGTCTGAACTGCCCAGGAGTAATGGAATACTAAGACTAAATCAAACTTTACTGTAAATGGTTTCAATAAATAATCACGCTCTCACCCTGATTCGACAGGAGTTAAGAGAAGAAAGAGCCCTCTGGCTGGATGTTTACCAAAACCTTTAGACTGGGGAGGTTCTGGTGACTTTTCTTTATTTCTTTACTGTCTAAATTTCCTGCATAACTTTGCATTATCTTTGCAGTCAGAAAAAAAAGTTATTTCTAAATCAAAAGAACAGAGTGGGGGTGGGATAAATGGAACTGTGTGTGATACTTAGCTATGTGATTTTCCCCCCAAAATCAGGGAAACACAGTTGGGCACGGTGGCTCACGCCTGTGATCCCGGCACTTTGGGAGGCTGAGGCAGGTGGATCATCTGAGGTTGGGAGTTCAAAACCAGCCTGGCCAGCTGGTGAAACCCCATCTCTACTAAAAATACAAAATCAGCCAGGCATGATGGTACATGCCTGTAATCCCAGCTACTCGGGAGGCTGAGGCAGGAGAATTGCTTGAATCCGGGAGGCGGAGATCATGGTGAGCTGAGATCGTGCCATTGCACTCCAGCCTGGGCAACAAGAGCAAAACTCCATCTCAAAAAAAAAAAAAAAAAAAAAAATCAGGGAAATATACATCCAAATCTCTCCATGTTAACGCACTGCATTTTATAACCAAATTAAACAATTATCTAAGAAGCTCACTATACTTTGTGATCATCTGTAAATTGTCTAGTTGCCCTCTACATGAAGTGAAAAACGGTTATGGTATTATGCTTCCACTATGTAGATTTCAGACCTGGTACCTAAAATAATGACTTATAAAGGCAAATAAGCAACAAAGTAATTTATTCAATAGATTAACCATTATGTTAAACCCTGTAGATATTACATAAGAGAAATATATAATACAGTCACTGTCTTCAAGGATTTTGCATCCTAATGGGGCAACCTTGAAATTTTAAATAAAAGTATGGCAGCGAGATAAGAAAGGGCATGAGGTGGCATTTGTTTGAGTGACAACAAATCAAAGAATTAATGACCAAGTTAAGCCATTAGGATACTTCTTATCTAATAGTTTATGAGAACGTACAGGTGACTAAAACGTGTGACCTTAAGTGGATCTCTTAACTTTTCTAGGTCTCAGCTTCCTCAAAATAAAGAGTTGGTTTAGTTTGGCTCCAAGTCTCCTTCCAGTGCTTCAAGATTTCATGTTATGTTCATAGCCTAAGAATTTTAGAACAATGAACCATCACACATTTAATTTAAGATAAAAAGTATTTTCTTTGTGGGTCCTCCCACAGCATAAATCTTTCTGCCTCAGTTTCTTCATCTGCAAATCAGAATAATACTATTTAATTTGTGATTCAATATAAAATTACACTAATAAAGAGCTTAAGAGAATTCCTGGCATACAATGTATATTCAATAAATGTGGCATACTATTATCATTCAACATGGTAATATGAACAAAAGAGTTCAGTCACAGCTAATTCCGCTCTGAACACCCTTTTTTCTTGGGTGTAAGCATTTTTATCTAGTAGAAAGACATCTGGCATAGTTAATATTAGCGTTTGCTTAATATTAGCTTCTGCTCTCTCACTTTTTTCTAGTAGTTATTTTTATTACTGTAAAAGCATTTGTGTTCCAAATACATCTCATATTATCACTTTCTGAAAATAAATACAATTGGCATTCAATTAATATACAGCATAAATGTGTAACTTATTAAGATACAATAAACGGAGATTGATACAGCACCAAAAATTTAATAGTATCAAAACTCAGTGATACATAACTTACCTTTGCCCCACAAGATTACTTCAGTTTATAGGCAATTTTAGCTTTCAATTATATTCAGTATAGTATACGTACTAAGGGCATTTGGGAAAAATATTTGACCCAGTTCTTATAAACTCGAATTCTGGGCAAGGAGCTTAAACTTTTCATTCTTCAGTATCATTATCTATAAATTGAGATATACTACTCTTCAATTTATGATGGTATTGTGTTAAATAAGATAATCTATATAAACGGTTTCTAAGAATTCACTACATAGCATGCATTCATTAAGGAGTGACTGCTATATTTATTCATCATGAAAATGAGAAAACGGAGATAGGATTCAGTTGTACTTCCGCTGCATTTTTTTAAAGTGTATATATAGTGGTTACTTCTTATAAAAGTAATATAATTTCAGAGATATAATATTTTTAGCTGAAATAAACCTTTGCAATCACCTAGCCCAATTACTTTATTTTATAAATGAAGAAACTAATGCCTGGAAGGATGGGTGAATGTCCAAAGTCACCGTGTGTTAATGGCAGAGCCAAAACATTACACCTGATCACAAATATCTAATATATTTTATTATAACACAGTTCAGAGTGTATTTGACATCTCCCTGTAACCTACATTTTTCTCAAATTATATAGGCGGAATAGTTTGACACTTAGCCTAAGAAATTACCCCAGAATAAATTATTGGTGTTCAGTTGTATCCTGCCTCAGATATCATTTTTTCTCTTCTTTATGATCTGTTGGAAGTTTTTTGCTGTTGTTTGATCTGATTATTTTGATAAATTACACACAAAAGGAGAAAAAAGCACTTTAATAATTTAAAGTAATCATAACTTCAGTAAGAATTTCTAATCATCCTGTATTAGTTAAGGTATTTTTTGACTTGCAGCCTAATTTTCAGTAATTACACATCCTTAAAATTTGATATCAGTTTCTAAAAGAGTGTGCAGCATACTAATAACTACATTACACACATTTTGAAGGCTGTGGATTTCAAGAAGTGGGAAAAGTTGGTTTAAAACAAGTTACATAGGATAAGTTAATATATCTTAAAATCAATTTTCCCCTGACAAACACTGCTATAATTTCTTGGTTTTAAGAAAAAATCAATTTTGAGATAGTTTTTAAAATTAAAAATATATACGCTTTTATATTATATGTACATGTATGTTATTCTATAACTCCACGTTAATCCCAAGCTCCCTAAAATCAATATATTTCACTGAAATTCTTCGACGCAGTCATTATTTTGGAACATAAACAAGACTCCTTAAGTTTATCTCACCCTTCCCATTATCAATTATTACCTACGGCGCGCCGTTCTTGGTCTGTTATTTTCCAGATAGACTTTTTAAAATTAAAGCTAGGGTTCGGGTTTCAAACAGGCAGAAAAAAGGGAAAGGAAACTTTTCACTCTGCTCATTCACCTCTCACTTTCCCTGAGATCCAGCATCTTTAGAAGGCGCGAGTAGGGGGTGCAGGAACCTAACGCTCCCTGCAAAGCCGCAGCGTGAGACAGAACCGACAGGAGCAGCTATTCCCTGTTACCCGCAGCCCGCGGCGCCGGGTGCGCGCCCAGCCTCCCTGCGCCAGGCAGTGGCCCGCCCTCCGCGCCGTCCTCGCCGCCCACCTCCTGCAACAGGTGCTGATGCTGAGGCGCTCCTCTGGGGCACCGCCATGCTCGCAGCACGACCCCTCAGCCATAGCCTACCTGACCCCAGGAACACCGACATCCGCGTGCTCCCAGCGGTCCCCGCTGGCCCTCCCTTCACACACCCTCGCTTTGCCAGCCTCTCGCTCCAGTACGTACTCCTAGCCGGGGCTGCTGATTCTTACTCCGCTACGGGATCAGGAGGAGGGCTCCATCCTCCTCCCCTTTCTCCACCTCCCCGCCTCCTCCCCCTGCGTCCTCCCTCTGCTCCAATAGGACCCGTGGCTCCCGGGGCAGCGCTCACCTGACCAGCGGAGCGGGGGTGGCCGCCCAGGGCAGCGCACACTGCTCTGCGCAGCAGGCAGCCAGGTCCACGCTCCGGCGTCGTGAACACCCTGCCTTGGCCATCCCTAATGGACTCTTCCAGCAGCGAGACGCCTAAGCTGACCTGCCTGGGCTCGGGAGCGCTCGAGTCCTGCCTCAGCCTGCACTCCCAGCCGAAGTGCGCGGTCAGCGCTTTCTAGTCGTTTCTTTGGCTAAACTTTCTAGTTGCCCCCTTGGGCACGAGGAACTCACCATGTGGACAGCGGTGCACACGCTCTGGATACTCCACTGTAAGCAATTCCTAGTTTTCTTTCTGGGAAGAAAACCCGTTTACTGAGTCTTGTTCCGTTCCTAAAAGAATATTTCTTTTCATGTTGACCGAAGCACTCCCTAAGTTTACCCAATAAGAATTTGAGCATAAATTGAAATATCAGAAAGGACGGATCTACCGCCAACTGAACTTATAAAGCAGGGATTGAGGTCAACATCTGGGATAAATTATCTGTCTCCTCGTTTAAAAGATACGATTATTAATTCCTAACTCATAAGGCTGTTAGTAGATTAACGAGACTGTGTGTGAAATGCAACTCTTTACAGTACACCTGGCACGTGGTAAACCTCGGCAAATGTTGCTTATTTTTACCAGTGCTCAAAGGTAAAGGCCCAATGTCAGACCATACCATTAGCAATGTGCACATCCCCACCTGCACCAGAGATTTTTAAAGCAAATGCTGCATTATTAGAATCACGGAAGTTTCAAACTGGGAGCAAGGGGAAAGATTAGCAGTCCAACACCAATTCACCGCTTTTTATAGACAAAAAAAAAAAAAAGGTTCTCAATCTCCTCATTTTAAATGCAGCTCACACAAGTACTCTTCCTAATTGGAACAGGAATAACTAGTTACTTTGTGTTACATACTGCTGTCCAGGGACACTAATTTAGCGTTATTATGAGCTGTTGCTGAACACTTCCTCTGAAAGCTGCGATACTCAACAAACAGCTGGGTATCCAAGGGCAAGTTTGTTCAGGCTAAATGATTCTTACACAGAAACGTGTAGGAATGCAAATGACACATCAAGGCACTGGGAAAGGTAGGGAGAAGAGCAACCTAGGTGATCCAGGAGATTGAACAGCTTTCCTATGAGGCTCAACTACAAAGGTCGGACCTGGGTCTAGAAGCTTTAAATCCACAAGCATATTAGCAGAGGAGACCCAGACAGACATGCTTACCAAATCCTGCCGTATATGAACGGTAACTTCAAAGCAACTTAAAGTGAAAACAGTGAATCAATTATCCATGTAGGCACATGTAAAACAGAAAACAAAAACAGAAAAATGTTTTCTTACTGATCATTTAAAACGTCTTACTAAAATGTATATTCAGCCCACAGTGTTGTTTAATTAGTATTTGTAAAGGCTTTATTTGTGACTAAATATTAATTTATTAAGACCCTGGCAAAGTCAATGTCTACCAACTAAATATTTCATCCTAATTTTTGTTTCACCAAGTCTCATGATTAAAACACATTCCCCACATCTGAACTTACTCAGCCTGGATATTTACTTTGTGTATAATATTACCCTAGGCACTGTGATGGGTAAATGAAAATTTACACCCTCACCCAGTCTACCTCAGGGAACTAAGTAATTGATTAACAATTATTACCAAGTGTTTAGGAAGCAGAAGACTCTGGAAGGCACTGTGGGAAAAACAGTTATCTCTAAAACAACCCTAAATTTATTGAGTTTGCACTCTTTTTGGGGCGAAAGTTAATCAACCAAAAAGCAGAATATGCCATGCAATAAACGAGCCACTCAGAGTGTTAGAAATCTCTAGGAAGAAAAGAGTATATGGATTGCTGAAGGCTTCTCCAAAAAGCTTTGCTTTGAAGAATATACACAAGAACCCACAAGAAGCAACATAGTTGGTAATTTTGGTACAAATACTTGACAAAGTAGTGTAAATGCTCTCAAATGCTGAAATTATTAAACAAATGCTCATTGAACTTAAATCCAAACTCCTTACAAGGACCAGGAGACCTCACATAATTCTCTTCTGCTTTTCTTCTCCAGCCTCATCTAGTACCACTTTTTCCCCATTTCACTGTGTTCCTATCACACTGACGCTTCTTTCTTTGGTTCAAACACAACAAAATTGTTTCTGCCTCCAAGACTTTGCCCAAGCTTTTCCCTCTGCCAGGTACATTGATCCTGAAGAGCTTCATATGGCTGGCTCTTTCTATCATAGCCCTCATTTGAGGGGTAACTCAACTATCTCTTCCTTGGAAGCACCTTCCCTGATAACTTTCACCACCACTCTCAGCCACTACCCTGTTCTATTTAATTTCTTTAATTTATGCCTAACAAATATCCTGTTTGCTTATTAAGATATTTAGGTGTTCCGTCTGTCCATAAAAATGAAAGCTCCATGGGGGTAGCTTCCATGTGTCTCTCATTTGAGCTTTATACTCAGTAGCTAGAATAGTCTCTGGGATATAGTAGAAATTCAGTACATGAAGTAAAGAGGGAAAGGGGGAAGGGAGGGAGGGAAGACAGAAGGAAGGAAGGAAGGAAGGAAGGAAGGAAGGAAGGCTGGCTAATATAACAAGGTTCTGTGAATAACCTGAAAGTCTGTCATATTAAAAAGTTTCCCAGAGCTCATTTTTCATTTCTTTATATTTCACATTCCAACCTTACAAAACATAAGACTTGATGCCATGTACAATACAAATATGCCTGAATCAGAGATACTTTAAACCTCATCCATCATTACAACTTAGAAAGCCTTTGTTCTACAAATCATGCTTTGATATAGAAGGAGGAGGAGGAGGAAAGGAAAAACATTACTAGGCACCTGGGGGTGGGAGGTGTCAGGTGCTACTGAGAAATAAGTGTGTTGAAAGGAAAGTTGAAGATTCTAAAGACAAAATGAGCCCAATTCCTAATTCTGCCAAAAAGTAACATTGGTGAAATGTAGACCTTTTCTCCTACAGTACAATTCATCAAAATCAATTCAATAGCTCTAAATTTCACACAGTAAAGAGAAATTAATTTTCTTAAACCCAATAAGAAAAGTACTGATGTCATACAGTTTTCCTTCCTATTCCAATTTAATTAGTCTTATAAATCTTCTGAAAAGATCTTTTTATTCCCTTGAAAAAGGTATTTCTCATATCCTAGGTTTCACATATCTAAGTTTAGGCATGCGTAAAGGAATTTCACCAAAGCAACAAAATCAAGCTTTAGGCAATATCTTCTCCCTCTTACCCTCCAAAAGTAAAAGTAGGATAATACTTCAAGATTACCCAAATCTGCCTCTCAGAGGCTTTTTCTGTTTGGGCCCTAGGTCCCAGATAGAGATAGAAAAAGTAGGGATTGTCAGGAGCCACAGACCTTCACTCCTCTTTCTCGCCCCACTCTTAAGTTCAGACCCACCTGGAATCTAAAAGTAAAATAAGGCACCCAGTCATCTCAACAGTCCTCCACCCCACTGCATTTGAACACTAATATGTAGTAACCTTCTCAATAAATTTTACTGTTTATCATTTTAGAACTCTATAATTGTCTTCATCCATTTTTGCATTGCTTTAAAGGAATACCTGAGGCTAGATAATCAGTAAAGAAAAGAGGTTCGTTTGGCTTACAGTTCTGCAGGCTGTACAAGAAGCATGGCACCAGCATCTGCTTCCGGTGAGGTCTTCAGCTGCTTCCACTCATGGTGAAAGGTAAAGCAGAGCTGGCAAGTGCAGAGCTCGTATGACAAGAGAGGAAGCCAGAGAGAGAACTGGGAAGTACCAGGCTCTTTTTAACAACCAGTTGTCTCAGCAACTAATAAAGCAGGAACTCACTCATGGACAGCACTAAGCCATTCATGAAGGATCCACCTCCTGGTGGAATCAAATACCTCTCATTAGCCTCCACCTCCAACATTGGGGATCAGACTTCAACATGAAGTTTGGAGGGGTCAAATGTCCAAACTATAGCAATAATGAAAAAACAAACAGAACTTAAATCCAAGTTTTCTCAAAGAGTCAGACACATAGTAGTAGGCTCTTACCATTTTTTGAATGAGCAATATGATTGAGCAAATGAGTGAGATGGAGGCCCCACTGTCAGAACCTAATTCAGAATTTGTAAGTCAAAGGAAATAATTTCCTGTCCCAAAGGGATCAGAGAATCCATTTAACAACTGAGACTACTTTAAGCCTGACAATCTGCTACTATGGCAGAAAAAGACAAATATTCTTGGGACTTTTGGAAATAAAAAGCCTCCAAAAATCTTAGCAAGTTCCTAAACAGTCTTTCACACAGAGCTATGTGTTGGTTCTGCTACTGACTCGGACATTCTGCTCCAAACTGGTTTTCGTTTAATTGATCTCCCACTTAATAATACTTAATAGCCTGCTGCCTCTAAGCTGCCAGACCTTGCTTTTTCTCTTCTTCCAATAGTACCATAATCCAGCTAGCTTCAATGAATATTTCAAATGAGTACCTATTTATTCAGGAGCATCATTAGACACTCAGAATGTGAATATGAACATGAGCAAAATATGATCTCTGCCTTCATCTAGTCCACTTCAAGTAGGAGAAAGAAGACATAAATTCAAAGTACAATGTGAACAGTCCTATCAGAGATATACAAGAACAGATGGTTCAAGGAAAGGAGGGAAGAGATTACTTGTTTGAATCAAGATGACTTTCCTCTTGGCTCATACAGAACTGTCACACCCACCCTGTTTCAGCTCCAGGACTTGCTGTTATCCTTCTGACAGAACAGCCAGGTGCTCCCAATCACCTCTACATGTAAGACCTGGGTTAGCCCTGCTATAACTGAGTCACCAGGTAACATGCAAACACAGTTTCAAATCTCTATGATTAAGTATCAGGAAACCTTAACTATAATATAAAGAGCCAGATAATCAGTATTTCAGTTCACTTCCATAGGCCACATAGTCTCTGTGGCAACTATTCAGCCTTGTCATTCATTATACTGTGAATTCACCCAAAGACAATATGAAAACATATGAGCCTGACTGTGTACTCAGAAAACTTATCTATAAAAAGTGGTGGTCAGAAAGGGCCCAAGGGTCATGGTGTGCCAATGCCTACTTTATGCAGAAACAAAAATTACTTAATTATCAAATCCTTTTTTGATATTGGTGTTTGTCCTAAATTGACTCACTCAAACATTTAGTAAGTGCCAATATTGCATAAAGCTTCAGAGATGTAAAGGTGAATAAGGACATGGTCCCAGCCCACAAGAAGCTTTCTGTAGCAGAATTTGCTGGCTTGTCCCACAAGGTTCCTCTATGTGTTACAGGTTATATATGTTGTAGCTCTGATTATTAAATCTGCACTATTCTGTTCTAGGTCCTCATTTTTGTCATCTTCTATTTCTTCTTTCTCTGCCTAGTTTTTGATCAGTGTTTTCACCTGACTCTCACACCTGCTATGGTCCAGATTCTGGTTAACTTCTTGCTTGATCTGATCTAGAATTCTGACTCTTACCAGACTTGCCCCAAATTCCTCATTCTCAACCTCTAAAAAAATGCAAACAACTATGATCAGCATCTGTACCCACAGGTACTTTGTGTTCACCTGCTTTGAACATTATGATATTATAAACCAATGCATCGAATGAGCCATTTTCTGCTCCCCTGGAACTGGTGATTAGCTACAATCTGAGACCAAAGAAACAAGTACCTGACTTCTAAAGAAAGCTGCCAACACTGGGAACAAAATCTGCTTCCAGAGCTTTCTTAGAAGTGAAAGGATTGACTATAGGACAATCACCTCCCTCTGTAGTCACCCCAAGGAGAAGGGAAAAAGGAAAGAAGCAGTCATAAGTAGTTAGCCTAGTGGGGAGGTTCTGGCTTCTCTCTTTTGTGCAGAGAGAGTAGAGAGTGAGAAACAGCAATTCATTTTCTCATTAGATGTCAATAACTTATTGATCTGCCCTGACCCTACCACTAAGAGGAAAGAGAATTTAAGAAATAAAGGTGGTAGGACCCAGAGAAGGACTGCAAGGGAGAAGACTCACTCATACCTTTGTACAGGGATGTGTAGATCTCCCATGAATTATGATACTGTGGAAGCTGCTTATGATCAAACTCTTGCCAATACCTGACAAGAGAACAGCCTATGTAGTGATAAGATCCCAGGAACAAGAGACGGTGTACTTCTGGGCAATAGCTAAAGGAGGTGGTTAAGGAAGAATGCACTTCAAGCAACCATACTATGGGTTAGGCTCACAGAAGCCAACAGAATTTACTGGTGTGCTTCTGGGAAAGTTAGTGTGCTGCTCACACAGACAGGAGATAGTCTGTTATCAAGAGAAGCAACCACAGCCCTAAAGAAAGGCACTGTACCTATAAGTATGTTAAATAAAAGGATGTTTGTCCTTTTCCTATTTTCCCACAGTATCCGGAAGAGTTAGGCTTTGAAAAGGAACAGGTAGAAAAGGGACTTCCTAAAACTAGAATCCCCATACACAGTGTTTCTCGCTCTCTCTCTCTCTCCCTCCCCCCAAATTGGTCTCTTGGAAGAGAAAGCTTTAAATATGGCTTGAGATTGGTGCTTTAAATTATATTGGAGTTAAGAAATCTGCCCAAGGGATTTGCTACCCAGTGAGAAAGAATTATTTGCCATAGGACACCTACAGAAGATACTGGAGATCACAATGCTGATTCATGTTTGAACCCCACTGAATTAAAATTCCTCAGTAAACCAGTTGTCTCACTATTTCTAAAAATGTTGCTATGGGACCAGGCCCGTGGCTCATGCCTGTAATCCCAGGACTTTGGGAGACTGAGGTGAGCGGATCACCTAAAGTCAGGAGTTTGAGAACAGTTTAGCCAACATGGCAAAACCCTGTCTCTATTAAAAAGGCAAAAATTAGCCTGGCAGGGTAGCAAGTGCCTGCAGTCCCTGCTATTCAGGAGGCTGAGGCAGAAGAATTGCAGGAATCCAGTAGGCGAAGGTTGCAGTGAGCTGAGATTATGCCATTGCACTCCATCCTGGGCAACAGAGTAAGACTCTGCCTCAAGAAACAAAAAAAGTTACTGTGAATTTGTTTCCCAGTTTTGCAAAGGGCAAAAGCCTCAAACCGCAAATGTGGGAAACATTCTTAGAAAATCATCAAAATAATAATTTAATAAAATATTAAAACATGAGTACTGTAGTAAAATCAGTTTAAATTTAACTTGCTATTTCATAAACTTATCACAGAACCTTTTCTTCTGTCTTATTCCTATTAATATTCAAAATACACTTTGGAAATGCTGTTTTAAAGAAGTATTATAGTCTTACTGTGGGTCTAAAATTAAAGTCATATGAATTCCATTGTGGCAGCTCATGGAAAGGGACTGAGTTTCTTTGGGGTTTGGCGTCCTTATAGCTAAGGGCAATGACTGTCCATGTCAGTCCCTTCACGGGTGCAGGAGGTTGTGCAACTGTTGTTCACATAATTCTCATTTCCATGAAAATCTGTGTGACTGGTTCTCCTGGAGTTATCCCTCTAATGAGGACCACGTAAGAAAACATGTACTTTATAAGGAGGCTGAAAAGCTGGTGAAAGGCCGGGTGCAGGGGCTCACACCTGTCCCAACACTTTGCAAATCTGAGGCAGGAGGATCACTTGAGCCCCGTAGTTTGAGATCAGCCTGGGTAATACAGTGAGACCTCATCTCTAAAAAAAATTAAATAAGCAGAGTGTGGTGCTGCAGGCCTGTAGTCCCAGCTACTTAGGAGGCTGAGATGCGAGGATCACTTGAGCCCAGGAGGCAAAGGTTGAAGTGAGTTGTGATGGCACCACTGCACTCCAGCCTGGGCAACAGAGTGAGATCCCATCTCCCCTCCAAAAAAAAAAGAAAGAAAAAAAAACAGAAAGAAAAAAAGAAAAGCTAGGGAAGATTTTGGAAAACTGAGAAGGGCAAGTCCTTCTGGAAGGTATAAAGCAGAACAGCAGAAAGAGCTCAAAACACAGCTCCAAAGAGACATGAGCCACACTTTCCCAGAAAGGAGTTAAGATGTGAGGAGCATCTCAAGCCTTGGTCGGTTCTGTTTGGATAAGGTAGGGCCACTGAAAGCTGCTTCTCAGAAAGCTTCATGGGGTGAACCAGAGGGAAGAAGCTGAAGTGCATCTAGAAGTCTGTTCTCCACATTTTTCTGTCTTGCCGAAGTCTTTGGATCCTATCTAGACTATGTGTGGGTTATCTAACAGTGACATAAATAAATCATTATTTATCTTAATTTGTTATGACTATTTTGAAATCTCTAATGTGACATGACAACACCTTCTCTGTAAATGATTTGTTCCCTATATAGATGAGATATACAAAAAGTAGTTCCTCTTTAAGACTGAGATGTTTGGTAAGCCAGCAGTCAACCGAGATCCTCACAGACAACAGAAGTTGAGGTGGCATTTTCGAATTTTAAAACACAAATGTGATAACAACAAACAAACCCAACAAAAAAGCCTTTTCTCTTTGCTTCTTCATGTGAAATTAATACTTCACTTTTTTTGTATTTGTTTGTGTCTCTCTTTTCTAAATTTTTTTCTCTCATGAAATTTTCTAAAATTAAGCAAAATACAAATGATAAGTATGATCATTATGTTCTACTGCAAATATTTTAAATCTTTACCTTCCTAAGTTAAAAATGTTTTTTTCAAGAAGTCTATTTATAGAACATAATTTCTTAGACTTTGTGATCTCAGTCACTAGTACAGTTTCTATTTCTAAAGCCATAGAATAGCAAAAATAAAAGCATTTCATATGGTTAGGTCCAGATGATGTCAAGAGATCATATAGCGTATGTAGGTGGAGTGAATGTAGATAAATGTATTAACTTTTCACATTTTAGTTTCCTTATCTACAAAATAGAGTCTTCTAGGACTCATTGCACAGACCTGTGTGTAAATTGAATGAGATAATGAAGTCTGCTACAAAGTGAGATTTTAATAACTGACAAACAGAAAAACAGCAAAGTAAAACAAAACAATTATTTCCTACTCTAGTTATATTTTAGATGCAAATGACAGTTTTTCTTCTCAGTTAACCCATTCAATATTGAAAAAACTATAGTGTTAATTATACATAAATTTAACAAATTAATAATCACATATATAACAGCAATTTCCCACTAAAAGTTTTAAAGTAACATCTTTCATTGATGTGAGTTGCACCTGCTTTCAATATATCTTGATATACTTTATACTAATTTTAAAAAAAGAACACAAGGCTGGGCGCAGTAGCTTATGCATGTAATCCTAGCACTTTGGAAGGCTGAGGCAGACAGATTGCCTGAGCTCAGGAGTTCAAGACCAGCCTGAACAACATAGTGAAACCCCATCTCTACTAAAAATACAAAAAATTAGCTGGGCATGGCAGCATGTGCCTGTAGTCCCATCTAGTCCAGAGGCTGAGGCGGGAGAATTGCTTGAGCCCAAGAGGTGGAGATTGCAGTGAGCCGAGACTGTACCACTGCACTCCAGCCTGAGCAACAGAATGAGACTCCTTCTCTTAAAAAATATATATATATATGTAATTCCTAAGTAGCTCTATCAAATAAATATTAAGAATAAGTAATATCCAAGTATACATATTACATTCTGAGGTTTATGTCCTTACAAATCTAAATATATCCTAATAATAGTATGCAATTACACACATTGGATTTTATTTCTTTATTGGCCATATGTAATACTTTATTACATTACTTAGTAAAAGATGAATTGAGAAGAATGTATGTCCTATGGGAAATATTTTAAATCTACATTCAGAAGCTAAAAATATTCTATCCTTAAAATTATGTTTACAAAACATTTACAGAGAATACTGAGACTTTTTAAAATCAGTAACAGTTTCTATTTCTTAGCAAGAAGCATGTCTCAGAGCAGTTTTTCTCATATTTTAAAAGGAATTCCTCCATAAATCAGATATAAATGTATATCAAGTTTTTAATTTTTTGAGAACAGCACATTCAATCTTTTCTTCTCCCCCAGTTACCTCTGGTTCAGGCACGCTGTGTGTGGCACTTCTCGGGGTTTGTCATTTTGCTTTAATGGCAGGGGGAGGAAGCCAGCCAGGCTCAGTAAGCACACTGCATATCAAAATGTCGCCATGGCAGCATTTGTCCACTTGTCAGAGTCCTTCTGAAATAACTCAGCCATTCATTTTGTTGAATCAATATTGAAGCTTTTGAGATTTATTACTTGAGGTTTGGGAGGAGACAAGGCAAACAAATCCTTCATTCCTAACTTGGAGTTCCAGTTGAGACAAGACTATGATTTCTGTCTACACTTTATTTATGAGGATAGAATATAAGGTTTCCACTCCTTGTATAATTATCTTATAATAAGCTTTCATTTGCATTCCAAATAATACAGTAAAAAAGAATTTAACATTTTTCCAAAAACATTCTGTGGGCTGTGGTAAACTTATCCAATGCTGAATTCAGATAGTTAATTTCCTGGGAGGAGGGATGGGGATGAGAGGACAAGATACATCTTTTGATATAAAATCTTTAAATCTTTGATATAAAACATATTAAATTCCACTTCTATATATATCCTATCTTGAAACAGAAGTAACAAGAAGCATGTTATCTACCTAATCTTTCTATTTATTAATAATCATGTCCATGTATTAATGACTTCACCATTTAACAAATTAAAAATTATAAAACTGACCCTTTCTATTGTAAAATACTGAGATTTCTTCAAATACTTTTTCATAATCATGTACATTTCTAGTGGATTATCTCACAAAATGAGTCTGATTTCTCAATCCAACCATTCACTGTGTACATTTTCAGTTATCAGTGGGCTATGTTCAGTGCAGAGCTCATCAGTACTGTCCAAAGATGAAATGAGAAAATATTAAGACTATAATGCTGCCTGACAAGACCCTGATGTGCCTTTGACATATAGGGTCAGGCTAAAGTGAAAGAGGGCAAGTTTCTCTTCAGTATTCCTCTTTCAGAGCCCTTCCCATGGGTGGGGAGTCGCTCACTTAACATCCAGTCCTACGTGAATATGCACAGGATGCTGCAATCCAATTATCCTAAATGGGGTGAGTGTACACCAGATAACCTGATGAAGTCATCTGTGTTGGGTTATAGGAAAAGCTCTCCCAGAGCCCCCAAGCTCAACCAAGGACTTCTTCAGTCTGAAGTAATGTTTATTTTACCAGCGGCTACAAGCAAACAAAGACACTGCAAACAAAGTTCCCACTGTCTATTCCCACATGGGTGGGAAAATGAAGCCCAGTGGAAAGAGAGGGTTGACTTACGGTGTGTCTGGGGATCATGCAAGGCCTTACAAGGTTTACATCTTATGTGTGGGTGCCTGGTCCACTTAACACAGACATCTCTGCCAACAGTTTTAGACTTGAATCTATTGAAATACATTGAATTGAATACATTGAATCATATTGAAATACATATGCATATTCTACAGAAAGCTTTAATACTTTGTGGCTTGTAAATGTCAGGTCATATCAGAAAACTTACACTGAAATTGTCTAACTTTTCGGAAAATAAAACTTCTCTTTAAGTTTTCTTTTTTTTTTTTGTAGGGTTCTGAGAAAAGAAAAAAGGTTAAGGTTGTGCTTCAAAGAGTACCATACAGACACACGCAATTTTAGCATTGCATTAGTGCAATCTCACGTGGAATACTCCCAAACAAAATGGAGTTCTCTAATACTCCTTAGTTCTTTTCTTTTCTGTCTTCCTTTTCTTTTCTTCCAAAAGCAAGGAAGTGAATTGTGAATATTTCTTATAAGAAATGCTGAGCTAATTTCTGATAATTATAAAATCACGGGTAGCCACTAGTTCAAAGGAAATCTTTCCCAGATAAAACCAATTATAAGCAGAGACTTTAACTGTGTCCCTTTATCCACTGCCAAAATGCAGTATCAATAGAACAGAATGTGAAAGCTGCAGCTTTGATATGAAAGGTATTGAAAGTATTCATCTTTTGGTAGTAGTTCTGCCACCACATGGAATCGAGTAAAAGGAAAGAGAATTATGCAGCATCAAGTTGAATTATGCAACTGGAGAGCAAGAAAGGCAAATTATAACCAGATGTGTATATGCCTACATTTTATTTTTAAATTTTCATTATATCACCACGCAGCCAACGCACTCTACTGGCAGTGTGAAGTAACTGAAAATAATACAAAAGAAAAATTGACTAACATATATTATCGTTTAAGTAGAAAAGCATTTACAGCAAAGAAATACTATCAGAAATGTTTTTAAAACATCAATATTGGGCTGAACCACATGAAATTGATATTTTCTTATGTTAAAATGGTCAATATTAGCAAAATGATTGAATAACAGCAATTTCATGTGGTTCAACCTAATACATAATTTTCTTCTTATTTTAAAATGGCATTCTGTTTTGTTTTTTGTCATCATCACTCAATGGAACAAAATACATTTACTTAATTTTACTTTATTTATTTATTTTTAAGTTATTTAGCTTTTTTAGCCACCTCATATGGAATTCCATAAACTCATGAATCAATTAATGTCTCTTTCTTCCACCTTTAATTAAGAAATTTTTTAAAGTTACATATGCAAAAATGTCTCATTACTCGGTTTGAATCTATTCTCAGCTGTCATGAGGCACTTTAAAAGAAACCTTTCTCGATTTCTGGTGATTGTAAAAGGAAGATGCTCTTTCCCATTTGAAGAAGTGGATCAACTCTGCTTTTATACCCTTCTACAAAATGCTAAAGTAAGCAAAGTGACGGTCTTTCTCCCTTTGGTACCTTGAGGGGCCCAGAGGTAGGCATTTTTGGCTTATTGAAGGGATTGGAGTATCTGAGAGGGAGGACTAGGGGCTGTGGGAGTGGGGTTGATTGAAGCTTTATACTAATAGAACTAGAGAGCAAGGGCAAAGCCTATCTGTGGATGATCATCCCAGCTCTGATCAGAAACACCTCTACATGTTTAGAGAGGAAATCTAGTGCTGGAAATGAAGGTAAAGTCCAGCAACAGTGTTGGAAGGAGAGAAGAAGAAAGGGTGAAGAAGAGGGGAAGAATGGGACTGAGTTGAAAGAGAAAAAGAACTTGGCCACTGAGTACTTCCTGTACAAGTGAGTTTAAAAATATAGTACTAGGGATGGGAGATGGAGAGCAGAGAAACGTCATCCATACTCCAGAGCTCAGCAGCTAGAACAGAATCAATATCCAAACAAATGTTTAGCCTATGCTCAGACAACTGCAGTTGGTTTCCACTATAGGGACAGAATTTAGATGCCATTACTGAAAAAAATTCTTGTTCCCAACGATAATCTACTACACCCAACAACTGGAAGTGTTCTATTTGCAGTTCACATAAAAGCAACACAGCACAAAACTCTGGACAATTTCTCAAGAGGAGAACTTTAATAACTGTTCCTAAATTAGAGTCAAAGGTCAGAGACAGTCTAGTCTGGCAGTTACCAATAAAACAGTTTTTTTTTCCTGGAGTTCAGTATAAGACTAACCCAATGTAGAAATACTGAAAAGGGGATCAATATTTTAGAAGCCAATTTATTGCATTAACTCAATTCTGTCCTTTCTGACTATTTTCTCACCTTGCGTTGTTATTCGTTCCCTTCTGTACCAAGATGAAACCTTGAGTAGATCCCATGTGTCACATTCATTTTCAATTAACAAGTAGCCTTATTTCTCAGACAGTACAAAGCAAAGCTTAACCTCTCATTAAGCTTTGAGAGTTAGACCCTTGTCTGACCCAGGTTATAAAGCCTACAGTGGGAAAGGAGGGCATGCTTATTCTTTTGTTCAATTCCTCCCAACTGTACCATTTATCCCCTTTTGCTATGTTCTTTTATGCCTGGGAAAGGCATAAGAGATGTAAAAAAATGTTCTTTTCTAATGAGTTCTTTGGAGACTTTCATCTGTGGGGACCCTAACATGAGTTAGGTCTTCCTGGGCAGGCCATTTGCAATTAACTCCCCGTCTCTACCTTCTGGCAGTCCATCACAGATGCTTTCCACAGGGGTTCATTCATTCCTCCTGATGGGTCTTGTGAATCAGGTGCCTTAAGAAATTTAGACACATTTGTTCTATCCACAGCTGGCCCTCAGAATACTACACTTATCTCCTACAATTATTCTGCCTGCAGGGCAGGGTCAAACTCACTGTTGGACGTTTTCAAGGTGAGTCAAGTAACAGTCACCCTGTCCCTCAAACTCCATGTCAAGTTCTCCAAGTGATCCTCTGTCCACCACTTTTGCTTGGGGGTGGCAGAGGTAGATTGCATAGCACAATGACAGCTGTCTCTAAAGGAATGCTGACTAAAGGCTTAAAGATCAATATCCTGGCCTCCACTTATATACCCTGGAGGTAGGTGATGAGCTAAGAATCACAGAATAAGTTGTCTATTTCTTCACAATGTAATTATTAGCTAATGTTGTAGAATCTGGAACAACTATATGAGTTCAGAACACTGTTCTGGGACCTCAAACAAGATGCTTAATTTCTCAGCATCCTTATGTGTTAAGTACTGAAATCTATAACAAACAAAAGCAATGGCTACAGCATAAATTTGTTTTAAAAATTAAATGCATGAAGTACATAGAACAGTGCCTGGTCTCCAATAATGAGGCAAACTGACATTATGTGCCTTCTGATATGATGCACTGAGAAGTATCCAACATCACCAATGTAGGGTTCTCACCAAAAACTACTTAATCTGAATCTAATCATAAGAAAGCAATGAAACAAATCTAAAATGAGGTATAGCCTACAAAACAACTACAGCCTAGATTTTTTAAAAATATCGTCATCATGTGAGACCAAAAAATTGAGATGTGGGAAGAGAAACTGGAAAACACTTCTGGATTAAAAGAAACTAAAGGAGCATGACAATTAAATGAAATGCATGATCGTTGATTAAATCCTGGACCTAACTACAAGCCAAAAATAAAAATCTAAGCCCCCTCAACCAATGGAATGAACCACCCCCTCCCTTGGCAAAGGTCATTCCAAAGTAAACCTAAAAACCTAGTTCAGGTCATTATGGGAAGGGAGGGTTGGACATGCCTCATTATACCCGCCTCCCTTTGGAATTCAGACACTGCTGACCAGCATTAACATTAAAACAGAGATCTTCAGACCGACCAAACTAACACTTTGCAGCAACAAGATACATTGCAAAATGACAGATCTCAGGCCCTGAAAGAAATCAAAATATTTTACCCCAAAATATATTTCTTTGACATATTTTTAAATGACCTTGAAAAGCTGTCTCTTGTGGGGGAAATCTACATTCTGTGGAGAATCTCATTCCCTTTCCAGGTACTTTCCTGATTTAACAGAGGTTTACTGAGTCTGGCACCTTTGTAGGTCTGGTAAGAAACATTTACATCTAGTCTCTCTTAAGCTTGCTACCTGGAAACTTCATGTGAATAACAGAAACCTTGATCTCCATAACCCCTTATTGTAACACAGATATTTCTTTTTATTGGTTCCAGGTCTTAAGACAATAACTCTTTCAATGAATTGCCAATCAGAAAATCTTTGAATCTACCTATGACCTGGAAGTCCCTGCCCCACTTCAAGTTGTCCCACCTTTCCAGACCGAACCAATGTACACTTTACATGTATTGATTGATGTCTGCTTGTAGCTTCTGTCCCTCTAAAATGTATAAAATCAAATTGTAACCCAACCTACCTGGGACATGTTCTCAGAACCTCCTGAGGCTATGTCATGGGAATATCCTTACCTTGGCAAAATAAACTTCTAAATTGATTGAGACTTGTCTCACATACTTCTGGTTTACAAAACAAATAAACACAAAACTAAAACCAGATGAAGGACAAAATCAGGGTAATCTTGGATATTTAAATATGAACTAAATATTAGAGAATACTATTGTATCAATATTATGCTTTTTCAGTCACCATTGTGTTTGATTATGTAGAAGAATGTCCTTGTTCTTAAGAGACATATGCTGTAGTATTTAAGGGTGAACTGTCATGATGTCTGCAGCTTATTCTCAATCTTTCCTCAAAAATTATATGAAAAATAAAAAGAATAGTGCCATCCACAAAGTAAATCTCTTAGAACAATAGCTGATACACAATAAATAATCAGTAAGTATAAGCTATGTGTTATTGTCATAGATAGCTAGAAAACAGAGAAAAAAATACATTTAAACCTATTACGTGTATGTCAAATTGAATTAATGGAATGAATTCCCTAGGCCAACACCCTCTTCACCCACCACTCACCATTCCCAACTCTCATCCCAATTCCATGACTTCAGTGGCTGACATAGTCTGGCTCCTATAACTTTTTTTCCTTCATCCTGACAGGTCCCTGTAACTATTCTCTCTTTGTGTATTAGTACAGTTTCGCACTGCTATAAAGAAATAGCAGAGAATGAGTACCTTATAAAGAAAAGAAGTTTACTTGACTCACAGTTGTGCATGGCTGGGGAGGCCTCAGAAAACTTACGATCATGGCAGAAGGGAAAGCAGGCACGTTTTACATGGTAGCAGGTGAGAGAAGAAGAGAAAGGGGAAGAGCCCTTTATAAAACCATCAGATCTTGTGAGAACTCACTCACTATCATGAGAAAAGCGTGGTGGAAACCACCCCCATGATCCAGTCACCTCCCACCAGATCCCTTCCTCATTACCTGGGGATTACAATTCAAGACGAGATTTGGGTAGCAAGACAAAACCAAACCACATCACCCTGGCCACCTTTGTTCCAGCTGTAGAGATGGAGCCCACTCTGCTGCTTTCCGTCTCCAACCTTGCCCTTCCTCAACTTCCCCACTCTTCCCTTCAGACCATGCCTCCCACAAATATACTTTCTAACTTTCCAGTTTGCATTTTGGTAGCTAATATGATCAGAAGCATATTTTTTCTAGGTGTGCTTTAATCTGTAACATTTTGATTCACAATTGACTTATATCAGAAAATCTTTTGAACCTTAAAACCCGTGCAGTAAGTTGGCTTAGATACCTTTGAGGCTACCTTACAGAATAGCTTAGTGGGTCTCAAACTTTTTAGTCAGGACTTCTTTATACTCTTAAAAATTGAGGACCTAAGCTTTTGATTGTGTGAGTAATTGCTATCAACATTTACAATATTAAAAATTAACACTGAGAACAATTTAAAATATGTATCTATTTATTAATTCAATTAAAAATAAACTGATTTAGTGTTAATTGGAACAATACATTTTAGGAAAAATATATCTTTAAAAACAAAAATATTTAGTGAGATCAGTGGCATTATTCATCATTTTTAAAATGTCTTTAATATCTGACTTAATAGAAGCTGGATTCTTTTTTTAAAAAATTGTGGTAAAATACACATAACATAAAATTTACCATTTAAACTGTACAATTTGATGGCATTTAGTACATTCACAATATTGTGCAACTATGATCCCTGTCTAGTTCCAGAACATTTCTAACATCTCAGTAAGAAAACCTGTGACCATTAAAAGCAGTCACTTCCTCTTCCTCCCTTTTTATACCTTGGCAACAACTAATCTGCTTTCTATCTCTATGGATCTGTCTATTCTAGATTTTACAATATTAATGGAGTCATGCAAAGTGTGTGACCTTTTATGTCTCATTTCTTTCACTTAGCACAATCTTTTCAGGGTTCATCCATGTTGTATCATATAGCAGTACTTCATTCCCTTTTATGGCTGAATAATATTCAAATTGTGTAGGTATACCACATTTTGTTACTCATTCATCTATTGATGGACACTTGATTTGTTTCTACCTTTTGACTATTATGAATATTGCTGTAATGAACTTTATGTACAAGTTTTTGTTTGAACACCTATTTTCAATTCTCTTAGGCATATACCTAGGAGTAGAATTGCTGAGTCATGTGGTAATTTTATTTTTCACTTTTTGAAGAATTGACAAACTGTTTTCCACAGCAACTGCACCATTTTATATTCCCACCAGCAACATATGAGAGTCCCAATCTCTTTACATCCTTAAAAGCATTTATTTTTCATTAAAAAAAATTGCAGCCAACCTAGTGAATACAAAGTGGCTTCTCATTGTCGTTTTGATTTGCATTTTCCTAATGACTAAATGATAAGCATCTTTTCAAATGCTTTTTGGTCATTTGTATATCTTCTTCATAAAAATAACTGTTCGTGTCTTTGGCCCATTTTTTAATTGAGTCATTTGTCTTTTTGTTGTTGAGTTGTAAGAGTTCTTTATATTTTCGAATACTAGAGAAGATATATGATTTACAAATATTTTCTCCCATTTTAGAGGGTGTCATTTCACTCTCATGGTAGTGTTTTTGATGCCCAAAAGTCTTTAGTATTGATGGAGTCAAATTCATCCATTTTTCTTTTTGATGCTTATTCGTTTATGTCATACTTAAAAAGCTATTGCCAAATCCAAGATTATTACTTTTATGTCTGTGTCTTCCCTTAAAAGTTTTATAGTTTTAGCTCCAATTTTTAGGTCTTTATCCACGTTGAGTTAATCTTTGTATACGTTTTGAGGTAGGGGTCCAACATAGTTCTTTTGTGTGTGGATATCCAGCCATCCCATCATCATTTGTTGAAGATATTATTCTTTCTCTACAGAATGGCCTTGGTGGGTGGTTGACAAGATGGCCAAAAAGGAAAGGCTCCAGTCTGCAGCTCCCAGGGAGATCAACGCAGAAGGTGAGTGATTTCTGCATTTCAAATTGAGGTACCCAGCTTATCTCACTGGGACTGGTTAGCCAGTGGGTGCAGCCCATGGAGGGTGAGCAGAAGCAGGGTGGGTCATCGCCTCACCTGGGAAGTGCAAGGGAACTCCCTCCTCTAGCCAAGGGAAGCTGTGAGGGACTGTGCCATGAGAGATAGTTTACTCTGTCCCAGATACCATGATTTTCCCATGGTCTTCTCAACCCACAGACCAGGAGATTTCCTCAGGTACCTACACCACCAGGGCCCTGGGTTTCAAGCACATTACTGGGCAGCCATTTGGGGAGGCACTGAGCTAGCTGCAGGAGTTTATTTTTTCATACCCCAATGGCACCTGAAACACCAGCAAGACAGAACCATTCACTGCCCTGGAAATGGGACTGAAGCCAGGGAGCCAAGTGTTCTAGCTCAGCAGATCCAACCCCATGGAGCCCAGCAAGCTAAGATCCACTGGCTTGAAATTCTCGCTGCCAACACAGCAGTCTGAAGTCGACCTGGGATGCTCAAGCTTGGTAGGGGGAGGGGCATCTGCCATTACTGAGGTTCGAGTAGGTGGTTTTTTCCTCACATGTAAACAAAGCCACCGGGACATTCAAACTGTATGGAGCCCACTCAGCACTGCAAAGCTGCTGTAGCCAGACTGCCTCTCTAGATTTCTCCTCTCTGGGCAGGGGATCTGTGAAAGAAAGGCAGCACCCCCAGTCAGGGGGTTATAGATACAACTCCTGTCTCCTTAGGTCAGAGCACCTGGGGAAGGGGTGGCTGTGGGTATAGCTACAGCAGACTTAAACATTCCTGCTTGCCAGCTCTGAAGAGAGCCACAAATCTCTCAGCATAGCACTCAATCTCTGCTAAGGAACAGACTGCCTCCTCAGGTGGGTCCCTGACCCCTGTGCCTCCTGACTGGAAGACATGTCCCAACAGGGATTGACAGACACCTCTTACAGGAGAGCTCCAGCTGGCATCTGGCAGGTGCCTGTCTGGGATGAAGCTTCCAGAGGAAGGAAGAGGCAGCAATCTTTGCTATTCTGCAGCCTCCACTGGTGATACCCAGGCAAATAGGATCTGGAGTGGACCTCCAGCAAACTGAAGCAGACCTGTGACAGAGGGGCCTGACTGTTAGAAGGAAAACTAACAAACAGAAAAGAATAGCATCAACATCAACAAAAAAGGCGTCCACACAAAAACTCCATCCAAAAGTCACCAACGTCAAAGACAAAAGGTAGATAAATCCACAAAGATGAGGAAAAACCAGCACAAAAAGTATGAAAATTCCAAAAACCAGAACACCTCTTCTCCTGCAAAGGATCACAACTCCTCACTAGCAAGGGAACAAAACTGGACAGAGAATGAGTTTGACAAATTGACAGAAATAGGCTTCTGAAGGTGGGTAATAGCAAACTCCTCCAAGCTAAAGGAGCATCTTCTAACCCAATGCAAGGAAGCTAAGAACCTTGAAAAAAGGTTAAATGGATTGCTAACTAGAATAACCAGTTTACAGAAGAACATAAATGACCTGATTGAGCTGAAAAACACAGCACAAGAACTTCGTGAAGCATACACAGTATTAATAGCTGAATCAGTCAAGTGGAAGAAAGAATATCAGAGATTGAAGATCAACTTAATGAAATAAAGCATGAAGACAAGATTACAGAAGAAAGAATGAAAAGAAACAAATGAAGCCTCCAAGAAATATGGGACTATGTGAAAATACCAAACCTACATTTGATTGGTGTACCTGAAAGTGACTGGGATGTTGGAACCAAGTTGGAAAGCACTCTTCAGGATATTATCAAGGAGAACTTCCCCAAACTAGCAAGGCAGGCCAACATTCAAATTCAGGAAATACAGAGAATACCACAAAGAGACTCCTTGTAAAGAGCAACCCCAAGACACATAATTATCAGATTCACTAAGGTTGAAATGAAGGAAAAAATGTTAAGGGCAGTCAGAGAGAAAGATCAGGTTATCCACAAAGGGAAGCCCAACAGACTAACAGTGGATCTCTCTACAGAAACCCCTACAAGCCAGAAGAGAATGGGGGCCAATATTCAATGGTCTTAAAGAAAAGAATATTCCACCCAGAATTTTGTATCCAGCCAAACTAACTTCCTAAGTGAAGGAGAAATAAAATTCTTTACAGACAAGCAAATGCTGAGGAATTTTGTCTCCACCAGGCCTGCTTTACAAAAACTCCTAAAGGAAGCACTAAATAGGGAAAGGAAAAACCAAACCGTACCAGCCACTGCAAAAATATACCAAATTGTAAAGACCATCAATACTATGGAGAAACTGCATCAACCAACAGGCAAAATAACCAGCTAGCATCATAATGACAGGATCAAATTCACACATAACAATATTAACCTTAAATGTAAATGGGCTAAATGCCCCAATTAAAAGATACAGATTGGCAAATTGGATAAAGAATCAAGACCCATCAGTGTGCTGTATTCAGGAGACCCATCTCACGTACAAAGACACACATAAGCTTAAAATAAAGGGATGAAAGAATATTTACCAAGCAAATGGAAAGAAAAAAAAAAGCAGGGGGTGCAATCCTAGTCTCTCATGAAACAGATTTTAAACCAACAAAGATCAAAAAAGTCAAAGAAGGGCATTACATAATGATAAAGGGGTCAATGCAACAAGAAGAGCTAGGTATCCTATATATATATGCACCCAATACAGGAGCACCCAGATTCATAAAGCAAGTTCTCAGAGACCTACAAAGAGAGTTAAACTTGCACACAATAGTAGAGGGAGACTTTAATATCCCACTGTCAATATTAGACCAGACAGATCAATGAGACAGAAAATTAACAAAGACATTCGGGACTTGAACTGAGCTCTGGAACAAGCAGATCTAATAGACATCTATAGAATTCTTCACCCCATATCAACAGAATATACATTCTTCTCAGCACCACATCACACTAATTACCACGTAATTGGAAGTAAAACACTCCTCAGCAAACGTAAAAGAACGGAAATCATAACAAACAGTCTCTCAGACCACAGTGCAATCAAATTAGAACTCAGGATTAAGAAACTCACTCAAAACCACACAACTACATGGAAGTTGAACAACCTGCTCCTGAATGACTACTGGGAAAATAATGAAATTAGGCAAAAATAAAGAAGTTCTTTGAAACAAATGAGAACAAAGACACAACATAACAGAATCTCTGGGACACAGGTAAAGCAGTGTTTAGAAAGAAATTTATAGTATTAAATGCCCACGGGAGAAAACAGGAAAGATCTAAAATCAACACCCTTATATCACAATTAAAAGAACTAGAGAAGCAAGAGCAAACCAATTCAAAAGCTAGTAGAAGATAAGAAATAACTAAGATCAGAGCAGAACTGAAGGGAATAGAGACACAAAAAACCCTTCAAAAAATAAGTGAATCCAGGAGATGCTTTTTTTGAAAAGATTAACAAAATATATAGACTGCTAGCCAGACTAATAAAGAAAAAAAGAGAGAAGGATCAAATAGACACACTAAAAAATGATAAAGGGGTATCACCACTGGTCCCACCAGTGTTGGGACCAAATGCAAACTCCCATCAGAGAATACTATAAACACCTCTATGCAAATAAACTAGAAAATCTAGAAGAAATGGATAAACTCCTGGACACATGCACCCTCCTAAGACTAAACCAGGAAGAAGTCAAATCTCCAAATGGACCAATAACAAGTTCTGAAATTGAGGGAATAATTAATAGCCTATGAACCAAAAAAAGCCCAGGACCAGACGGATTCATAGCCGAATTTTACCAGAGGTACAAAGAGGAGCTGGTACTATTCTTTCCTTTCTGAAATTATTCCAAACAATGGAAAAAGCGGTACTACTCCCTAACTCATTTTATGAGGCCACCATCATTTTGATACCCAAACCTGGTAGAGACACAACAAGAAAAAGAAAATTTCAGTCCAATATCCCTGGTGAACATCAATGTGAAAATCGTCAATGAAATACTGGCAAACTGAATCCAGCAGAACATCAAAAACCTTATCCACTACAATCTAGTCAGCTTCATCCCTAGGGTGCAAGGCTGGTTCAACATATGCAAATCAATAAGCATAATCCATCACATAAACAGAACCAATGACAAAAACCACATGAGTATCTCAATAGATGCAGAAAAGGCCTTTGATAAAATTCAACACCCCTTCATGCTAAAAACTGTCAATAAACTAAGTATTAATGGAATGTATCTCAAAATAATAAGAGCTATTTATGACAAACCCATAGCCAAAATCATACTGCATAGGCAAAAGCTGGAAGCATTCCCTTTGAAAACCAGCACAAGGCAAAGATGCCCTCTCTCACCACTCCTATTCAACATAGTATTGGAAGTTCTGGCCAGGGCAATCCGTCAAGAGAAAGAAATAAAGGGTATTCAAATAGGAAGAGAGGAAGTCAAATTGTCTCTGTTTGCAGATAACATTATTGTATATTTAGAAAATCCCATTATCTCAGCCCAAAATCTCCTTAAGCTGATAAGTAACTTCAGCAAAGTCTCAGGATACAAAATCAATGTGCAAAAATCATAAGCACTCCTATACACCAGTAATAGCCAAATCATGAGTGAACCCCAATTCACAATTGCTACAAAGAGAATAAAATACCTAGGAATACAACTTACAAGGGATGCGAAGGACCTCTTCAAGCACTACAAACTACTGTTCAAGGAAATAAGAGAGGACACAAGCAAATGGAAAAAACATTCCATGCTCATGAATAGGAAGAATCAATATCATGAAAATGGCCATACTGCCCAAAGTAGTTTATAGATTCAATGCTATTCACATCAAGCTACCATCAACTCTCTTCATAAATTAGAAAAAAATTACTTTAAATTTCAAATGGAACCAAAAAAGAGCCCATATAGCAAAGACAATTTTAAGCAAAAAGAACAAAGCTGGTCATCATGCTACCTGACCAAACTATGCTACACGACTACAGTAACAAAAACAGCATGGTCTGGTACCATATCAGATACACAGACCAATGGAACAGAACAGAGACCTCAGAAATAATGCAACACATCTACAACCATCTGATCATTGACAAACCTGACAAAAATAAGCAATGGGGAAAAGATTCTCTATTTAATAAATGGTGTTAAGACAACTGGCTAGCCATACACAGAAAACTGAAACTGGACCACTTCCTTACACCTTATTCAAAAATTAACTCAAGATGAATTAAAGACTTACCAACGTAAGACCTAAAACCATTAAAACCCTAGAAGAAAGAAGGGCCGGGCGCGGTGGCTCACGCCTGTAATCCCAGCACTTTGGGAGGCCGAGGCGGGTGGATCACAAGGTTGAGAGATCGAGACCATCCTGGTCAACATGGTGAAACCCCATCTCTACTAAAAATACAAAAAATTACCTGGGCATGGTGGCGCGTGCCTGTAATCCCAGCTACTCAGGAGGCTGAGGCAGGAGAATTGCCTGAACCCAGGAGGCGGAGGTTGCGGTGAGCCAAAATTGCGCCATTGCACTCCAGACTGGGTAACAAGAGCGAAACTCCGTCTCAAAAAAAAAAAAAAACCCTAGAAGAAGACCTAGGCAATATCATTCAGGACATAGGCATGGTCAAAGACTTCATGACTAAAACACCAAAAGCAATGGCAACCAAAAGCCAAAATTGATGATGGGATCTAATTAAACTAAAGAGCTTCTACAAAGCAAAATAAACTATTGTCAGAGTGAACAGGCAACCTACAGAATGGGAGAAAATTTTTTGCAATCTAGCCATCTGACAATGGGCTAATATCCACAATCTACAAGAAACTTAAACAAATTTACGAGAAAAAAACAACCCCATCAAAAAGTGAGCAAAGGATATGAACAGACACTTCTCAAAAAAAGATATTTTATGCACCCAACAAACATATGAAAAAAACCTCATCATCACTGGTCATTAGAGAAATGCAAATCAAAACCACAATGAGATTCCATCTCATGCCAGTTAGAATGGTGATCATTAAAATGTCAGGAAACAAAAGATGCTGGAGAGGATATGGAGAAATAGGAATGCTTTTACACTGTTGATGGGAGTGTAAATTAGTTCAACCATTGTGGAAGACAGTGTGGCAATTCCTCAAGGATCTAGAACCAGAAATACCATTTGACCCAGCAATCCCATTACTGGATATATACCTAAAGGATTAAAAGTCATTCTACTATAAAGATACATGCATACATATGTTTATTGAAGCAATATTCACAATAGCAAAGACTTGGAACCAATCCAAATACCCATCAATGATAGACTGGATAAAGAAAATGTGGCACATATACACTATAGAATACTATGCAGTCATAAAAAAGGATGAGTTCATGTCCTTTGCAGGGACATGGATGAAGCAGGAAACCATCATTCTCAGCAAACTAACACAGGAACAGAAAATCAAACACTGCATGTCCTCACTCATAAATGAGAGCTGAACAATGAGAACACATGGCCACAGGGAGAGGAACATCACATACTGGGGCCTGTCGGGGTGGGGGCCTAGGGAAGGGATAGCATTAGGAGAAATACCTACTGTAGATGACAGGTTGATGCGTGCAGCAAACCAACATGGCACTTGTATACCTATGTAACAAATCTACACGTTCTGTACTTGTATTCCAGAACTGAAAGTATTTTAAAAAAAAGAAAAAAGAAAGATCTTGGCACCTTTGTGAAATACCGATTGACCATAGATACCTAGTTTTATTTCTGAACTTTCAGTTCTATAGTATTGATCTATATGTATCTGTAGAGGCTAAAGCAACTCCATCTTGGATGCTAATCTGCCATGTTAACCTCTGATTGACCCCAGTTCCAAGAATGCCTCTAAAATTTTTATTTTATCTACTGCTCCTGTAAAAGCATGTACTTACCATAAATCTTGCCCTTAGGTCAGAACAACCTTGCGCATAAATCCTGTGCTTCAGGAGATGACTATGGCATTCTTGCCTTTCTCTATAATTGTCTCATACATTCCTTCTGTTTGGTATATTATCCCTGGGGAGTGATGGTGCTGGTATCCACCATCTTGTCTCACTGCTACCCGACACACAGACATACTTCTGTTCATAAATCCTTTATAAATGTTGATTTCTGAAAAACTGGATATGTTATTTTCTTTCTTTGGCCTTTCAGCTTCCTCAGACTTTTAAGGGTAGCCTTGCATAGACCTGCCCACCACAGAACATCCTTATGCCAGAACCACACTGTTGATTAATGTAGTTTTGTAGTAGGTTTTGAAATTGGAAAGTGGGTATCCTCCAAATTTGCACTTCTTTTTCAAAAGTGTTTTTACTGTTCAGGATCTTTGCCATTTGATATGAATTTTAGGATCAGTTTTTCAATTCTTAAAAAAATGGCCATTAGGATTTTGATAGGAATTACATTGAATTTATAGATATTTGTAGGGAGTATTGTCATCTTAATGATATTAATTCTTCCAATCCATCAACACATGATGTCTTTCCATTTCTTTAGATATTTTTTATTTTCCCACAGCATTATTTTTTAGTTTTCAGTGTACAAGTCTTACACCTCTTTGGTAGAGTATATTCTTAAGTATTTTTTTTATGCTATTAAAATCTTAGTTTCTTTTTCAGATTGTTATTATTAGTGTACAGAAATACTAGTGATTTTTTTGTGTGTGTATCTTGTATCTTTACTAAAGTCATTTGTTAGCTCTAATGACCAGTAAATTCTTGTATTTGCTCTGAATTCAGTCTGTTGCTATATATGGTTTTGGCTAAAGTAGGTGAAAAAATCTCGTCTCATACAGATACATAGTTGGAATAGGGAAAATATTTTAATAGTTTTTCAGAAAATTGTGAGTGTTCATCTTTGATACTATACCAAGACTCAATGATTGCTTCTTAAAGGTAAATTGCAATGTAGCATTTGAAGCTGTGAAGGAGAAAAAGAATTTCAGGATCCCAAACTCATTATGGCAAAGGCAAAGTTAAACTTGGGAACTAAGTGACACAAAACCTGCCTTCGTTTTTTGTCCAGAGAGCTGTCATTTTGCTTGCTTATAAAATGTAAACTTACTGAGCACAAGAGGAATGCATAATTGATATTATGCATGTAAAACATAGACTCTCTGAGTGCTAATCAGAGTGGTTACAACTTCCCTCATTGCCTACCCATCCTCTTTTTTTTTTTGCTTTCCCTTCTGCTTCTTTTCACTTTAAATATTGAAGTTTCCAAAAACCTTCTTTGGAAAAAGCACAGGTCACAGATCTGTGCATGATTTTTTTGGAATTTAGCATTACTTATTTGGAAAATATTGTTCCCTGAATTATGCAGATGTTCCTAGTCTTGACAAATTTCAATATATGAGCTATTTGAAAAATCACATTATTAATATCACCACTAATCTCATCACAAAATCCTTTTAGTTTTGGGAAGCTGCCAACTTCATAGAGGCAATAAACGTTTTCTAAAATTCTAATTTCTGCTTGAGAACTTGAGTTTTATCAATGGTAGCAACTACTGTCTTTTTCTTTCCTGGACGTAACTGGCTTATTTTGCTCATTTGCAAAAAAAAGTCCATCAAATATTCAAGTCTTATTGATCATATTTTGATTGTTGTTGTTTTTGAGACAGGGTCTCACTCTGGCACCCAGGCTGGGATGCAGTGGCATGATCACAGCTCACTGCAGCATCAACCTCCCAGGCTCAAGCAATCCTCCTGCCTCAGCCTACTGAGTACTTGGGACCAGAGGCCTGCACCACCATGACCAGCTAATTTTTTAATTTTTAATTTTCTTTTTTTTTTTTTTTTTTTCGAGACGGAGTTTCGCTCTTGTTACCCAGGCTGGAGTGCAATGGCATGATCTCGGCTCACTGCAACCTCCGCCTCCTGAGTTCAGGCAATTCTCCTGCCTCAGCCTCCTGAGTAGCTGGGATTACAGGCACGCGCCACTATGCCCAGCTAATTTTTTGTATTTTTAGTAGAGACGGGGTTTCACCATGTTGACCAGTATGGTCTCGATCTCTTGACCTCGTGATCCACCCGCCTCAGCCTCCCAAAGTGCTGGGATTACAGGCATGAGCCACCGTGCCCGGCCCTGATTTTTAATTTTCATAGAGTTGAGAGTCTCCCAGTGTTGCTCAGGCTGGTCTCAAATTCCTGGGCTCAATTGATCCTCTCACCTCAGCCTCCTAAAGTGCTGAGATTACAGGCATGAGCCACTGTGCCCAGCCAACCGTAGTTTTCCTGTCATTCTTTTATTTAAAATAACGTCCTTTGATAAAAATGGTTTGCTCAGTTCTCAACTCAAACAAGGCCACCAGATTTTTTTCTTAGACAACCATATTACTTTGACATGCAGCAGAACTACATGTGCATTTCCCATTTCATCAGAAAGAATGATAAAAGGCAAATATTCAAGGACCGAGCTTTATTTATTTATTTATTTATTTAGAGACAGAGTCTACTCTGTCACCCAGGCTGAAGTGGAGTGACATGCAACTGCTGCCTCCCAGATTCAAGCAATTCTCCTGCCTCAGCCACTCGAGTACCTGGGACTACAACCATATGTCACCACGCCCAGCTAATTTTTATATATTTAGAAGAGATGGGTTTTTGCCATGTTAGCCAGGCTGGTCTGCAACTCCTGACCTCAGGTGATCCACCTGCCTCGGCTTCCCAAAATGCTGGATTACCAATGTGAGCCACTGTGCCCAGACTCCAGGACTGAGATTTAATACAATAAATGTATTTTACTGCTTAATCAAGGAACATTTTTAAAATGGTATTTGGTGTTCCTATCTAATTTGAGTCAACCTCCCCTTTGCCGGAGTTACTGCAGTTACCTCTTAACTGATCTCCCTGCTGCGGCCCTAACCTGCCTCTGAAATTCTTTTAAAACGTAAATGACTTTCGAGGTAGGAGGCCGCTGTTGTCAGGTATGGAGCTAGGTGCAGATGCAAAGTGGCTCTCGATAGCACCTTATGGTTAGTTGTGTCCCAAAGGAAGGATGAGAATAGTTGCTGAAAATGACGACAGTCTTCCACCAATCTTAACTGAGGCACCCAAAATGGTGATTTGGGGAACAGAGAGAGCACACCTAAGTTCACATCAAGCTGTTTCTTCCCAGGTCCTAAAGAGCAAGCCTAACTCAAGCTGTTGGCACACGGGCATTACACAGAAAGCTGGAAGTTGAAATGGTGGAGTCCAACTTGCCTGGACCAGCTTTATGGGTTCTGCTGGTAACGTTTTTATCCATGGATAGCTTGTTTGGGTGCAGATGTTGGAGACCTTTTAAAGGTATGGAGAGTCGGTTTGACTACACCGTGTGGAGCAATTTGTGGAGCAAGTTTCAAAGAAGCAAAGGACTCGGAATTCATACTTGAAGAAATGCAGGCAGACCTGCTAACCTAAAAACTAGAGTTTTTAATGACCACAGCAAGCAAGCATGCAGTTTGGCCCTTGAAAGGGTCTTTCCTCACCCAGGCCGTAGTGCGGTGGCCCTTTGAGGCTCACCACAGCCTCAAACTCCTGGGTTCAAATGATCCTTGGCCTCCCAGTGGACTTTGTAGACAGCCTGATATGGAGTCTCAAGAAGATTAAAAAATGTCTCCAATTTCAATAAATGGCTGCAATCCAAAAAAATAAAAAATTAAAAATTAAAAAAAATAAAAGGTAAATGATGAACTCCTCTCTCAGAACCCTCCAGTTGTTTACCATCTTGCTCAGAGTGAAAGCCAAAGTCCCTGCAATGGCCAACAAAGTCCTATCCCATTTGGCTTCCTGTGGCCTCATTTATGTACAAGAATAACTTGAATGCAAGTGATAACACAGTGAGTAAAGCAAATAACTTCTTAGAATTATTGTGAAAATACTTCAGGGCCATATGAAGGAGTCTTGGGGATCTGTAGGGGTCCTCAGATCATACTTTGAAAACAGCTTGTATAGCTATCAAAATATCAGTTTTGCACAGACTGCCTTAACTTTATAAATGTTGGAAGAGGTTGATGTTACTATTCTCATTGTAATCTACTTGCTGGTGTTTTCCAGTCCTTTAGCAATGCATTTGAATGCTCTCATTACACACATACAACCAGCAACAGCAGTCTCTACTTGTAGTTTTTATAAAACCAGAATTTTAATGAGTAAAGGCAGATATTGAGAAAAAGGTGAATAAGTCTTATAGGAGGTAACACAGAGCAGGGGGAGAAAAGAATTTACTATACAAGCTTTTGTGTATTTTTACCATATTCATTTCCAAACTCTATCCCATTCAGTTGCTAAAACCAAAAAAGCAAAGGGGTTAGCATATCTGTTTTACTAGAATAGACTATGCAATGCTTTTATGGCTTTGCCTTACAAGCAATTCTAATATTTGTATACAGAAAAGCCATTCTTTTAAAATATAATGCCTTCTATTGAATCAGCATTAAATATAAACCCTATAAACATTATCTTACACATAGCTAAGAATAACACACACAAGAAATTTTCCTTAGAGGATTGTTGTAGTAATATTTATCTTTCAATGAATTGACTAAAACAATAGAATTAGACATCTTTATTTTATTTTATTTTTTTGAATTAGAGATCTTTATAAAACAGGTGTTAATTTATATTGTTATGCAATCTATAACCAATCTGTACTATGATCTTGAGGACAGGGTAATAAAAGGAAAGTTAATCAAGTTTCAACTAGTATAAATTGATTATTCTACAAAATAACAGATTAGATTTAAAACTGAAAAATACTCCAAAGAAAAATAAGTACTTTTCAAAACAACAAATCGAAGAAATGAGCTTCTGTATGTTTCTTACTAAGATTGGTCATTGATCAGTATACATAATTGCCAAACACATTATTCTGCATGGAAAGGAAGGAAGCCTCCACTACGCTTGCTATATACCCTACCAAGCAAGTAAGTCCAAGTGTAAAATGTTCTTTGAAATCAGCAGGCATTATTTGCTTCAAATAATTCTGAAGGGATTTAGAAGCCAGATAGGATTAAGGCTTGGAAGAAGGGGAAAAAAATTCAGCTCAATCATCTTAACTGTAAATAAAAGAAAACATGGTGAGAGGGCAGAACAGAAACTTTACTTAGATCCAACAAATTGCTACAGTGGTAAATCTGGCTCATGTGGAATTAATGGGGAAAAGAGGCCCTACTACAGAGTCACTAATCAAAGTATGCAAGAAACATCTTTAAAACTAGTGAGAAACATCTTTAAAACTAAAATTGAGCATCCTCATAGAGTTGGGGGCTTTGAAAGAATATTCTTAAATCAAGTATTTTTAATCCAAATCAATGTGATATTTGGTGTTTTTCTCTAATTTGAGACATCTTCCCTTTTGCCTGAGTTACTGCAATTTCCTCCTAGCTGATCTCCCACTGCTGCCCTAATTTTCCTATGGAATCCTTTTAAAAGGTAGATGATGACCTCCTCTGCTCAGAACCCTCCAATGGTTTCCCATCTTGCTCAGAGTGAAAGCCCAAGTCCTTGCAATGGCTGACAGAGTCATATCCCGTTTGGCTCCATATGACCTCATCTCCTACAGCTCCCTCTTTGGGCAATCTGCTCCAGCCATGCTGGCATCCTTGTCGTTCCTCCAGTACTCTAGGCACAGTTCCTCTCTCAGGGAGAGGGAATTTTCATAGGGTAGAGACTCTCCCCCAACCCCAAGCACTGCAGCTCCCTACCCTATTTAGTTTTCCTCCATTCACTTATCACCATCTAACACAATTTCATTTATTTATTTTGTTTTATCTTTCACCACAAGAATATAAGCTCCAAGAGGGCAAAGATTTGGGTCTGTTTGCTCATTGCATGTCCCTGGTGCTTAAAGCAGGATTTGAAACACAGCTGCTGCTTAATTAACATTTGTTGAGATGTAATTTCTGTCTATATTTTGTCAGATAAGCAACTACCTTTATTTTAGGTATGTATGTACACCTCATTATTACTCTTTATATGAGCATGGAAGTGTTGCTTTTGAAATTCTTGCTTGGTTTTGTCAGATAGTGTTGACTAAGCTGAGGATTGTCACAGAAGTGGTGTCTATCTAGAAAGACCTAGATTAGAAAGAGAAGATGCTATTGCCTCTTCCATTCTCCTTTTACTCTTCCCCACTCCCTAACTTTCCTGTCTGTGTGAATGCACTGCTGAAGCCCTAAGATACCGAACTGGATGTCCACTCTCTGTACTCCATTTTGACTTGCTCTCCACTTCTGAGTGATCACTATCTACCATCACCCAATTCAATAGACTGGGTCATGCCTCAGGTTTTACTTTAGTTTAGTGAACTTAATTACATTCTGCCTTAGTATCTTAAATCTCTGGGGAAGTAGGCACTAAAACAAGCAGGATGCAGGTTCTGTGGACATTCATCTGCACTGATTTGCCTATGTGACAGTAGTGATTATAAAGACCATGGGAAACAAAGCATTTCAAATTATAGTCTACTTAAATATAAACATGCAACTATTCCTTCCTACATGTACCGACCACCTAGCTAAAGAGTGTAAGGATAGTATTTATGAGGCTAGTTTTCATCATATCTGCATGGATGAAGACTTGAAAATTGTTATTTTCAAGTCATGCTTAGCATCCATGAATTAATTACTAGCATTTATAAATAGCTATGGATTCCTGAAGTATATGCGACTCTTCTTTTATCCACGTTATGGCAAATAACGATTATAATAAGCACTATGATTAAAAATCACAGAATTAAAGGCAATGAGAGAGGTTATGTGGGTACATCTGCTAGCAGAACGTATCCAAATCACCCAGTCTGTTTTTTCCAAAACTTCGAGAGAAGAGACACAATAATTTTCTCTCTACATAGGTTGTTTGAAGATCAGAGATGTGGGAGGTTTTTTAAAAGTTTCACTCCATAATTTAATTTTAACTTATTTTGAGATTAGTTTAAGTATTTCCTTATTGTCCAACAGTTCTTTCTTGTTCTGCTTCTGAAAAGTAGAAACTGAACAGAAAATGCTGCTAAGAGGATAGAAATAGGAATAATAGGAAGGAGCAGAGAGTAAAAGAGCAGGATTGAAAGAAATCAGACAGAGGAAAATCAAGAACTGTAAAAAGAATTCAATGTTTGTTAGCCTTTCATTTTTTGATTTATAAGACAATTGATCTGTTTTTTTTTCTCCAGGCATTCGTCACTTGCATACATAGTACAAACACACTCAGGAATGACTAAGACATGGATGGTTAACTATAGGTTAAGTCCAGAATAAACAAGTCCAGTTATCTAAAAATAAAATGTGTTAATTCTTAATATTATAATAAAAGCATACAGTAATGAAAATTATGCCCATATAGAAAGTTCTAAGAGGAAAGGACAAAATTGCCTGCCTACTCTCCTGCCATGTCTAGTCCTTTTTAGCTGCTGTTAAAATTCCTTGAGTAACGTTCCTGATGGAAAAATTAAATGCATCTCCCTGCATAGATAGATATGTGTGTGAATGTGTATGTGTGTGTGTCAGAGGGGTATGAGGGGTAGGATGGGAGATGTATATTTAAAATTTTATTCCACAGAATTAACATCATACCTCCTATTTTATTTTTTTCTTCCTAAAATACACTATAATACATTTTAAAGATCCTTCTGTATGCTTACAGTCATGCAAGCTCTAGAAGTAAGGGGAATTTATCTTTTTAAGCATTGTTTTTCTTCAACAAAAACTACTTAGGTAAATGAAAGAATAAAGCAGCATATGGCAGATTAACTTCACTCTTTTGAACCAAAGTATAATATTAGATTGTTTTAATGTACCAGAAGTATCAGTCAACTACTGATAAACATTTAGAATGTTTTCAGATTTTGGCTATTACTGTACAAACATTCTTGAGCATATCTGTTAAATCTTACACATATGTATCTGTAAGTAAATCTAAGGTAATTACTTAGCAATGTAGTAGTTCAGTCAATTGTGTTTCTAATTTTGATAGATATTGCCTAACAGGTTGCATCAATTTATGCTCTCACTTCAGTACAACTTCTACTCTGGGACAACTCACAAAACCTAAATGTTAGTGACTAAAACATATATTCCTAGAAATGACATATTCTTTCATCTATAGCCTTTTAACAGAAACTGTGTCAGATGAGATCTTGAAACACTAAAAATCCTCTCACTGTGCTGAGCACTGAGGACATTCTTTTTCTCAAAGACAAAATACTTGTTCCTACTGGCTGGCTTTTTGGACCTTGGCCAAAATTTACGCTAACTGCTTCTTTTGTATATTCTAATAATAAAATATAATCCGATTCTTGCATTTTAATAAAAAGTTTAATATTTGCAGCTTTGTTAAATACGAATAATGATTCAAGAGCATGCAGATATCTTTGAGAAAGTTATTTGTATGAAGGATACAGGTATCGGTCCTATAGAGATGCTTGAAATCTATTACTTTGGCTTTCACATGAATTCCGCTGTCTATTGACATTAAAATAAGAAAAGTAACCTATGGGCAGAAAGAAGGATGTATTCCATTAACATTCATGAGGGCTAAGCAGCCGAAGTCCTACATATCAAGTAGGGAATATGTCCTTTGTCTGCTGATGAGAAAATGTCTCAGTGATAAATGGTTACAGACAGGGGTGTCATGAGGGCAACAACACACAGAACAACTCAGACAATCTTTTTTTAAAAAGTATTCTCCTGCAGTTATTTTTGTGGCACTGGGGAGCACAGTGCCTATCCCTGCAAATAAAAGAAAACTATTGCAATGCAAAACTCCTAACCTTTGCAGAGGCACTTCCCAGAAAACCAAAAACATACCGTTTGAAAAACAATTTAAAACCAAGCTTCAAAGGCTTTATCATGTATAAATATTCAGACATTCTGAAAAGCACTGCTCTGCCCCCTGCACCCCAGCTATTTGTGCCTAAAATGGATATTGTCGTAACAGTTAGCATAGTCGTCAAAGTGCAACGTCTCTAATGTCAACACTGAGAGACATCAGACTCATTAAAATCATTCATTAGGTTGGTGCAAAAGTAATTGCGGATTTTGCCATTCAAAGTAATACATTAATTCAAACACATTATCATACTCATTTAGTAAATTTGTGATAAAAAAATCTTATACGAAGTCAAGAGTTTGTTATTTAACAAACTGATATCTCAGAGTCCAAAGGTGACTACAAATGACTCAGTTAATTTTCAACCAAAAGAAGTTAGATTACAATTTATTGACGCCCTTGACTCCTTGAGCCAGGGAAAGCATTTCCAGGGACCTGACTCTAGGTGGCTCACTTTCCTCACCTATAAACACAAAGGTTGAAACAACCCCCTCCAATCCTCGTCCCCGGTCCCCCAAGGGTTTCTTTCCAGTATTTTGCCTCTTCTGCAGCAGTCTAGAGTCTTCAGCATGAAAAGGGTAATAAGCATGGTGCAATTTTCTGAAATCGTGATGTCAACAGTGCTTTTGAGGTGTCCTTCCCCACCCTAAAGAAAATTCGAGATGCAGAGCAAGAAAAATATGCAGGACAGCTCCCCGACACATCCTCAGCCACGCCTCGTCCTCAGTGCGCCCCTAACAGTTTCTGGCAGCACCATGGAGAAAGGCGTAGCCAGCAGGTCGCCAGGGATCGCGGGCTCGTTCCGCTGACTAGGCCAGCAGATCTTTTCCGCGAGGAGTGAGGCTGCTGGGGAGAAGGAAAGGAGTCAAGGGCGGGGCTGAGAGTTGGACCCGCCCCCAGGCCCTGGCGGAGTCCCTGCGCTTGCGTGGGGGCGTGGACCTGCGGTTGGGCTCCCCTGTCCTCGGCTTGCCCTACGCCTCCTCCCCCGCCCCTTCCCACCTCCGCCCACTTGACGCGATGACGCACCGCAGGTTTGCGGACGTGGCGGCGGCGTACGGCCCGGAAGGCGGAGACGTTGGCGGCAGAGGCAGAGGCGGAGGCGGAGCGGGTCAGCCAAAAGCGGAGGCTCGGCCATGAACTTGCTTGGGACGGCGGCGGTGGCGGAACTGATAGCAGTCTCCTCGCTACGTGCCCCCTGCTAACAGGACAGGTAAAGATGGTGGCAGGAGGTGAGGGTGGCCTGGTCCTGGCGGGCGGGGTTGGACCCCAGCTGCGTTCTCACTGGAGAAGGCGCGGAGCCCTCGGCCACAGGTGTGGTGGGGGCAGCGGGGCGGCGCTCGGCCCGCGTGGAGGACACCCCCAAGGCAGGGAAGAACTTCCAGACCAGCCCCGCCAGGCCCCCTTGTCACACTGTCGGGGAAACTGAGGCTCCGAGGAAGGATGCCTACCTGTTGGATAACCAGGGCAGCTCATTTCCCACCCAAACACTGCATTTCTCCCACAACTTTATGTTCGCATGAAACATTAGCTGACGACATCTTGTCATATCGTTCAAGTGTCATGCTGTGACAGAAGAATCTGAGACGTAATCCCCTCTGATAGCAGGGAAAGAAAAACTTGACGTGTGGAATATGGAGGGGAGGAAGTTAAGTTTTAAAAAACGAAATAGGCCCTGGCAGCGGATAAGGTGCCTTTGATTGTGTCCCGGTGCAGCTCTAGTTTGTGCCCTGTGACCCTCTTATTGCTCCCTGCTTAAAGAGGGTCAAGGCGAAACACCCAGCAGCAGCCTTTCGACAGTACGCAGATGTTTGGGAAACCATTTTCAGTTACAGAATGAGCTGATGAATGCTTTAACACTGTTTTGTGGCCTCTTGTAATGTAGCATGCAAGCTTGTTCCAGGTTTCTGAAGAGGGAGTTCTGCCTTTTTCCTGCACTAAGAGAATTAAGACAAGTGAATAGGATTGAGCCAGATGACTTAAATATTATGTACTTTCTAATCTCTGAGTAGTTGACTAGAGTGATTGCCTGGGTCAGTTTGTTCACTTCGGTTAGAGACACCGCCAGTTCTTGATCATTCAGAATATCCAGTTTTGTAATACAATAGTCAGCTGCCCGCATTTCATTATAAAGGGGAGTGGAGCAATAGTGAGACAGGTGAAATTCTGACCTTTAAATTATTATATAGAAATATATCGTGGAGAGAGGTTGATATAAATAAATACCTAAAATGGCTTTGGGGCATTGCTTAGTGATTTTCAGTTAGCTGTACTAAGCCAATTTTTGAAGTTGTAAGAAGAAATTATTAGGGAGAAAGTGTCTTAAAGGGACGGCATAAGTAGGTCGGTATAGCCACGTGTAAATTGCTGTACATTGAGTCTTAAATTTTTTGATTATGGATGCCTTTTGAGAATATGAAGTAATATTCTCCCCGGAAAAATATACCCATGTATAAAATTTGCCTGGAATCTACAGGATTCACAGACATTCCCTAGGTTAAAGACACAAGATTAAAAGAAGACTAGGAGCTGGGCGTGGTGGCTCACGCCTGTAATCCCAGCACTTTGGGAGGCTGAGGTGGGCGGATCATCTGAGGTCAGGAGTTCCAGACTAGTCTGGCCAACATGGTGAAACCCCATTTCTACTAAAAATAAAAAAATTAGCCGAGCATGGGGGCGGGTGCCTGTAATCACAGCTACTCTGGAGGCTGAGGCAGGAGAATCGCTTCAATGCATGAGGCAGAGGTTGCAGTGAGCCAAGATTGCGCCATTGCACACCAGCCTGGGTGACAAGAGTGAGACTCCCATCCCAAAAAGAAAAAAGAAAAAAAAAAAATGAGTGGAAATAAAACCATTATCCTTGGAGGAAAAAATGTGATCGTGACTTCAAAACTGCCTTTGAGATATAAAATGTGGTAGTTTTCTTTAGTTTCATAGCTGTCAAGTTAGGAATCCTAGTTCTTGGTAATAAGTAATATAGCACTTCAGGGAACAGTTGAAATAATCTACTTAACATATAGCTATTAGTTATCTGTGTTATCTTAATAGGAACCCTTGTTTTTAAAGCATTACAATATTGCCATTAGAAACTGGTTTTTAAGGGTTGGATTCAACTATATTAAATAGTTTCAAAACATTTTATGGTAAGTACATGCCTACATAGAGAGTACAGGTTGAGTTTTCCTTACCTGAAATGCTTGAGACCAGAAGTGTTTCAGATTCTTTGAATTTTGGAATGTTTGCATATACATAATGAGATATACTGGGGATGGGACCCATCTGAACATGAAATCTGTGTTTCATATTCACCTTATACACATAGCTGGAAGGTAATTTTATATAATTTGTGCACAAAAGTTTTTGTACCTGGAACCATAAGCAGGCAAAGCATCACTATTTCAGCCACCCTTGTGGAAAATCTGTGGTTGTTTGGCATCACCAGCATTCCTAACTCTGAATTTATGTGCTACTAATAAGCAATCATTTTCTTACACTTACACATAAGTACTTAACAGTAAAAAAACAACAAAAAAAACTATGACATACCATTAATACAGTGAAAAAAATAATATGTTCAGGGTACCTAAGCACCTCACCAGAATACCTGTACAGGTTTAGCATTCCTAATATGAAATCTAAAATGTCAGGTGTAGAATTTTCCATTTGTGGCTTCATGTCACGCCTGTAATCCCAGCAGTTTGGGAGGCCAAGGCAGGTGGATCACCTGACGTTAAAAGCTCAAGACCAACCTGGCCAACATGGTGAAACCCTGTATCTACTAAAAATACAAAAATTAGCCAGGCGTGGTGTTGGGCGCCTGTAATCCCAGCTACTCGGTAGACTGAGGCAGGAGAATCACTTGAGCCTGGGAGCCAGAGGTTGCAGTGAGCTGAGATCACACCACTGCCCTCCAGCCTGGGTGACAGAGTGAGACTCCATCTCAAAAAATAAAACAAAAACCTTGAACCTAAACGTTTAAATAATTAAAACCATTAAAACAAAAACAAAAGATTGTGTCCTGAATGTACGATACATGCAAATCAGTCAGTTAGATCAGCTACATTCCAAAATTTTCTCTGCTTTTCCTTTCCCCCCCCTCCAGATTTTAACATTATGGCAGGGAGGCATCAGAATCGTAGTTTTCCTCTTCCAGGAGTTCAGTCGAGTGGTCAAGTACATGCATTTGGAAATTGTTCAGACAGTGATATGTTGGAGGAGGATGCTGAAGTGTATGAGCTTCGATCCAGAGGAAAAGAGAAAGTCCGACGAAGTACATCAAGAGATAGACTTGATGACATTATCGTATTAACAAAAGATATACAAGAAGGAGATACATTAAATGCAATAGCTCTTCAGTACTGTTGTACGGTAAGTTTTAATGCAATCCAGATTAAATTGTTTACCCACATTGAAATAAATTCCATGTCATTTTTTACCTTGTTTATTCCTTTCTCCATATTTTGCTCTTATTCTTCTTTGCATAGAAATGTGTGTCACATTTGTAGACGTTTACTTTTTAAAATTTAAGCAAATACTTCAATTTCTGTGTATTTCCAAATCCGCAAATTTCAGTGTTGAAAAACACTTTATTTTATCATCTTATTCAAATGGTAAGAAAATGTGGAAATATGTCGGGAAAAGCTTTTCCGTGCCCCAATTTCTTGAAATAATTACTTTAGCGTTTTCCTGTACCTTATTTTGTGCTCATAAGTATTTTATTTATATGTACATACTTGGGGAGTTAGTCATCTGTTTTTAAAAGTGGTTTTATTGTGCATATTATTCTGCAACTTGCATTTTTCATTATTTAGTGTATCATGGACACCCTTATGACCATCCCTCAAAGCCTTATAGAGCTAACTCATTATCTTAAATAGTTATATAATGTCCATATTATTAATGTTCCAATATTTTTAAGCCATTGCCCTATTAATTGATACTCAGGATTTTCTTGGTGTTTTACCTTGTGTGGCAAATACCATCACAACTATATCTTTAAATGGTGGTATCTTTATTTCTGTGGGATAAATCCCAAAAGTGGGACTGCTAGATAAGAAAGGTGTATTTTTTTTTTTTTTTTTTTGAGATAAGAGTCTCACTCTAGCCCAGGCTGGAGTGCAGTGACGCAATCTCGGCTCTCTGCAGCCTCCGTCTCCCAGGTCCAGGTTCAAGCAATTCTCCTGCCTCAGCCTCCCAAGTAGCTGGGATTACAGGCACGAGCCACCATGCCCAGCTAATTTTTGTTATTTTTTAGTAAAGATGGGGTTTCACCACGTTGGCCAGTCTGGTCTTGAATTCCTGACCTTGTCATCTGCCCGCCTTGGTCTCCCAAAGTGCTGGGATTACAAGCGTGAGCCACTGTGCCTGGCCCAAAGGTATATTTTTAATTTTAATAGATACTGTATTCTATTTGGACCCATTTTCTATCTGTGTCATTATGTCCATCTTGAGGCCTTAGTAGTATGTGTGTGTGTCTGTGTGTGTATTTTGTTTTGTTTTTTTGAGATGATGTCTCACTCTGTCGTCCAGGCTGGAGTGCAGTGGCCTGCTCTTGGTTCACTGCAACCTTTGCCTCCTGGTTTCAAGCGATTCTCCTGCCTCAGCCTCCTGAGTAGCTGGGATTACAGGCGTGTGCCACCAGGCCCCACTAGTTTTTGTATTTTTAGTAGAGACGGGGTTTCACGGTTTTTGGTCAGGCTGGTCTCGAACTTCTGACCTCGTGATCCACCCACCTTGGCTTCCCAAAGTGCTGGGATTACAGGAGCCACTGTGCCCGGCCAGCAGGATATTTTTATATCCTCCTAAGGCCTCAAACTCATTGATATGGAAAATGGCTAGAACATTTGTTTTTGATCTTTTTGTTCTCATACTCCCAACAGAATTTTGAAATATATGTACTATGTACCTGTACCTCCTTGCACATTTTTAAGCAAACTTCTTAAATTCTTCCTCATGACTTAAAATAGTTACAAAGGGTATAATTTTCAGAATGTTGTCAGTATTGACATTTAAAAATAAGACTTTTAGAGTGCTCTTTAAATGCATCCACAGAATTCTAAATACCACTTGGATTTGCTACCTGAAAACTGTATTTAACAAAAAAGTGTAAAGTGTGCATATGTATGAGAGCTCTTTTATTAATAGCATGAGATTTTATATCATTCCTTTTTCTCATTAATATTTTCATTTTCCTCCCAAATTTTTCATGGTATAAACTATTTTTATAATTGAAAAGCCTTTTATTGACTACCTGTAATACTTCTCTGCAATAGGACCACATGTCTATAAGTTTATATTATATAAATATGTATATATATAAATTTATATTGCATTCTAAAAAAATTATGGTCATGAGTTTGTATTTTTTCTACATTTGCAACTATTGCAATAATTCATATTTTTATTACAATTCACAATTCATCAAAACAAATGTATTACAAATTTTGATTTTAAAATTTAAGAAAATATTTCATTAAAATGAGTTTTTTGATGTGGTTAAAGAGCTAGGTAGTTTTCTTCCTCCTACCTTGCTCATGTATGGCAACACCAATTCCTGCCGTTATTAAATCAGTAAGTTTATTTCTAAATGCAAATAAACGTGAGTAAATGTTTTGTAGAGAAATAAGACCATTGAGAAATAGATTACAGAATATGTCATAGAAGGTAGATAGTGGAATAAACTTTGAAATCAAAGACAAGGCTAAAAACGTCAAGGTACAGATCCAAGAGAAGAGTATGATTCAGTAGTTTTATAAGAGAAAGACATTAGCTTTCTTTTAATGAACCTAGAAAATTATCTTAGGGAAATTTGACATACCATCTGAATAATTAAAAATAGGTCATATTTCTGGCTGGGTGCGGTGGCTTACGCTTGTAATCCCAGCACTTTGGGAGGCTGAGGCAGGTGGATCACCTGTACTCCGGAGTTTGAGACCAACCTGGCCAGCATTGTGAAACCCCATCTCTACTAAAAATACAAAAAAATTAGCCGGGCGCGGTGGCACATTCCTATAATCCCAGCTACTTGGGAGGCTGAGGCAGGAGAATTGCTTGAACCCCGGAGGCAGAGGTTACAGTGAGCCAACATCTCACTACTGCACTCCAGCTTGGGCCACAGAGCAAGACTCCCATCTCAAAAATAAAAAGGTCATTTTTCCAGTGAGGTGCAAAGGAAATGTTTCAGTGGTGTGAAGATTTCAAGGAAGAAATATGGTAAACAACAAAGGGAATTTTCATAGGTATTTCAGAAATGAGTGGCACAGACTGTTTGGGATGAAGTGCTTTGAGACCCTGAGGAAAAGTTTGATCCATACAGTAAGAGAACACAATTGTAAGGTTTTAACAGGAGTGAAACAGAATGGAAAAGTTTGATCTATATAGTAAGAGAACACAATTTAGGGATTTAATAGGAGTGATACAGAATAGCAGAGGGGCCTGCTGATGAATTGAAGGGGATCCAATAAAGAGATTACTGGAATAATAAAGATGATTGGGACTTAGACTAAAATTTTTGTGATAAGGATAGAAAAGAAGTGTTTAAAAATGTATTGGGAAAAATCACAGGATATATCAGCTGATTGCTTATGTGAAATGAGAATGATGAAAAGTGCTTAGCTTAACATTAGAGGAGAGATGGTATTGGTCACTGTATTAGTCTGTGCTTGCATTGCTATAAAGTACTTGAGACTGGGTAGTTTATAAGAAAAGAGATTTAACTGGCTCATGGTTCTGCAGGTTATACAGAAAGCAGGCAGCATCTGCTTCTGGGGAGACCTCAATTTTTACTCATGGTGGAAGGCACAGCCAGAGCAGGCATTTTGACATGGCTGGAGCAGGAGGAACAGCGAGTGAGGGAGGAGGTTCCACACACTTTTAAACAACCAGATCTCACAAGAACGCAGGACAATATCAAGGGGGATATCCATCCCTATGATCCAATCACCTGCCTAAGCCCCATCTGCAGCATTGGAGTTTACAAGATGAAATGAGATTTGGGTGGGGACACATATCCAAACCATATCAGCCACTATAGTGGGAAAAGTGATAAACGGAATCAGTTAAGATAAGCAATGCTCCTTTTTGATGGTAGCATAAGCAACAGAAAAAAATTATAAAAGGATTTATAATTATAAAACGATTTATCATTTAAAAAATATCATAAGTAATTAGTGGTATAGTCCACTTAGAAATAATCTTAAGAATTACTAAAAATATGTCAGTGATACAACCGTGATGAGAATAAAAAGTCCAAGGTTGGAATCTTGAATGCAACAGAGGAAGTTAGCATAGCATATAAATCATTATAGGGATATTCACAGAGATAACTTAGGTAGATACTAAACCTTGAAAACACTAATTCAAAAAATATATTAAGAAGTAAGAGTACACAATACCAAGCAAAAGAGCATTTAAAGACAATGGGGTCGTACGGGCGCGGTGGCTCATGCCTGTAATCCCAGCACTTTGGGAGGCCGAGGCGCGTGGATCACGAGGTCAAGAGATCAAGACCATCCTGGTCAACATGGTGAAACCCCGTCTTTACTAAAAATACAGAAAATTAGCTGGGCATGGTGGCGCGCGCCTGTAATCCCAGCTACTCAAGAGGCTGAGGCAGGAGAATTGCCTGAACCCAGGAGGTGGAGGTTACGGTGAGCCGAGATCGCGCCATTGCACTCCAGCCTGGGTAATGAGCGAAAACTCCGTCTCAAAAAAAAAAAAAAAAAAAAAAAAAGACAATGGGGTCAAACTTTGGGGTTTCCAGTGAATCTTCATTTGCTGTAAGACAAAACAGTGTGAAGGTAGTAAGATGATTAAACACCCTTTTTATTTACTCTTTCATCTTTAGCTATTGTTCAGCCCTTTGCTTCTAATCCTCCTACACATACACTCCAAGAGAATTTTTCCAACTTGACTTCTTTTAGTCTTCATCATAGTTTGATCACGAATCTACAGTTGATTCTGTTCACTACTCCCTTCTGAAGAACCCTTTCTGCTTGACCACCTTGACTTTTCAGGTTTCTGGTTTTCCTACTATTAACATTTAATAATAGCTAACTTTTATATAACATACTGTATATCACTGTTCTGAGTGTCCTACAAAATTTAAATCGTTAATGTTCACTTCAACCCTAAATGTAGGTAGTATTACTACTGCCATATTGCAGGTATGGAACCTTAATGGCAAAGAGGTTAAACAGCTTGCCCCAGGTGATACAGCTAGAAAGTATCACAGTCATGCTTCAAACCCAGTTATCCATGCTTTTAACTACTATTGTATATTCCCTTCCTTACCTTTTTTTTTTTTTTTTTTTTTTGAGAGTGCAATGGCACAGTCTTGGCTTACTGCCACCTCTGCCTCCTGGGTTCCAGTGATTCTCCTGCCCTCCCGAGTAGCTGGGACTACAGGCATGCACCACCATGCTTGGCTAATTTTTGTAATTTTAGTAGAGACAGGGTTTCACCATGTTGGCCAGACTGGTCTTGAATTTCTGACCTTAGGTGATCCACTTGCCTTGGCCTCCTAAAGTGCTGGGATTACAGACATGAGCCACCACGCCCGGCCGACTTCAATTACATTTTTGCTGATAGTCTATAAATCTGTATCTGTAGCAGAGATCATTCTTGAGTTTCAGACATATATCTACAACTCTGTCCTGAACATCTTCCACTTGTATATCTCAAGCACCTCAAAGTCAGCATGTCTAAAATCTGCATTCATCCTCTTCTTACCCTCCATAGTATTCCATTTGTTCAGTGAATGCCATCATCCATCAAGTTGACCAAACCAGAAATCTAAGCTTCATACTAGACCCACTTTATCTCTCTGACATCAATCAGGTGATACATGATTAGGTCTTAGATTAAAGCACTGGTGGAAATGAATGGGACTAATAGATGGTGGGAGAGCCTGGCATACCAATTGGTAATTTGACAAACACTCCTCTTCCCCCAACACAATGGAATAGGATATACAGACAAGTTATCTCATAGTGGATGGGATATATAATATATAAAGAAAAAGCTTATAAAAGTGAGTAATCTTGAAAGTAGTTGAATAATGCATTTACACTGAGAAGTTTTGGGGGAAAATGGCTTCAGAAGTGAGGGGGATAAATTACCAATTTTTTGAATTCTAAGGTATATATGCTTTTCCATACATTTTAGCATCTTTAAAATTGAAATGGTGGCATCTTCAGTTTTTGGTGAAGCTTTTTTTTTTCCCTAGAGATACATAAAATAATGCTGCATCTTAAGAGTTATGGCATCTTAATTTTGATAAAATATGGTAGTTTTAGTTGGATAGGATTTGTCTATATTCCATTTTTCAAATTGAAATAAACATAACTGCTCATAATCCTTCCTTCACAAATTGTTTCCAAGCATAAGGACTGTGGTATTTATGCATGATGCACAAAAGGAAACAGCAAAGGATTCTAGAATCTACTTAAATAGCATTAACTAGTGTTACTAATATATATGGGTGATAGTAAAAAGTAGTTGGTGATTTCCTAAGAGTGGTAGATCTAAAGTGGTGTAGAATTCTCATCTACAAATAAAATTAAAATCTCTCTGGGTGTAACGTAATACTACTAATAATTTAATTCAACTTTTTTTCCCTCCAAAAGTAACTGGGATGAATGAGTATTGCTACTTTTATTTTGACTTAGAATTCAGTTGTATATTGCCTTTTTTTTTTTTTTTTTTTACAGGTAGCAGATATCAAGAGAGTTAACAATCTCATCAGTGATCAAGACTTTTTTGCCCTTAGGTCTATCAAAATTCCAGTAAAAAAGTTCAGTTCCTTGACTGAAACACTTTGTCCTCCAAAAGGAAGACAGACTTCACGTCATTCATCTGTTCAATACTCTTCTGAACAACAGGAACTTTTGCCAGCTAATGATTCTCTTTCTTACAGTGACTCAGCTGGTAGCTTTTTAAAAGAAGTAGACCGAGACATAGAACAAATAGTAAAGTGTACAGACAATAAGAGAGAGAACCTCAATGAGGTAGTATCGGCCTTAACAGCACAACAAATACGTTTTGAACCTGATAACAAAACCACTCAACGTAAAGATCCCTATTATGGAGCAGACTGGGGAATAGGGTGGTGGACAGCTGTAGTGATAATGTTGATAGTAGGTATAATAACACCAGTGTTTTATTTATTGTATTATGAAATTTTAGCTAAAGTGGATGTTAGTCATCATTCAACAGTGGATTCTTCACATTTACATTCAAAAATCACACCACCATCACAGCAGAGAGAAATGGAAAATGGAATTGCTCCAACTAAAGGAATACACTTTGGCCAACAAGATGATCATAAACTGTATAGTCAAGATTCTCAGTCACCTGCTGCTCAACATGAAACATAGCAATTAGCTCATAATCAAATGTTAGTGATCACGTGCATCTGGAATGTGGTGAATCAGTTATATCCAATAATCGCTTCAAAGGCAGAATTTAGAGAGATTGAGGATGCTTTTGTTTTTAACAAAAGGGTTTCATACTTTGAAAATTTTTGAGCAACTAGTTGTTCATGTTAAGAGCAGTTGATCCATAAATCTGGTGTGTCAATGTTTCAAGCAGAAGTGAATTTAAACGTGTGTTTAGGAAGTTCTTAACTTAGAAGATATATCATTTTTCTTAAGATGTATGCTTAAATTTTATTTTTTTAAGTCATTTTTAAGAGTTTATTAATGTTAAATTTATGATGCAGAATGATAGCATCAGATGACTGCAATTGAAAAAAATTTACTACTATGAACCCCCAAAATATTCAGTTGCAAGAATGTTTGATTCTAAAATTATTCATGGTAGCATACCTAACACACCACTTTGAAACTTTTAAAAAATACACTTAGCACATGTGCTGTGAAAGCATATGTACAAAGAGAAAGGGGAAGGTAAATTATAATTCCTACAACAGAGGCCAAGAAATGAAATATTTTGAAGACCCCCAAAATAATGTGTTATGGTTGGGAAGTCAGTAGAACACTGGACTAGGTGAAGACCTAACAGTAATTTTTGTCTTAAGAATGCTTTCTCCAGGACAGACCCTTTAACCTCACCTCTGTGCATCTGTTTTTAAAGTGATTATATTTGCTTCTGATATCTGAAAGCACTTTTATAGTTTTGATGATGAAAAATATGTTAAACATATACCTATTGCTATTATTTAGGAAATAATTTCTTACATACTGTGATAAATCATTGCTGTTACGTATAGTAACATGCCTTAATTACATTTAATGCCTTACTGTTTTTTTAAGTAAATACAAGTTTTAGAATTGAAATTAAGCATTATTTCAGATGGTCCAATAAGATTCGTTACATAGGCTATACAAATTTGTCTCCACTTTGACCATCAAAGCACAAATAATTGGGTCAAAACTGCCTCTGAGGTCTGTTGAAGAAAATGGTTCATTAAGCAAAAACGAGTAGAGGTCTTTTGTATTAGCAGTGACCAACAAATTATTTAGTAATCCCTTAACCTCTATTTTTCATAGAGAAAATATCCAATTTAGACTTTTTTCCTGAATAATATATATATCATCAAATTGGGAAACAAAGGCCAAAGGTGCGTAGATTGCTTGAAAGGGTGTGATATGCCTCTTTTTAAGATCTGTTGAGTCAGGTAGTCTGGCTAAGAAAGAAGCATTTGCGTACTGATTCCATCATTTAATCTTTAAAAGTATGTGTTTTAAAAATGTAACCAGAATGATTCTTCAATAGAAATGAGATTTGGTGGAGTCTGGATTGCCTGTTTTGTATATAATAAAGTATATACTTAAGATATATAATACCACCTCATTTTCTGGGCATTATTTCCTAATTGTTGGTGTTTCAAGCTTTTGATCAGTCATTTTATATATTTCAAATTTCAATCTTGATACAAAGTGGCATGAATAAATAAATATTTATGGCAAATAGAGTTTTATATACTTTCAGGAAAAGAAGAATCAAACATGCCCTTGCAGATATTAGAGGACCTTAGACAATTAACCAAAAAGTGTTTAATAGGGACGTTGCAAATTGATTCTTTTAGTAAATTAATCATTTAAAAATTGTTTTAACGTGCCTTCAGCATCTTGAAGAGTGTGATATAATTTATGTTCAGTGTTAACTGGTCAGTTTACATTGTATTTATTAAGCCTGCTGAAAAATGAGGTTTTAAGGAAGAAAATGCAGATTATTTTAGGGTAAACAGGCCAGGTATCATTTGAAGAACTTTGTTTACATCAAATTGATGAAATTATAGTCTGATTCCTTTTTTGCTTGTTGTACTTTGAAATTGTTATGAGTTTGATCCAAAATACATAATTTATTTTTAAAAAAGGAATAAGGTGTGCTGTGTACTTGTTGATTAAAAATCATTTGTCTTGCAGAGTATCCTTTTCGAAGGAAATATACATTCTTACAACACAATCAGGCAGGTTTTTTTCTATATTTAAATTATATATTTTTGAATTAACTGAATATAATTTGAATTACATGTAATTCTATATGAAGGTTACATATTGAATTATGGTGCTAAGGTTTTGAAAAGAATTTTCCAAGCATTGAATACATTTGGAATAATTTTAGTTTCTAAAAAGTACTAATGTAAGTTGGTATCAAATGCAAATTACCTTGTATAACTAATTAACAAGCACAGTTATTGTTTAACATTATGGATTTTGTGTTGACACCCTTATTTGAATTTGCAGCTTTACATGTGTGTCTGTGTGGATGTGTGCCTATGTGCACACATGCACTTGTATGCAGTGTAAAAGTAACAACAGAATCATTGCATTGATTCACTTAAAATTTGGGAGTTAGCAAATAAAGAAAAAGCTGATAGTTTTATGAAGTCTGCGTTAAAATAAAAATTTTTTTGTTGTCCCACTCCTAGAAAGTTATGGGGTTCATGTTTTCAAAGATACGTTAAAATGGTTACAGACTCTGGCCACATTAAAAATCAGAAGACTCATGTTAAATTATCTTCTCCAAAGGACTTATTTACAGCTTTTCTTTTTCTGGGTTCTACCTGCTTGGTTCAGTGTCCTGAAGAGTTCTTTAAACAAACCACTACTTAGTTCTTTTTTAAAGTATCATCTACTTCTAAAATTACCTAGTTGGAAATATGAAGGATACAGTTAGTTTTAGAAATATGAGTAAAGGATCCAGTCAGTGTTACACGGTAAAGGTTGAATTTTTTAAAGTCTGTATTTAAATGGTGCACTGATGGGATTCATTCTTAATATGAGTAACAAAAATGTTGCTCAGGTAATCAGTATTTTCTTCCATGTATGTGCATATTGCACTGTTAGATCATGGAAATATCTGAATGCTTTAATTTTTATGTATGCAAAATCTATAAATCTTTTGTATAATGTATTTTATACAAATGTAACTGTAGAATATGTTAGCATGTACATCTATAAAACTAGTTTTTAAAATTTCTTGCCCCTTATTTTTCATATTTTGAAAGATCTGCAACATGTAATAAAGTTTCTATTATTCAATCTGGAATGGAAGCCAGTGAATTTAATTGAATAAAGCAAACCTTTTCTCCTCCACTTTCAAACTATCTAATATAGGGATATTATGTAAGATAGAACAGATTGACAGAGATTTACCAATTCAGATTTCCCACTTGCTACAGCGAAGCAGAATACCCTGGATTATTTGCAAGACATAGATAAAACATTTTAGATGAATGTTCTTTGGGGGATTTTCCTCAGGGTAAGATCTGGTAACGTGTGGTCCAGGAATTGCTATGAAGTTGTAGATGAGTCCTTATCTACAGATTATAACCTGCTCTATTTATAAGTAAATTTTAATTTATTGTAAAACAAAAATCCTCAACAATACCATTTAAAAGATTATTAGCAGAAAAATTGAGAAGGTTCTTTGGAGCTTTTATTTATTTAATGGAGGAATTTGTATAATCCCTGTGGTTTTCTTTTCCATTTTTAAATGCATCTTGACCTTAAAATTATGTTTTTAATAAAATGTAAATTTTTACTACAGAGGTTTTGTTTTTTAATTTTGTTTTTGAGACAGGGTCTTGGTCTGTTGCCCAGGCTGGAGTGCAGTGGTATGATGGTTCACTACAGCCTTGAACTCCTAGGGTCAACTAATCCTCCCAGCTCAGTCTCCCGAGTAGCTGGGACTACAGGCACATGCCACCACACGGGCTTGAGATTTTAACCATATAAAAGCAAAGCCATTGACACTGTACATGTGAAGGTAGTGAAGTGGATTTAAGAAGAATCTGAATGTCTTAACATTCTCTGGTATCCAGTATAAGTCGGCCCCAATACAAATGATCACACTAAATTATACTGCCTGCCAAATCTCTTAAGTTTGTTATCACAGATTTGTGTGTATGTATGTGTCTCGTTTACCACCTTGGCTCACTGAAGCCTCAACCTCCTGGGCTCAAGCAGTCCTTCCACCTCAGCCTCCTGAGTAGCTGGGACTATAGGCGCAGACCAGTGTGCCCAGTTCACAACCTTTTTAAATAATCATTACCCAGAGTTTTGTTGTTTGTTTGTAGTGATAGTTTATTCAAGAATATTTGTAATAGGCATCCCTGCTCAATAGATAGTTACTAGGTAAGATCTGTATTAACAAATTAGTTTTCTCTACCAAATATACATTTAAATAAGTTCAAAATAAAACATCTTACTATAAAACAAAGGAACACAATTTTGTAAGAATTTAATGTGTAAACAAATACAGAAAAATAAGCATTATAGCAACCAAACAGTTTTGCTCATGATAGCAATTTTAAAGACACTTCAACAACTACTTTTATCTAAAAGGCTATCTCTGCAAAATAAAATTCACTTTCCTATGGAATAATTTCACAGTCTCAGATTTTAAGCCAGGAAAATGAGATTCATGCTGGTAAAGCAATCTGCAAATCCTGCTTGTTCTCACAATTAACTTTAACATTGTAAAAAGAAGGCTCTTAAAGGGGATGACTGGTGACCCAAGGGGCTGCCCTGCCATCTGTAAGACTAAAATGGTCATGACAAATTCAAAGCTAAAAAAAGAAATTACCTTCAGTGTATTTGCCTTGTTCAAGTGGTTATCTGCAGATTTATAATAAGTAGGTAAACAGAACAATATTGGTAAGATTTCTGAGAACTAAATGGTATTTAATTCTGGTACTAAGGTGGTGAGAGAATAAAACACCTACGTAAATTAACCCCAAATGACAACTTTATGTGTGGTTTCTATTCTAAGGCTTATTTTATTCATGTATTTCCTTTAGAATCTTAAATTTGTTTTACAACTTCCTTTAAACAAGAAATAATTCACAAATGGTTAATATAGCACTGAACTAATAAGATAGTACTCACACCCATCTTGAATTATTTAAGAAAGTATTGCCATTGAAAGTGATCTTTTTCCTGAGAAACTCATGTTGCAAAATGGCACAAGACAATACACATTTTCTCCAATTTTCTGCATGAATACAAGATAGGAAAATCAGATTATATTTTGTGAGGAAAACATTTTTCTCAAAATTGTGTTTTCAGTTACTTCCCAAACTATAAATTTTTAGAGGGTGAGAACCAAATGTAAATTAAGAAGTCATCTTTAAAGAGAATAAATACATATAGTAAATTTTGGTTGGTGTTTAAACAACTTTTATAGGAAATTGTGTACGAGTGGAGAAACTAAGGCACATGAACAACCACGCTCAGTTTCAAGGTTGAGCTTAATAGTACAGGTAGAAATAGAATCTAGGGATCAGATTCTCACATTTCAGGTTAATGATATCTTCCCAAAGGGGAAAAATAATTTCTTTTGGTAGATAACATTGATAAATCATTTTTCAAATATATAATATGAATTTCCTTGAAAATCTTTGGCATTTGTGAGAGTCTTTGTAGGCTAAGGTTTTTAGGCATTTTTTTCCCCAAAAATATATAAAGTTGGCGGAGTTAGCTTTAAAGTTAAACAAAAAAATTAATCAAAATGACCTGAGTTCATTTTGCATTTTTATAAATCAAATGTACAACTTGAGTACTCTGAAACATAAAAGGCCACCATACTTCAGAGAGTTCACACTCATGCATTCTACAGTGATATTTATATGACCATAACATTTCACACTTACATAAAGGATAAAATAAAATGTCTTAGTCAAGTTTTTCATAAGCCCAACTATTTGAAGATGTCAAAGTTATTACGGTGGGATGATTAATGTATATATCATACAGTATCAAGTGAGTCCCAAATTCAAGTATTTATAATATTCACCCCATGTGAAAGTTTCTTTGTAATGGCTAAGATGTGAGCTGTGAACTTGATATTGCTCAGTTTGGTATTTTTCCCTGTGTGTATGTTTTCCATCACAAAACCTCTATCTCACAATTCTGCACTTGTAAGAGCTCAGGTAGGTTTATGTAGTCAAAATGTAGTAATCTAGAACATATTATGTAAAAGCAAAAACTAAAATTATTTTCAAGTTTCTTTGTTTTTAAAGTGCTCCATGTGCTGTTATATCAACTTTCAGGTTATAGAAATTCATTATGACTAGCAATAGTTCATAAAAGATCAGCAGTTAAGCAAGAATGATTTCTTCAAGTACGTATACATAGATTAAGGGAGCATAAATTCTTTAGGCACATTCATATTCAAATACGAAAAAATCCACAAGAGTAGGTAAGAGAGATAGCAGAGGTGTTTAGAAGGAATGTCAGGGACTAATCTGTAAGGTACATAGTATGTAAACTCAAAGTGGTTTTGAATATTTTGGTAACAAATATTTGTCCAAAAAAACAAAAAAAAAATACTTATACCTTATCAGAAATAAAATACAAAACAAGTCTGTCCAAATGTTCAGAAGCTGCATCATAAAAATATTTTTTGAAAAATTTCATGCCTAATAGGTTGCTTCATCCATGTTGTCATCACTGTCTGCGCCAAAGTCATCTCCATCTTCAAAGTATGAATTAATGTAGTCATTTTCCTATGTGAAATGATATATTCCTTTGTAAACATTGTAATGAATGAGTAGTAAGAAAATACACCAGGCTTAGTCTCTGCTTTTATCTGCTTCAAAAACACAACAGTTTTCACTCGTGTTTACCTGTGCCGCTTTCTTCCTTAAGACCACCACCTCCTACTCAGGCTAAGAGAACATGAAGCATTGCACATGCCATCTTGATAGGATAAAATAGCTACTAACACATAACAGCTTACTAGGATGATACATAGTTTAGTTAGCTAAACCACTAAACACTTACCCTACAAAATGCAGACACTCAAGAAACAAAGCCAGTTTACATTAACATCCATTAGACTACACCAGTACTGAGATTTTTAGTCACAAAGCATAACTAAGCATAAGCCAGAGAGACTTTTGCTTCCCCTCGTCCCCCTAAAAAAAGGCCTCATGATACCAAAGCAAATCTAAAAGATGCCTATATTAAGATGCCTATATTATATTCTATCTAGGGCTTCTTAATTTTTTTTTCTTGTGGCTGAATAAGACTATCACCCATGTAAATAACTCAGAAAATATCTGTGCTTTCTACCAAAAATTCAAAATCTCACTTTTTATTTATTTTTCTGGGCCTCCAGTATCTTGCAATAAAAAATCCATTTTGGGTATAAATTAAGCCTAAGAGTTATTAATCAGTTGCAATGTATGGATTGTATTTGGATTCTGTTTGAAACAAACAAAAAAACTTTTTGAGACAACCAAGAAAATTCAATACTGGCTTGATAGTTGATGAAATTAAGGAATTATATTTCATTGTATAGGGTGTTATAATGATACTGTGATGTTATTAAAGAGCCCTTATTTTTGGATCCATACTGAAACATTCATGGATAAAATGACATGATGCCTAGGATTTTCTTTATAATCCAAGGCACATGGGGCACAGGGAATGGGGTGGGTGAACAGGGAGGGACTGGGTAGATGAATGAGTGGTTGAAAGATTAGCTATGAATTGATCATTGTTAAAGCTGAGTGATAAGAAAATATGGGTGTTTCTTTTACTAGTTACTATATTTTTGCACTTGATTGAGATCTGCTATAATAAGAGATTAATCTCCTATCTATAGCAAGAAATACAGATTATTCTCAAAATATAGTCTCCTATCAATTTTATTATTTTTCCAAAGATTTATTTTTTTAGTATCCGGATAGTGGGATTTTTCATATATTTACATAATGCAAGAAAGATAACATGCATTATTTAGATAGTATTTCATTACCTTTTCTTTCCTAGATACTGTAAGTTTCTGCATCCAGCTAAGACTATTTCCGTCTCCAGAAAGTTGGCCTGGATTTTCTGGACCAAAAAATTTGGCAATACCTAGAAACCTGGCTGACGCCTGGGGCCTGTGTACCAGGGAAGGGTGGCATGGTTGAGGTTCAAATGAGGTCACCTTGTAAAGGAGATATTTGGCAAGAACACTTGTGTGGAAATAAAAGCCGATTTGTACATAAAGTGGAGATGAATAAGGAAGGGATACTCTAGTATTCCAAATCAAGCATATGTCACTTTTGTTTTAGACATGAGTACCTTTTCTAAGTTCTGTTTAAGTGATTCAAATTAGGTAATTGTGTGATGTTAGTAATCTTGATACAGGTATAAAGTAGTGAAACCTATAAAGTAGTTTCAGTAGTAAAACTGACGGCTTAAATGGTTCCTAGGCTCTCATTTGAGCCCTTGTGTTTTTCTTCAATTAGAACATTCAAAAGATTGAAGAAGTAAAAGTCTTTATTTCCTTGATTTTACTAATAGGCATTACACAGATAATTTGCCCCATTTTATTCTTCAAAAGAAAATGCTCATCAAATCCTCAATACATTAGGTAAATTAATTACCACAAATTTTAGTTAATAATTGCCAAAAGGAGCAGAGAGAAAAATTTTAAATGTAGAAAGGTATTAAAGAATATCTCCTTTCCATACCTCACTCAGCTATACACACAGAACACACATTTCTCTATTAAAGTAGGGAGGTTTTTTGGTTGTTTTGTTTTAAATGAAATGTTATAATAAACCCACTGGTGTTGGTTAATATTCTGCCAAGGCTCAATGAAGAATTCTAAAACTACTAGAATCCCATCGTTTGTTGTTTTTGTTAGAGGAGATCTTAATTTCAACACAGATATGGTTTCAACTCAACTCAGTGCCAGCACACATTGTCAACAGAGCATTGCAAATGCCAGTGTTGTCTAGAACATTGGCCACACAAACTAGAACCTATAGCACCACCACCCTACTACCCCCATGGCAGTGTGACAACCAAATATATCTCCAGACACTACCAAATATCCCTTCAAGGGTATTGAAAACCTCTGGTTTACAGCAACAAGCTTTCAAATATGACCCAACCTTGGCTCTTCCATTCAAATCAACTGAGCTTTCTAAAATATAAGTATGATTACACCATCCCACTATTTAAAACCCCTCAATACTCCCCACAGTGCTCAGGATAGAAATTCCTCAGCTTGACATTCAAAGTCCTTAATGAACTGCTCATCTCTCCAGCTTCATTTCTCAACATAAGACCACTTACACTCTCTAGTCCAGCCATACTGATTTATCTGGTCAGTTAAATCAAGATGCTACAGGCTCATCACCTGCAAGCCTCTCTCCATGTTCTTTTTTCTACCTGCCAAGTGTCCCCTCCATTCCATGTTCCTATCTTGATGTGATTAGCTCTTCAGAGCTCCTAAATTGTCTTCCTTGCAATATCATTTTGATATTCCTAAAATAGACTTTGGAGTGCCCACAGCATCTCTTATGTGCCACTATAGCATCCTGTACTACTATATCGTAGCATTATTCACTGTATTTTCACTGTCACCTTTCTTGTATCTCTAGTAATTTCCCTGAGAGGAGAACTGTATCTTATCTTCATATTCCCCTTACCTAGTACAATTCCAAGCATATACTGAGTGTACACTTACTATAGGCTGAATGAAAAAGAACTGAGGAGTCATACATTTACACAGGGTTACTATCGGGAAGGATGCAATCAATCAGAGAGATTATAGCGAGAAAAAGAAGCCCAAGGGAAGAACCCTGAAGAATACTGACATTTAAAGATTAGAAAGAGAAGAACTCAAGAGACCACAAAAATGTACCAGAAATAGGAGAAAAACGAGGAGCATTATTTAACAAAAATGAATGGAAACAACCATGTTTGTCTATGACTTGGCAATTAGCACAATACCTGGCATATAGAAGATGCATATAATTCCCATAAATTGTTGAATTTAAATAAAGGAAATTACATATATATATATATGTTTGTTTGTTTTTGTTTGAGATGTAGTCTCACTCTGTCACCCAGGCTGGAGTGCAGTGTGGCATGATCTTGGCTCACTGCAACCTCTGCTTCCTAGGTTCAAGGGATTCTCCTACCTCAGCCTCCAGAGTAACTGGGATTACAGATGCCTGCCATCACACCTGGCTAATCTTTGCATTTTTAGTAGAGACAGGGTTTCACCATGTTGACCAGGCTGGTTTCGAACTCCTGACCTCGTGGTCCACCTGCCTGAGACTCCCAAAGTGCTGGGATTACAGTGTGAACCACTGTGCTCGGCCAGGAAATATTTTAATAATAGAGCTGTCAGAAGTGTTAAACGCTGCAGAAAAGCTAAGTAACATAAAGGCTAAAATTTGTCTATGGTGACCGTGGTAGCAATAGTTTCTTTCTTTAAGCTACTTCTATTTGTCAAAAGCAGTAATTTGAATAGCATGGAGGTGAAACTAAGATCGAAAAAAGCTAATGGTGGGGGAGTGGGAAATCAGCCAGTGATGACAGCTAAAGAAGCTTTCCAAGGGACAGCATGAGGGAGAATGAGGACAACATATTTTGCAATGGGAAATGAACATGTTTTAATCCATGAATGTAAGAGATGGGCAGAAAAAGAGGTTAAAAATATGGAAAGGGAAATGACCTGAGAACTATGGTTCCAAAAAAGGATAGGACCGCTAGACCCAAATAGGGTAAAGCAGATTTCTTCCCTTGATAAAAAAAAGAGGAGAAGGAGGACAGAAGACAATGAGTTTGATGGCAGAGGACATGAAATTAATAGAGTTTCCTCTTGATGACTTCATTTCCTGTATGAAGGTACTATCACCTGCTAAGAGTGAAAGAAAAGGTAGTAAACGAGAGAAAATAAGAAGATGATCTCAAATAATTGCTGTAGAGAGCTGACTTAAAAAGAATAGAAACATGTTAGCCAGCAAAATGGGGCTAGTGTTTTTTGAGGGACATCAATTTCTGTGATTCCCAAGGAATGCTCAGTAGGTCAGTTTTGAAAGGGAGAAGAGGTAGAGAGTAGAAATGATCAAAACTGGCTTTGGTCTAGAGTGTGCACTGGGAGGACAAGAGACAAGAATAATGGCAAAAAAGAGGATGAAAGATGAGCAAGGGTCTGAGTTTCTTAGAAAAGAAAATTAAAACAGAGAACCAATAAAGGGGAAAGAGATGATCAGAATTACTGACTTTCTCAATCATGTCAGACAGCAATGGAAATAAAAACATGAATGATCTGAAAAGAAAGCTGGTTACAAATGTGATATACCACAAATGTGATATATTTAATTTTTAAATGTTTAGACTTAAAATTTACCTGAAAGAATAGACAGAATATTCAGGAAAATTGTGGGGAAAAAAGTGTAGCAGGGAAGATATACCCTACGAATATTAACAAATAATCAGAAGCTTCTACTAATTGGAACAGCTTAGTGTTAGTTCAAAATACATCAGTGGAACAGAGAACAGAAGTAGAAATGGGAATGTAATAGCTGCTACAAGAAGAATTTCAAAATCAATGAGGAAAGCAAATTATTTAAGAAATGAGTTTAGCAGCTGGCTAACCACTTGGAAACAGATAAAAAATGTATTCATATTTCTCTGTTTATACCAATATAAATTTCAAAAGAATATCAAATTTAATGCAAAATAAATACAGTAAAGATTTCATAGTTGGAACAGTTTTAGGAGAAGCAAAATTTCAGAATGTGGTGTAAGAGGCTGAAATGGAGTGGAAGACAAAGGTCACCAGAATGGAGAAGAAACTCGCTGCCTAGGGTTACTGTCTGAGGTGGCTACAAAGTCCCGAAGAGGCGGTGGTCTGCAAAGTTACCCTGCTCAAAAATACCTGACTGGCTCCAGCTAATTCTAAATGTACTATGCGCATTTCATTCTTAACGTTAGACATCCCAAATCCAAAACACAGAGTCCGGACTCAGCCAGATACCTGAGGTTAAACTGTCAATCTTCTCTGATAGTAGTGTTCACATGCACTTTGGAATTTGAAACACACTGCAGGGATTCTCCTCTAGACGTATGTGGTTAAGCCCTCCATTACCTGAATTGCTGACTTAAATAAATTTTTATGTTGTTAAATCTTAATTGCAGTAATCTGATTGACTTCCTTATCTTGTAGATTTATACTTACAAAGTTGCCAATCAAGTTATTTTTTATCTCCTATATTCAATTTGACATCATTATAATTTCAATGCTGTAACAGTTCTCTCGACAGCAAGGAATCAATGCCATTGATAATAAAATACTTCTGTTTCCCATCATCTTGGTTTCTGTTTGTTGACTTTAATATATACTATATCTGATTCCTTATTAGATAAGCTTATTAATTTTGCTACCATCCCCAAATGAACCATTACCTCTTCTTGGTCTTCTTCATCATATTCCTCCTGTTCTGCAGCATCATCGTCGTCGTCATCCTCACCTTCTTTACTTTTCTCTTTGCTTCCTTCTTTCTCTTCATTTTCCTCATCTGATTTTTCACCATCACCTCTCTTTTCCAATTCCTGGTATAAGTGAGTTTCATTAATTTGTATGGAAACCACTAGACTACTGACTTCCCTGCTTACCCTTAAGGGAACAGTTACCTATTACACATTATTCCAATCCCATCTTATCACCACCTACAGGCTACCACCTACCTAGAAAACTAGGAGTCAACTCAAGAAAGAAGGAATTCACTGTCTCATCACTAAATCAGCATTTTCTTTGATTTTGTTACTTAATAACTGTGTTTCAGATTAATACTGTGCTTATCAGCTCTAATGCATAATGTCTTTATAATTTCTCTCCTACCTCTCCTTTTTTTTTTTTTTTTTTTTTTTTTGAGACAAAGTCTTGCTGTGTGCCCAGATGGAGTATAGTGGCACAATCTTGGCACACAGCAACCTCCTCCTCCTGGGTTCAAGTGATTCTCCTACCTGAGCTTCCTGAGTAGCTGGAACTACAGGCGCACGCTACCATATCTGGCTAATTTTTTGTAATTTTAGCAGAGGCGGGGTTTCTCCATGTTGGCCAGGCTGGTCTTGAACTCCTGGTCTCAAGGTATCTGCCCGCCTTGGCCTCCCAAAGTGCTGGGATTACAGGCGTGAGCCACAGCACCTGGCCGTCTATCCTACCTCCTTCTAAAATATTTGAGGTGACTTAGTTTATGGACAACTTTTAGCTGTTATTTTATTTTCCTTCTAACATAAAAGGAGAAAAAAAATAAGGTAATAGTAATATTTCAAAATGTCCATGTTTCACTTTATACATGAGATCATTTAATACTCTTATTATAATATCAAGTCATCCTGGGTTAGATTACCCTAGTTGCAGATTATCTGTGTCTTCAACTCTTTTCTCTCCCATTATTTACTTCCTGTTGCCAGGAATTTTTGTTTCTTAATACATCTGGCAGATTAAGAAGAAACAGAAATTGAAACTCAAATCACAGTCAATACTAGCAATTTTTAGAAATTCTAAAAAAGAAAGCAAAAGAGAGATGCAGAGTTAGGAAAGCTCTGATTCCATGAGAGTTCCACTTAACCACAAGTGGAACCATCAGGGAATAGTACACAAAATTAACTTTACATCTTTGTATTTCTATTATGACTACCAACAATTTTTTTCATTTAATAAAAAGTGACCTATTTTCATTACTGTCACTATCTGTTCACTAAATTGTACTATGTTTAATGTGCATATGTGATAGAATTTGACAAGTTTTTCAGGAGTTAATAATTTCATATATTATTACTACTTATTATTAAGGCATAAGTCACCTCAGCTAAAATGTGATTATTCCTAAGCAGAAATAATCTGCAAACACTCCATCTCTATTATAAGATACTTGCTTTGTAGAGGGAGAAAACAGGTTTTATATCTGAAGTGATACAACTTAGCTATTCCTTTACTGGTTCTTAAATGCTTAACTTTAAAAATCCTTGTAATTACATTCAAATTTGAATTTAAGGAAATCAAAGACAATAGAGAGAATACCTGACTACCTTAGATAGGCTCAATTTCTAATCAAAATTCAAACACCACCTTTCCTGTCTGCTTAACCCACTCAGGCAGAACAAAGAAGACCAAAGTAACAGACGTAAGATGATTTATCTTGATAATGACTCATATGTTGTCTTATATGAGCTATTCCTACAATATAATGTGTGCAATTTTTCCAACTGGCAATCCCTTTGGAAAAGTACAATTAAACAAAAGGTGCTTATTGATCTTTTGAAGCATCTACAATAAGATATACATACACATATATGATGCTATGTTAATAACTTTTTTCTATTTTAATCAGATCACAGTAAAAAGACCTGCAACCCATAAGCGTGTGTAGTTAATAGGAAATTGCAGTGCTATATTTATTTAGCTCTGTGCAGGGTACACACTATATCTAAAAAATCATGCTATTATTTCATAATTAAGAACATAGTTATTTAAACCAGTTATACGAAAGTACTTTTTAAATACAGTATTAATTCAGTGCCACATAGGAACTAGGAAGTCTATATTTCTATTATCGCCCCCTCAAATATCTTTAAAAAATAGCCACATCTTTATTTCCACCACATAGATCTAAATCACTCATAAAATAGGTTAAAAATAGCGGATTTATGCAACTTTTTAATAAAAACTGATCTCAAAGCCACATACGTCGTCTCATTGCTTCATTCCTTTTGCATTAAGCTACTAGTTTCAGCTCTCCTATTACTGGTCTCCATTTTCTCTCTCCTGTTGATATTTAACCATCTAACCTTATTACTTTACAGATTTAAGAATAAAATGAATAATATAATGTAAAGCCACTGAAAACAGTTCAATTATGGACAGAGAGCAGTTCTTATGGTTTAAATATTACACAGCCTTACAGCCACCATACAGAGCCTCCTGTTATGCAGAAATAAGAAGCCTCAGATATTAGCTTACCACTAATTATTCACACATTAATCATGAGATTTGAATGTATGTCACTCCCTCTCCATCCATGAATGTTCTATTATAATAAAACTTGGAATTGTTTTTGCTGAAAAAAATGAACAATAAGAGAGTCATCTGGGAACAGCTCTACTAAACTCATTGGGATTTCTTGATTTAAATTTCCACTTTACCAGTGTGTGTCCTGAAAAAGGTGTTTACATGTAGAGAATAAGGAAACACAATTTGTTACAGGGAGAAGCCACACCCAGAGGCCCCAGATCAACCTTCCTTACAGCACATATCATTTTAGCAAGTTTTCTCCAGAAAGCTTTAAGAATAGCCAGAACCTGAGTTCGATCAACACAAGCTGTCTTGAACTGCAATCCCGTCACTCCACCATAGTTAAACCTGACAGTTATCACTGCTCCTGCATCAGCACTCTGGCTTTATTTTTCATGTTGTCTCTAGCTTAAGTACTGGTCAAAAAATAAAATAAAAATATGAATTTTCGCCACCAAGTAGCTGTGCCACCTTAGCCAGGCAAGTAACTAATGAAGGACATGACAGAACCTCCACATCTCCCAGCCCGCAAAGTTCAAACCCTCCCAGTTACTTTACATGCTGGGCTCACTTCTGCCAAATTAAAAAGTGAGAGAATGCTGAAAGGTTGAAACAAGAAAGCAAAAGGAGGTAGAATATTTTGCATTTTTTCAGTTCACTTTTATAGTAAGAAGAAAACCTTACCTCAATTTTTTTCAAAACATCTGCAGTATTAGTGAGTGAAGTGCCTTTGCCTGCGTCTTTTGCCTTTTTGGGTTTGGGGCCTGCTGAAGTAAAACTACCAGTTAACACATTTTTCTGCAAATGCAATTGTGTATTATATTTCCTTGCCTTTGCGTATGCTGTCTAGCATCGTGCTGTCGCATCCTAGGCAGTCACATAGTTTTCAGAGTAAATTAATTTTCTCAAAGAATAAACAAATCATACCTCACCAATTTTCCAATGATGAGGAATAAATGATCATCAATAGGACTTTCTCTTTAAGACTGTAGTCAGGTGTATCTTATACTAGTACTAAAAATTGGTATTGGCAATTAATAGTTAGGGCCAAACTGCTAAAATGTTACCTCAGATGGAAGTAGCCTGAGTACAGTGAAAGGCTCCCGCAAATCCACCTGCACTGGCTTCTCCTTCACTGTAAGTGTACTTCATTTTAACCAGAGGAATCTTACCAGGTGTGCAAAATAAAAAGGAAGTGCAGGATAAATATTCATTTGCCAATGGTGAAAGAGATGACAGTGCAACACAGAACTATCTTTGGAATAAAGATTAAAATAGTTAAACTGAACATATTCATCATATGAACCTGAAAACTCAAAAGCATATAAGTGAAATAAAATGTAATGGCTTTGGGCTATATAACTTCTTTTTTACTCCTATTAAAATTCTGCATTTTGAGGCTATTCTGAAAGTGCAGGTTCTAGAGAAGTATTTCACATATAAATTCTGCCAGTTAGTAAAGCAATATGACAGGCTACAGAATTGTCTCATCGTAGTCAGAAAGTATTACAGTTCTTTTCCAAACTCAATCTGAACACCTAGAAATTACTTTGTAAGAGGAAAATGTGGCTCAGAAAGATGTAATTTTGTTAAAGATTAACATTTAACCTACAGAAAAAAATGTTTAGATTGTGGTAGATGACCTGTAACTGATGGAATTACAATTTACTGTGTTATACTGAAATGCCCCTCAGTGAATTACTGAGCTCAGAGCTCCCAAACATATGTATTAGTGAGGTTTCTCAAACAAAAAAGTAACAGATTTAATGATTGGAAACTTTCTCTGACCCCCTTGAGGGCAAAGACTGCTTAATAAAAACTGTAACACGTAAAATATAGCATCACATATAAACAAGATCTCAATAAATATTGATGCCAAAAAACATTAGCTAATAATGTATTCTACTCATGAAGTCTTTTTCTAAGAACTTGTTAGAAAATTATTTAATTTTATAACATATACCTTTGTTAAAGGGATACGAGAGAATATGGCCAGGTAAGTAAACTTATTTTTTTTCCATCTTTGGCCAAGTATCTGCATATATTTGAATAGTTTCTATAAACATGTGGCAGTAGCTGGTTCTTCAGGAAACAACTGTTTTCATCCTTTGACTCTATTGTTATTGTTTACTTTCATGTAAATCAATGGAGGACATCTTAACAAAAAGGAGAATACAAACTTACAGAAACAAGACACAAAAATTACACAATATGTTACAAAACATACCAGAGCAAAATAAAAAACAAAGTTTTATTGTTGCTTTATTAACAAATGGAAATCCTGATACATCGGGAGCTTTTACTAATGCTTAATGTGGGTATAAAATCCCAGGGATGACATATTTGAAAACATTAACTCTTCCAAAATGAACACATTCTTTTCAGATTTAAAGTCAACTACGGATTTGTGATCCCCTAGGACGTGATCAGTATCATTCATGCACATGTATTTTCTCATGAAAGTAATATATTTGCTCAATAAAAACCAAGGGTATAAAAGAAGATAAACTGTCGTATCTCAAAATATTTGCATTCAGGCTAAAGGCTGTTATATACTATATCTTTAAAATAAAATAAAAATACTTCTGCCTTAAATACATACGTGCAAAAAATGTAAATGTACTTCTAATATGTGCATTTTATTATTTGTCAATTGTACCTCAATGAAGGGTTAAAAAGGGGAGTGGGAATTCCTTCTCTTTGTTGATAACCCGACTGTTCTTAACCTCTCTGGATACCTTCCTTTTCCACTCTTCATTCTTCATCGCAAAATTCTAAAAAGACTCATCTATGCTAGCTGTCTCCATTTCCTAAGCTCCATTTACCGGTTCAGCCATTCCAATCTGGATTCTACCTTCGAGAATCTTTCAAAAAGCTCTCACTGACGTCACCAATGACCGACATGTTAAAGATGAGTGAACATTTTCCAATCTTCAACCTATTTGACCTCTTAGCAAAACTGTCTAACATCTTTTAACACTGTTGACGACCTTCTGAAATATCAGATTAGCTTGTGTTACTCTGCTCTCCTGGTTCTCCTCCTCCCTCTCTCTTACCAGTTCCTTTCTTTGCCATTCAATCTCCTCTACCAACACATTAAATGTTAGCATTCTTCTAAGCTCAGGATTAGGCCTTCCTTTCTTCTAATTACCTAATTCTGCCCTAGGCCATCTCATCCTTTCTCTTGGCCTCTATGATCATATCTCTGATAATGACTACAATCTCCATTTTGAGGTCCATTCCCCTGTATCCAACAATATATTTAACATTTCTATTTGTATATTTCAAAGGATCCAGAAGTAACACCTTTGAACTGAACTTCTGATTTTCTCCCACAACCCTGGTATTTCCCTACTTTCTTTCCTACAACTGTGTCTCAGTAAACTCCTACTCCTTCAATCTCAACTCCAATTCCATTTCCTCAAAGAATACTTCCCAATGAGGACAGTGTGTTTTTGTTTAATGATTTTACCCTATTTGACTGCAAGCTCCATAAGGACAAGGATTATTCCCACTTTGCTCAGTTTTATTCCTGTCAGCACAATGTCTAGCAATAATAGGTAACTATTTACTGAATGGAATTACTAAAGGAAAACAAACTGTAAACATTCACTTTGGCATTCTTCTATACAGCATAATGCTCTATTTTATTGGTTTCCCAATTTTAAAATGTTTTAGTTAATAATTTATAATGTAGCCAGTACAATAAAAAATCTGCAGTTATGCAAATGAAAAGGTCTACAACAATTGAAAAGTCTTTCTTAGCACATCCACAATTCCATACTGAAGGACAATCCTACGTAAATAAATGCAGCAACAGAAAACCAAATATTGCATGCTCTCACTTGTAAGTGGGAGCTAAACACTAAGCACACATGGACATAAACATGGGAACAACAGACAAAGTGGACCACTAAAGTCGGGAGGGGAGAAGCGGGGGGGGTTTAACAAACTACCTATTAGGTAGTACACTCACTACCTGGGTGTTAGATACCAATTTAACAAACCTGCACATGTACCCCCTGTATCTAAAATGTATCTAAACACATGTAAAATGAAATGAATAAAATGAATGCTGAAATTTTTAAAAATATATAAAATTTAAAAATAAGACACACACAAAGAAAAAGTGACAGCTAAGAAAATAATAATAAACACCCAAAAGATAAACAACAAAAAACAAGCTTTAGCAAAATATATATGGTGGGGACAGAGACAAAGAGAGACAGAGAGTCAGGGTCTTAGAAAGAGTGTCAGGGTCTTGCTCTGTATTCCAGGCTTAAGTGCAGTGGTGCATTCTTGGCTTACCACAGCCTCCACGTCTTGGGCTCAAGTGATTCTCCCACCTTAGCCTCCCATGTAGCTGGGACTACAGGTACATGCCACCACACTTGGCTAATTTTTTTTTTTTTTAACTTTTTGTAGAGACAAGTTCTCACTATGTTGCCCAGGCTGGTCTTAAATTCCTGGGCTCAAGCAATCCTCCCACCTCAGCCTCCCAAAGTGCTGGGATTACAGGCATGAGCCTTCTTGTCTGGCTCAAAATACTTTAAGAAAAGCATTAAGAACAGTAAGTATAACTTTGGGTTGATAAGTCCATATTAACAGAATGTAAGAAATAACCTTTTCCTACCTGAATTACTATTATATTAGTCAATGTACCTTTTTTACATTTATTTCTTGGCATCATCTCTCTTGGAAGTCTTCTCCAATCTGTATGTGAAACAAAAAATTAAAAAATTGCAATTTCCTCTAGGAATTAGTGGCATTGGACATAACTATTTGAAGGAAACAACAGTTATCCAGGCAATGACAATAAAGTGCCTTGGAATCTGACTGTACAAATTTAGCCTGAAATATAACAAAACAAAATCCAAATATAACAGACAATGATATATATTTTCCTATAAAGAAAAAAGTTTATTAAAGTAGCTCTGAAATAGTGCTATAAAATTTTTTGGGAAGAAAATCTTATGGTAATTATTTGTGGGTGTTGGAATTACAACAAATTTTAAGTATTATTTATATTGATTTATTTGACTACTTTGTATTTTGTAAGTTTTCTGTAGTTGATATATTATGTAGTTGATATATTTCTTATGCAACAAATATTTTTTCCAAAGTATGATACCACAATCCCAACACATGCAAAATGAAATAAGCAATTCTAATATCTGAAAACTTTAAAATTAAAAATATAAATAGCTGTCAAAAATAAATGTCCTCGAATACATTTTCCTTGCATTAGCTAAATAATTCCTCTAATGTGTCACTTTCTCTTAATTTTTAGGCATATAGTTAAGCAGAAAATTGAAGCAACAGAAAAATTGGTTTAAAAATACTACCTGCTAATAAGGAAATTTCAGTGCATTTTTACAAAACATTTAAATCTCAAGTCATTTTACCTGAACTAATAAATTTTGCTTTGAATATATTTTAGTTTTTGTAAACTATTCATTTTAGATCATGATGGAGTATGTAAAGAGAAACATTTGAGAGATGAATACTAACGAAATGGAAGAAATGAGAGACCTAAGTTGTTTCCAGGGTGCCCAAGCTTATCCACATTGAAAAGATAGTACTATAATCTGTAAAAATGATAATGCTGTTAATGCCATTTATGTTTTTACAAAAGGGCAGTTTCCATAAAAGACCAAGGACAGAGACATAAAAAGAATATGAATTAAAACGAGAAGACCTGGGTTCTAACAGTATTGGCCATGTGGCCTGACAGGTCACTTTATTTCTATGGCAACTGTTTTTATTTGCAAAATGAATGAGTGGGATGAGGGCTCCTTTACAGCCCCTTCTAAGTTGCCTATAACCAAGGTAAAGCTTCTTTTTAGATACAGTTATTTTGAAAAAGAAACCTAACAACTAAAAATAGTCTATGCCTGCTGATAAGAAAGGAAGATCCATGAGCTTGGCTTAAAATATCTTTAAAACTAGATTTTTGCTTTCTCTTCAAATGCTCTAAAATTGCTCAGGAGCATAGTACTTGTGCTTTTTGGCATTTCAAACTAAAATTGTGATTGTGGCTAATGAAATTAGAAAATCAAAAGGGTTTGTTTGCCCTGTCCTTTTTATAAAAAATATATTTTAAGAACTTCCACAAAAGCACTTCAATTCTTCCTTGTTTTAGCATAAAACTATTTTCACCTTAGTTTCCAAGAGAGTTATATTACTAATTAATCACAATAAAAGAACCAGACTCAATATTCTTTTGGTAAAAATAGAAAACTTATCCTTTATGAGACAGCCTTTAAAAACTGTTTTCATACTGAGTGTTTTGTAGTTACCTGGTATCCATTCTTCCTTGTACACCTTCATATATCTTTTACTATACCTTTCAATATCTAGGGGAAAAAAAGAATAAAGAGCTCATTAGGAAAATCACGAGTAACCCTGAACTTACGTCATTCCTTTAAGATAACTGAAAACAACAGACAACATTTTTTATTTCACATACAGGGAGTTTCCCACATTTGTACATAAGAGAATGGTAAAAAGGGTAGGAGTAGGCAAGGCTGGACTTGGTGAGGGGTTACCGATCTGAGGGATAAATGAGCAAGCTGCAAGCCTTCCATGCCAACTGCTGAAAACTCTGCAGGGACCCTCTGAGCTTGCCAAAACCAGTAAAGCCACAACTGTGGCTCTTGCTTCAGACTTGTCCACCTCATCACAAGAAACACCCATCAGGAGGACACAAACTATTTCCCAGCAGCACAAGTTGGAAAGCAACACTATCACACAAAAACTTGAAGCCATGTTCATCATAAAAAGCAGTTCAGGAGTTAGGCATGAAAAGGGAAGATAATACTAAAGATGAATAGATATAAAGTCAAGGACCAAATATGTACTGATTTTTCTTCTATGTCAAGAATATGCTTCCAAATAATATAATCATGTATTAGAGAAAGATAACTAAAATAAGCAGTAGATAACAGACCAAGAGATCAGCTTTTTCTAGATACTTTCACTGCTTGACATCAGGTCAAACGTTTTTAACTAATCTTGTCAACTTTTTCATCTGTAAAAGGAAGTCAGCATAAATGAGAGATTCCTAGCATTTGTAACACAATGACTTCTTTTTTTTTGTAGAATTTTTCCAAAACAGATTCCATATTTTAAATAATTTTAACGCTCAGTATACCAGAAAAAAAAGTTTACCCTTTTTTCTCTGGGTACAATAGAACATTTTTTATATTTTAAATATTTTAAAGTTAATTTCAAATAATGAAATACAGAGAATAAATAAAAAAGATAGATAAGAGTAAAGAGGTATTAAAAACCAATTATTGGAACCCAATTAAAAAGGGGTAAAGAATTTGAATAGACATTTCTCTAAAGAAGATACAAAAACAGACAAAAAGCATGAAAAGATACCCAACATCATTAATCATTAAGGAAATTTAAATCAAAACCACAATGAGATACTGTGTTACAATCACTAGGATGGCTAGAATTAAAAAAAAAATGTTGTCAAGGATATGGAGAAATTGGAACCCTCATACATTATTGATGGGAATGTAAAATGGTACAGCCACTTTAGAAAACAGTTTGACAGTTCCTCAAAATGTTAAATATAGTTACCATATGATCCTATGTCTATACCCAATAGAAATGAAAACATATGTACACAAAACATGTACATGAATGTTCATGACAGCATAACTTACATTATCCCAAGAGTGAACTGACCCAAATGCCCATCAAGTGATGAGTGGATAAACAAAATGTGGCATATCCATACAGTGGAATATTATTCAGCCAGAAAAAGGAATGAAGCACTCGTATGTACTAAGCCATTGATGAACCTTGAAAACATTATGGCAAATGAAAGAAGCCAGTCTAAAAAAGACACATATTACACGATTCCACTTACATGACATGGACAGAACAGATAAATCTGTAGAGACAGAAAGCAGATTGCTGGTGCCATGGGTTGTCAGGAGGGAAGAATAGGGAGTGACTACTAAAGGGTACAGAATTTCTTTTCTGGATGATGAAAAGCTTCTAAAAAATTAGACAGTGGCTGGATGCAGTGGCTCACACCTATAATCCCAGCTCTTTGAGAGGCCAGGGTGGGTAGATTACTTGAGGACAGGAGTTCGAGACCAGCCAGGCCAACATGGTGAAACCCCATCTCTACTAAAAATACAAAAAAATTAGCCAGGAGTGGTGTGCCTGTAATTCCAGATACTCAAGAGGCTGAGGCAAGAGAATCACTTGAATCCAGGAGGAGGAGGTTGCAGTGAGCTGAGATCATGCCACTGCACTCCAGCCTGAGTGACAGAGCAAGACCCTGTCTCAAAAAAAAAAAAAAAAAAAATTAAATAGTGGTGTTGATTGCACAATTCTGTGACTATATTAAAAGTCACTGAATTGTACACTTTAAAAAGTAGGTTTTACATATGTGGATTACATCTCAGTAAAACCATTACTTAAAAATCAGTAAGGCTGGGTGCGATGGCTCACTCCTGTAATCCCAGCACTTTGGGAGGCCGAGGCAGGTGGATCATGAGGTCAAGAGATCGAGTCAATCCTGGCCAACATGGTGAAACCGTGTCTCTACTAAAAATACAAACATTAGTCGGGCATGGTGGCATGTACCTGTAGTCCCAGCTACTTGGGAGGCTGAGGCGGAAGAATTGCTTGAATCCATGAGGCGGAGGTTGCAGTGAGCCAAGATTGCGCTACTGTGCTCCAGCTGGGCAACAGAGCAAGACTCGAGCTCAGAAAAAAAAAAAAAAAATCAATAAAACTAGGCCCAACACAGTGGCTCAAGATGTAATCCCAGCACTCTGGGAGGCCGAGGCAGTTGGATCCCTTGAGTACAGGAGTTCAAGACCAGCCTGAACAACATGGTGAAACCCCATCTCTACAAAAAATACAAAAATTAGCCGGGCATGGTGGCTTATGCTGGTGGTTCCAGCTACTTGGGAAGTTATGGCAGTTGGGAGGATCGCTTGAGCCTGGGAGGTGGAGGCTGCGGTAAGCTGAGATTATGCCACTGCATTTCAGCCTAGTTGACAAAATGAGATCCTGTCTCAAATGAAAATAAATAAAGCTATTAGAGATTTTACTAAGTAATTAAGTATAGGAAGTTCAAATTTATATTCCATGTTTTAGTGGTTTTGAAGGAAAATTTAACCAAAATGGGCAAAGTCATTTGAATGCACTTTTTCGTGCATCAGTTGCCACACACAAATCTAGAATATATGCCTTCTGTACATCCTGATCCCCAATTCCAAACACATCTTTAATAGGTTCTAACTTATAATTTCTTTTGGTTCTTTTCCTCATACATGTATCATCTGCATTTCCTAATAGATTAGTTTATCACTACTTCCAATTCTTCTTGTACTTACATAACCAAAATGCAATACTTTAAAAACTTTGATTTCTCATACTTTTATTGAAGAGAAGATGTTCCCCGATCTTCTTTATACTTGCAAAATATTTTCATTATTAAACTTATAATTGCCAATTAACATGATCAGTCCAAAAAATGATTTCATGTCTGCACAATCCACTTCTTTTTCAGCATTTGTCAGTTACAAACATCAAATTAATTCTGGTGCACAAATATAAAACAAAACAAAAATGATCACCTCATTTTAGCAAACAGGATGTTCCAGGTTTTTGTTATAAAGTATTACATGAAAAGGTCTTTTTCTTTTTTTTTTTTTAAAGGAAGAAAGAAAGAAAGGAAAAAAAAGAATGAAGAAGAGGAAGAAAAAGGAAGAGAAAGAGAGAGACAGAATGGGAGTATTGCTTTCTTGCCCAGGCTAGAATGCATTTTAGAAATGGGTATTGAGAGGTCTTTTTCAAAGATTAACTGTACAAGGCCACCATAATTCCTTTTTAATTCTTAGAGATACAGAGTTTACTTATTGATTCTCGAATTTGAGAAAATTCATTGAAGACACTGAAGACTCATAGTCTGATATTTTGCTTATAAAATCAATTTCATCATCATCATTAGCATCCAGAGAGCTATTTATCTCTTTGAATTCATCTTTCGGTTCGTCTAAGAATTGTGGAACGTCTCTTTCTGTCAATTTTGGACATTATGAGCAGAAAATTAAAAATTGTTGAAATTTTCAATTGTATTCAATGAAAATTAAAACAGAGCAACTACAAATATGAAGGTCTCTGCACACTTTATATCTTCTTAAAAAACAGATGTAATACTTTGGACAAGCATTAGGAACTTGTCCAAAGGAAAGAAACAGGAAAACTATATGATAACATAATAGTGATGATTTATTTCAACTGCACCACAATTTCATCATTCTCCCATTTTTTGTATTTATTCTTTTTTTCAGCATAGTGGGAAATATCTGATGAATGATGATGAGATAATATCTATGATGATAAAGTAGCAAGGTATTTCAAGATAGAGAAAAAATAAGATCACTCAGATTCCATAATTATCTTAGATATATAAAAGGGTCCAATGGGCTGATACGGCATGCTAAGATAAAACGAGTTTTCTTTTTTCAGGTAAATTTCTGCTTGTTCTTTAGAAAACCTCTATGCAAGAATAAAAGTTATGAATATCAATCATACAAACAATAAGAACTGCTCCAAAAAAAAACCTCAAAAATTTATATTGAGTCTCATGGACACTGATGGTTTAACAAGAATTAGGAAGCCAAATTCCATTTACTCAGTAACAGACCTGTGGACATATTTAAGTAAATGTATAATTTCCATCAAGCTTCGAGGTTCTGAAAATGGCTTATTACATATACCATTACCACTATCAGAATCATGTTTTTACCTCAGAGGACCCTGTAGTTCAGGAACCTGAGCTGGGAACCACTGGACCAGATGATCTCTACATCCTCTTACAGCTACAGTTATTTATTTAACAAAGGAAAAACACCAGGGAACATCATTTTAGTTCATTGATGTTTTTCCTTTGTTATATAAATAACAAATTTCAATGCGAAGAAAATACTAATCATTTCTAAAATTCTACCTGAAAACACTAAAAACAAACTCTGAAGACATCACAACATGAAATAAGTTCATTCCATGTCCTATGTTCTTTAGGACTGATCTCAATGCCCTGAGCCAGCAGTCACTTGACAATCAGGAAGTCTTGAAATCTCCCACCCTATTTGTCTGTCCTGATGTCTAGTAATGTAGTTCTTTACAGTAGTCCGTAAGTCTCTCTTTCCTAAAGCACACAGATGGCAAGTGATGCACCTGGCAAAGGTGCAGTCATGCAACATCTCTATCCAGAATATGGTTCTCTCTGACACTAGGGTAGTTCTGTTCAGTCTGGCCAATTCTTTTTCACTCATAGCATGGTTATTATATACATTTATGCATGCACATATATACATATGTAAACCTATATATGCACTTATAAATGTATATATTTTATAGAAAAACCTTTATTTTTAACATGAGTTTGTTTTTTAAACACACTATATCAAGAAAAAGAGTTAGGCTGGGTGCAGTGGCTCATGCCTGGAACTCCACCAATTTGGAGGCCAAGATGGGAGGATCACTTGAAGCCAGGAAATCGAGAGCAGTGGGTCCAAAAAGCGAGACCCCCGTCTCTACAAAAAGTAAAAAAATAAAAAATTATCCAGGTATGGTGGTGTGCATCTGTAGTCCTAGCTAATCAAGAGGCTGAGGTAAGAGGATCACTTGAGCCCAGGAGTTTGGAAGCTGCAGTGAGCTATTATTGTGCCACTGCACTCCACCCTGAGTGACAAAGCGAGACCTCCTCTCTAAAATAAAAAATAAAACAATTTTAAAAAGGCAGAAGTAAACATGAAGATCTCAGGGAGAATGTGCTTGTATCAATTTGGAAATTTCATATGATAGTTTTCTCCTGAAAGAATAAAAGCAAAAAAACCCTTACATTTTTAAATACTTTATTGCATAGTTATCAAAGGTAAAGTGCTCCCTTAATCTATGTACGAGCCAACCACTGCCACAGATCAACAACAAAATTATGTTTTTAATATCCGTGTCTAAAAGACTCATAAATGCTTTAATGATCTCATATACTTTTTTTTTTGAGACAGTCTCACTTGTAGTACTGTGACGTGATCTCAGCTCACTGCAACCTCTACCTCTCAGGTTCAAGTGATTCTCCTGCCTCAGCTTCCTGAGTAGCTGGGACTACAGCACATGCCACCATGCCTGGCTAATTTTTGTATTTTTAATAAAGACAGGGCTTCCCCATGTTGGCCAGGCTGGTCTCAAACTCCTGACCTCAGGTGATCTGCCCACCTCGGCCTCCTAGTGTGCTCAGATTATAAGAGTGAGCCACCGCACTCAGTCTCATTTGATGTACTTTTAAATTAGACATGTGTTTCAATAACAACCACATTCAGTTAAGTAAATCTGTGCCATAGAGAAATGATCAATTTTAAAAGGACTAAAGTATATCTTGCATTAGTATTTTTTCTAATAAGAATGAATATTGATTAGTTTATTTGGTCTTTTTAAAATCTTTAAAATGAGAAGTTTTATTTTGGAACTCAAACAGATGAAGGCACGCAACATAATCATGAAAGTTAAAAATTTCAGTATTAGGCTGGGTGCGGTGGCTCACATCTGTAATCCCAGCACTCTGGGTGGCTGAAGTGGGCAGACCACTTGAGGTCAGAAGTTCAAGACCAGCCTGGCCAACATGGTGAAATGCTGTCTCTACTAAAAATACAAAAATTAGCTGGGCGTGGTGCTTCGCATCTGTAATCCCAGCTACTTGGGAGCCTGAGACATGAGAATCAATTGAACCCAGGAGGCGGAGGTTGCAGTGAGCCGAGATTGCACCACTGCACTCCAGCCTGAACAACAAGAGTGAGACTCCAATTTCAAAAAAAAATAATAATAAGTATTTTTGAGATAAAATATCTCTTATCAAACCATTATATAACTTTGAGCAGCTATGTTTTGAGAATTAAATGAACTTATCTAAAATGCTTCCTATATTTATAAGCACATGCTAAGATCATTACATAAGGCTTCATTTTTTTGACTCAGCCAATTCAAATTATTCTAGAGAGGGGAAAAATGGAATGCATTTTTAATACTAATGGAATTAGATGACACTATGTGAATTTCTCATGTTTTAATGATGCTGTTTCGTGAACTCAAAGATGATATCAATCTCTCTAATTTCAACAATCAAGGGCAGAAAGTAAAAAAAATCAATATAGTACTGCTGTGCTAAATAGCTACTCAGGAATGGCTTCCTTTCCTGTAAAACCACTTCCCATTTCTAGTCTGAGACTGTCAAGCCCTCTCCAAATATAATTTTTCTTTTCTGCCTTAAGCATCACCAATGAATACATATTTTAATTCATATCAAATATATATATAATAAAATTAAGGCTTAAAAAATGTTTCAACCTAAATATTAAATAATCAGAGACATGTATAAAGGTTTGTATAATAATAATCACAACATTAGATATACAAGCAAAAAACTGGAAATAATCTTTAAAAAGCAGAAAATTAGTTCAGTTAATAATATTACATCCACAGGGTAGACTACCACAGTCATTAAAAGTCATATTTTCCACGAATAAGAAGGATATGTGAAAATGCTAATATGCTACTGAGTGAAAAAAGGAGGATACAAAGTAATATGAAACCAGTTTTGTAAAGAGAATATACATGCAGAAGAAAAAATCTGGAATATAATAAATATTAGCAGTGGTCCTCTAGACATAAGCATGGGTAATTTTTACTTTTTAAAATTTTCCTGTTTTTCATAATTTTAACTTAACACATAAAATTATTGTGAATTTCTAAAAATATCAAAAAGCTTATTTTTTCTTTTAAATCAACATAAATGTGTTTTTTCAAAGTACTTAATTTTTTATTGAATTGAATCAATCATTAAATGATTATATATCTTGTGCTTAAACACTGTTTCATCTGTAAACATTAAACCATATAATCAAAGACTCCAATATGGTACCTTGTCTTTCTTCAGGTGTTTCAATAAAATAAGGCATTCTTTTCATTGTTTCCCTCAACTCCTGTTTCAAAGCCAGCATATATTCTTCACCTTCTCCTGTTTTCAGTGGCACTGGTTTATAATCTGTATCCTGTTTAAATTAAGAGACAAAGTTTTTTTTTCAAATAAATTACGTATTTTAGTATCTCTTTTATCTGTATTATAGAAAACAGCAGTTTTATTGAAATAGTATGTTTTACAGGCACTAAGTTTTACAATCAACTTAAAAGATGAACTTCTGTAGTCTATTTAACCTGTTAACCCATTTCCTGCTTTGCTCTTATATTAGAGTTAAGAAAGATGCGTATTTTCCTATTGGCCCCGAAACTACACCCAGTAATCATTTTGCCGTACAGTCTGTTGACCTATGTGATTCTCTATTTTAAAAATTAGAGTACCAAAAAGAAAAAAAGAAAAAAAAAAAATTAAGGTACCCAAATGAGAGCAGATGCTTTAGTTTCTTATTAACCTCAACTAGTGATGGTGTTACTGGGAAAAAAAAAGCGGCAGTTTTCATTTAGTAAGTGGTTAACATGACTAGGATGTACTCAATATTCAACATCCATTATCTCGTTGAAAGGACTACCAATATTTCTCCGTTCACAGTGAAGAAATTGAGACATGAACAATTTGTAAGCCCATATAATGAATAAATTGCAAAGACAGAGTTTGAAGCTGCATTTCAAGTTTTAAAAATTATACACACATATACATATATACAAATATGCATTTGTATGTGTGTATATATTTACACAAATATATTCATTAACAAGTGGGTCTCTAGTGTACACAGTAAAGATATTTCTAGTTTCAGAGGATAAAGATAGGGTACATTTTCAAAATTTGATTAGGAATGTATTCATTCATGCTATAACTACTTATTGAGTACCCAACATGGTTAGACTTTAGCAGATACCATGATAAGCAAGTCAAAGTCCCTGCCTACAGAGAACTTACATTCTAGGAAAGAAACACACAACAAATTAGTAAACAAATGAGGTGATACACAATTTCACTTAGTGATAAATAACATAAAAATAAATGAAGGTTGGTAAAGGAAAAGTGACTACCAGAGCATGGAGGATGGAGGTGGAATCTACACAGGGTGCATGGCCTCTAGGGGAAGTCACATTTGAGTAGATTGGGATAAAATCAGGGAGACATCCATTTGAAGAGAAGAGATGGTTGCAGTGGGGAACCAGCAGGGGCAAAGGCCTGAGGGCACAAGGAGACCAGTGTAGCTGGGGAATGCGAAGGACAGTGGTAGGAAAAAGAGTCAGAGAGACATCAGAACAGAGAGATCAGGCAGAGCCTTTTATCCAGTAGTAAGGAATTTTAATTTTATTCCAGGTATAAAGAAATACTATGTACTAACGTCCCCAGTGTTTAGAAGTAATCTCATACATGAAAAAGAGCTTGTTTTAAAAATCACTGTAAAGTGACATTATGCCAATACCTGAGATATTTGTCTTTGCTAAATATCAAAAAGGTAAAATATCAAGAGCAAAAAGCAGAAACTCCTTGTGTGAGACAGGTAGATCCCTGGATACATTTTAAACTAAATATAAAGTGAAAACAGTACATGTTATGCAAATTATGCTTCCAGCATACTCACTAAATTTTAAAACAACACTAAACTAAGCAAAAAAGTTCAGTGGGGAAAAAAGTCAAGTGATATACGAAAGAGCAAAATTAAATTCTATAAATACAAGACGAGAAGAAAATCATTAAGTGAAGTCATGATAGAGTGGGAACTGAGAACCATTATAAAACCTAATGACTTTTTAAACTATTATTTGGACATTGGAATAGATCAATAACACCAACAGAAGTTGTAAGAATTGAAAACTAATCTTACTGGTTCACATATATTCATGGAAAGATGTATACAGTTTTGTTTTCTATATTTTAAGAAAGCAGATCATGGAAATATTTAAATCAAAGGTAAGTGAAACACACTCTCCTTTACTTTCTTATACTTGAGGATACATAATGATATATCAAGTCCTATATGAAATTTTAATATTCTCTGAAAAATAAAAAAACACACTATGAGAATTCAGCTGTTCATATACTTACAGGAAATAGTGGGGGTGGTTTCAACACTACATCAGGTAACTTTTCACCTTTGCTAAATCCAACAGCTTCAATATTAAAGGTATAAGCAGCACGTCCTCTTCCTTTATTCCCAGCCATCAGAACTAGTTATACCAGACGAGTGGGCAAATTCTGAAAGGCACTATTAATGATTAAGATTTATTGGATCACATATAAAAGGAAATCAACAGTTTAAAGCAAAAGATAAAACTGCACCCCTTAATTAGCATAGCTGATTCAAAATACTTTTGGAAAGCAAAACATGTAGAGAAATAAAAACGTGACAACTGTCTGTTGAAGTTCTCACACTCACCCACCTTTGACAGGTAAGGTGATGATGGCTTCAACTCCCTAACTTACTACTGCCCCATCCAGTCCAGGCAATTCACCCACCCCTCTGTGGTTTGGCAATAGGATCTCAGATGTAATGTACATAAAAAGTGGACACAAGAAAAGACTGGGCTGAAGAAGAGAAGAAATCTTTATTTTTTCATATCAACTTAAAAACTATCATTAGTCATATATACTTGAAAACTTTAAATGATGTATCTTAGCATATGAGTGTTAGGAAGCATCCCTGAGATCTAGTCTAATACCTTCCTTTTAGAAAAGGGAATGGGATGGCTGGGCATGGTGGCTCATGCCTATAATCCCAGCACTTTGGGAGGCTGAGGTGGGCAGATCACCTGAGGTCAGGAGTTCGAGATCAGCCTGACCAACATGGAGAAACCCCATCTCTGTTAAAAATACAAAAAAATTAGCTGGGTGTGGTGGCACATGCCTGTAATCCAAGCTACTGGGGAAGCTGAGGCAGAAGAATCGCTTAAACCCAGGAGGCGGAGGTTGCGGTGAGCTGAGATCGTGCCATTGCACTCCAGCCTGGGCAACAAGAGCAAAACTCTGTCTCAAAAAACAAACAAACAAAAAACAAGAAAAGGGAATGGGATCAATAAGACTAGAAAGAGATCTGTCCTAGGGAAAAAAAAAATCAGAGAAAAACAGCTGAAATCATTAAAAGTTATGATAAATCTGTACTCTTCAATTTTGGGGACAGTAGTGATATCACATATGCAAGTTGTTTTGAACTTTTGAATCCTCTAAGATTATACTATGAGAACTGAGCTGGCAATGTATAAACAGGGATCCCTACGCTAGAGTTCTTTCAATAGAAGTCTCCATTCAACTGCGGAGATGATTATAATGCACATTCTTTACATCTCTTTCCCCGCTGGTAATACTGAGCCTCATTTAACCCTGTGAACACAAGAGAGCAATGATATGTCCTCCAGACCACTTGGAGGAAGTCAGAGGAGTGGCTTTGGATTTGGTCCCATCAGCTCAGTCTCATTTCTGAATCTATGCACTTGCCCTCCTTTCAAAATTATGCAAGCCACAGTACTTCACACAGCTGCTCTACTCTTTACCAGAGTTTCTTGCCTGGTCATTAATGTTACCCCTGTTAGTCTGTCACATTAATGGTGAAGGAACACCTCCTAAAACCAACAAAGTGCTACTTCTTTCTATCAATTTTACTGTCTACAATTTGAATATACGCAATACTTTGGGCCAAAAGGCTGAAAACTCCCAGCTCACTTTATCACAGGGCCTACACTACAAAGTAAGCGGCCCTCAGTTCTCAACCCTGGCTGCCATTAGAATCGCTTGGGTAGCTTAAAAAACTAGAGCAATGGTTCTCAAAGAGTGCTGTCTGCAGCAGCATCACTCAGAACTTGGTAGAAATGCAAACCGTGGGCTCCACCACAGACCTAAAGAAAACAGAAACTGGATGGGCCCAGCATTGGTGTTTTAACAAGCCTTCCAGGTAATTCTTAGGCAGCTAAGTTTTGTGAATCACTGAACTGAACCAATCAATCCAGATCTCTTGGGGTGAGGATTGGGCAAGAGTCAGTTTTAGAAGCTTCCCAGGTGATTCTAATACACAGCAAATGTTAAAAGTATTCGGGAGAACTGTTTTGGTGGAAGCCTTAGCTACTGAGGAGTAGTTGAGTTAAAATACACATGTAGAATCAAGGACTTCATAGGTGTCGTCTTTGAGATTTAAAATTACACAAATTAGCCTTAGCAACCTAAAAAAGTTTGCCTTAAAGGTGAGATAACTGTAACTGCTGTAAATCTAAGTAACACTCAGGATGTGGCAGTTCAAGTTTTAATTCATTTGCAAGGAATAGCATTAACAAGGCATTTCACTTTTAGATAGCCAATTTAATTTTTAATTTTTTTTTTTTTGAGACAAAGTCTTGCTCTGTCACCCAGGCTGGAGTACAGTGGCAGGATCTTGACTCCTGCCTCAGCCTCCAAAGAAGCTGGGATTACAGGTGTGCACTGCCATGCCTGGCTTATTTTTATATGTTTTTTTAGTAGAGACAGGGTTTCACCACTTTGGCCAGGTGGGTCTCCAACTCCTGACCTCAGGTGATTGCACACCTTGGTCCCAAACTGCTAGGATTATAGGTGTGAGCCACCGCGCCCAGCCAATGACACCCTGCCAATGATGGCCAATTTTAACGTCCTTCTACGTTTAAGGCCCAGGAAGCAAATCATATATTTAACATCTTTCTGTAATGAAACACTGTTTCCTGCTTTCTGTGAATTACTCAAGTAGAATGGATGGCATTTGATTTGACATAATGGCTATGATACTAAGAACATTTTCAGATATGATTTTGTAACTGCCCAAGGGGTTCACCATGCCTACTGTCTGGACAGAGTTGATTTATCAAGACAGGGAAATTGCAATATAGAAAAATGTAATTCACACAGAGTCAGCTATGCGGGAGACTGGAGTTTTATTATTCCTTAAATCAGTCTCTCCCAAACTCAGAGATCAGAGATTTGTTTTTCTTTTTTGAGACCGAGTTTCACTCCTGTCCCCCAGGCTGGAGTGCAATGGTGCAATCTCGGGTCACGTAACCTATGCTTCCTGGGTTCAAGAGATTCTCCTGCCTTAGCCTCCCAAGTAGTTGAGATTACAGGCATGCGCCACCACGCCCAGGTAATTTTGTATTTTTAGAAAAGATGGGGCTTCTCCATGTTGGTCAGGCTGGTCTCAAATTCCCAACCTCAGGTGATCTGCCCGCCTTGGCCTCCCAAAGTGCTGGGATTACAGGAGTGAGCCAACCCGCCCGAGTCGAGATCAGAGATTTTCTAGAGATCAGAGATTTTAAGGATAATTTGGTGAGTAGGGGGCCAGTGAATCAGAAGTACAGATTGATTAGTTCAGGGATGAAATCATAGGAAGTTTCTTAGTCCTATAAAGGTAGTCTAGTCCCCAGGGAAGGAGGAGGTTTGTTTTGGGAAAATCTGTTATAGTCTTTATTTTAAACTATAAACTAAGATCCTCCCAAAGTTAGTTCAGCTTATGCCCAGGAATGAACCAGGACAGCTTAAAGGTTAGAAGCAAGATGGAGTCATAGTTAGGTTAGATCTCTTTAAGCGTCATAATTTTCTCAGTTATGATTTTTGCAAAGGTGGTTTCAATCCCTCCCTTTGGGTTTCATAGTTTTACATTATTCATTTTGTAAATGTATCCTTCAGCCCTGATATTTGAAAGTTTTCCTTCATAAGTGGTTGAACACTAAAAGTTGATTTGTCATCTTTAACGTTGCCATTTTAAACCACAATTCTATGCCTTTTTTTAAAAAACTAATACTTGCATTTACTATACTTACATTCACAAAAGTCAGTGTATATATACATTTTTTTTTTGAGATGGAGTCTTGCTTTGTCACCCAGGCTGGAGTACAGTGGCACGATCTCGACTCACTGCAACCTCTGCCTCCTGGGTTCAAGCGATTCTCCTGCCTCAGCCTTCTGAGTAGCTGGGATTTCAGGTGTGTGCTACCACGTCCAGCTAATTTTTTTGTATTTTTAGTAGAGACAGGGTTTCACCATGTTGGCCAGGCTGGTCTCAAACGTCTGACCTTGTGATCCGCCTGCCTCAGCTTCCCAAAGTGCTGTGATTACACACATGAGCCACTCTGCCCAGCCTAAAAAGTCAGTATATTAAATCCCAATATACTCACTACTCAGCTTCAAAATTGTCAGTATATGACTAATCATACTTTAACTATACTTTTTCTACTCCCATGCTTTAGATTATTTTAAACTCTTCAGTATGTACCTTCTGAGAGTTAAGGACTTTAAAAAAAATCACAGTAACATTGCATCTAAAATTTTAACAGTAGCTCTATACCATCATCTTATATAGAATTAATACATTTCTTCAGTTATCACATAAATGTTTTTATAGTTAATTTGTTCAAATCAAGATATAAAAAATACATGACATTTAACTTTCTTTTAAACTATAATAGTTTCCCCATTTTTTTTTTTTTTTGTCTAAGAAACTAGGTCAGTGCTCTGTACAATGCTTTCTAAACTTTAGGTACAAGAGAATTACCTAGGAATCTTGTTATAATGCAATTTTGAAACAGTTGGCCACAGACACGGCCTGAGAATCTGCATTTTTATCCAAGGTCTCAGGAGACATCAACACTGCTGGTTTGTAAACCATACTTTGAAAGTAGCAAAGCTATACAATTTCCCATATTTTGGATTTGACTGATTTATACCTGAGATGTGGTTTAACATATTCCTCTATTCATTGTGTTTATTTCCAATAAACAGGTAAACTAGAGGCCTAGATTTGGGTTTGATCTTTTTTTTTTTCAAGACTACTTAAAAGGGATACTCTGTCTTTCCTTCTGCATCACATCAAGATGAACATAAAGTCTCCCTCTTAGTATTGATTAGGTTGGTCATGGGTTCAGGTGTTGGTCTATTTCTTTTTTTTTTTTTTTTTGAGGCGGAGTTTCGCTCTTGTTACCCAGGCTGGAGTGCAATGGCGCGATCTCGGCTCACCACAACCTCCGCCTCCTGGGTTCAGGCAATTCTCCTGCCTCAGCTTCCTGAGTAGCTGGGATTACAGGCACGCGCCACCATGCCCAGCTAATTTTTTGTATTAGTAGAGACGAGGTTTCACCATGTCACCAGGATGGTCTCGATCTCTTGACCTCGTGATCCACCCGCCTTGGCCTCCCAAAGTGCTGGGATTACAGGCTTGAGCCACCCATTAAGTATAAAGTATCCATCAGTTTTCACCTCATGAGTTTAGCAGTCACTGATGATCACTACCTAGCATTTTTCCATTATGAATTGCAAAACTGGAATTCTACCAGGGATCAATTTCCCTTATCTATTATTTAATTACCTTGAAATAAAATTCATACAGGAACTGTATTTGTTTTAATAGCCAAGCTTATTCCATCTGTCCACACTAAAAATGTAGAAAAAATCCAAATGGACTTCTTTAAATTGCTAAGTCACTAACACATATACTGAGCCTAGAGAAAGCATGTCTCCCAAGTATGAAAACTGCTGAGCACAAGGGGTCACACCTTTCACTCTAAGAAACTTGCAAGAGCCCACCAGGCCTACTCAAAACTATTGGGCTGCACTCCAGTCCAGGATTTGCCACTACTTAAAAAGATTTTTAAAAATTCCAGGTAAAGTTTACCAGACTTTCCCGATCATGAGGATTAACTGGAGGACCTGCTAAACACAGAGTTCCAGCCATTCTTCAAGCCCTCAAACCAGCTATACCAGAATCTTTGGAGGTGGGCCCTGGAAAAGTTTGGAAAACTTACCCTAAAAAAAAAAGGAGACCAGTTAGCATTGCTTCATAGAATAGCTCTTGAAAAATAACAAACTCTATTGACTCTAAATTTCCATTTTTATCAAGCAATCTTTGGGCATATGAATTACTTTCATTAGTGAATGTACCACCCTTGCCAGAAAAACTTCCGAGCTTTTGACACATTTAATAATTATGTGGCATTCCAGCCTACAAACCCTTCTTTTTTAGTTTTCATGAATCCATCCCCCTGTACACAGAGGAGCTGGTAAATTCACTTTCTTCTGCAGAGCTCAGATAGAATCCCCTGGATCCTGGTAAATATATCGTGAAAGAAACAGCCTACAAGTGAGACTGCAGTTGAGTCAACCACTACCTTATTTCTTTTTCACTATGCCAAACTCTTGAATAAAGGATTTTTACTGCTTTCTATATTTCCTCATTCTCCAAATCTTTCTCTACTTCATATGGCCCAATTTCATTAAGTCATTCATTCAACCAATACTGAGCATTCCAGACACTGTGCTAGGAGTCAGAGAGCACTGGTCAATCATCTTTCTTCTCAATGTCACTTTCTTTGCAATTTCTATACCATAATCCAGTTCAGTCCTTTTTCACCTCACTTCTGATTAACTTCAAACTTTGTGGTATCCCTTGTTCTTCCTGTTTAATTTATTGATCCACATTACTCATCCTAAAGCACAGTTTTGATTATGCTATTCTCCTCATCTTCCCTCTTGGCTAATTGAATTAAATCCAAGCTCCCTATTTACTCAGAGCCCTTTTAAGATGGTTGCACCCTATCCTCCTGACTCACTAGTCTATAATCATGTCTTGACACAACCTCTCTTTCCAATGCAACTTACTCCCTCTGCCTCCCTAACTTGCTACATCCTTCTCTCGGTAAAAGCCAGTTTAAGTCTGTCAGCAACCACAACAGTCACTTCATCTCACTGCTCTTGGAAAGATCCCCTGTTAAAATACATAGATTTTTTAAAAAAATTCAGGCAATACAGTTGCCACACTCATCAATTTTTAAAGAAATAGAGAGAATACCCCTTTTGGGAAATGGGACTTTTCCAAAAAGAAGATGCTTCATCTATATTTTTTGTTTGTTGGTTCTTCCTCCTCCTCCCACCCCACCATGCAGTCTCACTGTGTCGCCCAGGCTGGAGTGCACTGGCGAGATCTCAGCTCACTGCAACCTTCGGCTCACTGCAACCTCCGCCTCCAGGGTTCAAGCAATTCTCCTGCCTCAGCCTCCAGAGTAGCTGGGATTAGAGGTACCCACCACCAAGCCTGGATAATTTTTACATTTTTAGTAGAAATGGGGTTTCACCAGGCTGGTCTCGAACTCCTGATCTTAGGTGATATGCCCGACTCAGCCTCCCAAAGTGCTGGGATTACAGGCATGAGCCATGGTGCCCAGCTGTTTGTTGGTTCTTTGACTATGTTAAGTAGAGATTTTATCCCCCCTAATGTCTAGCATAGTGCTTCCTATATAGCAATAGCTTCACAATTAATGTCAAGCTTACCCTATTTATTTATTTATGCACTGTGATTTGATGAGCAAATCTTCCTACAGAAGTACCATTCAGTTAGCTCATTATTAAGGCTTCCCCCACCTTCTTTGAGCGGGACCCAGGTGCACATTGGAATCACTGGGAGAGGTTTCAAAGAAAAGAAAACCCAGGCTTCACCCCAGAACAATAAAATCATAAGTTCTGCAGGTACCATTTAAGCATCAGGACTTTTTAAAGCATTCCAGGAGATTACAATGTGCAACCCAAATTAAGAACGACTGCATTTTTATTAGAGACAGGGTTTCATCACGTTGGCCAGGATGGTCTCAATCTCTTGACCCCGTGATCCACCCGCCCCAGCGTCCCAAAGTGCTGGGATTAAAGGCTTAGCTGGGCATGGTGGCGGGCGGGCGCCTGTAGTCCCTGCTACTCCGGAGGCTGAGGCAGGAGAATCGCTTGAACACGGAAGGCGGAAGTTGCAGTGAGCAGAGATCGAACCACTGCACTCCAGCCTGGAGACGGCGAGACTCCATCTCAAAAAAAAAAAAAAAGAACTATGGCAGATTAAACCAATTTCACAGAAGAGGAAAGTGAGGCCCTAAGCAGTTACTTGATTACCTAATTACATAAAGCTAATTTCTAAGAAAGGCAGGGCTGCTTTAAGGCCTCAGAAAACCTGTCCACTGTTCTTTCATTTACATTAAACTTCAGGAAGCATAAGTCTAGGCTAGTTAGGAGACTTTTTTTTAACCCCAGGGAGGTCTTTATTCAGTGAAGTGATTAATAACTGCAAAACAGACTCAATTAAAAATGTAAAGTCAGCAGCATTGTCTCTTCCATTTCAGGATGTCTCCTGAAAATTCCTACTCATAATTGTTCCGAGAGGTTTGAAAATGGGGATAGTTTAAGCATCCAAGAGCTGAAATACAAAAGCCCATTTTAATCAACAACAAAAACAATCTCCTAGCAGACCCTGAGCTAATCATTGAAATTCCTCCTAGTTCTAACATTTTATGAGTTATGATGTAACTTAAATGTCTTGTCCACCATGTCTTAGTTCCTTCTACACATTGAGGCAGGAAAACAGGGTCTAGAGGCAGGGTCTGAGGGACTCTTCCTGGGTCCACAAGGGGCGGGGTTTCAAAAGCAGGAGTTTCCCGGCTCCACCCCTCCATCAGAGTAAAGTTCTTTGTCTAGGTTTCCCACCCGTGGGCTAGGTGGAAAAATCCAGGTGGGTTTCTTTGTTCAAAAGGCCCACCAAAGGCTCTGGGAGGAGGGGGCTCTGTTGTGGACCAAGCAGCCAATCCGGTATCAGAGTCAAAGATCAATCACTCCAGAGGACGTTTGAAAGAACTCCTCTCATTGGATCGAACAAGAATGAGAGGGGAGTAACTCCAGTGTTAAAACTCCGCTACTCCTCACCTATATGAATATCCTTCTCCAGACTCCCCTCCCACAACAGGTGGGCGCGCTCTCTCTCTTTCTCTGCCTAATAAATCCCTTTTCTGCAAAATTCTTTGGGTATACGATATTTATTCTAACAGTAAGCTCACGACGGCTCCGGGGGCCCCTTTTTCCATTCTTCAGGGTAAGAGAGGCCAAGGACCTTATCGGAGAGGAGGGAGCTGAGTATGCAGCCCCGCCCCGTTACAGGACCATAAGGCCAGTTCACACTTCACCTATGACAGGAAATATCCTCTCCATAGGGAATACGCCAAGTAAATGACTTTGTAACTTTATTTCCCCCTCTTTATTTACATAGGGCATATATCAAGTAACCAGTGGAAACCCCTAGAGGGTATTTAAACCCCCACAAATTCTGTAAGGGGGCCCTTGAGCCCATATGCTCCACCCACTCCCTCACTGGAGTGTACTTTCATTTCCAGTAAACATCTGCTTTTGTTGCTTCATTCTTTCTTTGCTTTGTGGGTTTTGTCCAATTCTTTGCTAAAGATGCCAAGAACCCTTCCACCAGTAACAACATCAGCTCCATGAATAAATGCACAAACAAACAGAGGCAGACATAGAAGCTAGAGGTAGTGAAAGTCAGGTCACAGTGTTATTCCTGATGCATGACCCCTAAATTGCTACAATCAGGATAGGTATCCTGACCTGTCTACTTCCAACCCCTCATCTAATGTAGAGGGTTAGTTACCAACTCTGTTCTCTCTCCCATGTTCCCTTTCCTCCACCTCTGCTTCAGTTCAAACCCTCTCATCTCTCACCTGAACTCTACAACATAACAAATAAACTTCCTGTGTCCAGACTCTCCCTTTCAATCCACTCTGCAGTCTAGAGTATCTTTCTAGAATACAATTATTGGCATGTGACTTAGCATAAAAGAGCTTTGGAATCTCTGCCTCTCACCACATGCATCCCATGCTGTGGCCACATCAACCATTGCATGCCTGGAGTGCCCTTCCTGCCACATTCACCTAAGTCCCAGCTTTTTTTAAGATGCCATGCAAATGTCACTTTCTCCATGACAATCTCTTCCACCCTGCAAGGAGGTAGGCCCCTCCCTTCTCTCTGTTTCCCAAGTACTACACTGCTTTTAAGCCCTTTTTACAATCATGTTTTAACTATCAGCTCTTATCTGTCTCCCCAGGGAGGCTCTTCAATCCAATCAAGTATTTATTAAGCACCCTCAGCATCAAGCTGCCCTCCATGAATTGGGAATACAGCAGTGAGCAAAACAAAATCTCTCCTCCCATGGAGCTCATAGTCTAGGGTAAGAAATTGACAAAATATATTTTATAGGAAATGTCAGGAAGTGATAAGAAGAAAAATAAAGACAGGAAACATGGATACTATTGTAAAGAGGATGGCTGAAGGAGTCCTCTCTCATTCGGTGATATCTGAACACAAGCCTGACAAAAGTAAGGCAAAGAGCCATGGAGAGAATTAGAAAAGGATATCCAGGGAGATGTGTGATAGAGGCAGAGGGACCTGGAAGTGTGAAGGTCTCCTTGGAAACTTATTCACCTTTTTATGTCCCCATTGCTAACCAAAGCCTGGCAAAAGTCCAATCATTATTGGGTATATTATTGCTGAGCTCATGGCCTGGTAGAGATATCACTCCTTTTCACCACTAGTGGTTCTCTTCTGCCTAGAGAAAAAGTACCCAAACTACAAAGAGCCCTATTACTCTGCTGAGAATGCCCTAAAAGTAGTCTTTTAAGGCCAGTTCAAATGCCTCTCCTCAAGAATCCCTTCCATCTGTATTCTTATTGAATCTAGTTTTTACTTCCTCTGTGGCACATACCCTGTAATGCTTTATCTTTCAAGTAATTGTGTACAGACATTATCTTCCTTCAAACTCCTGAGAATCCAGATTATGACCTTTTTACACAATTTTATTCATGAATTATCTAGCTTAGGCACTTGTGCATAAGGATATCCCCCAACTGAATAACCGAATAATCACTAACAAGATTAGCAAAATATTTAGAAAAGCTGCATGCCCACCAAAGACTTTAGGAGGGTAGGGAAGGAGAGTACGCCTCTCCTTCCATGAAGGCTTACTAGTAGTTGTCACAGTAAAGGTTTTCATAATCCTTTTCTAATGCTGTCTCATGAGTCTCTTTACCATTTTTTCTAAGTAGGGAGGTTAGTCAAGTTCTCAAGGGAATTTCTGAAGCCTAAATAGATGCTTCAGGCCAGTGTAGTGGCTCACGCCTGTAATCCCAGCACTTTGGGAGGCTGAGGCGGGCGGATCACTTGAGGTCAGGAGTTCAAGACGGGCCTGGCCAACAGAGTGAAACCCCGTTCCTACTAAAAATACAAGATTAGCCGGATGCAGTGGCAGGCGCGTGTAATCTCAGCTACTCGGGAGGCTGAGGCAAGAGAATCGCTTGAACCCAGGAGGCGGACGTTCCACTGCACTCCAGCCTGGGCGACAGAGTGAGACTGTCTCACCAAAAAACAAAAAAACAAAACCTAAATAGATGCTTCAATAGCTGGTAAGTGTGGGGAATGGAGACAGTGACCTGATGTTAACAGTGCGGGTGATTTACGTGGCTGGCGGGGCCACACCCAGTCATTATTCACTTTTCCCGTCCTCACCAGGTTCTCCCTCTTTCCTTAGTTGAGCTTTTCTACCAACTTTCTTTACTCTCCTCCAAGGGCAGACTAACCAAAAAAAAAAAAAAAAAAAGAGGGTGGATACAGAATGTTAATTTTTAGAAGAAAAGACAAATCATATTAACAGCTCCCATCCCTACGATATAAAGTGCCAACAGTTACGAAAATAGATGCTGAATAGTCGGTCCTCAGCTTCAATCTGCGGCAATGACTAGTGCCTAAACAAATCATAAAGTCACCGGATTCTGAAAATCACCAACTGTAAGTAAGCGAATACCCTTCCAACTCACTGCAAACAGTCCCAGAAGTGGAGACTAAGTAAAATCTGGAAATTCGACTTAAAAAGATTCTGAAGGGAGCAGGACCAGGGGAGGTACCAGGCCATCTCCAAACGCTCCTCAACCCAGAGGCGCTTTAATAAATCTCTACCCTCTACTTCCCCCTACCTTCTCCACGTGTCCCTTTAACTCTCCTCTACCCTCACCATCCCTCCCAAGTCTTCGATTGCTTCCTTGGTTACCTGCTCCCTAAGTCTTGAAGCGTGGGCAAAACTCTGCGGTCGAAGTGCCGGCCGGCAAGGAAGGGGTGCTGGCAGAGGACGCCGGCCCTCCAGTGCCGCCGGTTCCACCTCGGGAAAAGCGCGTACCGCCCTCCATGCGGTCCCAGAACTGCAGGGTGAGCTCTACCAACTAGCCCCGCCCACTCCCCAGGCAGGCCCCACCCCCTCGGCACAGAGCTTTTTTGCCCTTGGCAGGCGCCGTAGTCGCCGTACAACCCGTTAGGCCCCACACTTTCCGCGCCAGCTGGGAGTGCGGTCCTAGCGTTTCCCATCCTCGCTCCGGGTCTCTGCTGTCACACGCCTGGGGTGGGGAAACAGTCGCCTCCTGAGTCTCCATTCTGTTGCAGTGGCCCCTGCGTTAAAGCTCCCTCGAGCTGTGGCTGTAGAGGCTGTGGTAGCTCTTGTGCCTCCGTGCAGGTGGCGCAGCCTCTGCTGGCTGCCGACCTGGCGGGAGGGGGCGGGAGCGCACGCTCCAGGCAGCGTCGGTCTGCGTCCTTCCTCCTCCTATTCCTACCCCCGCATTCCCCGCCCCCGCCTCGCTCTGCGCCTCCTCTCTGGCTGCAGCAGACCACTCCACACAACCGCAGCGCCTGGTGTCTGAACAGCCTGTGGGAGGCACGCACGCCTACACTCACCCTGCCTGGCTGCACCCCTGCCCACCATGTCGGCTCTCGAGTGGTACGCCCACAAGTCTCTAGGCGATGGTATCTTCTGGATTCAAGAACGCTTCTATGAGTCGGGCAACCGCGCCAACATCTGGCTGGTGCGCGGCTCCGAGCAGGACGTGGTGATTGATACAGGCCTGGGGCTGCGCAGCCTCCCGGAGTACCTATACTCCTCCGGCCTCTTGCAGGACCGCGGGGCCAAAGAGGACGCGGCGCACCGGCCGCTGCTTGCCGTGGCCACCCACGTGCACTTCGACCACTCCGGCGGCCTCTACCAGTTCGACCGGGTGGCTGTGCACCATGCCGAGGCCGAGGCTCTGGCTCGCGGGGACAACTTTGAGACTGTGACCTGGCTCTCCGATAGTGAGGTGGTGCGGGCGCCCAGCCCCGGCTGGAGGGCCAGACAGTTCCGGGTACAGGCGGTGCAGCCCAGCCTCATCCTGCAGGATGGTAATGGGCCCCCACGGGCGCGCGCTCTCGTTAAGGGAGGGTGTTGGGAAGAGACTGTCCGAGTGCCGCATGTTGCAGACCTGTGTGGCCATAAAAGGGATTTATTTTGGCACCTCCTAGAATCACTTCTGTTTCACCCTTCCCTTAGTAAAAACCCACTTGACCAGAGCCAAGGCCATCACAGCCTTCCCTGCCAGAGATCAGCTCTGGCACCGTGTAGCGATTCTGAGTACTCCTTTGAAAGGCGGCACCACCCCCTCCCTAGCCAGTTTCCTGCGTCGGCAATGGTAGTAACACTGCAGAGACTTGTGACTGACTAGGGATTTCCCATTCTTTCCCTAAGCACCTGCCGGACATTTCCAGGCGCTTACGTAGTGAGTAGACTTTTAAGAATGACACCTCACGGAGAGTATGTGTCATGATCTGTGATTTTGAGAACTGCAGACTTCATCAGCTTGGTCACCACCGGGCATGGGCAGTTTCCACCTGTAGCCTTAGAAAGTCATCAGACCAGTGATTCCAATCCGCTATTGGAAACCTTTCAGATAGGTTTGTGTTCTTGATGTTGCCTCACGAGAGAAAATGCTTAATAGTAATCATAAACGTAGAATATGTCTGTCTTGCTTTATGACAGATATTTGGTCTGGTTGAAAGCAAAGCCTGAGAAAGATTAATAAGGAGGTAATTTTCGGTGGAGGTAAATTATGTGGACTAATGCATAGGTAGCCGTGGTCCTGTTTGGCTGTGTGAAAGACAGGTATGGAATCAGAGAAATTCATGAAGTCGAAATAAATAGATTAGGGCCTCAGTCCGTTCTCCCTACGCAGGCACTTAAATAATTGAGCTAATTTGCTATAACAGCAGTATTTGTTATATTAATTTTCTATTTTCTTTTTAGAATACTTTTGATTTCATTTTATCCTCACAACACATTTAAAGTGAGGCCACTGACTCCCCAGTTAAATGGCTTGCCTGAACCAGATCATGATAAAAGCTGGGATATGAATCCAGGTACAATAGATCAAAGCATGCAGAACATACATAAATCCTACCTCATAAATATATGATGATAATTCTATGTAGAATGTGAAAGGCCCCTTTCCTTTAGCGTGAGACCATTTTAATTGCCAATTTGGTTTATTAAAACGTGCCTCTCTGTAAGGTAGAAAAATCCAGTTGCTACAGTATAATGAGGCTCACTTTATGACCAAACAATATGGCAAATAATGAAATATTTTACAAAAATACATTTATTTCACATATGAGATCTTACTCATTTGAGATATTTTTAAAATTCCAATATTATATTGCACTATTTATCAGTGCTAAAAAAATTGCAAGATTCTGTACCTCACCCCCCCACCCAACAAAAGTCTTCATTAAAGTTTTAAATCTAAATTTAAAAAAAACTGGTTTAGATGGGAGTCTTACATTATCTGACAATATGAGATGAAAGTACATGTACATTAAATTTTAATTTACATTAAAGTTACACCTAATTACTGTATTTCTTGATAAAAATGGATACTTTCAGAGGTAAGATTGCCATACCGTTGATGGGTATCCAGACTAAATTCTGATACCCAGACCAAAAATGTTTACATTAGTATTAAAATACATTTAAATTGTTTAAAAGAATAAATTGCTTTTGATATTTACTTTTGATTCTGTGTCAACAATGGGAGATAAAAGGTTAAAGAATGATGGGGATTTATTTATAGATGAGGAAAGAATCAATGCAGGCCTGAGTATCATGTGTGAGATCACATAGCCCATCTGGGAAAGAGCTGGGACTAGAACTCAGAGTTCCAGTTGTTGGTAGAATCCTAACATTTTTGGAGCTGAAAGGGGCCTGCAAACCACTTGTGTGGTGCTTTAAGCCTTTAAAGGGGTGAAAACAAAGCTTAATGTTTACCAGACACTTTGAAGGTGATAGTACTGGGTTATCAAAGCTGTTTGCATTAGGAGCTGGACGCCCCACCCTCTCATGTAATGTCTGATTTCCTCTCTTCTCAAGACTATTAATTTCCTGTATCTTCTGAAAGATGTGGCCTGCTAACTTGCTGTTAACATAATCCATATGGCTTGGAGGATACATGAAGTATTTGTATTAAAAAATTTGTATACAGTTACACACATAAACAGCATAAAGTCTTCATTGTTTTGGTAGAATGCATGGAGCTGAAGTCATTTATTACATTTCCTTTAATGAATTGATGATCACTTGTCATGGAGAAGCCTAAATCTGTGCACCGTATCTCTAACCCAAAAGCCAACTTGTAAATGAGGGACAGGGAGAAAATAGCCATATCATCCAGTGCATTATCCTTGATGGAAAAACAACTCGCCCTACTAATAGTGAAATGGTTGTCTTTCTCTAAGATAACAGTAGACCTTAGATTGGCATAGCACATACCTGAGTGACATCATTTTGCCCATTTTTCAATATAGTCAAGTAATACGAAGTTCTGGCATTGTGATCCCTGTTACATACGTGTTTAAACCATATGCACAGTGTCACCAAGATATTGTCTCATAGGAATGGTTTCAGGTGGACTTAAGTTATTTGTGGAAGTTAAAACAGGTTGTAGGAAAGTGGCGGATTGAACAGACATATCTAATTTGGCTCCCTCCCAAAGCACCATTAATGTACTGTAAAGGAACCGCAATTTAAGTTTTAATCCCCGTTGGCTGGGGGAACTGTTTTGGATGCTACAAAGAAGATGTGGTGACTAAGTTAGCAGTTTTATACTATGCCAGCAATGGGAAATTAAGAGCCAATTCAGTTTGCACCGGAGCAACCTTAAAAAACACAGGAATTAGCAATAGGCAGTACCTCAGTGGTGGCAAAGAAGAATAAGTAGAATTTCTTGAAAACCTTTTAAGAAGCTCTTTAAAACTCTAGTGAATGCCCTCCCTCTCCCATCCAATTAGTTTATTCTCTGGGGATAGTAAAACAAAGGGGTTTGTTGATTGAAGGATGCCAAATTATTATTGAGCTTAAGGGTTCAGTATGGAAAACAGGAGAGAGAGTGTGTGAGAGTGTGTGTGTGTGTGTGTGTGTGTGTGTGTGTCTGTGTCTGTGTCTGTCCTACTACTTTCCCAGAAGGATGAGAACCAGGCCTTTCCCACCCAGGTAGGAAATTAGAAAAATGTTATCTAGGGAATCTGCCTCCTAGAGGAAAGACTAAGATACCAATGTAGAGGAATCCCCAAGAAATCCTGGCCTCTTTCTCTACTGTGAAGCCTCGGTCACCAGGCCCCATGCATGTGCTGCAAGCAGCCTTTTTGTCCCCTGTTCTTTTTTAAAATTGATACCTAATAGCTGTACTTAGATATTCTGATAAATACATAAAATGTAATGATCAAATCAGGGTATTTAGCATATCCATCACCTCAAACATTTATCAATTCTTTGTGTTGGATACATTCCAAATCTTCTAGCTATTTTGAAATAGTAATTCCTTGTTAGCACTAGTCTATCAAACACTGGAACTTATGTATTTTATTTAACTGTATTTTTGTACCTATTAACCAACCTCTTTATTCCCTTTTCCCCCCTTCCCTTTCCAGCCTCTGGTAACCACCATACTAGCCCTTCCTCCCACATATGAGTGAAAACATGAGATATTTGTCATTCTGTACCTGGCTTATTTCACTTAACGTAATGCCCTCCAGATCCATCCATGTTGTTGCATATGACAAGATTTCATTATTTTTTATGGGTGAATAATTACACTGTGTATATCGTCCCACATTTTCTTTATCCATTTATTTGTTGCTGGACACTTAGGTTGATTCCACATCTTGGCTATTGTGAATATTGCTGCAATAAATATAGGAATGCTTTAGTATTCTGATTTCCTTTTGAGGGAATCTGTTCTCTTTCTGGATCCATGAAGGGGCGTAGTTTTTAGGGCAAGAATTTCCCAGCGCCATGCCCCCCTCCCATCACTCTCCATCTGGGAGATTTAATGGTTTATGTTTGAATTTTGCGGGCTTGGGAAGAAACTAAAAGTCAGTCACTCCAGCGGAAGTTCTAAGGAACTCCTTTCATTGGCCCAGGGTCTTGGAGAAGGTGGGGGTTCCTCCTAGGATAAAAGTCCATGTCCACACACCTGGCCGGATTTCCCCTCTGGAATTCCCTTCCACACTCTTTGTGGAAGTCTTTCTCTTCTTCTCCTTTTCTTCTTTTTTCTCCACCTAAATAAAATCATCTTTCTGCAACACTTCCTGGGTCCAATATTTACTTTTACGAGCGTATGGTGCACCAGCAGGGTCCCATCGCTTATTCTTAAGAAATCAGGGCCGGGCGCGGTGGCTCAAGCCTGTAATCCCAGCACTTTGGGAGGCCGAGGCGGGTGGATCACGAGGTCAAGAGATCGAGACCATCCTGGTCAACATGGTGAAACCCCGTCTCTACTAATACAAAAAATTAGCTGGGCACGGTGGCGCGTGCCTGTAATCCCAGCTACTCAGGAGGCTGAGGCAGGAGAATTGCCTGAACCCAGGAGGCGGAGATTGCGGTGAGCCGAGATCGCGCCATTGCGCTCCAGCCTGGGTATCAAGAGCGAAACTCCGTCTCAAAAAAAAAAAAAAAAAAAAAAAAAAGAAATCAGACACCAAGAACCCACAGCATTCTCTTGGGGGAGCTGTGCCTCATCAGCACCCAAGAAAAATCCCAGTTAGGCTTTCTTTTGGATGTATATACCCAGCAGTGGGATTGCTGGGTCCTTTGGTGGTTCTGTTTTCAGTTCATTGAGGAACCTCCATACTACTTTCCGTAGTTGCTGTACTAATTGACATCCCCGCTAACAGTATTCCCTTTTCTCCACATCCTTGTCAGCATTTGTCTTTTTGACGATAGCCATTTTTATTCATACCCCCCACAACTCTTAAATAGGTAACCAAGCATGAAAAATCTGAAGAAATCCTCTAACATGAGATCAAATATTAAAACAAACAGCATAAAGTAATTTGAGAGTGGGAGACTATCATCAATATCATCAGGGGGATAAGACAAGTTATTGCCTTCAAGATATCCAAGAGTCAATAAGGATGCTTTAACAATAAGTAGCAGAACAAATTCACCAAAAAAAAGCTCATGGAATTTAAAACCTCAGAAATTACATAATAGCGGGTCTGGAAGATAAAGTTGAAAAACTAAAGAGCAGTAAGGGAAAATGGAAACTAGGAGAGAAAAAGACTAAAGTAAGTAGGAGAACCAGTTGGAAAATCCAGTCTTGGACTAATAGATTCAGAGATAGGACAGAGAAGGTAAAAGAAATGATAGGGTGCAGTGGCTCATGTCTGTAATCCCATCATTTTGGGAGGCCAAGGAGGGTGGATCACCTGAGGTCGGGCGTTCCAAGACCAGCCTGGCCAACATGGTGAAACCCCATCTCTACCAGAAATAGAAAAATTAGCTGGGTGTGGTGGCGCACACCTGTAATCCCAGCTACTCGGGAGGCTGAGGCAGGAGAAAAGCTTGAACCCGGGAGAGGAGGTTGCAGTGAGTCAAGATCGTGCCACTGTCCTCCAGCCTGGGCAACAGAGCTAGACTCTGTCTCAAAAAAAATAAAAATAAAAATAGTAGAGGTAGAGGTAATCCAATAATAAATCACACAATTAAAGAATATAAATTTCCAGATTGAAAGGGCCCACCGAATTCACAGGACAATAGATGAAGACACATCCAAGCCAAAGCATGTTACTGTAAAATTTCAGAACACTGAGATTAAGGAAGATTTTACAAGCTTCAAGAAATTCAAACAAAAGAGTCATGTACTCAGAATGGTTTTGGAGCTAGCAAGGAAGAAATGTTGCCTTCCAATTTGAATGAAAATGATTTCCAATCAAGAATTCGATATCCCACTATTAATTAAGTTTTCAAGAAATTATTTCCCACATACTGTTACTTAGAAAGCTACTAGGATATGCCCCTTCAAAATAAGGGAATGAACCAAGAAAGAAGTAATATAGTAAAAAGGAAATCTAATTCAAAAGAAAGCCTCAGGAAGATGCAACAGATAACACTAACAATGATAGTACCTCAGGCTTAGAGGGTCCAGATTGGAGCAGTTGAATCAATTCTTTTTCAGGGAGATGTGATGGTATGTAGAGAGTGGGGAGTAAAGAGAACTAAAAATTCTATTTCACAGTGGAAGCCAATGAATAATATAAAATTTTAAAACCAAGAAATAATACATGCATGAAATCAGTAGAATATACCCACTGGTAAACATGAAATATAAATCCATATTTAATTTATATGGAATATAAATCCATATCCATATTTACAAGTTGGGTATATTCTATATATAAAGAATATAAATTTTTATTTTTCTTCTTACCTCTACTATATCTGGTAGAGGTAAGAAGAGGAACAAAATGGCTGATGAAGAAATGGTTGAGGTTGTTAAAAGTGGTTGCATCATAGAAGCAAGATTGGAGATAGAGCAAAAATGGGGCAAATAATTTTTTTCTTTCATTAGAAGCCCCTTCAAAGTGTTTTATTTGAAATATGCACATCTATATTTTTGTGTATAAACTGAAATTTTAAAAGATGGAGGATACCAAGTTGGAAAAGGGCATAAGAGAAGTCTAAAGTGGCTGGAATCTGAATAATAAAATCAGGGTGAAGTTGGAAGGATTTTGTGTATGTCTGCGCTTGTATGTTCATGATACACTTCATAGGCGTATCTAGTTCTTGTAAGAGAAATACTCGGGAAATTCTATATGTAAGCATTATCAGCATATTGAAAGCATTTTTATAGTAACAGGATAATGGCAGAACTAACGATACTCAGCAACTATGGCCTTATTAGTTGCTTACAGCTGTTACCCATTTTGATGGGTGGGTACTTACATTTTATCTGTTGCTAAATATTTTAATATCACCTGGATATAATGAAAGATCAAAAAGATTCTGTCCCTGAATTGGTAATTCTCTACACCTTTTTAGGATCAATCTTCTGTTATATTCAGCCTTTCTCTACATTTATTAAACAGTTGGTCTCCAATAGTTCTATTACTAAGTCAACTTAGCAATAATTTCTTTGCCTGAATCATACAGTAAGTGGCAGTGGTTTGTATTCCCTAGAGACACCTTAAATCTGTACTAATTATCCTATAAAGGAATTCTGGTCCCTTATGTCTGGAATGTGAAGAAATCTCGGAGTGTCTGAAACCATCTTAATGTCACTACTGGGATTCAAGACAAGACCAAATAGGCAGATGAAGCAGCAAATGAGGCTCTGTCCTGACAGATTTCAGCTACCCAGGACAGATGCCAGCTGGCTTCTTGCCCTTGTGTGCTGGGAGTACCAACAGGACAAAAATTCTTTCAGAGAATTTAGCCCTATGGTTATACAGTGCTTGGCCATCATCCATTAGAAGAGTCATTTAGGGATAATGACAGTGGTTCTAGAACTTTGATATGCAAGAGCTTGTTAAAAATAGCAAGTTCTAGGCTTTAACACCTAAGTTTGGATGCTGTAGGACTTGTGTGTGACAAAGGAATCCTTATTTTTAACCGTCGCCAGGTGATTCTGATGCAGAGGTTCTGCATACTATAATTTGAGAGATATGATATGATTTTATGGAATTACATAGTGTAGCACTGTATAGTGCAATTATGGCTATGCAGTGTTTCACTTCATCCTTCTTCACGTGTTGTCATAACTGAATAGGCAATGCTACCTGAGCAATAGTTCTCAAAGCATGGTCCTGCACTAGCAGCCTTAGTATTGCCTGTGAACTTGTTTGTTAGAAACGTAGATTCTTGGGCACTAGTGTATCAGTGCAGATCTATCAGTGCAGCAGTTGGGGGTGGGGCCCAGCAGTCTATGTTTTAACAAGCACTACAGGGAATTCTGATATACACCAAAGTTTGAAAACTGCTAGTGTAGTTCCTTGCTTCCCAAAGTTGTGTGAAAATGAAAATCACCTTGATTCCTTATTCAGCATACAGATTTCAGACTCTTCCCTAAATGCTAATTCAGAAACTTCGGAGTGGGTCTAAGAACTTATGTGTTTAACATGTATTGCAGGTGATTCTTATTGTTGCCAGCAGTGAATCCATACGGGTCTGCAACAACCTCACTTCTTGCCTTCTCAGAAGAAGGAATTCGACTGAGGGGCAGAAGACAGAAGGGGAGACTGAGACAAGTTTTAGAGCAAGAGTGCAGATTTATTAAAAAGCTTTAGAGCAGGCTGGGCACGGTGGCTCAAGCCTGTAATCCCAGCAGTTTGGGAGGCCGAGGTGGGCGGATCACGAGGTCAAGAGATCAAGACCATCCTGGCCAACATGGTGAAACCCGTCTCTACTAAAAATATAAAAATTAGCTGGGCGTGGTGGTGTGCACCTGTAGTCCCAGCTACTAGGGAGGCTGAGGCAGGAGAATTGCTTGAACCCAGGTGGCAGAGGTTGCAGTGAGCTGAGATTGTGCTACTGCACTCCAGCCTGGCGCCTGGCGACAGAGTGAGACTGTCTCAAAAAAAAAAAAAAAAAATCTTTAGAGCAGTAATGAAAGGAAGTAAAGAACACTTAGAAGAAGGCCAGGCTTGTGACTTGAGAGATCAAGTGCATGGTTTGACCTTTTGACTTGGGGTTTTCTATGTCCATATACTTCTGGGGTCTTGCATCCCTTCTCCCCTAATTCTTCCCTTGGAGTGGGCTTTCTGCATGCGCAGTGGCCTGCCAGTGCTTGGGAGGTGAGCATGCACAATTGTTTACTGGGGTTTTATGCATATTCACTTAAAGCATTCTTCCCTTACCAGTCAAATGTCCCTGGAAGGTCACACAACAGTTAAACTCCACCATTTTGCTGCTTAATGCACATGCTTGTATCCACTCACTCACCTCTTAAGATCTTATTGGGAAGCTGCTGATCACCAGTTTCAGGTATTTCTGTCTATTGGGAGACTGCTTTACCCTGGCATGGACTGCAGTCGATTATTAGTTTAGAGATAGTTTCAGCAACCACCTGACCATCACCTGATGATCACCTGACATTCCTGGTGTGTGTGTGTGTGTGGTTGTAGAGAGCTCTCTCCTGCCCTGCTCATGTCTGACTAGCTACCCGGTATAACATTATCACAGGCAAATTCTAGAAGTCTGTACACTATTGCATGCATGAAAAACACCTGGATAACTGCTACTGCTTCTGGTCCTCAAATCATGCTTTGAGCAGTACTATTGTAGAGGCAGATCAGTTTACAATGGAAGAAGGGAAAAATGACAGAGATAATGACAGAAATGGCACTTCAAAAGCAAATAATTGGGAATTCAAAGTATTAAGAGAACCCTTTAGGAAAACTGTTAAAGTCCTTGACTTTTGCCCACAGGACCCTCTATGTGAGAAGAAAATAGCACTTTACAGGGCATAATATTATTACATTTACTCTCACTGCGAACTGTGGCCAAGGTAGATTAGCAAACTACCAGAAAGACTCTCTACTGATAATATTGAATTAATAATTCTTTAAAATGAAATTCCAGCCAAACTGCTTTCCATTTCCCAGTATGTACTGTAAAATTTTAGTCCTGTCTACACCCCTGCAAAAAATTTAGTCCCAGTTTTAAATCATCTTTTTTTTTTTTTAAGTACTAATGTTACTCAAATAATAAGGAATTTCTTTACTCCTAAATTCAGAAAAGAAATAATGTGAATCCCTGGGCTTATAAAGCAAAAGCCAGAAGTACCAGCATATTCAGAAAATATATTTGAAGCATTATGCTTATCTTTAAAATTATTGAATTTTTTTTGCATTCAGTTCTATTATATCCCTTTTCCATAGCTTTTTATGAATTTAGTATAATTCATATACCATAAAATTCACCCATTTAACATGTATAATTCAATGGCTTTTAATATATTCAGTTGTACATCCATTACAATCAATTTGAGGATATTTTTCTTATCTTCCAAACAAATATCCCCCATATCTTTTAGCCATCATCACCCTCAACATCCCCAGACCTTTATCCCCACCCCAGATTTGTCTATTCTGGACATTTCATTTAAATGGAACAATACAGTGTGTGGACCTTCACAATTGCCTTCACTTAGCAATATGATTTCAAGGTTTATCCATGTTGAAGTGTGAATCAGCACTTTATTTTTGTTACCAAATAATATTTCATTTTATGAATATGTGTCATATTTTAATACCCATTCACTCATTGCTGTACATTTGGATTATTTCCACTTATATCCTTTTTAACAGCTTTATTAAGGTATATTTACACACCATAAATATACACACTTTAAGTATATGGTTTGATGAATTTTAGGAGATGTATACATGCATGCAACTATAACCACAGTTAAGTTCAAGAACACTTGTCACCCCTAAATGTTTCCTCCTGCTTTTTTTTTTTTTTCCAGTCAGCTCCTTCTCCCACCCCTGGCCTCACTCATCTGTTTTGTGTCACTATAGTTTTGATTTTCTGAAAATTTTCTATAAATACAGTCATGCCGTATATATATAATTTTGTGTCTCCCATCTTCCATTTCACATCTTTTGGATATTTAACCATATTGTTGCATCTATTAATAATTCATTCCTTTATATTTCTGATAAATATTCCATTGTATGAATATAGCATTTTATTTATCTCTTCACCTGTTAAAGGAAATTTAAATCTTTCCAGTTTGGAACTGCTATGACTAATTCTGCCATGAACATTTACATACAAGTCTTTGTGTGGATGCATGTTTTCATTTCCCTTAGTAGACACCTAGGAACAAAATTCCTGGGTCATATGGTAAACGTATGTTAATTTCTAAAGAATGTGCCAAATTGGTTTTCAAAGTGATTATACCATTTTATATTCCTAACTGCAGTGTGTAAGGATTCCATTTTTTCAATATCTTTTTCTTTAAAATTTTTTTTAATTTCAGTAGGTTTTTGGAGGAACAAGTGGTATTTGGTTACATGAATAAGTTCTTTAGCGATGATATCTGAGATTTTGGTGCACTCATCACCCAAGCAGCATACACTGTACCCAAGTTGTAGTCTTTTATCTCTCACCACTCCACACACTTTCCCCCAAGTCCCCAAAGTTCAGCGTCATCATTCTTTTCCTTTACATCCTCATAGCTTTGCTCCCACATATGAGTGAGAACATTTGATGTTTGGTTTTTCATTCCTGAATTACTTCACTTAGAATAATAGTATCCAGTTCCATCCAGGTTGCTATGAATGTCATTATTTTGTTCCTTTTTATGGCTGAGTAGTATTCTGTGATATATACACTTACCACATTTTCTTTATCTGCTTGTTGATTGATGGGCATTTGAGATGGTTCCATATTTTTGCAATTGAAAATTGTGCTGCTATAAACATGGGTGTGCAAGTATCTCTTTTGTATCCTGACTTCTCTTCCTCTAGGGAGATACCTAGTAGTGGGATTGCTGGATCAAACAGATCTACTTTTAGTATTTTAAGGAATCTCCACACCATTTTCCATAGTGGTTGTAGTAGTTTACATTTACACCAACAGTGTAAAAATGTTCCCTTTTCACTGCATCCATGCCAACATCTATTATTTTTTGATTTTTTTGATTATAACCATTCTTGCAGGAATAATGTGGTATTGCATTGTGGTTTTGATTTGCATTTTCCTGACACTTAAGTGATGTCAAGCATTTTTCCATATGCCTGTTGGCCATTTGTATATCTTCTCTTGAGAATTGTCTATTCATGTCCTTAGCCCCTTTTTGATGGGATTGTTTGTTTTCTTCTTGTTGAATTGTTTGAGTTCTTTGTAGATTCTGGATATTAATCCTTTGGGGGATGTATTGATTGTGAAGATTTTCTCCCATTCTGTGGTTTGTCTGCTTACTCTGCTGATTATTTGTTTTGTTGTGCAAAGCTTTTTAGTTTAATTCAGTCCCATCTATTTATTTTTGTTTTTATTGCGGTTGCTTTTGGGTTCTTGGTCACGAAGTCTTTGCCTAAGCCAGTGTCTAGAAGAGTTTTTCTGACGTTATTGTCTAGAATCTTTAGGGTTTCAGTTCTTAGATTTAAGTCTTTGATCCATCTTGAGATGATTTTTGTATAGGATACGAGATGAGGATCCAGTTTTATTCTTCTACACGTGGCTTGCCAATTATCCCAGCACCATTTGGTATCCTTTTCTCACTTTATATTTCTGTTTTCTTTGTCGAAGATCAGTTGGCTGTATTTGGCTCTATTCTTGGGTTCTCTATTCTGTTCCATTAGTCTGTGTGTCTGTTTTTATACCAGTACCATGCTGTTTTGGTAACTATGGCCTTATAGTATAGTTTGAAGTCAGGTAATGTGATGTCTCCAGATTTGTTCTTTTTGCTTAGTCTTGCTTTGACTAGGCAGGCTCTTTTTTGGTTTCATATGAATTTTAGGATTGTTTTTCTAGTTCTCTGAAGAATGATGGTGGTATTTTGGTAGAATTACATTGAATTTGTAGATTGCTTTTGGTGGTATGGTCATTTTCACAATATTGATTCTACCCATCCATGAGCATGGAATCTGTTTCCATTTGTTTGTGTCATCTGTTATTTCTTTCAGCAGTGTTGTATAGTTTTCCTTGTAGAGGTCTTTCATGTCCTTGGTTAGGTATACTCCTAAGTATTTTATTTTTATTTTTTACAACTATTGTGAAAGAGGTTGAGTTTTTTATTTGATTTTCAGCTTGGTCGCTGTTGGTGTATAGCAGAGCTACTGATTTGTTTACATTAATTTTGTATCCTGAAACTGTTGACTTACCAGTTCTACAAGCTTTTTGAATGAGACTTTTAAGACTTTCTAGGTGTATAATCATGTCATCAGCAAACAGTGACAGTTTGACTTCCTCTTTACCAGTTTGGATGCCCTTTATTTCTTTCTCTTGTCTGATTGCTCTGGCTAGGACTTCCAGTACTATATTGAATAGAAGTGGTGAAAGTGGGCATCCTTGTCTTGTTCCAATTGTCAGGGGGAATGCTTTCAACTTTTCCCCGTTCAGTATAATATTGGCTGTGGGTTTGTCGTTGGTGGCTTTTATTATTAAGGTATGTTCCTTCTGCCATTTTGTTGAGGGGTTTAATTATAACGGGATGCTGAATTTTGTCAAATACTTTTTCTTCATCTATTGAGATCATCATGTGATTTTTGTTTTGAGTTCTATTTAGGGTGGTGTATCACATTTATTGACTTGGGTCTAAACCATCCCTGCATCCCTGGTATGAAGCCCACTTGATAATGGTAGTTTATCTTTTTGATATGCTATTGGATTCAGTTCACTATTATTTTGTGAACTAGTATTCAGTTCACTAGGATTTTTGTATCTATGTTCATCAGGGATATTGGTCTGTAGTTTTCTTTTTTGTTATGTCCTTCCCAGATTTTGGTATTAGGGTGATAGTGGCTTCATAGAATGATTTAGGGAGGATTCCCTCTCTTTCATTTGGACCAGTGTCAATAGCATTTGTACCAATTCTTCTTTGAATGTCTAATAGAATTCAACTGTGAATCTATCTGGTATTGGACTTTTTTTTTTTTTTAATTACCATTTCAGTGTTGCTGCTTGTTATTGGTCTGTTAGAGATTCTATATCTTCCTGGTTTAATCTAGGAGGGTTGTTTGTTTTCAGGAGTTTATCTATCTCCTCTAGGTTTTCTAGTTTATATGTGTAAAAGTGTTCATATTAACCTTGAATAATACTTTGTATCTCTGTGGTATCAGCTGTAATATCTCCTGTTTCATTTCTAATTGAGCTTATTTGGATATTCTCTCTTCTGTTCTTGGTTAATCTCACTAATGGTCTGTCAATTTTATTTATCTTTTCAAAGAACCAGCTTTCTGTTTCATTATCTTTTGTGTTTTTTAAAATTTCAATTTAGTTCTGCTCTGATCTTGGTTATTTCTTTTCTTCTGCTCAGTTTGGGTTTGGATTGTTCTTGTTTCTCCAGTTCCATGGGGTGTGACCTTAGATCGTCTATTTATGCTACTTTTTTTTTTGAGACAGAGTTTCGCTCTTGTTACCCAGGCTGGAGTGCAATGGCGTGATCTTATTTATGCTACTTTTTGATGTAGGCATTTAATGTTATGAACCTTCCTCTTAGCACTGCTTTTACTGTATCCCAGAGATTTCAATAGGTTGTGTGTCACTAGTGTTTAGTTTAAAGAATTTTTAAATTTCCACCTAGATTTCATTGTTTACCCAATAATCATTCAAGAGCAGGTTATTTAACTTCTATGCATTTGCATGGTTTTGAGGGTTTCTTTTGGAGTTGATTTCCAATTTTATTCCATTGTGGTCTGAGAGAGTACTTGATATAATTTTAATTTTCATAAATTTACTGAGTCCTGTTTTGTGGCCTATCATGTGGTCTATCTTGGAGAATGTTCCATGTGCTGATGAATAGAATGTAAGAAATCAAAAACATGATACAAGATAAGAAACACAAATTCTTCAGTGAAATAGATAGCATAGATAAAAAACAATCACAACTTCTGAAAATCAGGGACACATTTAGAGAAATTCAAAATGCACTGGGAAGTCTCAGCAATAGAATCAACCAGCAGCAGAAAGAACCTCAGAGCTTGAAGACCTGGCTTTTGAATTAACCCAATCCATCAAAGACAAAGTAAAAAGAATTTTAAAAATGAACAAAGCCTCCAAGAAGTCTGAGGCTATTTAAATGTCCAAATCTAAGAATAATTGGTGTTCCCAAAGATGAAGAGAAATCTAGAAGTTTGGAAAACCTATTAGAGGGAATAATCAAGGAAAACTTCCCCAGCCTTGCTAGAGATCTAGACATCCAAATACAAGAATCTCAAAGAACACCTGAGCAATTCATCACAAAAAGATCATCACCTAGGCACATCATCATTAGGTTATCTAAAGTCAAGATGAAGGAAGAATCATAAGAGCTGTGAGACGAAAGCATCAGGTAACCCATAAAGGAAAACCTATCAGATTAACAGTGGATTTCTCATCAAAAACTACCTGCTAGAAGGATTGGGGTCCCATTTTTAGTCTCCTTAAACAAAACAATCATCAGCCAATAATTTTGTATCCAGTGAAACTACACTTCATAAATGAAAGAAAGATAACAGTCTTTTCCAGACAAACAAATGCTGAGAGAATTCGCTACTACCAAGCAAGCACTACAAGAACTGATAAAAGGAGTTCTAAATCATGAAACAAAGCCTTGAAATACACCAAAATAGAATCTTCCTTAAAGCATAAATTTTACAGGACCTATATAACAATAACACAATGAAAAAAAAAAAAGCTGTTCAGGTAACAAATAGCTCTATGAATAGAATAGTACCTCACATCTCAATACTAACATTGAAGGTAAATGGCCTATATCCTCCACTTAAAAGATACAGAATGGCAGAGTGGGTAAGAATTCACTAACTAAGTTTCTGCTGTCTTCAGGAGACTCACCTAACACATAAAGACTCACATAAACTTAAGGTAAAAAGGTAGAAAAAGATTTTCCATGCAAATAGACACCAAAAGTGGGCAGGCTTATATCAGACAAAACAAATTCTAAAGCAACAGCAGTTAAGACAAAGACAACATTATATAATGATAAAAGGACTAGTCCAATAGGAAAATATCACAATTCTAAATATATATGCACCTAACACTGGAGCTCCTAAATTTATAAAATAATTACTATGAGACCTAAGAAATGAGATAGATGGCAACACAGTAATAGTGGGGAACTTTAATACTCCACTGATAGCACTGGACAGGTCATCAAGATGGAAAGTCAACAAAGAAACAATCTGTTCTATACTCTAGAACAAATGGACTTTTACAGAATTACAGATATTTACAGAACATTCCACCCAACACCACATCTTTTTCTTTTTCCTTTTTCTTTTTCTTTCTTTCTTTTTTTTTTTTTTTTGATACAGCATCTCACTCTTCACCCAGGCTGGAATGCAATGGTGCAATCTCACTGCAACCTCTGCCTCCTAGGTGCAAGCAGTTCTCCTGCCTCCGCCTCCTAAGTAGCTGGGATTATAGGCATGTACCACGATGCCTGGTGAATTTTGTTTTTAGTAGAGATGGAGTTTCACCTTGTTGGCCAGGCTGGTCTTGAACTCCTGACCTCAAGCAATCTGCCCACCTCAGCCTTCCAGAGTGCTGGGATTACAGGCATGAGCCACTGTGCCCATCTCACATCTTTTTCAACACTTGGTTTTGTTAATCCTTTTCAATTTAGCCATTCTAGTGAGTGTGTAGTGGTACTTCATTGTGATTTAATTTGCATTCACTAAAAACTAATGATGTTGAGCATCTTTTTGGTACTTATTTGCTAATCAGATATCCTTTTTATAAAAGGGTATTTTAAAATATTTTCTTCCTTTTAAAAATTGAACTATTTTATTATTGAGTTGTACAAGCTCTAAATATATTCTTAATACAAGATTTTATCAGATATACATTTTGCAAATATGTTCTCCCATTGTGTGGCCTACCTTTTCATTTTCTTAATGGTGTCTTTTTAAGCAAGAAAGCTGATAACTTGGATGAAGTCCAGTTAGTAATTTTTGTCTCATGCTTTATGATTGTTGTGTCGTATTTAAGAGCTCTATGTCTAGCCCAAGATCATAAAATTGTTCTCCTAATTTTTCTCTAGAATTTCCCATATTTAGGTTTATGACCTATTTTCAGTTAATTTCTGTGAATATTGTGAAGTAAAGGTTGAGAGGTTCTCAGTCCTTATTTGTTTGTCTGCAAATGGATATAGAATGTATCCCAGTCCAATTTGTTGAAAAGACTATCTTTCTACACGTTTAATTATCTTGGTTGACCTTTGTCAGATACCCATTGACAATACTGTGTCTACTTTCAGACTCTCTGTTCTCTTCCATGAATTATGTCTATTTAACCAGTAACACAATATCTTGATTACTGTAGCTTTATTGTACACTTGATCTTAGCCAAAAGACCGAGAAGGAGTATTTTATTGTAACTCTTGAAATTAGATAGTATACATCCTCTATGTTCCTCTTTTTCATAATTGTATTGGCTATTCTAGGTCATTTGCATTTCCACGTGAAATTTAGAGTCAGATTTTCAGTTGCTTCAAAAAAAGGTCAAGATTTTGATTTAGATTATGTTGAATTTTTACTGGCCATTACAGTAGCCACTAGCCATGTATGGTTATCAAATTTAAATTAAGATTGCTGGATGTGGTGGCTCACCTGTAGTCTCAGCTCCTTAGGAGGCTGAGTCTGGAGGATCATTTAAGGCCAGGAGTATGGGACTAGTAAGGCAACAAAGTGAGATCCTGTCACTAAAAAAAGTGTTTAAGTTAGCTAGGCTGTTGTTATATACCTGTAGTCCCAGCTACTTGGAAGGATACCTTGAGCCCAGGAGTTCAGGGGTTATAGTGAGCTATAAGCAATCCAATGCACTTCAGCCTGAGTGACAGAGATTCCATCTCTTTAAAAACATAATTAAGATTGGTTAGAATTAAAAATTTAATTCCTTAAATGTACTAGCTTTATTTCAAGCGCCATTAGTCACACCATATTGAACAGTATTGAGAATCAACATTTCAATCATTGCAGAAAGTTTTATTAGGCATTGTAGCTGTTGGAAAAATTGGGTTACATTACCATCATAGCAATATTGAGTCTTAGTGATATTGAGACAGTCAGTAAGCATAGCCTCTCTCTCTTTTTATTTAGATCTTCTTTAATTTATTTTGACAGTGTTTTTGTAGTTTTCATTATACAGTGTTCATATATTATAAAACATCTTTTGTTAAATTTTTTCCCAAGTATTTTATTCTTTGTGATGCTATTTTGAGTCAAATGTTTTAAAATTCATTTTTGATAGTCAGTTGTAGCATATAGAAATACAGTTTATCTTTTTATGTTCATCTTGTATCCTGTGACATTGCTAAACTTGTTTTTTATTTCTCTAGCTTTTTCCTACTTTACTTAGGACTTTCTGTATATAAGATTATGTCTAAATAGAGATTTACTTTTTTTTTCCTAATCTGTGTGACTTTACTCTCTTTTTCTTGGCTTATTACACTGGCTAGGATCTTCAGTATAATGTTGAATAGAAATGGTAAGAGCAGACATTCTTGCCTCGTTATCTTAGGAGACTTTCTATTCAAAGAGGTATTTCCTGTAGGTGTTCATAAGTGATCTTTATCAAGTTCAGAACCTTCCCCAATGATTCCTAGTTGGCTGGAAGTTTTTATCATGAATGAGAATTGGATTTTGTCATGAGCTTTTTATGTATCAATTGAGATAATCATATGGCTTTCTCCTTTATTAATACAGTACATTACATTAATTTATTTTCACTAGTTAAACCAAACAATATTTCTGGGGTGAACTCCTCTTGGTCATTTTCCTATTTATAAGTTGCTGGATTTGATTTGTCAATATTTTGTCAAGAATTTTAAGACAGCATTCATTAGATATATTTGTGTATAGGCTTTTTTGTTTTGTTTTGTTTGAAAGAGTCTTTGTTGTTCAGGTTAGAGTGCAGTGGCACCATCATAGATCTCTGCAACCTCAAACTTCTGGGCTCAAGCAATCCTTCCACCTCAGCTTCCTGAGTAGCTGGACTACAGGCCCAAAACACCCTGCTTGGCTTTTAAAATTATTATTTATTTTTAATTTTTATAGAGACAGAGGTCTCACTGTTTTGCCCAGGCTGGTCTTGAACTCCTGGCCTCAAGCAATCCTCCCATATGTTGCCAAAGTGATGGAATTATAGGAGTGAGTCACCATACCAGGCTTGATTTTGTTGTTATTTATTTTAATATATTGTCTTTGGTTTTTATGAGGGTAATAATTGAGTTAGATTTCTCATCTATATTCTGAAAGTCTTTATATGGGTTGAAATTATATAGGGTTGAAATTGTCCCATTTAAAAATGATTGACAGAATTGATCAATGAAGCCTTCTTTGAGCCCATACTTTTCTTTGTGGGGAGACGTTAAATTGTTAATCAATTTCTTTGCTTGATATAGGTTTATTTAGATTTCATTTCTTCTTGGATCAATTTTGATGATTTATCTCTTTTTAAGAATATGTTCATTTCAAATAAGTTGTCAAATGTGTTGGCTTAAAATTGTTCATAATATTCCCTTATTCTCCTTTTAATTTCCTTAGAGTCTGTAGTCATGTTTCTTCTTTCATTCCTATTTTTGCAAGTTGTATCTTCTCTAATTTTTTTCTTGATTTGTCTGGCTAAAGGTGTATCAATTTTGTTGTAGTTTTCAAATAAATAACTGTTGGTTTCATCTGTTTTTCTCTGTTGCTATTTGTATTCATTTATTTTTGCTCTGTCCTTTATTTCCATTAATACTAATTTTGTGTTTGATTTTTTCTTCTTTTTGTAACTTCTCAGGATAGTAAGTTTGATTATTGATTTTAAACATTTAATCCTTTATAAAATAAGCATTTAAAACAATAAATTTTCTTCTAAATACTGCTTCAGCTGTATTCTGTACATTTTGATATGTTTTGATTTTGCTTTCATTCATTCAAAATATTTTTATATTTCCCTTTGATTTCTTTTTGATCCATAAACTATGTAGAAGTTTGCTGTTTGCTTTACATATGTTTGAATATTGCCCATATTTATTTTTGTTCTTCCTAATTTGTTATTTTTTGTTTATTAAAAATACATTATAAGGCTGGGTACAGTGGCTCATACCTGTAATCCCAGCACTTTGGGAGGTTGGAGAGGGAGGATTGCTTGAGGCCAGACTTGCCAAGATGGTGACCAGCCTGACCAACATGGCAAAACCCTGTCTCTATTAAAAATATAAAAATTAGCCAGACGTGGTGGCACACGCCTATAATTCCAGCTATGCACCAGTCTGAGGTGTGAGAATTGTTTGAACCTGGAAGACAGAGGTTGCAGCAAGCCAAGATCGCCCCACTGCATGCCAGCCTGGGCAAGAGAGTGAAACTCTGTTTCAGAAAAAACAAACCAAAAAAACCCTACACGTTATACATTTTCTGTTCATTTTTTTATTTCTAATTTAATTATGTTGTGGTCAGAGAACATACTTTGTATGGTTTTATTCCTTTTATATTTATTGATTCTTGCTTTATAGCCTGTCGAATATTTCAACTGCAATTGAAAAGAATGTGTACTTTGCTATTTTGGAGTAAAGTGTTTTATTTTTGTCAGGTCAAGTTGGTTGATAGAGTTGTTCAGGTCTTCCATATCCTCACTGATTTTCTATTTACTTGTTTTATGAATTACACAGAAAAGAATATTGAACTCTCCAAGTATAATTGTTGAATTGTTTATTATTTATTTCTGTCAGTTTTTGCTTCATGCATTTTTGGTGTCCGTTTTAGATGCATATACATTTATAATTGTTACTTTTCTATGTATTGATTTAATGTATAATATTCTCATAAAATTACTTCTTTAGTAATATTCCTCATGTAAAAATTAATTTTGTCTTACATTAATACGGTTCCCCTAGTTCTCTTATCAGTAATAGTTAATATGGTTAAGCTTTTCAACCTATGTGTGTCTTTAGCCTTATAATTTCTTTCTTGTAGACTGCATGTATCTTGATTTTTAATCCAGTCTGACAATCTCTGCCTTTTTATGTTTACCAGTTTACCAAATCCTGATTATTACACCATTTTGATTCCTCCCCTGCCCCGCCCCGCCCCGCCCCTCCCCGCCCCCGAGATGGAGACTTGTGATCTTGGCTCACTGCAACCTCCACCTCCCAGGTTCAAGTGATTCTCCTGCCTCAGCCTGCTGAGTAGCTGAGACTACGGGTGCATGCCACCACACCTATTAGTTTTTGTAGTTTTAGTAGAGACAGGGTTTCACCGTGTTGGTCAGGATGGTCTCGATCACTTGACCTGGTGATCCTCTCGCCTCGGCCTCCCAAAGTGTTGGGATTATAGGCATGAGCCACCAGCCCGGCTTGTTTTGATTTCTTTATTAATTTTTTAGCTATATATTCTTAAATTTTTTTCCTGTGTATATGCTTACACTAGAGATTACAGTATGAATCCTTTAATTTACCATGATTTACTTCAAGTTAATACTAATTTAATTCCGATGAAACAGAGCAATTTTGCACCCATGTATCTTCATTTCCTCTTTGGTGAGATTTTACCCTATTTGCAAGTTAGCCTGCCAGAATTTAATGTATTCTGACAGAAGACTTGAGGTTCCTGGGTCAGAAATGAAAGAGATTATTACTCACAGCAATAACATTAGAGCATCATCATTTATACCAATTCCTCAGGCCTTAATTCTGACAAGGTAATAAAACAAGAGGCAAAATACAATAAAATTCCCTAGAGTAACATTCATTAATTGTGTCAACAGGATACTGGTACCACAAATGTTCTGAAAAGTAAGTTTCATGATCAAATAAGTTTGAGAAATTGTACAATGATATCTACTTCATGTATATCCACAGTATACATTAATATAATAAAAGTTCAAAGATGTCTTTCTGAAAAGAAAGCTACTTTTCTTTAAAGTGAGAATTCCCCAAATTATTTAACCACAGAATTACCTCCTTTTCGTTTATGTATCATAATAACCTTTAGAAGTACTGTTCCTCTTACTCGGTTTGGCAAACACTGGTCTAGCAAACAATAGGAATTAAATATAGGCAGCTTATTTTTAAATCATCATTAAGAAATACAGTAGTTATGAAATAAAGTAAGTGTCATCTTTTCCAATTTCTTTGGAAGCATATAATGCTCTTTTATTCTTTAAATGCTAAGTCAAGTATACAACATGTTCATCTGTAAACTCTGTTTCCATTTGTAGGGGATGTGATCAACCTTGGTGACAGACAGCTCACTGTTATGCACATGCCAGGTCACTCCAGGGGCAGCATTTGCTTACATGACAAAGACCGAAAGATTCTCTTCAGTGGAGACGTTGTGTATGATGGATCACTGATTGACTGGCTCCCATACAGCAGGATAAGTGACTATGTCGGAACCTGTGAACGTCTAATAGAATTAGTGGACAGAGGTCTGGTAGAGAAGGTGCTTCCTGGGCACTTCAATACCTTTGGTGCTGAAAGGCTTTTTCGATTGGCTTCCAACTATATTTCAAAAGCTGGGATATGTCACAAAGTTTCTACTTTTGCCATGCGATCTCTTGCAAGTTTAGCTCTACGTGTAACAAATTCTAGGACCTCACCCTAGTGTCTATCCTGATAATATATTTTGATTAATTATATACATTAATTCATTCTGTGCTATTTAAATGATTAATAGTGAGCATTTCATGAAATGCTTTTATACCACTATTATATATCAGAGAAAGAAAGATTGAGAATGAATAAGCCAAAAATAAAATTGTTAGTTTAAGTTGTTTTCTTTCTTCCAAGAAAGAAGCCATTTAAATCTGCTTATACTTGCCAAAGCTGTCATCATGTAATACATGCTCTAGAAATGACATAAAGGTTTATGGGGAAGCAAAGAGAGATTTTGTGGCAAAAGAAAGAACTATCCTTGCCTCTGTTTGTCTTGTTTTATTTCCTAGATGACCTAGGAAAAAAGGCATGTAGAGTATTATGTTTATACTTTAAACTTGATATTTTTAGTATATTATTTAAAGATAAAGGTTCTGGGTTTGCAATACATTAGAACTTAATGCAAACATATAAAGTAACATTGAGAATGACAGCTAAAATATTCCATTGTTATGGTCCTGAATTTTTTTATGCTTCTTTTATTTATTTATTCTGTGTGTAATTATAACATACATGACATGTTATGTAATATAACTTATGAAAAGTACAGTGAATTTTGCTTTATTGCAAAGCTTTAAATATAAATTGCAGAGTGCTTCAGTAAAAAGCTACTATATATTGTTGTTTGTTATGTAAGTAATATTTTCAATTATGAAAGTGAAATGCAAATGTCTGTAATCTAACTACAAATTGTCAGATTTCTCAAAAGGACACTGTCAGGCATATTTGAAAATATACACATTGAGAATAATTTTTTATTATTGTATCCTATTTTAATATTAACAGCTATTATAAACAAAATTTTCCTGTTAAATAGATACTTCAGTATTATGTTACGTTTTACAGTATTAAAACAACTATGAAGATCTACAACTATTCTTTTACTTAACATGCATATGTACTACAGAGGGATTTTTTAATTAACTGCAAATGTGCATTAGCTATTGACTTAGAGTGAATTGCCTTTTGTATCCTGATTCACAACACCTATTCCTGTTCAGTATTCTTTGTCTTGAATAGAGAAGTCTATGTTCATAAAGTCCTAGAAAAGGTTATACCACTATTTAGTAAAATGTTTGGTTTGGTGCTCCTAATAATAATTTGTTAAAAGGCCTTTTAGAATATTTCATGAAGGGTTTTAAACCATTTTTCCCACTGCCTTTTTATTACTGACATATCTAAAACCAAACTGAAATCGCTTTAGAAATCAGATTTTTTAATGTTAGGAAGTTCCAGCAATTTTGGTTTCTGAAAAATTATGAAACTTTTCTACCCTACAGATGCCCAGATTCTTTAGTTTTTTTATTCATTCAACATATACACACATAAACATACACATACACAAACACAACCCCACGTGCATACATACAGTCACATCTATACATGAGTAGCACAGCACTAAACACTGTGGAGGCTTAAAAAGTCAAAGACAACATTATAGCTAAAAATTGAAAGCACACAAAATATAAATAATAATATATGCAAGTTAATATACATTATACATGAGTGTAAGGGACATAAATGGAGGGGTGTGAACCTTGGTTAGGGAAAGTTTCCTGGAGGAGGGGTTTTTGAGTCAAGTTTGGAAGGACGAACTTGTTAGATAGTCAGGGTAGGAAACAAAACAATCTAAGAATAGGGATATAAGCATTGCTAGTCTAGAATGGTCTATTCCTTGTGAAAATATAAATTTAATTTTCAGGAGTCAGATATATTCCAAACACCACATATTTAGCATGAGAAAAATTCATTTGTGATTGTATATATGAGCCATTCTTAATGTGAGACAAGCTGAACTGCCACATGCCACCAAATGAACCTTTACTTCGATCAAAAAGGAGGGCATGACTGGTTCAATTATATTAATAGAATATCATGGGCATTTCTCTGTGATGGTCATTCAAGGCAGTAGGTTTGTTTCAACGGAGTGCAACATTGAGAATAATGATTTGGTTCAGGGCAACTACAAACAATCACTTACTAAGCCTTAAATAAAGCCATTATTTTTATATCAGTAGCACAAAGGAAAACCAAAAGTCCTTAACCATTGACCATTTTTATCATATTTTTGGCTTTTTTTAAAAAAAATCAGGGTATAGTAGGCACTAAGTTTTATTAGGAACTATTTAAACCTGCTAAAGGATTTACTTATAAAAAGTACAATTTTTTCAAAACACATTGATATTATTTTTAATTTCCCAATTTTTTCAGTTTTTTAAATTGTACCACAACATAGGACTGTGATATTTTGCTATTACTTCAATGTGAATAAATTGGGTAAAGGATATCATTTATTGAGTGCCCATGCTGTACATTTAAAATATGCATTATTTAATTTAGTCTTAGTCCCAGCACCGAAAGGTAATCAACCAGCTTCAAACAACACAATTTTGGACAAAGCTGAACACAGGTCTGTCTGCCCTACACTTCTCTTTCTCTTATATCTGCACAATAGCAGAAAATTGGCAAAGTGTATTTTTACTTTCCAAGATGCCACATGTGCCAAGAATAAATCAAATGATGTTAAACATGATAACATATCTTTAAAAAGCTTTTCAAAATATATTTTCACCCTGACAGTGACCCTTGTAACTTAACGATTTTTGGAAATATTAGTATGTAAGTATAATTCAAAGTTGTCAAAATGTAAAACATTTAGAAGTAATTTTTATTATTTACATTGTTAATACTTATTCACTGGAAATTCGTTTTCCTTACTGGATGTTTTCTTTCAACTCAGAAGCCTAAACAAACAAAAACCTTGTGTATTATCCTGATATAGTTGACTAAATGTATTTGTTCCTATATGGATAGTAGTATGAATGTGACATGCACCAATTGTCCTATTATAATTATTTTCAGATAAGTGTAAGTAAGCATTTGTGTAATAAATATTCAAGTTATCATTTTATTTTAATCTGTAATTGATAGTTTTATAACATTAGCAAGTTTCTGTTTATTTTCTTGCAAGGATATTTCCTGTCCAAAGTGTAGTTTTGAGAAGCACATGGTCAATAAGATATTAAATTTGTGAGAAAGGATAGAGAACCCAGAAACAGAAAAATACTCATATAAGCCTTTAGCAATTAATAAATATGACAATTCAAATCAATGGGTAAAAGACTATTAAATAAATGTTACAACTGTTGATACAGGAAAAATGGCCCCTGCCATTATAAAAGTAAATTTCGAATGAGTTAAAGACCTAAATGTGAAAATCAGAACCACACATGTATTAAAGGAAAATCATATTTAGCCCCCTAGGATGGGGAAGGTCTGCCTTATATAGACACAAAAAGCAAAATCACACCAAAATTTTAAATGTCTTAGAATTTAGATGAAATACAAAGAGGAATATTAGAAAAAATACTCATAATTTGTATAACCTAAAATAATTTAGCAAATACAAAGAATGCCTACAAATCAGTAAGAAAAAGATAAACTACTGTAAGGCAGGAAAGACCTTTCTTCTACCCTCTTAAATTCTGTGGCTGGGCCTGAGAATTAAACTGACAAAAGACAGATTAACAGGAGAAAAGCACAAGCATACAAATTTTATTTAATGTTAATATTTTTATGTATAACACAGGACTTCATGAAGACCTGTAGAAGCAAATTGGCCTGAGCACTTTTATACCATTTTAACAAAGGATGATAAATTGTAGAGGTGTGACAAGACAAAGAAAAACATAGTTTTGGCTAAGGGTGGTAAATTGTAGAAAATTGAATAGAAAATATATGGGAGACACTAATGGAAGATGAGGATTATTTTCGGTTTGTTTATGCAGATTTATTTTGACATAACTCTTCATCTCCAGTGAGAAGAATCTTCTCTGTATGGTATGGTGGAGAAGGGTACCTCTCTTATGGGAAATGTTATGCCCTGCTTTTGGGTAGCAAGGGGGTACCTGCATTTTGTCAGTTACCTTCAGTTCAAAATAATCAGTATACCAAAAAGTGGCACATTTGGGGGTACCATGTTCTAATCTCCTTCACTACGTACTGTAAAAAATGGGTAAATTGAGCCAGGCACAGTGGCTCATGCCTGTAATCCCAGCACTTTGGGAGGCTGAGGGAGGTGGATCACCAGGTCAGGAGTTCAAGACCAGCCGGACCAACATGGTGAAACCCTGTCTCTACTAAAAATACAAAAATTAGCCGGGTGAATTAGCTGGATGTGGCAGTGCCTGCCTGTAGTCCCAGCTACTCGGGAGGCTAACACAGGAGAATTGCTTGAACCCAGGAATCAGAGGTTGCAGTGAGCTGAGATTGTGCCACTGCACTCCAGCCTGGGTGACAGAGCGAGACTCCATCTCAAAAACAAACAAACAAAGAGGGTAAATTACACGAACAGGTTACTCATAGGAGAGGAAAAACAAAAGGCCAATAAACACATAAGATAACGCTGAACCTCACTAGGAACCAGGGAAATGCAAATTAAAATAATGAGATAGTTTAACCTGATTGGTAAATTTTAAGAAGATTGAGTGCCGGGCGCGGCGGCTCACGCCTGTAATCCCAGCACTTTGGGAGGCCGAGGTGGGTGGATCACGAGATCAAGAGATCAAGACCATCCTGGTCAACATGGTGAAACCCCGTCTCTACTAAAAATACAAAAAATTAGCTGGGCACGGTGGCGCTTGCCTATAATCCCAGCTACTCAGGAGGCTGAGGCAGGAGAATTGCCTGAACCCAGGAGGTGGAGGTTGCGGTGAGCTGAGATCGCGCCATTGCACTCCAGCCTGGGTAACAAGAGCGAAACTCCGTCTCAAAAAAAGAAGATGCAGTACTGATAAGAGTAAGTGGCTATTTCATGCTGTGCTGCCAGAAGTATAAAGTGCTGCACCATTTGGGAGGCAATTTTGAAGTATGATTTGGCACCATCAATCTTTGCGTTAAGAAGGGCAGTTTGAGTATACACACTGCCCTCTGCTCTTTTCTGAAACTCTTAATAAAATGACAGGAAAGACATTTTTTAAAATGGCATAAACTCAGAGAACAACAAGAACGGCAAAGGATACAACAGCAACAACTTTTCTGGACACCAAAAAGCTGATGGATGAATGAAAACTGATTTGACAAACCCAAAAAAGCTGAAAACTAGGCCAGGAATGAGAAAACCCAACAATTGATCTTATAGCACAAAACCCCATAAAAAGCTTAGAAATTGATACTACTAGGTGACTCTGAGAGAGAAGTTAAGGGTCTTTTCGATTCAAATTTTGTTTGTGATTTAGACCACCAAATCCCTCCTTTACATTATTAAGCAATTTTCTCTCCCCAACTTCACGGACTATTGGGGGTCAATATAGATTTGCCATGAAGTAAAGTATGCTATAGTTTCAGGCTGCTCCACTTCCATGAGCCCCTTCCAAGAACCTAGGAGGGGCCTGAGATATGTGTTAAATGGTCTTTTCTTTTTTTAAAACAGGGTCTCACTCTGTCACCCAGTCTGTAGTGCAGTGGTTTGATCACGGCTCACTGCAGCCTCAACCTCCAGGGCTCAGGTGATCCTCCCACTGCAGCTTCCCAAGTAGCGGGGACTACAGGCATGCACCACCACACCCAGCTAGTTTTTCTATTTTTAGTAGAGCTGGGGTTTCACTATGTTGCCCAGGCTGGTCTTCAAATCCTGAGCTCAATCAATCTGCTTGTCTTGGCCTCCCAAAGTGCTGGGATTACAGGCATGAGCCACCATGCCTGGCAGGTCTATGTTTTTTTTTTTTAATTCGCAAAAGTTATTTTTGCATTCATTCTCTCAAAGCCCCCAAATTCCATATGCTTCAGGGCCCACAAAACTGAGATCTGCTCTGGGCTAGAGGATTTTTTACCTGGATAAAATAGTGGAATTTTATTTTGAGGAGACAAAACTTTATTAAGACTTGGGCCCTATATTGAAAAAGAAATTTGGCAAAGGTTAATATACAGTAAAAGGCCCAGCATGGTGGCTCACATCTGTAGTCCCAGCACTTTGGGAGGCCGAGGTGGGTGGATCACCTGAGGTCAGGAGTTCAAGACCAGCCTGGCCAACGTGGTGATACCCTGTCTCTACTAAAAATACAAAAATTAGCCAGTTGTGGTGATGGGCACCTGTAATCCCAGTGACTCCAGAGGCTGAGGCATGAGAATTGCTTGAACCTGGGAGGTAGAGATTGCAGTGAGCCAAGATCATGCCACTGTACTCCAGCCTGGGCAACAAAGCGAAACTCTGTCTTAAAAAAAAAAAAAAAAAAAAAATCAAAAGTTTGCATGCAAAAGTAAAGACCTGCCATTCTCATACTCTTGACACAGTTCAAAGAATGCGTGTAGGTAGGATCACACCCTCCCAGTATGAAGGTTGAAAGAGTCTTTTGCAGAAATTTGACTGTAGAGAAATAACTTCATAATATTGAATCTGGAGTCCCCAAGGAAAGGTCCCAGTGAGATTACCCCATAAGATAGCTCACAGTTGTTGAGACTCCCTTTCTTGGTACTCCTACCATAGAACTCTTTAAAGTCTTCTACTGATAAGTTTAAGCATCTATGCCAAAAGCAAACATCCTATGGAAAAAACAAAAGAATAAGTGGAAATGAGTGAAAAAAAAACACTAGAAGCATTATGAGAATAAAGTAACAGGATATCAAATTAACATTAAAAATCTAGAGTTCATTTATACAAACAATGAGTTCAAAAATATTTAGAATATATAATATAGTATATATTTATAATAAATAATTTTTAAAATACTTAGGCACAAAAAATATTCAACATTATTTACAGAAAACTATGTTAAGAGAAACAACAACATAGTATGTATTAATATTTGGATAGGAATATTGAGAAACAATTCTCCATTAGGTCTCTCACATTTCTGTGCATCTTGCAAACATAAGCACTGACTACTTTTGTTCCATGTGGTGTAAAATATTTTTAAATTATTAAGGTATAATTCTCACATCATTAAATTCATCCTGTTAAAGTGTACCATTTAGTGGTTTTAAGTATATTCACAGATGTGTGCAACAACACCATTACCCAATACCAGAACATTTTTTATTGCCCCCCAAAGAAACCCTGTACCTATTAGTAATCACTACCCATTTTCCTTTACCCTCAGCTCCTGGAAACCACACCCACTTTTTGTCTCTAGGGATTTGCCTATGCTGAAAATTCCAGATAAATGAACTTATATAACATATGGCCTTTTGAGTTTAGATTCTTTTACTTAGCATAATGTTTTCAAGATTCATCTATGTTGTAGTGTGTATCAGTATTTCTTTTTGTTGATGAATATTATTTCCTTGTGTAATATACCACATATTGAATATTAATTCATCAATTAATGCACATTTAGATTGTTTCTACTTTTTAACTATTATGAAAAATGCTGTCATGAACATTCAAGAATAACTTTTTGTGTATTCATATATTTTCAATTCTTTTAGTTCTACACCTGGAAGTGGAATTATTGAGTCATATGGTAGCTCTGAATTGCCAAACTCTTTTGCAAAATGGATGTCCCATTTTATATTCCCCATCAGCAATGTATGATGGTTACAATTTCTCCATATCTTCACCAGCACTATTTTTCATCTTTTTTATTATACTATCTGCTACAATGTGAATATTCGTCCACTCTAAAACTCATGTTGAAATTTAATTGCCATGGTAACAGTATTAAGAGGTGGGACTTGGCCAGCACGATGGCTCACGCCTGTAATCCCAGCACTTTCGGAGGCCAGGGTGGGCAGATCACCTGAGGTCAGGAGTTTGAGACCAGCCTGGACAACATGATGAAACCCTGTCTCTACTAAAAATACAAAAATTAGCTGGGTGTGGAGGTGTGTGCCTATAATCCCAGCTACTTGGGAAGTTGAAGCAGGAGAATTGCTTGAACCCAGGAAGCTGAGGTTGCAGTGAGCTGAGATCGTGCCATTGAACTCCAGCTTGGGTAATAAGGGAACAGGAAATCTCAAAAAAAAAAAAAAAAAATAGGTGGGACCTTTAGAAAGTGATTAGGCAATGAGGCCTTCAGTCTTATGGGCAGGATTGGTGCCCTTATAAAAGGGAGGGTTCAGCCCTCTGTGACTCTTCTCTTGCCCTTCCACCTTTCACCATGGGGTGATGCAGCAACAAGGCTCTTGTCAACTCCTAGCCCCTTGATCTTGTACTCTTAGCCTCCAGAACTGTTAGTCAGTAACTTTCTGTGCATTATATATTACCTAGTCTTAGTTACTATGTTACAGCAGCAAAAATGTACTGAGACACCATCTTATTGAGCATGAGATTTTGATTGTGGTTTTGATTTGCATTTTCCTATTGACGAAAGATGTCAAGAATTTTTATGTGCTCATTGGCCATTTGCATATTCCCTTTGAAGGAACAAATATTCACATATTTTGCCCATTTTTAATAGGATTGTCTTTGGTTGCATTTTAAGAGATTCTTGCATGTTCTGCATACCATGCCCTTTACAAAAATTAATGGTTTTTAAATATTTTCTCCCATTGTACAGATTATCTTTTTACTTTCTTGGTAGTGTCCTTCGAAACATAGAAGTTTTTAATTTGGATGAAGTCAAATTTATCTAGATTTTTGGGGACTACTTGTGCTTTTGATAACATATCTAAGAAGGTGTTGTCTAACCCAAAGTCATGAAGATTTATGCCTGTTTTTTCTTTTGCAAGTTTTATGGTTCCATCCATTACATTTAGTTTTTTGATCCGTTTTGGGTTATTTTTTGTATATGATACAAGGTAGGAGGTTTGACTTCCTTCTTTTGAAAGAGGATATCCAGCTGTCCAATCTCCATTTGTTTGAAAGTATTCTTTCTCTCATTATTGTCTTTATACCCTAGTCAAAAATCTTTTTTTTTTTTTTTTTAACGGCTGGGCATTGTGGCTTATGCCAGTAATCTTAGTACTTTGGGAGGCCAAGGTGGGTGGATTGCTTGAGCTCGGAAGTTTGAGGCCAACCTGGGCACATGGCAAAACCCCATCTCTACAAAAAAATTAGCTGGGTGTGGTGACATATGCTTGCAGTGCCAGCTACTTGGGAGGCTGAGATGAGTGGATCATCTGGGCTGGGGGAGATCAAGGTTTCTGTGAGCTGTGATTACACCACTGCACTCCAGCTTGGGTGACAGAATGAGACCCTATCTCAAAAAAAATTTTTTTTAAATCCATTTTTTAGATGGGCATGGTGGTAAGCACTTGAAGTACCAGCTACTTAGGATGTTGAGGGGAGGAGGATCCCTTGAGCCCAAAAGTTCGAGGCCAGTCTAGGTAACAGAGTGAGACCCTGTCTCTAAAATAAGAAGGGAAAATAATTATATTTTCAAAGATGTATCTATAGTAAATAGTTTTCAAAAATAGAGATGGTGTCTCCTTCCAGAGCAAAGGATGTATTTTCTTAATGTCCAGTATTAAAAAACTGGGTTTCCTAAGCTTAGAGTATTTTTTTTTTTCCTTTTTAGCAACTCCCTACATGTGCCAATGTGACCTGGCCCTCTTTACATCACCTTGTGGCAACTGGAATTTGGGAAACCAGTGTAAGAACATTCTGATACCCCTCCTACTACCATTGCTGTAATATAATCCTTTGTCTCCAACCCAGATGTTTCATGTTTTGTACCAGCATCCAAAAACTGTGTAGGCTTACTAGTTAGCTTGCAAATAGGGGGAAATTTCATACTCTTCATAGATTTAGACAAGGAAGATTCTGTATTATAAAGATATCCTTTCCCAAGTTACTTTATAAATTTAACCACGGTACCACAAAATTTCTAATTTTTTTCCCTAGAGCTTAACAAGTCAATTATAAAGATCATTAGGAAAAGCAAGCAAGCAAAAATAGCCATAAAAATGGCCGGGTGCAGTGGCTCACGCCTGTAATCCTAGCACTTTGGGAGGCCGAGGCCGGTGAATCGCTTGAGGTCAGGAGTTCAAGATCAACCTGGCCAACATGGTGAAACCCCGTCTCTATCAAAAATACAAACACTAGCCAGGCGTGGTGATGGGTGCCTGTAATCCCAGTTACTTAGGAGACTGGGGCAGGAGAATCGCTTGACCCCGGGAGGTGAAGGTTGCAGTGAGCCAAGATTGCACCACTGCACTCCAGCCTGGGCAACAGAGTACGAATCTGTCTCAAAAAACAAAACAAAAACAAACAAAATAGCCAGAAAAACCAAGCTAAAGAAGAATAAATATAAGGGGTCCTGTCCTATCATATTACAAACTCTGTAAAATTAAAACATTATAGTATTGTTGCATGAACAGAACTGATCAAACCACAAAAATTCATAAATAGATACAATTAGTATATTGATTAGTGTACAATAAAGATGACACCTTAACTTAGCAAAGGAAAACATGAATTTTTCAATACATGGTCTTGGGATAGCAGTCAAATGGAAAAAGATAAAATCGGATTCGTTCTTCTTAAGAGGTGTAAATGTAAAATAATAAAACCATATATGTTTCAGAAAAAACAGGAGCAAACTCCTATATAACTTGTGGATATGAAAATTTTTTCTGATCTTTATTCCAAATACTAGTAATAAAAGATTGATACAGTTGCATACATTAAAAATATTTTTTAAATTTTGCATAAGCAAAGACCATAAGCAAAGTAAAAATACAAATAACAAACTGGCAAAGATTATTTTCAGCTTATGCCACTAGGGGTTATTACCTAGATCAAGCCTCTAGACTTAAATGCTAGCTTATAGAAAATATAAAGCATAGAATAACATGTTAAATAAGATCATTAAAATGTAATCAGCAAAGTTCATAATGTGGAAAACTATAAGATAATGATTTCTTCATTGAATAAACTGAGAGGAAAAAAAGGACAGAGGAAAAAGGAACCTATGTAGTTTTAAGGGCTTAAGAAACATTTAAATGCAATGCAAATATTGCAGGTTTAGATAGTGTTTAGATCCTGATTCAAACAAACCAGTATAACAACAAAAGAAGAAGAGGAGGAGGCAGAGGAAAAAGAAAGAAAAAAAATAAAACGTGGAGAAATGCAAATGTTGACTTGATCATTTGAGACTATTACGAATTTTTTTGTGTGTGCGGTTTCTTTTCAGTCATGATAAAACTATTACACTTTTGGAGAAAAGTCATTTTGGAGATATATAGTAGATAGTTTGCAAATGAAATGATATCTTTCTGGGATTTGCTATAAAATATGGGTGTAACAGGCTAGCTCAGTGGTACATGCCTGTAATCCCGACACTTCGGAAGGCTGAGACTGGAGGATAGTTTCAGCCCAGGAGTTCAATTCAACACCAGCCTGGGCAACATAGCGAGACCTCTTCTCTTAAAAAAAAAAATTAGCTGGGCATAGCGACACATACCCGTGGTCCTAGCTACTCAGTAGGTAGAGGTCGAGGCTGCAGTGAGCTGTGATGGTGCCATTGCACTTCAGCTTGGACAACAGAGTGAGGCCCTGTCTCAGGAAAAAAAAAAAAAGATGTAATAAAGATGAAACAAACTAGCTATGCAGTTGTAAATATTAAACTGGATGATAGATATATGGGATTTATTACATTACATTCTCATATATATTTGAAATTTTCAATAAGTTTTAAAAAATGTAAATAACAAAAAAGTATATATCAAATACTGATATAACTGGAAATTTTTATATAACTCTTGGGAGGATACAATAGGATATCAACATATAACCTTTAAAAATATAAGCCATAAATTGCAAGATAACTAAATATCTTAAAATATGAAGAAATATCTTACGGGCTCTAAAGCGGTTTCCTCTGGAAAGTAAGATTTACGGATAGGCAGGAATAAGGCAAAGAGTTGCTGGTTTTTCATTTTTGCCATTGTTATTAGTCTTGTAATACTATTTGATGTTTTAATAGAGTATTTTAATGAAGATTAAAAGGAATTCTTTTTTTTTTTAAGGCAAGATATTGTAGTTATATAAAAATAAACAGTATGTATTTTGTAGACGTACACACCAAAAACAATAATGTAATGTCTGGTCCGGGATTTACTTCAAAACCATCCAAAGGGGGAAGGGAGTGGGAAAGTATTGCGGGTACAGATAAAACAAAATTGTGAGTTGATAACTGTTGAAGCTGAATGACAGATCCATGTGAGCTCATTATGCTATTCTACTTTTGTACAGATTTAAATTTTTAAAGAAAGGAATACTTTAATAAATAATAATAATTATTATTATTATTTGAGATGGAGTTTTGCTCTTGTTGCCCAGGCTGGAGTACAATGGCATGATCTCGGCTCACCGCAACCTCCACCTCCCAGGTTCTAGTGATTCTCCTGCCTTAGCCTCCAAGTAGCTGATATTACAGGCAAGCACCACCACACCAGCTAATATTTTATATTTTTAGTAGAGATGTTGGTCAGGCTGGTCTTGAGCTCCCAACCTCAGGTGATCCGCCCACCTTGGCCTCCCAAAATGCTTGGATTACAGGCGTGAGCCACTGAGCCTGACCATAAATATATTATTAGTCTCTTCAAAGGTAAGACAAAACTTGGCATCCATAAAAGAACAGAATGGTGTATAAATAAGCAACAAGAAGAAAAAATAACTCTTAAAAAAAGATGATTTGCTTTTAAAGCAAGAAAAGAGAAAACAAAGGAGAAAATAGTGTCAGTGAAATGATTCAGAAGCATTTATGAGAGTACAAAATATGAATTTCTAGACTGAAAGGACTGCTTATAAAATGAAGATGGATACACACCAAAATACAAACCATGAAATTTAAGAATACTAGATACAGACAAAAGACTCAACAAGCTTCCAGTTTTTGGGGGGAAGGTGGGGTGGGGGTACAGTTAGACCTTATGTAAAAGATAAGGAATCAGAATGACTTCAGAGTCCTCAAAAGTTACCCTGGATCCCTCCTCAAGGGAGGAATGAGTTTTTAAAAATTTGAGGCAAATGCTTTTCAACTTTGAATTATATACTCAGCCAAACTATTAGTCAAGTCTGAGAGTGGAACAAAAACATTTTTGTGTACTGGAATGACTTCTACTGAAACAAGAGAGTAAACTCTAAAATGTGAAGAAATAGGATTTAAGGCACATGATTTCAACACAAAAGCAAGACAAAGGCATTCCCTATACAATGTTGAAAGAGTTTCTCAAACTACAGGAATCCAGAAACCAACCCAATTGTATTGGAGCAGATAAAATGGCTCTAAGAGAGACTTCTTCAAGATGGTGAAACTATTAAAATACTTAACATATTTATTTAACTATATTAAGAAGAGATTTACGTACCTGGGGAATAGTTGGATGACAAAATAGTGATAAATGCATAGAAAACCGAGCATATAAAAAAGATACTTATTAACTTCAGGAAAAACTATATGAATTTAGGAAAGGAAAAATTATAGGAAAAGTTATTACAAATAATCATACATAAAAATTGGGGAAATGAGAAGCTTTATGGTTTTAGTACTATTTTAGTCTTTAATTCACTTTGAGTTGAGTTTCATGTATGATATAAGATTAAAATCTAGGCTGGACACAGTGGCTTCCATCTGTAATCCCAGCACTTTGGGAGGGTGAGGCAGGTGGATCACCTGAAGTCAGAAGTCACCTGACCAGCTTGGTCAACATGGTGAAACCCTGTCTTTACTAAAAATACAAAAATTAGCCAGGTGTGGTGGCTCGTGCCGTAGCTCCAGCTACTCGTGAAGCTGAGGGAAGAGAATTCCTTTAACCCAGGAGGCAGAGGTTACAGTGAGCTGAGATTGTGCCACTGCAGTCCAACCTGGGTGACAGAGCCAGACTCCATCAAAAAAAAAAAAAAAAAAAAAAAGGCTTGGCGCAGTGGGTCAGGTCAGGAGTTCAAGACCAGCCTGACCAATATGGTAAAACCTGGTCTCTACTAAAAATACAAGCAATTAGCCATACGTGGTGACAGGTGTCTGTAATCCCAACTTTTTGGGAAGCTGAGACAGGAGAATTTCTTGAACCCAGGAGGTGGAGGTTGCAGTGAGCCAAGATTGCACTAGTGTACTCCAGCCTGGGTGACAGTGCAAGACTCTGTCTCAAAAAAAAAAAAAAAAAAAAAAAAAGATTAGAATCTAATTTAATTTTTTGCATATAGATATCCAGTTTTCTCAACAACGTTTGCTGAAGAGATTATTCTTTTCCCATAACATATACTTGAAGCCTATGTTGAAGGTTAGTTACCATATATGAATGGGTTTGGTTCTATGCCAGTGGTCTGCAAGTCTGTTTTAATGACAGTGCAATACCATTTTGTTTACTAGAGCTTTCTAATATAATCTGAAATCAGGAAGTTTTGTTCTTTCTCAAAGGATTGCTTTAGCAACATTTTAGTTGCTAAACTAAGATTGTTTTCTCAATTTCTTTTTTTTTTTTTTGATAGTTTGTTGTTAGTGTATAGCAATGCAACTGAATTTTGTATGTTGATTTTGTATCCTGCAATGTTACTGAATTCGTTTATTAGTTCTGTTTTTCAGTAGAGTCTTTTGGGTTTTCTATATGTAAGATTGTGTCATCTGCAAACAGAGACAATTTTACTTTTTCCTTTCCTATTTGGATACCTTCTTTTTCTTGCCTAATTGCTCTGGCTAAGAATTTTGATTCCTCCTCTTTCACTTTCCTCCTTTTCAACTTTTTGGAAGAATATGAGAAGGATTGGTATTAATTTTTCCTTAAATGTTTGGTAGAAATCAGCAATGAGGCTGGCCATGGTGGCTCACACCTGTAATCCCAGCATTTTGGGAGGCTGAGCTCAGGAGTTTGAGAACAGCCTGGACAACATGATGAAAACCTGTCTCTGGAATAAAAACAAAAACAAACAAACAAAAAACAAAAATTAGCTGGGTGTGGTGGCACATGCCTGTAGTCCCTGCTACTCAGGAGGCTGACATGGGAGGATCACTTGAGCCCAGGAGGCAGAGGTTGCAGTGAGCCAAGACTGCACCATTGCACTCCAGCCTGGGCAACAGAGTGAGACCCTGTCTCAAAACAAACAAACACACACTGGTCATTTCAAGAGCATTTGAAAAAAGAAAGAAAGAAAGAGAGAGAGAGAGAGAAAGGATGGAAGGAAGAAAAAGAAAGAAAGAGGGAAAGAAAGAATCAGCAATGAAATCGTGTGCAGGAAAATCCAATCAATGTGCCAACAGATTTGGTGTCTGGTGAAGGCTTATTTCCTGGTTTATAGACTGCCATCTTCTCACTGTAACCTCACATGGCGAAGGGCGAAAACCTCTCTGATGTCCCTTGTAGAGAGTCACTAATCCCACTCATGAGGGCTCCATCTTCATTACCTAATCACTATGCAAAGGTCCCACCTTCAAACACTATCACACTGGGGGTTAGATTTCAACATAAGAATTTTGGAGGGGACTCAGACATTCAGTCTATAGTATAGCTTTCTTGATTTCCTCACTTTTCTCGTAGGTACCCAGAGCCAAATGCTCAGTTATCCCAACTCTTTCCTATTAAGAATGTCATTATATTTCTGATGTCTGTCAATCTTGTCTGTTACTTTGCATCACTCTACTTCAGTCTATTTCAGGATTCTATCATCTCACACATGGATTACTATAGGGATCTGTTGCTTTTTTTTTTTTTTTTTTTTTAGATGGAGTCTTGCATGGGCTGAAGTGCAATGGCGTGATCTCAGCTCACTGCAACCTGCAACCTCTGCCTCTGGAGTTCAAGTGATTCTCCTGCCTCAGCCTCCCGAGTAGCTGGGATTACAGGTGCCCACCACCACACTTAGCTAGTTTTTGTATTTTTAGTAGTGACAGGGTTTCACTATGTTGGCCATGCTGGTCTTGAACTCCTGATCTCAGGTGATCCACCTGCCTCAGTCTCCCAAAGTGCTGGGATTACAGGCATAGCCACCATGCCCACCCTGCAACCTTTAAATGTAGGTCTAGGAGCCACCACAACTTTGATACTTTTAATGGAAATATATGATGTGGAGAAAATTACATCAGAAGTGTCAAGGAAGACTCAACTTGACTCTGAGATTCCATTTCATCTTTTTTTTTTTAAGCAACATCTTAGTTTAACCTTCAGCATCATGATGGTAATAAGCACTGAGAATCAGCTGTAAAAATTACCATGGAGACCATGGCATGCTCTCAGGTCACAAAAATGAGGTCTCTCTATTCAGCCAAAGAAGAGTTTCCTGCATCTGGCAGTGCTGCAGCTAGGAGACAGGGATAATCCATTTCATGGTTGTAAGTAGCAAATACATACAAATCAGCACCTATAAAGGGAGGTTTATCCAGAGGACAAAACTGATCACTTCAAAAGCATATGAAGAAATAAAATATAGTTGTTCCACCTGGAAAATGAAAAAAATCTGTTAAAACCCCAATATTTCTTTTCATCTCTCTCAGAGTGGCCTGGCCCTGATTCTCTCTGTACTTCTGGGCATCTCTTTGTTCCCACAAATTCTCTTATACTTGGCTTTGATTTGCTGTCCTTTTGTCAGGTCTTGCCCTGACCTTTTAATTCAAGTACTTAGCATTGTCTGACTCATCAGCTCAATACTCATGTTCAGTGTCTCAAGAAAAAGAATCTGGTTCTGTTTAGGTCAGGGTTCTCCAATTGGCCTAATAGACAGTGGTAGTGGTAGAGACTTTGGTATATATCTTTACAGAAGCTGTGATCAGTTAAAATATAATTTATATTATCCAAAGTTCTGTGAAATCCTTAGGGAGTAAAGCAGTAAAGCAGGCTTTGGTGATAATATATTCCCAGTATCATTCTGGAATTTTACTATTAATAATTCAATCACACCTTTACTTCTCCACTGATTTTAAGAAATTAAGACACACACACATGCACAATGTCTGAGTTATAAAACAGTTGACAGAAAATTAAAGTTGTTATATTAATCCGTAAGTTGTTTTAAGAATGAGAACCCAATCAGCAAGTATTTATTGGTTCCCTTAACTGAGCTCAGCATTGGACAGCTTGGAGTGAAGGATGAGAATAACAAATGATGAAACTGATATTCAATTTTATTGAGTGTCAATAAACAAATGATAAAATTGTTACTCAATTGATATTCTTTGATACTCAGTTTTTTTCTAAGTCATGAGAATTCCCAACTCCCAAAGGACCCTTTGTTTTTGGTGGTTCCCAATTGGCACATAGAGCTGTTCTATCTACAGTCTATATATTCTTATCATTTGCCTGCTCATTACTGCTGCTCAATTCTTGCCACTTCTCCAGTTACACTCTTACTTCTCAGAACATTCCCCTTCAACAGACTTCAAATGGAAGAGGACTTCTAGAAAACTTCCTTAGGCAGGTATTTTTGGGGGCAAGGGAAGCCACATAGTTGCCTGTTGGTTGGATTTTTTGGTTGAATGCCCAGCATCTTAAAAAATCAGCAGAATCTACAAAATTTGGTTTTCTTGTTTCTCTTGAAAAATCTGGAAATCTGGCAACTTAGGGCATGTATTTCCTCACATCATCAATTGTTTGGACCCGAATAATAGTCTCTCTCTTTAGATGAGGCCCGAGCTTCCCAAGTTTTTATGGTTCCCATATCATGTTATATATTATATCCAGCTAGCTTTACTCATTTTATTTATTTGCCTTGATCTTCAAAGCATTTGTGTTTGCAAACTTTGACCTTTTCACAGTTTGCAAGATGCACTGTGCTCTCTTATTTATTTCCAAATCTGGTCTCTGGAGAAAGTGGTACATATTTCCAGATTTGAGAATATAGAGTGGCACCACATCCCATTTAGAATAGTGAGCCAAGTCAGAGATAATTTATTTCTATTCTCTTTTAACTTAAAAGCCATTCTTTGCTCATCTTCTAGGACATCTACTTCTTTTTGTTTATTTGTTTTTTTGAGACAGAGTCTCGCCCTGTCAACAGGGCTGGAGTGCAGTGGCCTGATCTTGGCTCACTACAACTTCTGTCTCCCAGGTTCAAGTGATTCTACTGCTTCAGCCTCCTGAATAGCTGGGACTACAAGCACCTGACACCAAACCTAGCTAATTTTTGTATTTTAAGTAGAGACGGGGTTTCACCATGTTGGCCAGGGTGGTCTCGAACTCCTGACCTCAGGTGATCTGCCTGCCATGACTTCTCAAAATGCTGAGATTACAGGGGTGAGTCACTACACCTGGCCTGGACATCTACTTTTAGAGCTAAGGAAACCCATTGCCTGCTCAGTTTGTTCCAAAACTTAATCATAGTGTTCCTGATTTTATCACTGGTCATATTCATCATTTGTGCAGGAAATCTAGTATAAAAAAATGTCTCTTTGTGGTTTGCCCTGCTGCAGCATATGGAATAGACTTTTTTTCTGAGATTATGTTGCTCATTCCACCAACATAATAACTTTTACAAATGGCCATGTTAGAAAAACTGTCTACCACTTGGAAATGGGCAAAATGAAATTACTGAGTTTAGCAGACCTTCTGGAGATTATCTATTATATAAGGCTATGTACCTTTGACTGACTTTCTATTAAAAAGGCTATTTACATTTAATATAGGTAGACATTTACTTGCACAAAACTAATATTAATAGTAATGCATATACTTTTTTTCCACAGTAATGCAAATTAATTCTGTCTGTTAGAGATTTAATTGATTTTTGTCTTGTAAAAAAGATTACCACAAACATTATTTTTATTGCACTACAGAATATTATCAGTTTTGTATCTCTTAGCAAGTTCTTTTCAGCATTCTCAATTGTATATATGTATGTGTATATGTTTTTGAGATTTTTCTTTAAATTGATTCTCTCATTTAATAGAATAAAATATTTCATATGTGTTCATTTTATATTTGCATGAGAATAAAAATTATATATATCTTTTTGCTTCTTGAACATTATAATTTAGCAGAAAAATGCCTAAAGTTTTGATGATCATATTTCAGTAGGTTCAATTAAAAAAGAAACTCAGATTACTAAATATGCAAAACCAAGTTGCTCAAAAACTGTAATCCCAGCACTTTGGGAGGCTGAGGCAGGCAGATCACCTGAGGTCAGGAGTTCAAGACTAGCCTGGCCAACATGGTAAACCCCATCTCTACTAGAAATGCAAAAATTAGCCAGGCTTGGTGGTGGGCACCTGTAATCCCAACTATGTGGGAGGCTGAGTTTGGAGAATCACTTGAACCTGAGAGGCAGAGGTTGCAGTGAGACAAGATTGCACAATTGCACTCCAGCCTGGGTGACAGAGCAAGACACCCTCTCAAAAACACAAATAAAAAGAAGTAGATGTCCTAGAAGATGAGCAAAGAATGGTGTTTAAGTTAAAAGAGAATAGAAATAAATTATCTCTGACTTGGCTCACTATTCTAAACGGGATGTGAATATTCTCAAATCTGGAAATGTGTACCACTTTCTCCAGAGACCAGATTTGGAAATAAATAAGAGAACACAGTGCATCTTGTGAACTATGAAAAGGTCAAAGTTTGCAAACACAAATGCTCTGAAGATCAAGGCAGATAAGTAAAATGAGTAAAGCTAGCTGGATATAATATATCACATGGTATGGGAACCATAAAAACTTGGTAGTGATTCTGAGGTAGAAAATGTATTTTGGGTACAGTACCTATAGTTTTTCCATGCAATGTGTAAAATTTTGTATGGTAGAGGAAATCCATCATAAGGGTTATCTGCTTTTAAAACCTTCCTTCTACCCTTGGCTGTGTTTTTTTCATCCACAAAGAACAAAAATAACCTAAAGAAAGTGAATTAGACGAGAAAGGAAAAAAATTAGTGGAAAGAAAGGAGACAGATTCAAGAGCCCTGGTTCAGCTGTGTCTTTCTGTATGAAGTATGCTTAACAGGCCCAACATCTTGGAAGTTTGCAGTCTCCAAAGTGAAGCCATTCTTTTTCCACCTCAGTGAGCCAGTGACTTTTCTGATTACTAAGGAAGGACGCTCATTTACTACAACCCAACACTATAAAATACTCTCTAACTGTTCTTCTTTTTTAAGAATTGAGGAATTGCAATTTGGTAGCTGAGATAAGAACTTTTAACAAAATAATTAAATGTTTTCTTTAAGAGACATTTGTCTAATTCATTCACAAAGAAACAAAGATATTGCCATCTAGTGGTTTAATTGAAAAAATTCAGTAAAGCAAGTTTTTCCCATCAAGTTTCACATTAATATTTTCATGTGGCCCTGAACATAAAAACATTTGTTGTAGAAAGCAGTTCTTAATACATTTTTTCAAATTAAGGATTCAGATTTGGCCACTTACCTTTTTATTTTCAAGTTATAGTCTCTATTAAGTAGGATTTGAATTAGAACACATAAAAACCTCATAATTGAAGAAAATATTAATGAAAGATGATGTTACACTGAAGAAATGGCCAGTTATTAGATAGCCAAAACAAAATAATAAAATTTAATTAATGATCAAATTAATAGTTCTAACAAAATTTAAAAGGAACTTTATAAAATAAATAGGTATATGTTATAAACAGTTATATAGCAATATTTTCTAGAGTATAGTATAAAGCTACAGTCCCTTGCTTTTGTTAAATATACTATTATAGCAAAATTGGCTACAAAAGATTTTATAAAATATTAATTTGTCATTGACTTTTATTATAAAATTTAAAATGTATTTCTGTAATGCTATCCAATCCAAAAACCTTTGACATCATACTTATAAAAATTACATCCATAAGTCCGGCAAAATTTTATTTGTAGGTAAAGTCAGAAAATTCACAGGTATCATTTACTTTCTGCATGGGTACAAGTTTTTGTAGTCCTAAGTAAAACAGAATCACACTATTCTATAGAACGATTTCATTTCTAATAACAGCATGAGAGACAATAGCTTCCATAGATGTTTTGACTCCATTTGACCATGACAAAGATCTTTCAGGTTCTCCTTCAACATTTCAGATCAGCATTAGCCCAAGTATTGTCAAGAGGAAACTATTTTTTTTTTCAATTCCTGAGTATTCTGATTCCACTTTTAAAACAATATTTTTTCATTTTGGAGACAATAATAGCTTAAACTGAATTAAACAGAATAGTGCTTGATTCTCATCCTTGGTCTAGAAATACTGTGGTGGAATATATCCAGCCTGAGACAAACAAGATGCCAAGTATTTTCTAGAGTAATCTAGATTTTCTAGTCATCTTCTAGAGTAGATATAAAAGTTTAAAGAGGAGATGAACTAAACAGAGGAACAAATAGGCTCAGTTTATGATTCCTGTGTAGAATAATAAAACCCTTTATTCTGAAACAGTCTGGGGCAGAGACTGTCATGACGCCCTGGATAGTTTATGGTGGAAGGAGGAAGGTGTATACTTGTCCTCAGCCTGCAGACCCCTCAGTTGTTGTCAGGGTTCAGGTAACTACAGATTCTGTTGTGGAAAGTAAGAACAGACTCACGGTCTGGAGTAAGATTTGATTTTGTCATCTAGTAAGAAGACTACATGCAAGAAGAAGTCATGTGAGCACACACACAAGTCAAAGTTGGATGACCACACTCCCAATTTCTTGGCTAAATTTGGTAAATATGCAATCCACCTTTACATCTTAAAGAGGGAAGAAAAAAATAGTGGATTTTTCTTTAGGTATGTTAAGTTATTAGGCAAGCCAATCAAGGCAAAATATTGTAACACTGCCAAACTTCAAGAGCTATTTGTAAAGTGAACCTCTTTTGAAACAGGTCATAGTATTTGTCTGGAGGAAATAAGTCTTAAGGGTATATCTGTTTGTAAAAATGCCATCCTTTCCTCTAAATTATAAAATCCATAGTTCCATCTGTTATAGGGGATACTTTCTTCTTCAAAATCTCATTAAAGATACAGATACTTGCTCCCCCTCATTCAAATAATAAATTTCAATCTTTGGGATTGGGGTTCAAACATCTCTATTTTTAACAAGCTCCCCATGTCATTCTGATGTGTTTGAGTTTAAGAACCACTCTTCTAGACTTCATTATCAAAAGCAGTAAGACTAAATACTTTTTATGGAAAAGAGTTTAAGGCAATCAAGGGTGAAAAAGTAGAACAACTGGTCTTATTTAATAATCACTTAGCTGGAGGACTGGCAGATCAACAATGAGATGCCCAAATTACAATACCATCTGTGCAGGAAAGCATTCTTTAATAAGTCTTATTACCACTTGTGGAAACCTGATAAAATCTCTGTGAAAGAGTGGAAATATTTCAGAAAAGCAATTTTATTTACCAATTCAAGTGTTATTTGTTGAGCATCAGGTACATGCTAGGAGCTATGTTAGGCACTAGAATTACAAGGAAAAAGTTCCTTCCCTTTAGGAAGTACTTATTGTAAAAAAATCATTTTTAGGCTTCAGTGTGGATAAAAATCACTTTGCATGCTTCTTGTGAATACAGACTCTTGGTATCTGATTATGAAGAATGATAGTATAATTAGTAAGACACAAAGTAAGCCAATACTTATAATGCATGTGTAGGTTTTGAGATATACAGGCTGGGCATTGGTGGCTCACATCTGTAATCCAAGCACTTTGCAAGGGAGATGTGGGAGGATCACTTGAGCTCAGGAGTTCGAGACCAGTGTGAGCAACATGATTAAACCCCATCTCTACAAAAAAAAAAAAAATATATATATATATATATATATATACAAAAATTAGCCAAGCGTGGTGTTGCATGCCTGTAGTCTCAGCTATTCCGGTAGCCGAGGCAGAGGGATCACTTGAGCCTGGGAGGCAGAGGTTGCAGTAAGCCATGATGGTGCCACTAAACTCTAGCCTGGGTGACAGAATGAGACACTGTCTCAAAAAAAAAAAAAAAAGATATACAGAGATGTCATTTGATCATTTGATCACCTATCCAGATCAAAAGGGAAGGGGAAATATCAGGGATAGTTTTTTTGTAGAAGATGATACCAATTTGAATTCCTCAATGAAAATTAGGAGCTTTCTAAATGAAAAAAGGTGGGAGTCAGGCAATGGCAGTGAATGGTGAAAAAATGTACCATACATTAGGCACTAAATCTTATGTCTGGATGTAGACGTTGAGAGTAAAGTACAGTCCATATGGGATTGGGTAAATAAGCAGGAGGGGAGCATCACACACTGGGGTCTATTGTGGGGGGCAGATAGGGTAGGGACAGAGGGGAAGAGGGAGTTGGGGAGGGATAACATGGGGAGAAATGCCAGATACAGGTGACGGGGGGATGGAGGCAGCAAACCATATTGCCATGTATGTACCTATGTAACAATCCTGCATGTTCTGCACATGTACCCCAGAACCTAAAGTACAATAAAAAAAAAAAATATATATATATATATAATAAGCAGGACTAGGTTATGAGGAGTCTTGTATCCTAAAGAGTTTTAACTTTACCTAGAAATAAGTGGTGAATCATTAAAGTATTTGAAGTCGAGTTTGACCTTGTCAGAAATGGGCTTTAGAAAAAGCATTCTGATAGTACTGAATGAATGGGTTGGGTAATTCAAGAAAGGGGGAATAACAGGAAGGTCAGGTAGAAGGTAGGTAGAAGGTATTTAAAGCAAGGAATGTGAAAGCCTACCTTAAGGTAGTGTTGCTGGAGTGGAGAAGAGAGAAAGGAGAGATGCTAAGGTGATTAAATTGATGAGACATGAAGAAAAAGGTGGGGTGGGGGAGTGAAGAGAAGAAGGTAGACTGAAGGATGACTTCCAGGTTTCTGGGTTGATTCCACTCATCTCATCTCCTTAGTGATAGTGTTTCCTTTTTTTAATTGGAAAGAACTTCCCTTTGTCATCTTTGTGCTGAGTACTTTGTACTTAAAGTAGCTTATCATTTGTTGAGTGCTTATATTAATTATTACTTACTTAATGCATAGTAAGCATTACTATGATAAATACATTATCTCACCATAGAAGATGCTGTCAATGTCCTATCCATATCCCCTTGGCTCCATCTAGAAGTTACCTGAAGCCTTAGTGTGACAGTTCCTGTAAAAACAAAGCTTTCTACCTCAAGCCATGGATTTTCTGTGAGAGGGCTTTCTCAGTCTCTGGAGTATCCCTGACCTGTGCTCAGGGGAGGCCAGAAGTGTCTGGGATGCTTGCCCGGGAGAAATTCTCAACGAGTGAGGAATGGGAGGTTAAGGATAACCACACTTCTCAGCTTCCCAGCCCTGTGATGAAGAATCCCTGGTAGGATTTGGCCTCATCTGCACACAGCAGGTATGTGCTTGTTAACTCAGCCATTATTGGCTTTTTCCCCTTCCCTGTCTCACATCATCACACTCTCACTTACCAAATAAACCACTTACACTCAAATTTTCATCTCAGATTCTGCTTTGGGGGAAACCTAAATTAAGGTACTCGATCCTTGATTCAACCCAATGAGGATGGTAAGAACTATTCCTACCACCACTTTATATGTGTGTAAACTTATGCTTGGAGAGGTTAAATCAATTATCCATATCACTTAGCTGGTAAATCCTAAAACCTGGATTAAAATTCAAAGGCTGTCATCTTAACACTATGATATATTGCCAGTCCTGAATTCCAAGATGCAAACTAGGCATCATTAGTTGTGGAGTGAAAGTCAGAGGAAGCCTGTTTAGTGCCTTTTAGGCAGCACTGAAACTGACTACTCTTTTCAGATTTCAATTATTATTATTATAAAAGTTAAGCCGGAGACCTCCCTGCCAGCACAGCTTCCCTTTCTTCATGCCCACTTTTGTTGGTCGAAAATTCATTGTGTCGTTTCTTCCCCTTTTCTGAGCCTGGTAGTAATATAGAATTTAGAAGCTTGGCAGGTCATTTTTGAAGAAGGTCAAATGTAATCACATAATGGCAGAAAGTGATATGATGCATCAACCATTCTTTTTTTTGAGATGGAGTTTCACTCTTGTTACCCAGGCTGGAGTGCAATGGTGTGATCTCAGCTCACCACAACCTTCACCTCCTGGGTTCAAGCAATTCTCCTGCCTCAGCCTCCCGAGTAGCTGGGACTACAGGCGTGTGCCACCATGCTCAGCTAATTTTTGTATTTTTAGTAGAGATGGGGTTTCACCATGTTGACCAGGATGGTCTTGATCTCTTGACCTCATGATCCACGCGCCTCGGCCTCCCAAAGTGCTGGGATTATAGGCGTGAGCCACTGCGCCCGCCCCAACCATTCTTAATTCTTTTTTCTACTTGTCAGATTTGCCTGGGGCACTTTCTTGGTTCAGTTCCTGGTTAAGAATTTGAAGCAAAATTGAGTGATGAAAAAGGCAACTGCTACTTGAGGTCAAGAAAAATAATATGCCCAGAACCCAGAAGCAGGTCAGACTTTTCTCTCCTTGTCTATAATGTAAATGATTCACATTGAAGGGAAGTACAGAGGAGAACAATGGAAAGTGGAAGATCTAATCTCAGTTCCTTCATGAACTAGCAGACTGACATTAAACAAATCACTTAACTTCTAAAGATCATGCCTAGGCAGAGTGGTTCATGCCTATAATCTGAACACTTGGGGAGGCTGAGGCAGGAGAATCACTTAAGGCCAGAGGTTCAAGACTAGTCTGGGCAACATAGAAAGACCCCATCTCGCTAGGCGCGGTGGCTCACGCCTGTAATCCCAGCACTTTGGGAGGCTGAGGCCAGTGGATCACGAGGTCAAGAGATCGAGACCATCCTGGTCAACATGGTGAAACCCCGTCTCTACCAAAAATACAAAAAATTAGCTGGGCATGGTGGCGCGTGCCTGTAATCCCAGCTACTCAGGAGGCTGAGGCAGGAGAATTGCCTGAACCCAGGAGGCGGAGGTTGCGGTGAGCCGAGATCGCGCCATTGCACTCCAGCCTGAGTAACAAGAGTGAAACTCCGTCTCAAAAAAAAAAAAAAAAAAAAAAAGTAAGACCCCATCTCTACAAAAAATTGTCAGAAAAGATCTTGGTTATCATCTGTAAGAATAATTTCAAATACAGATGTTCTGTAAGTTCTTTTCTAGTTTAAACATTCCTGTGGTTCTATCAAGTCCTGAGTTAGAGTTGCCTGGATGAAGGAGCCTCATCTCCAAGAACATTGGTCCACTTTCCTCTCTGCACATATTTTCACCTTCCTAAGTTTATGCTTTTTCCTCTGATTTTCCTTCCATATATAATAGTTTGTCTTCTTATAAAATTTCAATTCAACTTTTATAATTTCTTGTCTTAATGACTGCAGAAATAATTGTGCCCTCCTCTGAAACCCTAAGCATTTATTATCACACCACTCATCATATGGCACTTAGCATTTATAGCACAAGAAAACTCTGCAAGAGACATTACAGTAGGAATAGAGTACATGATTAATTGCCAGAGAAGTGGTTTGGAGCATAGTTCTCAACATGTGGTGGTCAAATCACATTGAGTTTCTAAGACTCTACCCCTTTCTCTTTCACTGATCTGACCCATGCTAGCATGTCACAACACTGCAGGATGAATATAATTAGTATATAAATGAATTCAAATACCTATGTAGGCCGTAAGGCACAAAGTAAAGCAGTACAAAATTTGCAATAATAAGTGGAGGGACTCTGGCAGAAAAGGATAATATAAGTGCCACCTAAAGGGGGCAGCAGTGCCTTGGCTGTGAGGGGCTACAGCACCCTTGTTGATAGATCTTCAGTTCTTAAAGAAAAGTCAGAAATCTAAAGTCTTTGTTCTTTGTTCCTGAATTTTAAATGTTAGCACCAAAATGAAACATTTTAAGCATACTGTCTATACATCTTATTTAGCTTTCCTCAGCAAATTGCAGTCTGGTTTTTCCAGTGAGATTGCTTTCCCAAAAGGTATCCTTATATCAGCTTTGTGATCCAAGGCAGATAATTTAACTCATTTGAAATGTTCATTGCAGCACTGTTTACAATAGCAAAGACTTGGAACCAACCCAAATGCCCATCGATGATAGACTGGACAGGGAAAATTTGGCACATATACACCATGGAATGCTATGCAGCCATAAAAAACGATGAGTTCGTGTCCTTTGTAGGGACATGGATGAACCCAAAAACCATCATTCTCAGCAAACTGACACAAGAACAGAAAATCAAACACCACATGTTATCACTCATAGGCGGGTGTTGAACAATGAGAACCCATGGACACAGGGAGGGAAGCATCACACACTGGGGTCTGTCAGGGGGAACTAGGGGAGGCCCAGTGGGGGTTAGGGAGTTGGGGAGGGATAACATGGGGAGAAATGCCAGATACAGGTGATGGGGTGGAAGGCAGCAAACTACATTGCCATGTATGTACCTATGCAACAATCTTTCATGTTCTTCACATGTACCCCAAAACCTAAAATGCAATTTAAAAATATATATATACACACATATACAAATTAACTTGTTTGAGTATCAGAGCTTTCTTACCTATAACATCAACCTCATAGGATGTAGGTAAACAGAAAATGAGAAAACTCCTTTAAAACACAGTACACAAAAGTTAACATGAAGTACTCTATAAATGTTTGTTCCTTAGTGCGATGTTTGCAACCTTAGTGCGATCTGGCTTTCTGCGTCAACATGGCATACCTTTACATACCTTTGTGCCATCTCTCCTTCTGCCAATGCACATTCTTTTCTCCTCAGCCTCTGAGTTTTAACTTCTTGAGTAATATACTTTCTCCAGTTGAGTATAAATTTCTCGATGGTAAAGACTATTGGAGTTCTGCTCCCTCATTTAAAAAAATGATCTTATTCTGGAAAATTTCAATTGTATCAAATGTAGAGAGAATAGTATAATCAATACTTGCATACTCGCCCATGCTCAACGATTTTCTTTTTCTTTTTGAGACAGAGTTTCACTCTTGTTGCCCAGGCTGGAGTGCAATGGCTTAATCTCAGCTCACTGCAAACTCCACCTCCAGGGTTCAAGCAATCTCTTGCCTCAGCCTCTTGAGTAGGTGGGACTACAGGTGCCCACCATCACACCCAGCTAATTTTTGTATTTTTAGTAGAGACAGGGTTTCATCATTTCAGTCAGGCTGATCTTGAACTCCTGATCTCAGGTGATCCACCCACCTCGGCTCCCAAAGTGCTGGGATTACAGGTGTGAGGTATCGTGCCCGGCCCCTCATAAATTTTCAATGCATGGCCGATTTGGTTTCATCTATACCCTCATTAACTAATTCTCCCTGACAATGGATTATTTTCGAAGCCTGTTGAAGACATCACATCATCTCACTTGTAAATACTTCAGTAGTTACACAGCTTTTTAAGGAATGTGTGAGAAAGAAAATGATGCTGTGGAAAGATTATGAATGATAATGGGGACATAGAAGGCAAGTAGGAGAGACAGACTAGTAATACGTATCCTAAAAAGATGAAGGTTCTTTTCTTTCTAAGATTTAATAATTTAAAATTTCTGTATATGCCAATACTAGATAGCTTGAACAAAATATGTGGGCATGATCTGGCCATAAGAGGCCGTAAGTGTGCAACCTTTGCTATAAATAATAAATGAGGTAAGGGGAAATCAGCAAGGGATAGAATCATAATAGTGGCAGTTTAGAGGAAGGAATTCTGTCTCCAATTGCCAGGTAAACTTGTGAATTTAAAATGATTTCTACCTTAGAGTTTGCATAATTAGAAAAAAATTTAGAATACATTTTGCATATATCTTGGTTGATAATAGAAATTCTGTGACTATTTTTAATTAATCCATTCTGGCTACCAATACCAATATTTCACAAAATGTGCTTTTGTTGAGGTTACCAATTTTGCCAAGCCCAGCTGAGTTGTCCAGTTTCTCCTATATGGTTTTCATTCAGCATGACTGGTTTTCTTCTGTTTTTTTTTTTTTTTTTTCTTGTTTGTTTGTTTTTGTTTTCTACTACATTGGTCATACCACTTAACAATATGTTAGCTGCTAACTTTGGTCTTGAACTCTCTCTTTCTCTCTAATGTAAAACATATACATATATATATATACACGTATATATATATATCTGTATGGTTTTCTTTCTTCTACATGGGTCACACCTCTTACAATATCCTAGCCTTGGTCTTGAACATTTTGTGTGTGTGTGTGTGTATGTGTGTGTGTGTATATATATATATATATATATATATATATATATATATGTATCACACATACATTTTCTAGTTGATTTTGTCTAGTTACATAAGTATTATTTAAATATTGATGACTCAAATTTATTCCTAGATTTCACCTTTCTCTGAAGCTCTAGACTCTTATAAATAACTTCCTACTTAACAGTTCCATTTATTGATTTATTTATTTTTGAGATGGTGTTTCACTCTTTTGCCCAGGCTAGAGTGAATTGGTGCTATCTTGGCTCACTGCAACCTGCGCCCCCCAAGTTCAAGAGATTCTCCTGCCTCAGCCTCCTGAGTAGCTAAGATTATAGGCATCCGTCACCATGCCTGGCTAATTTTTGTATTTTTGGTAGATTCGGGGTTTCGCCACGTTGGCCAACTCCTGACCTCAGGTGATCCACTGCCTTGGCCTCCCAAAGTGCTAGGATTACAGGCATGAGCCATGGTGTCCAGCCCCATATAGATTTTTTAAAGGCATCTGAAAACTTATTGTTCAAACTCATTCCCCATTTCTGTACCCATACTTTCCTTCCAGTCTTTCTCACCTCTGTAAACGGCACCACCAACCACCTAGTTGCTCTAACCCCAAAACTAAGAAAGTTATTAATTCTTTCTTCCCCAGCCTCCTTCAATCTTGTTTTATTCATTCAGTCTCCAAATACTACTTTGCATATGTCCAGTCTTCTCCCTTCCCATGACCCCCACCTTAGTATAAGCCTCCTCCTTCTGTATTCTGGGCCACTAGAATAGCCTCCACTGTGCTTCCATTCTTGCCCCTTGTCTACTTTTCTAGCCAACTACTTTCTTGTCCCTCTTAATTAACAGAATCATTATTAAGTTAGAGGCAGCAATATTTAAAATGCATGTTTTCCAGACTCTCTTACAGTTACAGGTGGCCATCTGACACAGATATAATAAATAAGGCAAGCAGTGACAATGTCCATAAGATTTTGCTTTATTTTTACAAGTGCTATTCTTTCCTGCTTCTGTCTTTCTCCCTCCTCCATAAGTAAGATGAAAGAAAAACAATGAAGACATTTGTTGAAACTTAATGCCTTTATCGATGATGTGAGTGACTTCTTAGCTGAATCAAATGATAGTTTTTAAATATTGGAAGGCTATTTCCTTATTTGTTCATGTAATGAATAATGTAATGGTTACTAACTTGACATACTTTTAAGTTTAATCTGTATTATTAACATTTTCTTCATCATGTTCTTAAATCTAGACAGTTGGAAAAACAACAAATTAAGCCCTGATTTGTAGCCTTTTCCAGTATCTGAGGTGTAAATACTCTCACTGATTTAAATTCATCAATATAAGGTCACTGAAGATGCACAGTGGTGTGGTATTATAGTATTATATAGTATTTCCACCGTGTGTGTGTGTATTAGGTATAAATAATTTAAAAAACATAGATAACAGGAAAATGTAAAATAATTAGAAAATGGTAATTTTTTAATATTTATTGCTTTTGAGCTTCATATATTTAATTGTAAGTTTATATAATTTAATTTTTAATAGTATACCAGCTCACAAATTCCTGAAGTTTTAAAAACTGGCTCTTCTGAGCTGACACAAGTTAGCTCAGCATTTCACTGATACTAGCACTCTCTCTGTCACCGGATTATGCTTTGCTTGTTCTTACCTCAGGACTTTTGCTTTTACCCTTTCTCTGCTCTTGAGTTCTTTACAAGCCTAGATCCTGATCTCTGCTCAAGTATTATAGAGAGGCCTTTCCTGACCATCTGAACTAAGCAGCTTTACTTACTCCAACTTTATCCCATTATTCTCTTCATTAAGATTGAGCCATTAACAGTCCTGGAAAAGCACGTAATAATATATGGCATTTACTTATTTGAATAGATGACTCATGCTTATGGCAAAAAATTCAAACCAAACAAAAGTATATCCAGGGGGACTTCCATTTCCAGGAAGATGGAATAGATACACTTTTCCCAGTACAACAAAAAACCCTGGGCATAATATACAAAATAAACGTATGAAGATTCTGATTAGTAAAGAGAAGGCAGAAGAGGTGAGAACTTCAGGATCTGAAGAATGACATGATAGTGAGTTCCTTAGTCTTTGTTTTTCCTTTTCCTGTCCCAGATGGTATTGGCAAAGCTGGCAACCTGGAAATGCCAATGGTCACAGATAAAAGAAACTCCCAGCAAAAGTCGGCTCCCTTGAGTCAAATGACCAGGATAAGGGCAGTCTAGCAAGACAGAAAACTTTGTAGAAAATAACAAACTTACTGCTGCCAGACGCCAAAACTATGGCTCCATAGTCACTCATACCAGTGAAGGCCAAGTGGGGAGATTTGAACTTTACCCAATTACAGCGTTATCCTCCTATATAGTCTTTCCTCCCTGTAGATAAAATTTAAGATATTCAATCATGAAATTGCCTTTAGTTCCATAAACTCAAACCAAAGCCAAATCCTTAAGGTATTTTTTACACATTTTCATCAAGTTATCACACAAATTTGCTGCTTTCTCCCTTGCAGCAAAAAATATTAAACCCAACTTGTTTAACCATAAGTACTTCTGGAGATCTTTGGCTGAAGAGCATTGACAATATGAAGTGGCTCCAACCCCTTTCTATTACTGTTTTCTAACTCAAATGATAGTATGTTAGATACATTGTACTTTCTTTTATTTCACTTAATGATATATTTCAAACATATTGCATATTAGAACCTATAGATCTACCTTATTGCTTTTACCAGGTGCATAATAATTTCACGATATGAATGTAAATGAATACATTAAACCTGCCTTATATTAATGAACATTCAAGTCTTTTTCCAATCTTTTCCTCTTATAGTCTACATGAATAGCTTTGTACATACTCTCTGTACAAGTACAGGTATATCTAAAGGATAATTTTTGAGAAGTATAAATGCTAGTTCAAAGGGTACATGCATTCAAAATTTTGATACATACTGTTTCCAAGTTTTCCAAAAAAGTTGCCCCAAATGATTCAACCATCTGCAATGTTTAAGGAAGCTTTGTCTTGCTACACTTTCCATACTAAATTTGTATTACCAAACCTAGATCTTTGCAAATTCACTGGGTAAAAATTTTTATCTCATAGTAGTTTGAATGTTCATCTTATTTTTAGAGATGATGTATGAGTTCTATGTTTAAAAAGGATTTGTAGATCTTTTTATGTGAGCTGTCTTTTCCAATAGTTGTAATATACACATGCATTATATATAATAATATATAATGTATATGTTATATAAAATCTGTAATCTTTGTATCTTCTTATTTACTCAGTATCTTACATTCTATTGAATCTTATTGCAGGGTTTATTACATAGTTTGGAAATATATGTACACATTCCTTCACCCTATCTTTTGCAAGCTACTACAGTGATTTGTGGCATCTTTTATCAACATTCACAAAGTTTACCTTTACTTTATTCTGATATTGACTGGTTTGAATCCTAAACACACTTTTTTTTTCAGTGTTTCCTTTCTCTTCTAATTACCAGTCACCACAGTCTACCCTTCAGTAAAAATATCTTTTTCTTCTTTTAATGATTATTTCTTGTTCATTTCATAGCCTAGTTCTGCCTCCCTCCCACCTTCTCTTTCTCTCCTTCACTCTCCCTTCCTCCCTCCATTCTTCCCCCAACTGTCTCTCTCTTTCTATCTAATCTGTTGCCACAGTAATAACTTATATAATTAGATGCCTTGATTTGGGAAGGAAAGAGAGAAAATTTTCAGAAACATTATGGTTTATCAAACTAAAAGAACCATTATTTTCCTCCTGCTCTTGATGTTGCCTTGATGCTATATGTAGGTGGTAGCTAAAAATAACCTGATTAATATTCTCCTCTATGTTGTATTCACTAGCATGTTTAGTGCCTCATTATTAATGAGAATTTGTCAAAAAATGCAAAATTCTTTGTTTCTGACTGTTGTTAATAAGAACACCATTTGTGTTCACAGACATCCTATGAATCTACAAATATGCACATATAAAGACAACTTGCTTGATTTTAAGAAATATGAAGCCAGACAAAGAATAGATGGTAGAAAATTTCTTTTTCTCTAGCCAAGGTTCACAAAGCAGTTTCAGGACAATGCTAGCTATTAAGTATCCTGATTTGCAGAGTATAACTGAGATTAAGATACCATTTTCAGTTTTACACAATGCTTCATAGGAAAGCTTTCAATTTGTCAAAATAACTCAGAAAGCTACATTGCTCACTTTTTAAGTAGAAAAGACCTTCTTAATAGTTACAGTTTCTACTTCATTTTCATTCTATTTTTCAGCATATTCTGGTCTTGAGTATTTTGCTCTTTCTGGTCAATAGTACTGGAGTTTACCTGCATTTACTGTCGGGACACAAGGTGTGAGTAATCTTAGACCTAAAAATGACTAGCTACGTAGCCCTTGGCTCTGGGTATGAGAGACCCCTGCTCAGGGTCCTATGCTTTGGAGCCACTCTGGTCCTTCTTTAGCTGCACCCCTCCACTATGAGGTGAGGAGCCTCTGGGACCTAATGAGATATGCCCACCTAAAGCCCACAGTGCTCCCTTTCAGAGAAAGCTCCAGGTACTCGGATCCTCAGAATTTTCTGCCCAAATGGCTCTGAACTTGCTGCTGGTGCTTTTGTAAGGCAAAGACCATGCCATAGGAGTGTATAACCCCAAACCCAAGAATGACCCAAGGGTGCCGACAGTGAGAACAGAGCTTGGATTTGCAGGTTGGAGTATCCTCACACAAACACTGAAGATCCCTCTCAGTGTAGGACAGAGGTGGATGAAGGCAGTGTTGGTCTGGCTCTTCTCAAATCACCAAGACTCAGTGTGAAACTCCAAGGAATATGGAGATTCTAACTTCAAAGCTGGACTTCAAGTCATTCTAAGCTATGTTTATAAAAGGAGGAGGATAGAATATCTTTTATTGAATACTTTGCTAGCTTGATTTATACGTTTTAAATATTTAGACATATGGTATTTTGGTCTTCATTGCACTATCCACAAATGTTAGGGAAGTGCTTTGCACTAGATTATGTATCCTCCTCTGTTGGGTCTTTTTTATGCTAACTCCAGGTTATTCGTTGTTTTCACCAAACTATTCAGGAAGAGTAATTTTCAGCATCTCTGCTTCTTTAAAAGGGGAACTAATATTCACTGCTTGCCTTGTATGGACACTTTGTAGACATTAGCTCATTACATCTTCATAGCAACTCTATGAAGTGAATGTAATTTCCATCACAGATTCAGGAATCTCAAAAAGCAAAGTAACTTGCCTAGGATTTCACAGCTAACAAGATAGCTACTTGACTTCATCAAGCTCTCTACCTCCTGTCCTCTTTTCCCCATACCTCCTGAATTTTAGTAGATGTTCTTACTTCACATTTTACTATGAAGGTTGAGGCCAGGTACAGTAAAAGTCCCTAAATTATGTCTTCTTTTGAAACCTGTATTCTTTTGAAAAGTATGTCTTCTTTTGAAAAGTGTCTGTTCATGTCCTTTGCCCACATTTTAATGGGGTTATCTTTTTCTTATAAATTTAAGTTCCTTATAGATGCTGGATATTAGACCTTTGTCAGATGCACAGTCTCTATGTTTCTTCACCTACTATCTTCCTTTGCTCTAGTTGATGAAGTAGATAGCTTCCTTCTCATTATTTAGGTAACTCTTCCAATTTTGACTCAAAGATACCTAATCTTATCAACTTTCTCTTTTCCCCACTTCCATCCTCAACTTACACTTCTCCATGGCTTCTTCTGCCTCAGAGTCATTTCCAAATCTAAAGGAATTTTGAAAACAATTTTCTTTGACTTGTTGATGTCTCTATTACTTCCTTTTCTCCTTCTCTTCAAGTCAAATTTCTTGAAACTGATGTTAATTTTCATTACATCATTATTCCTTGATCCTTTATAATCTAGACTATTTTCCCTGGTTCTACAAAAATTGCAACCAAAGGCCCCATGAAAAACTAAGACTTTTTGGTGGATAACATATCTAGTAAAATGCATAAAGTGGCTAATCCTTATTTATTTTTTATCTAACTTTTAAGTTAAGGGGTACCTGTACAGGTTTATTATATAGGTAAACTTGTGTCATGGAGGTTTGTCATACAGATTATTTCATCACCCAAGTATTAAGCCTAGTACCCATTAGTTATTTTTTCCAATCATCTTCCTCCTCTAACCTCCACCCACTGACAGGCCTCAGTGTGTATTGTTCCCCTCTATGTGTCCATGTTTCATAATGCAGCTCTTAATTTTAAGTGAGAACATGTATTCGGTTTTCAGTTCCTGTGTCAGTTTGCTAAGGATAATGGCCTCCACCTCTATCCGTGCCCCTGCAAAGGCCATGATGTTATTCCTTTTTAGCTGCATAGAGTTTCATAGGGTATATAATATTTAATGGGGTATATAGTATAGTACTTCATGGGGTATGTGTACCACATTTTCTTTATCTAGTCTACCATTGATGGGTATTTGGGTTGATTCCATGTCTTTGCTATTGTGAATACTGCTGCAATGAACATATGTGTGCATGTGTCTTTATAACAGCACAATTTATATTCCTTTGAGTATATGCCTAGCAATGATATTGCTGGGTCATACAGAATTTCTGTTTTTAGGTCTCTGAAGAATTGCCACAATGCTTTCCACCATGGTTGAACTAATTTACACTCCCACTGATAGTGTATAAGCATTCCTTTTTCTCTGCAACCTCACCAGCATCTGCTAGTTTTTGACTTTTTAATCGTAGCCATCCTGACTAGTGAGAGATGGTATCTCATTGCTGTTTTGATTTGCATTTCTCTAATGAGTAGTGATGTTGAGCTTTTTTCCATATGCTTGTTGGCTACACGTATGTCTTCTTTTGAAAAGTGTCTGTTCATATCCTTTGCCCACTTTTCAATGGGGTTGTTTTTTTTCTTGTATATTTAAGTTCCTTATAGATGTTGGATATTAGACTTTTGTCAGATGCATAGTTTGCAAAAATTTTCTCCCATTCTGTAGGTTGTCTGTTCAGTCTGTTGACATTTTCCTTTGCTGAAGTGCACTCACCTTAAATGAACAGTTGGATGATTTTTACATGTGTACACCCAGGTAACCACCACGCAGATCAAAATACAAAACATTTCCAACATGGTAAAACTCCATTGTGTTTGTTTTTAGAACATATATCATCACTACTACTTCCATCCCTGCCTGTCCAGAGGTAACCACTACTCTGATTTCTAGAAACATTGTTTACTTTTGCTTTTTGTTGAACTTTCGATAAATGGAATCCTATACTACATATTCATTGTGTGCAGTCTTTTGTGTCCGACTTACTTCACTTAAAACAATATGCATAAGGGGCAACCTGGTTGTAGACTATACCAGTAGTTCTATTTTAATTTTTTTCTTTTATCACTGATACTATCCATTGTATGAATATATCACAACTTGTTTGTTTTTCTGCCTGTTAGTGGACATTTGAATTGTTTCAACTTGAGGTTATTGTGAATTAAGCTGTAATGATCAGTCTTGTGAAAGATTTTTGCAGGGACATGCACTTCTCTTGGGTAAATATCTGGAACTGAAATTGCTGTGTCATAAGGCAAGTGAATGTTTAACATTAGAGAAAGACAGACAATTTTACAAAGTGGTTGTATCCTTTTGTACTCAGCAATTTTGAGAGCTGATCCACGTTCTTGCCACCATTTGATATCGTTATTCTTTAAAATTCTTTTTCTTTTGAGATGGAGTCTTGCTCTGTTACCCAGGCAGGAGTGCAGTGGTGCTATCTCTACTTACTGCAACCTTCACCTCCCTGGCTCAAGAGATTCTTTTGCCTCAGCCTCCCGAGTAGATGGGATTACAGGCAGCCTGGCTAATTTTTATATTTTTAGTAGAGTCAGCGTTTCACCATGTTGGTCAGGCTAGTCTCGAACTCCTGACCTCAGTGATCTGCCTGCCTCAGCTCCCCGAAGTATTGGGATTACAGGCTTAACACCCATGGCTGACCTAAAATTTTTAAAATTTATTTTTAGACATTTTTGTGCCTGCATGACATTACTTATTGTGGTTTTAACTTGTAATTACCTAATTATGTTAAATACTTTTTCTTATGTTTATTGGTCATTGAGATAGCCACATTTGTGAAGTGCCTGTTCAAATCTTTTATCCATTATTGTTATCAGATGTTTAGTCTTTCTATAATTGATTTGTAATGCTGTGTCAGATTTGTGTATTGTAAATTTTTCCTCCCAGCATGTGTCTTGTTGCCTTTTCATTTTTGTACTGTTGTCTTTGATGAGCAGATATGTAAAGTTTTGATAATGTCTAAGTTTTCAAGTTTTAATTTCATGATTGGGGCTATTTAAGTACTATTAAAGAAATTTTCTTTGCCCCAAAGTCATAAAGCTATCTCCTTATACTTTCTTTCAGAATCTTTACAGCTTTTTTCTTTTACGAATAAGTATATGATTCATCTCAAGTAAATTTCTGTGTATGGTGCAAGGCAGGAATCAAGGTTCATGTCTTTTTGTGTGGGTTATTGTTGTACCTGGTTGCTGCAGCACCATTTATTGTAAAGGTCTTCTTTTTCCCATTGAATTGTATTGGTGCCTTTGTAGCAGATCATGTGGACTGTGTAAGTAGGGCTATCTATTGATAATTTTTCTGTCCTTTGTCTAATGCCATGCTCTTTTAATAACTGTGCCCTACTGATTTTGAAAAGCAGAGTCCTTTTCTTAGTCCTTTCTTCTCATCTTATGTCTAGTATTTGAATTAGCCGGCAACCCACGTTCTTTGTGGGGAAAAACATAGACATTGAAGGAGGGAGATTTGTCTTTAAAATATAGCTCAATCACCACATAATGGCAATTTAAGATCAAGGGCCAAGTGTGAGGAAAAAAATATCTGGAACTTGAAAATAAGGCCAAAGAATGACTGCATGTCATACTGGAGTACTGCTTAATAGATATACCCAATGCCTATTTTATTCTCCAGGAGATATGCCTTTGATTTGTTCTTTGCCATTTATTAGAACTAATACTGTGTAAAAAGTTAACTTGTACATTTTTGTCCTATAGGGATGCAAATAATTTTTAACTAGCAGGGAATATAACTGCAAAGGCTATAGTTTATTTTTACCTATAGAATATTAACTTGTATGACATTGTAATTTAGCAAACTTATTTCAGTTTATAAGTTTAAACATATTTTTTGTGACAGGCTATGTATACTCAGTTTCTCTAATTTTTCTGTAAGCCAGCTTTACCATCATGCTTGTTTTCCCATTAAAGAGACAGACACTGGAGACCTATTCATTCTATAATTATATGATAATCATTCTTTAAATTTTGAAAATTATACTTTGACCATCAGTGAGCAGTTAAATGTTATCACAAGAAGTTATGTGAACTGGGTGACTGTTGATGTCATTATCCAAGAATGAGAATATATAAGAATTTTCTTTCTTTCTTTTTGATACCAAGCCTCACTCTGTCACCTAGGCTGGTGTGCAGTGGCATGATCATGGCTCACTGCAACCTCCACTACTCAGGCTCAAGTAATTCTCCCACCTCAGCCTCCCAAGGAGCTAGGACTACAGTCCTGTGCCACCACACCCGGCTAATTTTTGTATTTTTTTGTAGAGAAAAGGTTTTGTTTCCCATGTTACCTAGGTTGATCTCAAACTCCTGAGCTCAAACAATCCACTCGCCTCAGCCTCCCAAAATTCTGTGATTATAGGCATGAGCCACAACACCAGGCCATAAGAAGTATTTTTAAGGAAGGTAACAACTTTTGTTTTGTTATATTATACTCTGAGGTGGAAATGCATGACTCACAGATGAAAATATAGGTTTGAAGAGTGAGAACAGAGGGCCAAAGGTAAAAAAAAATTAGAAATTTTGGAGTTATCAGTATGTAGGTGAAACTTAGCAGGTGACAGTACCTAGGGATAACATGAAAGTATTAAGGACATAATTGTGAATTAAAAAATTTAGGGAATGGATTTTAAAAAGCCATAGAAGGAAATTAGGAAGGAGTAGTGAAAAGCAGCCATGAGAGCAATTTTAAGGACTGAGTGGTTAATGTGCAGATGTGACCCAGGAGACAACTAGGATGGGAATTAGAAAGAAGCAATTGAACTTAGCAATTAACAAGCCTTTGGTAACCTAGTAAAAGCATTTTCAATAGAAAGGTGAGGCTGTAAATCAGATTTGCTCTGGGTTGAGAGATAATGAAATATGAAGAAATGGATGCTATAAATACAGATTAATGTTTCAGGAAGTTTGAATATAAAACCTAAATCAGACCATACTAATTCACTGCTTAAAACAACTGGCTGATGGATTTCCAGTACACTTGGAATAAAATTTACCCCCTCATCATAGTCTTTTAGGCTGCATATGATGAGGACTCTGGTTTATCAATCTGACTTCTTGTGCCATTTTGCCACTCTCATTATGCAGCAAACTTACTGTTTTTTTCTTTTCCTCAAATATACCAGCCATTTTCCTATATTAAGGACTTTGCCTTTGCCATTTCACCCTCTTGAGACTCTCCCTCCAGATATTTGCAAGGCTGGAAGGACAGCTATGAAGGTGTACGGTTCAGATTGCCCTTCAAGAGAACCTGCTGTGAGGAGCAGAGTTAACACCCTCTAGTGGCAGTGACTTCTGTTATGCATCTCAGCATTCATACTGAGGTCAACTGCATCCAGCCAAGGACTGAGCACTATCACTGGGGATGATCAGCGAGGACACCAAGCTGGGCCATTCTTGCCCAAGGTAGGACTTCTTTAATAGGCAATTTCTACTTTGGGGCTCTCATTGGCCTGATTGAGACTTTCTCACAACTGCGCTGCCTATCCAATCCTCTTTCTTTCCTGATCTCCTTTCCCAGGTGCCAAAACTGCACTGTGGTTTGAAGCCTCTCCTGCCTTCTCTTGCTTGCCACACTTTTATCCTTCACAGGTGTTTTCTGGTCTATTTTAAGATGAATCCTATCTTGTTATCTAGAGCTTCGAGGACCTGAACTGACATAGCTGGCAATCACTTAATATCTCAGCTCAAATGTCACTTTCTCAGTGACCTCAAATCTATAGTACTCAGTTCTTGGTCACCTCCTAATTCTCCTGCCTTAGGTCCTTTATCATGGCAAAAACCACAATTACTTTTGCACCAACTCAAAAAGAGATTTAAAGGATATTACAACCAGATAAAATGTCTTGTCTCGGATTAGATATTGGTTTGGACAAAACAACTGTAAAAGGTATTATATAGACAATTGAGGAAATTTGAATACAAATTAGGAATTAGATGACATAAAATATTACTTATCCTTGTATCCCAATTTTTAAAGTATTTTTGTATACCATTTTAAAGTAAATTATAGAGATTCTGAACATTTCACCTCTAACAGTTTGCATTTCCAAAAAAAAATTTTTTTCATAAAGTATTCTTACAGTGCCTGAAAAAAGTTAATATTTCCTTTATATCCTCTAATTCCTAATTCATATTCAAATTTCCTCAGTTGTCTTCATGATGCCTTTTATAGCAGCTTTGTCCAAACTAGTATCTAATCTGGGACAAGACATCTTATCTAGTGGTAATATCCTTTAAATCTTTATCAATCTAAGTTACTGCCTTTCTCTTGCACTGGCTTGCTGAAGGGAATGGCCAGTTCCTGAGGAATGTTTTACTTTCTGAATTCATCTGATTGTTTCCTCACAGCCTATCTTAATTTTTTTTTTTTGAAAGTGGTTCCTCTGTTTCCTATATTTTCATATTCTCAAACTGAGACTCTCTACCCATTATACAGCAACTCCCCATTCTTTCCTTCATCCAATCCCTGATAATCACCATTCTACTTTCTGTCTCTATGAATTTTTCTATTCTAGGTACCTCATATAAGTAGAATCATATAGTATTTGTCCTTTTGTGTCTGGCTTATATCATTTAACAATGTTTTCAAAGTTCACCCATATTGTAGTATGTATGAGGATTTCATTTCTTTTTAAGGCTAATATTCCATTGTATTTATAGACTATATTTAATATATCCAGTGGACATTTGGGTTGTTTCTACCTTTTGGCTGTTATAAATAATGCTGCTACAAATATCGGTACACAACTACCTGTTCTAGACTGTTTTCATTTCTTCTGGGTATATACCCAGAAGTGGAACTGTTGAATCACATGGATCACATGTGTTTTTTGAGAAGCCGCTATATTGTTTTCCACAGCACCTCTACCATTTTACATTCCCACCTGTAATGCACAGGGTTCCAATTTCTCCATGTTCTTGCCAATATTTGCTATTTTCAGATGTTGTTTGTTTGTTTCTATACCAGCCATTTTAATGGATGTGAAGTGGTATCTCATCAGATTTTGATTTGCATTTCTCCAGTGATTAGTCATATTGAATATCTTCTCATGTCCTTATTATTCATTCATATGCCTTCTTGGTGAAATGTCTATTCGAGTCCTTTGCCTATTTTTAAATTTTTTTTTCTGTTGTTTAGTTACATGATTTCTTTATACATTCAGAATACCAGTCCTTTATCAGATACATGATTTGCAAGTATTTTCTCCCATGTGGGTTTCTTTTTCACTCTCTTCATAGTATCTTTTGATGCTCAAAAGTTTTTAGTTTTGGTGAAGCCCAATTTATCTATTTTCTGTTTTGTTGCCTGTGCTTTCCACTGAAAGTCTTTCCTGATCCCTTTCTCCAGTTGCCATTGTTCTCTCCAGAGTTAACTGCTGGTTACATAGCTTGGTGTGTATTTTATTTATATAAAGATATTTTATTTATATAAAAATGTGCATTTGGGCCAGGTACAGTGGCTCACACCTATAATTCCAGCACTCTGGGAGGCTGAGACAGGTGGATCACCTGAGGCTGGAAGTTTGAGACCAGCCTGACCAATGTGGTGAAATCCATCTCTACTGAAAACACAAAAATTAGCCAGGCGTGGTGGCACAGGCTCGTAGTCCTAGCTACTTGGAAGGCTGAGGCAGGAGAATTACTTGAACCCGGGAGGTGGAGGTTGCAGTGAGCTGAGATTGCACTGGTGCATTCCAGCCTGCTGGGTGACAACAGGGCAAGATTCTGTCTTAAAAAAAAAAAAAAAAAAAAAAAAAAAAGCACATTTGTATAGTCAGATCTATTGTTCTTTTATGGGTTCTAATCTTAGTAATTATGCTGAAGAAGTCTTTCTGAATTCTGAGATAATCAAAATAAGTATATGTTATTTTAAGTTTTTTATAAACTTTTAATTTGTCTTGATTGTATTTTGATACAAAATCTTTTTTTTCAGATTTTTTTCTTTTTTCAATGATTATGCCATGAGATACAAAATCTGAAATGTGGATCTAACTTTATTTTCCCAGTGGACTGTAGAATACATTTTGTCCAAATGAAGTTTTCCTTCCATTCTACATTTTTATTAAAGTACTTCATGGATGTGGTTTTTATTAAATATAATTCATAAGGGTAAAAGTCACCTTCCCTATTATTTTCCATTTTTCATTTCAACTGTAAAAGCAGTTGTGGGAACAAAATAAAGAATTTAGAAAATCACCTGTCATATACCATTTCTGAGTTCCCAAAGATACACTCCAGCAAAGTAAGAGTGAAACACAGTAACAGGATAAAGATGTGAAATATGAGGAATGGTGGCTTTAACCAAAGAATCCAATTGTTGTTTGACAGATCTAAAAAGCAATTGGTCTCAGTTGGAATAGGAAATCAGTATCTCATTTCCCAGAGGTAATCCATTTTAAATACTCTAACAGTCTCATCTTTTTAAAGAAAATAGAACATTTTTTAGAGCAGTTTTAGGTTCACAACAAAACTGAGCAGAAATTTCAGAGCTCACATGTATCCTCTGCCTCTATACTTGTGCAACTTCTCCCCTACTATCAATATCTTGCATGAGGGAGGTACATTTATGACAACTGATGAACCTACATTGATGCACTATTATCACTCGAAGTCCATAGTCCGCATAAAGATTCACTTTTGGTGTTGTACTTTCCATGGGTATTGACAAATATATAATGAAATCTGTCTATTATTATAGGATCATATAGAATAGCTTTTACTACCTAAACATCCTGTGCTCTGCCTATTCATGCCTCCTCTGCCTGATCCCTGACAGCCACTGATCTTTTTGCTGCCTCCATAGTTTTTGTCTTTTCCAAAATGTCACATAGTTGGATCATACAGTATATAGCCTTTTCAGCTTTGCCTTCATTTCTTAGTAATATGCATTTAAGTTCTCTCATGTCTTTTCATGGCTTGATAGCTTTTTTTTTTTTTTTTTTTTTTTTTTAACTGATTTCTTTTTATTTTTTTGAGACAGTCTCACTCTGTCACCCATGCTGGAGTGCAGTGGCACAATAGTTCACTGTGACCTCGACTTCCTGGGCACAAGCAATCCTCCTGCCTCAGCTTCTCAAGCAGCTGGGACCTCAGGTATGTGCCACTGTGTCTATTTAATACATTTTTCTTGGGCTGGGCACTGTGGCTCACATCTGTAATCCCAGCACTTTAGGAGGCCTAGGCGGGTGGATCACTTGAGGTCAGGAGTTCCAGACCAGCCTGGGCAACATGGTGAAACCCTGTCTCTACTAAAAATACGAAAATTAGCTGGGTATGGTGGCATCTGCCCATAGTCCCAGCTACTTGAGAAACTGAGGCATGAGAATTGTTTGGGCCTTGGAAGCAGAGGTTGCAGTGAGCCAAGATCTCACCATTGCACTCCAGCATGGGCAACAGAGCATGCCTCCATCTCAAAAAAAAAAAAAAAAAGCTTTTTAATTTTTTTGGTAGACATAGGGCGTCTCACTATGTTGCTCAGGTTGGTATAGAACTCTGAGAACTCCAGGCCTCAAGTGATCCTCCTGCCTCTGTTTTCCAACACACTGAGTTTACAGGTATGAGCAACCATGCCTGACCTGTTTTTTCCTTTTTAGAGGTGAGTAACTGTCTATTGTCTGGATGTACCACAGTTTATCCTATAATCTACTGTAGACATCTGGGTTGCTTCCCAGTTTTGGCCATTATAAATAAAGCTGCTATAAACATCTGTGGTCTTTTAAATATTTCATCTTTTGTTTCTAATAAGTTCACTCATTTTCTTTAAACATAAGTTCTTAACTTTTAAAATTTGTATTTCTAAGGCTAAGCTGCCTAACTCTATTTGTGGTGACCTATCTTTGTCTTGTTCTTTTTATATTCTGTCAGTTGCCTGTGTCTTAGGGTGAGCTCTCTGGGAAAGAGATTATGAGACAGATTTCCATAAATGAGGTTTATTGGGGAAGCCTATCAGAAACAAGGGGCTGACAAAAGCAGAACTGGGCACAGGGAGAAGTTAAAACATGGTGCTGTCAAAACAGAAGCCTCAGCCAACTGGATGGGGAACCATCAAGTTGGAGAGGACCTTCAGAGTTCCCTTGAATTGAGGCAAGGAACTCAGCCCTTTTTCTTCCACGCTAACCAGTCTTTGGATGTGTTATACAAGGAAGTTTTGTAATCTTTTGCAAGACACATACCTTTGGTGGAGGGCAATTTCCTGGGGGAACTAAATTGTGAGTTTTTAGCAGTCAAAACTCCTGGAAACTGGGGATATAAGTTCCTTGGTTCTGAAATGAGAAAGGTAAGTTGTACTTCATAACATTCACTGCAGCTTGATATTGCATTATTTTAGTTTACATCATTTTTAAGTCATAATTTTCTTATAAAATTTTAGTTTTTTTTTCAAAGACTTTCTAATAACCTTTTTTTTCTTATAAATACTTTCTTCACCATGTCACTGAGTATGTTCATGTTCTCTTTATCCATTTCTATCTACTGCGTGGAACTCATTCAATTTTTCTTCTTGAAAACATTCCCCTAGTTGTCTATTTATTTTAGGCCAGTTGCTTTCTAAGCCTCTGTATCTCCCCCTTTTCTCTTTCACCTTTTATGAGATGTATTCATTTTCTATTGCTACCATAAGAAATTACAACACATTTAGTGGCTAAAATCAACACTCACTCATTGTGTCACAGTTCTATAAGTCAGAAGTCTAGGTACAGTGTGGCTCAACTGTGTCTTCTGCTTAGGGTCTTACAAGGTGTACCAAGGTGTCAACAGGGCTGAGCTTCTTTCAGGAGGCTCTGTGGGGTGAATCTACTTCCAGGTTACTCAGGTATTGACATAATTCAGTTCCATAGTTTTGTAGAATTGGGGTCCTCAATTTCTTGCTGGCTGTTGGCTGGGGTCCCCTCAACTTTGAGAAGCAGCCTTTATTCTTTGCCTCATGATCTCATTTCATTTTCAAAGCCTATAATTGTTGCTTGAGTTATTATCTATCTCTCTCTCTCTCTCTCTCTCTCTCTATCTATCTATCTATCTATCTAAGACAGTCTTACTCTGTTGCCCAGGCTGAAGTGCAATGGCATGATCTCAGCTCACTGCAACCTCCACCTCCCAGGTTCAAGCAATTCTCCCGCCTCAGCCTTCTAAGTAGGTGAGACTACAGGCACATGCCACCATGCCTGGCTAATTTTTGTATTTTTAGTAAAGACAGGGTTTTGTCATGTTGGCCAGGCTGGTTTCAAATTCCTGGCCTCAGGAGATCCACTCGCCTTGGCCTCTCAAGGTGCTGGGATTACAGGTGTGTTACCATGCCTGGCCAGAGTTCTTATACTTTAAATCTCTCTAACCTCTCCTGCTTCATTTTTCCTGCCTTTAAGTGGAAGAATTTCTCTGATTTTTAGCACTCATGTGATTAGACTGAACCCCCTGAATAATCCAAGATAACCCCCTATTTTAAGGTTGATAACCTTAATTACAACTACAAAGTTCCTTTTTCCATGTAATGTAATATTAATAAATTTCCAGGATTAGGACATGGACATGCTTGGTGGGTCATTCTGCCTGCTACACTCTTGTATTTTACATCTATCATATTTTTGGATTTCATTCTTACTTTTCTGGAGTACATTTTCAGACAGAGTATATGATGACTGAACTTTCTGAAATCTTTATTATGTACTCACACTTGATTTTTGTTCTGACAGGAAATAGAATTCTAAGTTTAAAATAATTTTCACTTACAATTTTGAAGGTATTGTCTTTCGGTATCTAAAGTTTCTGATGAGAAATCTGATACTAGCTCAATTCTTATTCTTTTATAAAAGGTCAGATTCTTGCCTCTGGAAGCTTTTAGGCCTTTTCCTTTTTGATGCTCTGAAATGTCTTTTTATGTGGCTAGGTGTGGTTCTTTTACCATTATTTTGATCAGCACTAAATGTGTTCTATCAATTTGGAGATCTGTATTTATCTTCAGTTCCTTGAAATATCTTTTCAGTGTCTGATATTTTTCTCCTCCTCCTCCTCCATTTGTTGCTCTCTCTTTCAGAAATTCTTGTTAGTCAAATAATGAATTAATCCTCCATGGTTTTTTTTCCAAAAATTCTCCATATTTTTGTTTGAATATTGCAGGTTTTGTGATTTTTTTCAATTAAATTGCCATTTTATTAAAATTTTAATTTTTACATTCATATGTTTATTTTCAAGTTTTTTCTTATTCTCTGAATGCTCCTTTTTCAGAGTATTCTCTTCTCTAATATTTTCTCGAGTACTTCTTAGGAAGCTTATTATTATTAATTTCTTATTATTTTACTTCCTTAGCTGACTCAGAGTTTTCCTGAAATAGCTTTCTTAGTTTTATCGTTCATGCTGTTGATTTTCTTCATATCTCCGATGGCTATTCATTCTTCATTCATTATTAAGACTAGGGCTAGTTGCAGTAGCTCATGCTTGTAATCCCAGCACTTCAGGAGACCAAAACGCAAGGTGGGAGGACTGCTTGAGCACAGAGGGTTGAGTGAGGTTGCAATGAGCTATGATCTATGACCATGCCACTGCATTTCAGCCTGAGCATCAGAGACAACCTCTGTCTCTTAAAAAAAAGAGAGAAAAAAAAAAAGAGTGGGGTTCTACATAGATGTAAAGAGACAGAACACTGAGGAGAGGAATCTGGAGGAACTGAAGTGCAGTGGTTTCTAAAGAGGTTTTAAGTTGACATTTTGTATTTAGCTCCCTTCTCATTTCCATCTTCTACTGTACAAGAGAACTCTATTCCTGGAGTCTCTCTGGGACTCTGATACGCAGATCAACTCTCTGTGAAACATTAGTCACCTCCTGAAAATTCTGACATGCCACTTCCGGAATCTGTTTCATTTGTCAACAAGTTTCCATATTTCTTTTGATCTTTCCAATATTTTTTGAAATACTTAGTCTGCTGATGTTCTCTCTCCAGATCACTTCAGCTTTAGAAATTAATTTATTGGATAGACACTGGAGCTAATTTCTGTACTCTTTCAACACTTTGGGAGCCTGAGGCTGGAGAATCACTTGAGACCAGGAGTTCTAGACCAGCCTAGGCAACATAGCAACATAGTGTAAAATTAAAAAAAAAAAATTTAGCTGAGCATGGTGGCATGCTTCTGTAGTCCTAACTTTTCAGGAGGCTGAGGTGGGAGGATCCTTTGAACCTGTGAGTTCGAGGTTACGGTGAACTATGCCACTGTACTCCAGCCTAGGTGGCAAAGTAACTCTTGCTTTATTAAGGCTTCAGGAGGCAGACTAAACAAATACTCATGCAACTACCTCCTCAAAGCAGAAACTTTTATTTACATTTGTCTGTCTCTGGAATTTCTGGTCTGATTACCACTGCACCAAATACATTTTAGTGTCCCATAGAGCAATTTTTGTATTATTATTATTTTTCAAAATTTAGTAAGTTATTTTTATGCAATTGTTGTTGAGATGATCTTTGGAATAATTTGTTCAAGAAAAATATGAAAATTTAAATTTTGATTGCATCAAATTTACAAATTTAAAATATAATTAGTTATAATACCGAATTTTCCCATGTAGTATAGCTTCTCTCTCAATTTACTTAAATCTCACGTTCTTTAGTAGAGCTTTGTTGTTTTTCTACCTACTGATTCTACAGATTTCCTGTTAAATTTATTTCTAGGAAGGTCATATTGTTATTATTAATCATTTTATTATATTTTGTAAATGTTTGATTTTGCAAATCTGTCTGGTCAACAGCTACTTTACTGAAATCATCTATACACAATGTTAATTTTTTATGTCACTTCTTTTTCTTGTTTTGTGGAATAACTGATGAGAATTTCAAGGATAATATTAGTAACTGCTTTAATGGTATTTGTGGCAGAGCTGCTAATCACCTGTTTATCTTTAGTAATAGATGATCAGACTTCAAGTTTCAGCAGAGCAGTTTTCCATCTAGAGATTTCTTGTCTTAACCTCCCTTGCAGCAAGAAGTGGTCATCACTAGTTCTCACTAATTAAATGTAAGTGATGCATGTAAATTCCCTGTCACTCTCTTAAGAAAATACTCTATTGAAAACATTTTAAAATCTGTTTTCCCAAATTATTTGCCTACGAAACTTACTCTCTTTGAGACCAAAAGCATCACACATAATTCTAGTGTTCCAGGAATGAGGTTTGAGAAACACTGGTGTTTCAAGTAGTTTGCTGATATTAAAAAAAGAATTTTCTAAACCCACTTTATTTACACCTTAGTAGAAAAGGTGTTGCACATTATTCAGTGCCTTTTTGACATTGGGATGATTTCCTTAACCTAACACTATAATTATTTAACATGGATTTATATTTTAAATTGCCTTTGCACTTAAAAAAATAAACTCAATTTGGTTATAGACAAATTGTTCCTTTAAGACAGCATCGAACTGACTTTGCTAACATCTAGGATTTTTGCACTAATTTTCACAAATGAACATCAAATATGAGCCAGGCACTAGGGATACAATAGTGAGCAACATGCATAGCCTTCGTCATCCCCACGGAGATTTGAAGGTACAGAACTTTAGCATTTTCTTCAGTCCTGTCTGTAGTTATTGACTTAATTCACTTTTCCATCTTTTTTGAGTTATGTTTTCCTTGAAAAGTGACTATGTCATTTTGTATTACTATTTATTGGTGGCATAAAATTGTATAAAATATTTTAATAATTTTTAAACCTCCCTTTTATTAAATTACCAACCTTACTAGTGGCACTATTCCTTTTCTTGTTACACTTCCTGTAAGTCTTGGAATTTCACTGTTATTGCCAAAAACCAGCTTTATACTAGATTGAGTACTTTATCAATTTGAACAATTTCCTTTCAAACATTGTTCTCAAACTTTATCTTTACTAATTTCCTCTTCCTAATTTCAATTATACAATTTTCTTCTTCATTTCTAACATCTTCAGATAAATGCTTGGTCTATTTTTATCCTTTCTTCTTTAAAATAATGTTCTCCCATAGCTTGGTCTGTATCTTAAAATTTTAACATATAGTTTTTTTCAATGTCATTAGGTTCTAGTAACTGCAACTTCTCTTTCCTTTTAGAATTCAAAGGCGATTTATAAAAGTACCTTAAAATTTATAGTACGAACAAAATAAAAGTTCTACTTTGTTTTTGAGGGGTGCTAACCCTTAGCTAATTTTTAGCTTGTTCTATCATACTATCTTTACTTATGCAAATTTAGCTCATCCTTCTAGGTCTAGTATTTATGCCACCTCCTTTAAGAAGCCTATCTTGTATTCTCTCCCATCTCTAAACCATTATATACATCCTTTAAACATGTAATGTTTATATATCCTCTGCCTTCAACTCCCACCCTAAGGCTATTTTATTCACGTTTATGAGATTTGCTGTTTAGCTAAGCATTTTGGGGGTTTTCAAAAGATTCCACTCAATTTACAGAGCACCTATGCACCATTTTATTAGGTACAAGGAAAAGCCTTAAACAGATAATAACCATGGACTTCAAGAAATTGAACCTAGTAAGGCAGATGAATAAGAAGACATTCAAGTGAGCTTCAAGAGACTTGGTTTGGTAGTGAAGACAGTCTCATGTGTATAAACAGCTTACAGCACTGTAAAATAAGAGAGAGAAACGAACAAATCCGTTTTAAACAGTTCAAAGTAGGAAACCGAGAGGGAAGGGCAGTTTAGATACAGCTTCACCATAAATAGCCTAATAATCTAACCCTGTGATAATCCAAGTATAGTCACAGTACCTGCCTCAGAATCACCTGGAAGGCTTGTGAGGGGTAAAAACGAAGATTCATACCTATTGAAATTAGAATGGAGAAAGGGGCATTTAAATCTGCATTTTAAACACTTTCCCCAGGTACTGAGGTCATCCAAAGTTTTAGAACAGAGCAGAGCGAAGTTTCGCAGATCTTGTTCCTCAGCTACTCCCTCCTTCTAGTCGGAGGGTGGCCTGCAGCTTGTCCTTTCCCTTCCCTCCGTCGGAGCTGTATGTCCAGTTTCCGAAAGCCGGCCCCACAGACCGCAGGGCTTCACGCGAGACACGAGGAGCACCCACTCACCCCCGGAACCTCCACGCAGGGATCAGAGGCCGGACCCGCAAAGGATTCGGGGAAAAAGGCATCGGGCCAATCCGAAGGACGAGAGCGACCCTAGAAATGGGGGGGTGAAGGACAGAAAGATTTTTCTTTGATTGACGTAAAATCTACCCAATGAAAATAGAGAATTGTGAGGCTTCCACCCTAATAGGCAGAACCATAGAGATTTTTCAACCAATCCAGCTCAAAAGTGTCTATGTTGTGGGAGGTCCCTTAGGCCGCTAAGGTCGTTCGTGTCTGTTGAACGGCTGTAGGAGTCTTGCTGTCTTGGGTAGGGGGTTAAAATCGTTCTTGAGAGGAACGTCTCTGTCTGAAGAAATAATGAGTTTAGCTCTGAGGTCGGTAATAAGGAGGCGGCAGTGCTCTCCACACCCCGGAGCGGGACGCAGGGAGGGTGTGGAAGGGAGGCCGTTTGGGGTCGAGGTGAGGTAGGGGATGCAGTTTTGGGACGCGGGAAAGGAGCCTAGGATAGCCTACCCGGACCAATCACCCTCTGGGCCCTGGTGCCTTGCAGGGATCGAGCCCAGTGCGTTTCTACTGAGGAAGTTATTTCTGTCAGTGCGTAGGGCTTTGGACTGCCAAAAAGATGGGCTTAGTTGCGAGCGCGGAGGGAATGAAATATCGCGAGGCTTCTACTCGTTTCTGTGAGAGATCAGGCCGCGGAACATCCCTTCATTCAATTCCGTGTAGCGGGCCAGGGCCCGCCTCGGCTGCTCCGCTGCTAATGCAAATCACCCACCTATAAATTTTGGCAATAACACAAAACTCCTTCCTCATTTCTCAGGGCCTTGCCTTACGGTGTAGTTGGAGACCCATTTTAGTGAATTTAATTGGCAAACTGTCTCTTGGATTTCCTCAGTTTCTTGCATTTCTTTGCCTTTCAGTTCTAACCTCTAACCCTCTGTATGTTGCCCTCTCCCCCTTTGTAGAAGTTGTACCGTAAAACTATATACTTACGACACTCTAAAAATGTTCCATGTTCTGCTAAGGGATAATCGTGGTACCCTTGGATGGGGTCAGGAGTGGGTCGGTTCTGGACTTGGCCTCTAAAAGTCTCAGGAAGGAAAAGACTGACCCCAGGAATACCCAAGTTTGTGTCAAGTCAGGTTTCATGAAAGGAAGCTTCCTCAACTTTGTCATACTGCACCTACTGGTCACTTCCTGGCCTTTTTTTTTTTTTTTTCCCTAGCTTTCAGAGACCAAAATGACTTTCAAATGCAACTAGATACGTGTTTTAAATAGAGTCAGCTGGTTTTTACATGATAATGTGTTATCGGATTATAGGTTTCAAAACTTGTTCTTATACCAGTGTTGCATCCCCCTGTGAAAATTTGAGCATATTTAGATGGGCAGATCTTAAGGAAAATATTTCTGGCTTTAAAAAAATTACTTTTTTTCTTTAAGGTTTTCCATAGTTTGTTATGAGAAGTTTAACCTCCAGTTTACATGTTAAGTGAGACAAGACTCTTCACATTTTTATATAGAACGAAGCACAAATATTGTATATTTTTTGGCATCTAATATTTGTCATGTTTAGACTCATTAATATTTTGAATGATTTGTTAATATCGATGGAGGAAATGACAAATTGCCAAACTGTTAGAAAGGTGTAATCTAAAAACATTTTTAACCAACAGTGCTAAAATACTAAGTTAATTCGGTTGTATTTTTTTGTAGTCATTTTACAAACTTAATTATAAGAACTATCAAAAGTAAACCGATATATAGTGACTGTCAACTATGAATTTTGGTTTCATTTGGAGTTATTTTTCTTTAACACTCTTTTAGAATAATGTGAGTATTTTGTTTTTGGTTAGAGTTGGTTGGAGTTTCAGACATAAAAGCAATGTTACTTATTCACAGTTCTTGTTTCTTCCACAGTAACATTAGTGGGAATAAATAAAAAGCTGGGAAAAGGAAAAGTATGGTCCTTATTTATTTTACTAATCTTTAACAATCTTTAGTTTTGGGAAGTTCAGATTTAAAGCAATTTAGATTATGGAGTAAACAGGGCACTGACTCAAAGGGAAAGTTTCCCTATCTTTCTCCAAAGTACTTTCTTTTTTGAAATTTAGAAAATAATTATTGCCTAATTTCTGTTAGCAAAGAGAATTAAAGTAGACTTTAATTCTCCTTTAATTTAAGGACTTTTTTCTTTCCATTTCATAGAAGCGAACTTGTAGTAGACAAAACAAAGAGGAAAAAAAGGAGAGAATTGTCTGAGGAACAGAAACAAGAAATTAAAGATGCTTTTGAACTATTTGATACAGACAAAGATGAAGCAATAGATTATCATGAATTAAAGGTAATGGTATATTTTAAAATATTTGTTTTTATGTTAAAATGATTTGCATTTTGACAGTTGCTTTACATTACATTTCTAAATAATTATTTTAACTAAACTGGTTTGGAACTATGAAGGCATTTTAAGCATTCCTAGTTAGATGCTATAATAAAACTGAACAGAACCCCTAACATAGTTTTTAGAAAGTCTTTTTCACATGATAAAATGAATAGTATTTTAAATGTAAAAATACATTCCTAGGGAAGGTGCTTATTTTTCACGGACATAATTAAAGGATTTCAAACTGAAAATTGAACTATTCTTACCATATTCTTTTCACTGTTTTGTTTGTTTGTTTGTTTGTTTTGTTTCTTGGTGACTCACTGTTTTCAGATTGAGGGAGTGTTGTCTTTTAAACTTATATATTGGATTTCTTAGTAACATAGTCTCAATCCACTTTCTCTGGTGCAAACTTAAGTGCTGTTTGATGTTGACACAAGCTGATGGGTAAAAATGTCAACTTTAAGACCTAGAATGTCAAGGTGTGGGGAGAGATTTGTAAATTATATTTGTCAGGGTATAGGGAGAGATTTGGGTTTAGGGTGGAATGGGACTTTTAGCACAGTGGGAAAGATAGCATTTTCAGATTTTTCATAGCCTTAATGGATAGGTGAATATAAGTATGTGTTTTAATTTTTCTAATTTTGCAAGGGATTTTTAAGCATAAGAATTCCAAGTAGGGGTAGGAACTATGCAGTCACAGGATAGAATATATAAAAGCAGTTAATAGGCCTGTAAGTCTAGCTTTCTAAATCTTGCGGTCCTCTTTAGCTCTCTTTTTGCACTGTTTTTTTTTTTTTTTGGGGGGAGGGTTACCCAGATTTGATCAATTCTTCCTTTATAGTGTAATAATGTCTGTTCCATTTGTAACCATTGACTCTCTTGGTTTGGGACCTTATTTTATACCTGGAGCTTCCTAAATGATTTCTCTACCTCTAGTTCACCTTGTACACTACCATTGAATTTAGATAGTTTAAAAATTCTTTCACCGTTGCTCATAAATTGTTCATTGCTCATAAACCTTTACTATTAATGACTCCTCATTACACACTACTTAAAGTTCAGATTTCTTTGCTTTCTACTGAATGTTCTCTACACTTTTGCCACCAACTACTTTTTTTCATTTGCTAACTGCTTTCTTCCACCTGAACTCTTCTAATTCAGGTGGTGTAAACTGCTCTGTTCACTGTTCTTCAAACCTTCATTTCAGTGTCCCTTTTAATACCAGTCATCCTTCCCAAATGCCCTGCTGCTCCTCTTCATCTATCATTCAAAGAACAACTTGAATCTTTCCAAATAAGACTTCTCTAGTCAGTAACATGTCTCCTTCCTTGTTACTAGCAACAAAATCTCTTTTTTATCCCTCTAAACTCAGGGTCTTTAGCCCTATCATTTACGTGATAACTAATCATGGAGAGACTGATGATAATTCTTATTTTAATATTTTATCTCTTCTGTCATATAACTGTTTAATATTTATGCCATGCCTTCTCATTTTGGTTGTTAATCCCTTGAGAACAAATAACAATCAAATTATCTGTGCAGTAAGTTAGTACATTTTATATAGTAAAATTTATAAACACTTGGTAATTACTTTGTCATATAAAAATGCAATTTATAAAAAAAATAATTTCAATACTGAAGAACAATTACACTGTTACTTTGCTATTTTAGAGAGATAAAAGAAACAAGAGTTATATTTTACTAATGTGTTGTTATCTCTTAAGATGTAAAAACTTAAGAATTAGAAATTCTTTAGTAAAGAGTGCTTCATAATTTGCTTTTCCCTTTTAATCCAAAAGGTGGCAATGAGAGCCTTGGGGTTTGATGTAAAAAAAGCTGATGTACTGAAGATTCTTAAAGATTATGACAGAGAAGCCACAGGGAAAATCACCTTTGAAGATTTTAATGAAGTTGGTGTGTATTTTAATAGTCTTTGTAATCAGCAGCTATTAGGAAATTGTCTGATTAATATCAGTTTTTTTATTTTAAATTCTCTAGGTTATGGAATTTTCTTATAGAACACTGGTGTATAATGTGACTCTTACTCAGTTTTGTTTGTTTTTTTTTAACTTTTATTTTCAGAGAAAAAATATTTATGGCTTTGCTCTGAGATTCGTAGTTTTGTTTTGTTCTGAATATTCTAACCAGGGAACTATTGTGTAGCTTTTTATGGAAAGATGCTTTTCCAAGTTATGTGTATTTATATTATGTGATAAAACTCGAAGGGTGATCAAAAAATTATTTTTGTTTAGTAAAACAGAAAATTTGATATCCTGCTATTTGGAAAATGGTTCCCAAGATCTTTCTGGTACGTGATTTTTGTTGGCTAAGTGGGACAAGGGGGAACTGGTGGTAGTTGGTATCTTTAGCTGTAGATGAAATACATGACTTCAGGTTGACAAAGTTGGTAAGAGGCTACATCCTCTGGGTGACCTTTATCTCAGTGGAAAAAGTCATCTATTTAGAGTTAGAATTGGGGAAAAGGTTGTAGTAAAGGAGGCAGTGGGCGTACTGGAAGCAGGAGAAAACATCCTAGAACCACCAACTGAAGATAATGTGTCATAGGCTTAATATGGCTAAATTTTTATATAGTTGATTTTAGTAAATTATTTATAGCATATATAGACTAGGTTTTTTCAAAATAGAAGATTCTGGAAGGCAAGGACTTTGCTATTATGACCTAAATATATTGCCCAGAATATTATCTACAAAATGTATAAATATTCAGGTTTATTTCTATTATTTTTTTTCCTAAACCAGTGGTCACGATATAAACACATCATATAAATATTTTAAGATATTTAAAAAATTTGGAAACTGTTATGTACACAAACCACTTATTTTAAATATTCATCAAGAAGCAATATGGGAAGCAAAAAGAAATGGCAATTAGTAGACGCAGAGAAAGTTTATATTCATGTCATTAGTCAGGTTTTTAAGTCCAAAAGCTCACGTCAAATGCAGTTGAGATGGAAAAGAAATGATAAACCTAACAGAAAAAAAAAAAAAAAACACAACATAGAAGATACTCAACTTAGAAACTAACGTATGACTGTTTAGAAAAGCTACTTGTCCGTTTAGGGAGCGTTTTCTTTTTTTCCTCTAATTTATAGAATTACTGATTTGAGGAGAGGGAGAGAGCCACCTTTTGTTCTCTCAGAACGGACAGTCTCCTGAGGTTTATGATCACAATATTCCTAGTTTGACCTTAGATTGTGTATTTGTAGAAACAAGGTATCAGGATACAGTGGAAATGATACTATTAGGAAGGAGCTATAATTCAGGTATGTTTAGTACAGTGTAGTGGTTTAGCACTTGGAACCAGATTCCCTAGGTTCATACCTTGGTTTTGCCACTTTATAGCTCTGGAACTTGGTCATTTTAATACTCTGTGCTTCATTTTCAACTATAAAGCAGGGATCATTGTACTCTCTCATCAAATTCTTGTGAGGATTAAATAAGTTAATGTTATGTAAAGTACTTAGAAAAGGCCTAGCATATTGTAAGTGCTACTAAGCATTAGCTATTATTATTACTTTAAAAAAAATTGTCTTTGTTTCAGGGGCTTGAAATAATCACATATGTATCACTGGGACATAAAATATACTCTTTGTATATTTTTTATTGACCTTTTTTCATAAAGGCTATTTTAAGCACTGTATCATCATTAATAATTTTACAAAATGTGTTATTTTATCTTAAATGAATACAATTTAAAAGTTGTGATTTTTATTGGCATTTGGGACCAGAATCCCATGCCACCTCCACTTTTTCCTGACACCCATCTGTTTTATGTTATTAACAGAGCAGAAATGCTGGGTTCCTTGTAGAATAAATAGGTGTGGCAAAACTTCAGCTTTGACACTCAAAGATTAACCTTTTGTCAACACTTAGCTATTTTAAGGCTACCTATGGAGAGTACCAGGTGTCAAATAAAAGTTTATTACTGTTTGGGAATCAGTCAGTCAAGAACTATGTATTGCCACTTTTGTTGATTATTTGTAATTAATGACTGACCACAGATTAATATGTTTTATACTTTGGGACAAATGATTCTAATTCAGAACATTTGAGTCTTAGTTTTATGAACTACCTAAGGATACTGTTCCAAAATATATCTGGATGAAGTTTGGCACTTAACTACTATAGATTCTTCCTACTACTGAAAAAAAAGCGTTAAAATATATTTAATGTTAGTTTAGAGTCAAGACAACCTGAGGCTAGTGAGTAACAGATGCTTTAGGAATGACTGTCTTTAAGACCAACATAAGTCAAACGTTTGTATGCTCTTTTTGACATATACTACTTATTACTGCTGGTTCAGATAATAATACTGTATTATTGTCTTCATTTTGCTTATTTAACACTGAATTTTTTGTTAGGTACTGTACTGGGGTTGGGAAGAAGACTTAATTAAGAGTTACTAAGATGTTCTTTCAGGGAGCTTACAATGTAAAAATAGGTGGCAATAGGCTATAGTACTATGTGATAAATTGTAATTTTGTTTAAGACAGAAGTCAGCAACTATAGCCTTTGGACCAAATTCAGCTGCTGCTTGTACACCACCACACCCATTCTTTTATGCAGCTTTTGTGCTACTCTGGCAGAGTGAGTAGTTAGAAACTTTATGGTCCTCTGCAAAGCCTAAAATATTTACTATCTGGCCTTTTACAGGAAAGATTTGTTAATACCCGATCTAGAGGAATTGAAGACTTTGCAGAGGAGATTTTAAATTTAGGCCTTTGGAAATGTGAGTAGGATTTCATTCCAAGATTGCCAGGAGAAGTAGAGAAAAAGCACTCTAGGCTTAGAAAGCAGCAACAACAAAGAATGGTACTAGAAGTATAGCATGTTTGGGAAGCTAGGTAGTCTTTGGGCTAGATGATAGGAAAATGACTGGAAAGGTAGGATTGGGCCAGATTGGTAAAGTCTTGTAAAACATAAAGATTTTGAATTTTAGTCAGTGGAGGATCATTGACAATTTTTAAGGAAGGGGATATGATATGTTTGAGAAAGAATACTGATGACAGTATTATTGACGATGAGTTGGAAGGAAGAGAGACTGCAGATAGAAAATACTATTTTCTATGCTGAGGATGGTGAGGATGAAAATAAAAGGAATACATTTAAGAATAAGAAAGAGTCTGGGCTTGGTGCCTCATGCCTGTAATCACAGCACTTTGGGAGGTGAAGGTGGGAGGATTGCTTGCTCATAAGAGTTTGAAACCAGCCAGGGCAACAAAGTGAGATCCTGTTTTTACAGAAAAATTTTAAAAAATTAGCCAGACATGATGGCACATGCCTATAGTCCCAGCTGCTTTGGAGGCTGAGGTGGGAAGATTGCTTTAGCCCAGGAGTTGAGGTTGCAGTAAGCTTGGATCACACCATTACCCTTCAACCTGGGCAATAAGAGTGAGACCTTGTTTCAAAAAAATAAATAAAAATAAAAAAATCGTATTCCCAGTACTATAGGAGCTAATCACTGTTTAAATTTATGGGACTGAAAATGATTTATACTTTTCAAATCTGGAATCTAGCTGTAAATGATGCTGTTATTTTTTGGTGGGGTTAGAGGTAGGGGAGGCAGCTACAGCCTCCATGGTGGTAGTGGAATGAGTTTGGAGTCTAACATGTTTAACTGGTATGTTTGGATAGAAATTTCCAAAAGGCAGTGAGAAATACAGTTAAAGCCGTATTTCTAGCATTATGTATGATGATTTTTAATTTACTTTTAATGTGATGTTTTTAGATTTGCTGTATTCTTAAGTGATTTTTATACATGAAAGGTCTAAGAAAGTATTTTGATAAAGTACATTTCTGATAGTATGTGTAATTTGAAAAGACAGTTGAAAATCATTTGAAAATACAGTTACATGGGCAGAAATGTAGAGTTTTGTGAAATAAATGAAACCCACCTTAACTGCCTCTATGTCAGTTTACTAATAATTTTCATTGAAAATAAATATATTTCTTAAATTCTACTTTGTGGAACAAGAATAGAACATGAAGGCATGGAGGAGAATCATCATAAAGTTATATATTAGGTAATGTTTTGCTATCCAAAAGGATGAGCATTTATAATTCCCAAGAAAAGCTGCATTTTAAGAAAGAGTATTGATAAAAGAATATATAGACACATAGCTCTGAAATAACTAACACAATTAAAGTACCAGTGGGATAAGAATTTATACATCTTGGAGCCCCATCTGTTCCCCAATCACCCTGTTGCTTCTTTAAGTACATTAATACTTTCAGCAAGCTGCTTTTTTGGTTCACCTGTCATGTAAATTATTTAATTGGTGAAGAAAATTTCTTAACACTTTTTTTCCTTGTCCTGCTTTTTTGTTGGGACTAAATTCAAAATAAGTTGAGTATGTGCCATAGAGTTAAGTGTGGTATTTTATTTTGGTGTTATGGCTGTAGATATGCCAGCTCCTTTTTGACTGAATATTTATGAGCTTTGATGATTTGCATACTTACAGTAATATACTTCAATTAGTTACTTGGAAGCCTTTTTGGATAAAATTAATGGATAAAAGGAAACTATTGAAAAATATGTGTAGATGATACAATAGTCATTTGAATAGGTGATTATTGAACCAAATATGGATGAAACAGCAGCAAAACAATAAGTTGTTGGAGACTTTGATTGTATTGTTTTCTTTCTGGGTTCCTTAAACATTCCAGTATTTTCCATCTATAAGCAGTTGCTTTTTTTTTTTTTTTAATGATTTTGTAACCTTCAACAGGACTGAGTTATTTTTAATGACATAGTAAATGTTATTTTTAATGACATAAATACCTTATCTTGTAGTGGCAGACAGTGTATATAATTACTTCAGAGAGATTTATTTGAATATCGTTAGAATTTTATCTGGTAACTTAACAATTTTTATGCCATAGATTTTTATTTTAATTTTTATTACAGCTATTGATTAAAGACTAGTAAAATTGAAAATTCTTAAGGTTATTACTATGTTGTTACATATGATTATATTTAGTATATTAAAATCCACTATTACTACTGAGGTTTGAAATTACATTTATTTTTAGTTAATTGTCTGAGAGTTATTTATCCAAACAAAATGAGTAAGCTTTAAGGAAACCTTCTTTCCAGAGGTGATTTTGAGGTGAGCTTTCCTGCTATAATCAGATTTGATCCTATTTACTACTTTCCACATTTTGAAAAACCAAGAGGTTCTTCTAATCATAAAGGTATTAGTGGAATTTTCATCTGCTGTCTTGAGATTGTGCCTGTGTCTGTGATGGCAGTACGTTTTGTCTTTCGCAGTTTTTCTTGTTTTGAAGTTGGATTGAATTTGAGGAACAATCAGTGTTAGTATGACGTTTAGCCAGCAAGCAGGTTTTATTTAGTTAGCTCCAATTATTTTGTTGGTATGTCTCTCTGCAAGTAGTGACACACTCCGCGTGTGCTTGATGTCAGTGGAGCCTAGTATAATTCTTGATAATAGTAGATCTTAAATAAATATGGTATAAATGTAGTCCTTTTTATTTTGCCTCTCTGTGATACAGTTTTGCTAACTTTTTAAATAAGACAAGTTGCTCATAATAAAAAGGTTAAAATTTAAAATATGGATTTGGTTTTTCTAATTTCAGGTTTATCTCAGGGTTTTGGGATCTCATTTGACATTTTATTGTCAGACTAAATGTTGAAAGTAACAGCTTTAATTCTCATCTAATACTTAGTTGATTTCACAAATGAATGCTTTTGTGATTATACAGGTTTATTAAAAAATTTTTTTTAAACTATAGTGACAGACTGGATATTGGAAAGAGATCCCCATGAAGAAATACTCAAGGCATTTAAACTATTTGATGATGATGATTCAGGTAAAATAAGCTTGAGGAATTTGCGACGCGTTGCTAGAGAATTGGGTGAAAACATGAGTGATGAAGAACTTCGAGCTATGATAGAAGAATTTGACAAAGATGGTGATGGAGAAAGTAAGTTTTAAGTAAAACCTATTTTCCAAGTATTCCTGATGCTACACATGTAATACATTTTTCTGAAACCAAACGACTTGCAAGACTTTTTGTAAACTTACCCCTTCTTGTAATAGGCCTTCTGTCTAAATAATTCACATATTCAATTTAGAATGAAGCAGATCTGTAAAACCAGTTACACTTCAAGAAGGTACTGCGCCTTTCTCTGAAGATGAAATATCATCAAGATTTCAGCCTTTCAATAAAATTTCAGTCTTTAATGGCTCCTCCTTCAACTTGCATGTACTTCTAAACTAATATTAAGTTCTAAGTTCTATTGATTTTACCCTTCAGATATTTTGAATCTGTTTTTATCTTTGTCCACTGTGGCTGTCCTAGTTCACGCCCTAATATCTAATTAGGAATGTTATAATGGCCTCATTTATTCTTACCTTGGTTGCCTACTGCCTGCAGTGTCCTGTGTGTTGACTGGTGCTACACAATGAAAAAGGCAGATATGGTTTCTGCTTTCACTTTGCAGTCTCTTACAGTGTCCTAATTGCCCTTTAGGCATATAAAAGTCTCTAATCTCTTCAGTTTCTTGATCTCATTCTTTTCCTAAAATATTCATTTGATAATGCCATTTCCGTGTTTAAACAGTTGGAACAATTCTTCACTGCCTACAGAGTAAAGCTCAAAGCCTTCTATGATCTGTCCCACTCTAAGTAATTAATTTTATTTCCTAGTGTCTTCTTCCACTTTTCTTCTTTAACCCTCACCTCCTGTAGGTACACATTTTGTCAAAATACTCTCCTGAAAACACATTTTTCTGCTGTTCATTTCATCATGCTGTTTCTTATTCTTAGAATGCTCTAATTGTTAATTTCTGCCTACTAAAATGTGATTCATTGTCTCAGGTACATACTAAATACCATCTTTTTCTCAAAGGCTTCCCATAATGCTCTCTGTATGAATCATGAGACTTCTATTGAGGGCCTATAGTATTTAGAGAAACAACTTGTTTTGATACTTTCATTCACTTAATGTGGATTCTTTTGGCTGGAAACTAAGTTTTGTTGAGATAAAAACTGCTTTATTTGTATGTTAAACTGGTAAAGATTAGACCTTGCTGCCTTTTTTGTGGACTTTAGTGTTCTTCTGTCTTCATGAATTTTTCACACTTTTCAATATCTAAGAGCAATGAAATTTAAAAAAATATTGGGTATATAGAATAATAAACATGGTAAATGTGGAGTTAAAAGTAAATAAGATGTACTACAAGATGAAACATAGCATATCGTTTTGAAAAACTGAAAGGAACATTTTGAAAAGCCAGAATGGATTATCTTTTAAATAATGAAGATGGTTGTTAACATTTATTTAGCAGTTACTATATTGAATCTTTTCTTGGCATGTTACATTGTGAATTATGTCACTTAATTTCCATAATAACTTTTGTAAAGTAGATATAATATACCTATATATGCATATAATAGATGCATATAGATTAGGAAACTAAAGCTTTGACAGATTAATAACTGCCCCACGTTATCACAAAGCTAACACTACATGGCAGAGCCAGAACTCAAAATCAAATCTCTGTAATGACAAAGAATGTGCTTTTAAATAAAATATTATATTGCCTCTTGGGTTATAAAGTAAAATATTGACTAAACTTCTATGTTTATGGAGTTTTAAAAATTACATGCTATTATAGGAAGCAGTGTATTAGCAACATACTCAGTTGGAACTTCCAATTCTAAGATTTGCTTTTCCCCTTCAAAGCCAGATGGTCTCTACGGTACTTAATCTACTTAGTTCTCTAAAATTCTTATTGTTAGCAACTTATAATAAGATTTATTCTATGAAATGGTTGATTTATGAAAAATTTTGTTAAAGAAGGCAATGTAAAAGGAAACAAAGTGTCATATTTTCTTGATTCAATAAATGTTTTACCAAATGCTTATTTTGAGCTAGGTATTGTGGTAGATTTATTAGATATAGGAACTGGATATAAGAGATTGTTAATAGAGAAGGTTATAAAACCAAATGTACAAAGGTTTAGAAGATTGTCTTTTAACTGTCTACCAGGCTCTCTGGTAGTAGAGTAGCTAATTTAATTTCCTTAGCCACTTTCTGCTCTTTACTTTTTTGAGTTTAAATACTGTGTTTTTAGGTATGAATCATGGAATTCAGTTGTCCCTTGATAAACACAGGAGATTGGTTCCAAGTTGCCTAAGATGCCAAAAATCTATGGTGCTCAAGTCCCTTATATAAAATGGCATAGTATTTGCATATAACTTGCACATATCCGCCTGTATACCTTAAATTATCTCTAGATTACTTGTAATACCTAATGTAATGTAAATGCTATGTAAATAGTTGTGATACTTTGTTTTATTTGTATTTTTTTGGTATGGTTTCCCTTAATTTTCATCTGCAGTTGGTTGTATCTGCAGGTGTGAGGAACCTTTGGTTACAGAAGGCTGACTAAAGTTTAAAATACTTTTGAAATGCTTTATAAAGTTTTTATTTATAAACAATATAAAAATTAAGTGTTTTGTGATTTTCAAACTTCTATATGAGGCTTAAAATTTGAAATTTGAGTATTGAAATTTTACAGATCAAGAAAAAGTTCTAGATCTTTAAGTAACAAGTGCTTTTTGGATTTTGAATATTTTAATCATGGCTGTGTTACACTGTTAAAATGATCTGTAATCAAATCATGCTAAGGCTGTTTTATGTTCTTCCCTTAATATGGTTCTTAAGAACATACTCTTGCTTCCTATTTGATCTATATGCCTAAGTCTAAATTGGGGGTTCTTCAGTGAAGGTGCACACTGGCTAAATTGATTAATAATTTTATATATTTGAACTTTATTTATTGGAAACAGAGAGGGATCATAGCTTTCATAAGATACTCAGATACTGGAAAGGTTAAAGATCACTACTTCAATTTGTAAGATTCTTGAAAGTAGTTTGAGAGTATTATAGATTTTTGTATTACATTCTTACCATGTCGGTCATAGTGTTTTATGGATGTTAAATACTGATTGCATGGATTCATAGTTCTCTGACAGCTTCTGGAGAGTGCATTTTTCCTAACTCGTAGCTTATTTCTGTGAGGCATCCACTGTTCTCTTTCTGATGGTATTCTCCCCACCTTGGCTCTCTTTCTACCTCCTTTCTAAATTCTGTATTTTTGTTTTAGAGCCCAAGTAATGATTTATCTTTACCTAAATTTTTCTCATTAGTGTAATTATTTTTACCATTGTGAAGGACATTTTTCAACACCAATCTGGTCTTTATTTTAATAATAGTATTTTTTGTTATAAACATTTGTTCTGTTTCAGGTATAAAACCTGACTAACATAGTTATCAAAACTGGTTTTCTATATGGTTTCTGGAACCAGTACAGTGTATATTCTTTTAATTCCCAATGACCATGTTTTATCTCCTCAACAATTTTTAATTGGTTAATTTTTTCTATTCATTATGAATATTCTCATACATAGAGAAAAATTGTCAGACTAGCACAGTGAACACCATTGTACCTTCTGCCTAAATTCAATAATTAGTATATTACCACATTTGCTTTATTTATGGTGTGTATATTTTTTTCTCAATCATTTGAAAATAAATTTCATATATCAATAACTCGATCCTTTAAGCCAGGCACCATGGCCCATGACTATAATCCCAGCACTTTGGGAGGCTGAGGCAGGTGGATTGCTTGAGCCCAGGAATTCAAGACCAGCCTTGGCAACATGGTGAAACCTCATCTCTGCCAAAAATACAAAAATTAGCTACTCTGATAACATGGTCTCTAAATAAATAAATAGATTAAATTTTAATAATAAAACAAGAAAAAAACTTGATCCTTTAATGTTTTAATCTTTCATAACTATGATACCAATGTTACACTTCATAACTATGATACCAATGTTATACTTAAGAAAATGATATATCTTTCATAACTATGATATCAGTGTTACACTTAAGAAAATTACCAGTAATTTTATAATATCATATAATATCTTTCTCATTTCAGTTTTAATATATTCCAGAATAGGAAGTCTGGTGTCTGTTTTGATATACTGTACAACACTTAATATGGTGTTGTCATTTACTAGACACTTAGAGTATTTTCATATAATACCATCTAGGGTAAATAAGAATTGAACAATCTGAAACATCATCTCATAGTTCAGTGTTTTCAAATAAAGGAAATGAGATGCAGAACTGTTCTGTGCAGAGCTATGACTAGCTACCAGGTCTTATGTCTCAGTATAGTTTTCTTTTGCCATTATCAAAATTAATATTCATAACTTGTGCCTTGCTTAGGTATGTATTAAGTCTTAGGGCAAAATACTGAATACTTAGCAGAAGTATCTTCCAAACATTTTTATTAATTGATATGTGTGCATATATTGAGTTTTCAAAATTATATTAAATAAGATTATCTGATTTCTTATTTCTAGGTTGCTGTCTTAAACATTATGTTTTATAAATTGGAGATTCTTATTATATTTATAATTTGGGCAAACTGAAAATTAGTCCTTATCAGTGATTTTTTTCTGCATTTACATCTATATAGTTGCTGGATTACCTTGGTGATTAAAATTAAATCTGTAATATTTTCAAATTGCCATTTTTATTGATACATTTGAGATATAATGACCTAATTTTAATTATTCATTAACATAGGCTTTTAAGTATATAAAAGTTCAAAAAATAATAATTTAACTTTTTATAATTTTAATGTATTTTCATTCTTTAGAAATCTAATTTACATGCATGATATGTTCAAACTTGTGAAGGAAGGATTTGCTAAATGAACTAGTAGAATAAAGATTATAAAGAGGATTGTTTAAAGAACTTTGAAATGTCAAGCATTTAAAATGTTTTAGCAAGTATGTACAAATATGACTGTGATTGACTTTTTTGGTAACATTATCTTTTTCCCAGTTAATATTATAGAATACTAATTTATAATGTTTGTCACATATATATTTTTGCATTTAAGAAGATAAATTTAATAAACATATTCCACTTCCTAACAAAGAATTAAAAGCAAAAAGCCATGTTTTGATGTAATAATTTAGCATAATGTAAAATTTTTTTAATACTTAGCGTAAAATGGTAGTCATAGACTCTGAAAAAATAAAATATTTGTATTTCTCACTGTTTCATTTTCTTTCTTACCACAGTAAACCAGGAGGAGTTCATTGCTATTATGACTGGTGACATTTAAAGAATTACAAGGATAAACACTAAGAATGTTGCAGTTACCATCTTATATTCTATTTTTGTGCCTGGAGCCATGTGAAAAAAAAGAAACCAACTTAGTTCTTTTTTCCAAAAGGACCAAAAATAAGCATCTTATGTATTTGTATTTTACTACTGTTAAGTTTCTTTGTATGAACAGTATTGTTAGTACTCAGATAGTTTAGCTTTGTATTTATGATAGAGCTTTTATATAAAGTTTTTAAAAATTGAATCATGTGATATGTGTTCTTTGAAGCTTTTTTAATTTAACATTAATAGTCACTTTTATTTTGGTGCACACATTTTCCAGACTTTCATTAATAAAATGCTTATTTTATTAGTATTTTAAAGTTTGGTAAATTTGTTTTTATTCCTAGTGTCTGTTAACCCTCAAGAGTGTATTTTTAAAATCTTCCCTTTATACGTTTACTAGTTTCTGAAACAAAAATTCAAATACAAATAGCAATAGAGTGGCACATTTTTCCATTACCTAACATTTCATAAATTTTGACATTCTATGTTTTAATACAAGATGACTCAATATAAGTCTAATTCCTTTTTTAAGAGTCCTGTCTTTGAGTTTAGAGGGAATAAGTATTGTGCAGATAGACCCATTTATCCTTGTGTGTTATGTCTCTTAACTCTTTTGGTATTAATGTAAGTTTGAAAGTTAATTTTTTTTTCTGAGTATTTCCTTCTTAAACTAATTAATGAATACAATTTGAATTCTCTAACTTCTTGACTGAGAGATTTAAATTTTAGAATTTTGATTTGTTAAGATAATTATCACTCAATTAAATGTCACAGTGATGAAAATAGAAAACTGTAAGCCACAGAAATAATTTAAAGCTATGTTTTACCTATATAAAGGAACATTGTATGATTCACCAGGAAAGAGTAGAGACAGACTTTTCAAGTATTGGTGGGCTCTTCTGCCTTGTAGAAGTGTATGTTAGGGGGAAGCAAGTGGTTTTGGAGATGGATCATAGAAAAATAGTACCTGAATGAATCCTTCACTCATAATCTAGTACTTGGTGTTATGGGCTTTCCCAGGAAGAGAATTGAGTTGTCTCTTTCAGCAATCTTTCTTTAGAATTCTTGTTTTAAATTTTAAGTTTAAAGTACAGTATAGTCTGAGGCACTTTAAATGTTGTGAGTCTTTTAGAGTATTACATTAAGGGTTGTCCACTAGAAATTTAACACAAAATCAGTAGGGAATACTATAGCAGTAGTGACATTTGAAACAGTTATCTAGAAAGTAAGTCTATATTAGGTCATTCTTGTATTGCTATGAAGAAATACCCAAGACTATATTTTATAAAGAAAAGATGTTTAATTGGCTTATCGTTCTGCAGGCTTTACAGGAAGCATGGTGCTAGCAGCTGCTTCTGGGGAGGCCTCTACAATCATAGTAGAAGGCAAAGAGGGAGCAGGCACATCACTTGGCGAAAACTGGAGTGAGCAAGTGCCAGAAATATTAAGCACTTTTAAACCACCAGATCTCTTGAGAACTCTATTGTGAGGACCTCTAATCACCTCCCACCAGGCCTCACCTTCAGTACTGGGGATTACAATTCAACATGATATTTGGGTGGAGATAAATATACAAATGATATCAGCAAGTTAACTAGAGTAACACTTAATTTTGAATACAAATTCAATAGTCACAGTCATAATATTCAGGGCAACAAGTAGACCTTGAAATTAAAAATTTTTTATCGCACTTACTGATGAGTTGTCCCTGTCTTGATCATGAAATACATTGATTTCCAGGAAAGTGAAGAATAAAACAGTTAAAGTAAATCTAGTTTTGCTGATCTTCTATGACTTTATTGGAACAACGAAGCTATTTTTTGCCACTTTACAGAGATACTGTCTTTTTTCTTAATGTACATACTTTCTCCTTGGGACACTAGTACCTTTGTTTCTTACTGTGGGTTAAGGAAGAGTGCTCATCTGGGCTTTTTATGTTTGTGGAAGACTTATCTTAACAGTAATATATGAATTATTCTTTCTTCTAGTATTCTTAATCAGTAACTGTAGAGTGGAAAGGAAAGAAATATTGGCTAGCCTAAGTGGCTATATGAAGAATAGAGTGAATTTTTTGTAAAAAAGAGGGAGATGGACATTAGTCATATTTATCCTTATAATCCTACTTACCATGCAGTGGCATTTTATGACGTGAGAGAATTATGTTACCTGCTAAACTTTCTTAGTGCATTGCTACTCTGGTTTCCTTGTGAGCTCTGAGAGCTTGAGATTTGTCAGCTAAGATCTTTTCCTTCACCTTTGTTATAAGCCAATAGAGCGTGCTTTCTGAAGAAGCTATGTGCCTATTAGCCGCTCTTAGACTAGGGTAGGTAGTTGGGATGGGGGAAGAAATCAAAAACACATTTTTGAAGCTCTTAATATGTATTGATATAAGAGGAAAAACACTGGTTATTTTAAGTACTAGTATACATGCACAGGATGTACAAGTTTGTTATATAGGTAAATGTGTGCCATGATCGTTTGCTGCAACTATCAAACCATTACCAAAGTATTAAGCCCAGCATGCATTAGCTATTTTTTCTGATACCCTCCCTCCCCGCACACCCTACCCCCACCGCCCGACAGGCCCCAGTGTGGTTTCCCTCCCTGTGTCCATGTGTTCTCATTGTGTAGCTCCCACTTGTAAGTCAGAACATATGGTGTTTAGTTTTCTGTTCCTGTGTCTATCAGGGTATATTAATTTGCTAGGCTACTCACAGAACTCAGAAAAAACACATCTACTGGCTGTTATAAAGGATATTACAAAGATGAACAGGTAGATGAGATGCATAGGGCAGGGTGTAGGGGAAAGGTTCAGCAATCGGGAAGCCTTCCAAACCTGTTTTTTTGGGGGTCTTAATGGAGGCCTCATTATGTAGGCATGACTGATCACATCATTGGTCACTGGTGATCATCTTAACCTTTGCTGAGGATAATGGTTCCAGCTTCATTCATGTCCACATAAAGGACATGATCTTGTTCATTTTTATGGCTGCATAGTATTCCATGGTGTATATGTACCACATTTTCTTTATCCAGTCTATCATTGATGGGCGTTAGGGTTGATTCCATGCCTTTGCTATTGTGAATAGTGCTGCAATGAACATTTGTGTGCATGTATCTTTATAATAAAATGATTTATATTCCTTTGGGTGTATACCCAGTAATGGGATTGCTGGGTCAAATGGTATTTCTGGTTCTAGGTCCTTGAGGAATTCCCACACTGTCTTCCACAATGGTTGAACTAATTTACATTCCCACCAACAGTGTAAAAGTGTTTCTATTTCTCCACAACCTCACCAGCATCTGTTTCTTGACTTTTTAATAATTGCCATTCTGACTGGTGTGAGATGGAATCTCATTGTAGTTTTGATTTGCATTTCTCTGATGACCAGCTTTTTTTTTCTTCATATTGAAAAACACTGGTTTACAGTCACTCAGCAAAACACATTTGACACTAGATTTTCGAGTGTACAAAACTAGGTGTTCCATGATTCAATTCAACTGTGACACTATCTACCTGGAGGTAGATAAAAGTCTCCTCCAGGTGGATGGGTCAATCACAAGCTCCAGGTTGTGATCTGTGCTTCTGACTGACTGGTCATAATTGGGGATTCCCAGTACCCCCTTATCAGGGTCTATTAATTTCTAGGCTGCCCACAGAACTCAGAAAAAACACCTCTACTGGTTTGTTATAAAGTGTATTATTACAGAGATGAACAGCTAGATGAAATGCATAAGGCAAGGTGTAGGGGAAAAAGCCCAGCAATCAGGAAGCCTTCCAAACCTGTTTTTTTGGTTTTAATGGAGGCCTCATTATGTAGGCATGATTGATTACATCATTGGTCAATGGTGATCATCTTAACCTTTACCCTTCACCCCTCTTTCTGGGTGGTTGGTGAAGGTGGGACAAAAGTTCCATCCTTCTAATCACTCAGTTGGTTCCCCTGGCAAACTCCCACCCCTGTCCCGGACCCCTAGACTATCCAGGAATCCCAGTCACCAGTCATCTCTTGGAGAGTCATGGGTTTAAGAGCTCTTTGCCAGGAATCAGAAGCAGAGACCAAACATTTATCACAATATCACAGTTTCTGTGCTTGGCTTAGTTAATCCTTTATTGCAGGAAATTTGTATAGCACTTCTAATGGAAGACTTTCAAATTTAGTTGATGTGCTGGTGGTAATGGCCTTATCTTAGCAAACACCATGGAAAGTGGACAGTGGCTTTGACCTCAGCTCCATAAGCCATCTGATGCTAGTCACTGGAAGTAAACTCTCTTAGGGATTTAATAGTGATGTGTTTTTTAAAGATCATTTACAATGTTCTGAAGACCAATGTGAAAAAGAAAAAATAACTTAAAAATCTGCAATATGTAACATATTACACTTTTAATAGAGTGTAATATAAGGAATAGGTTACGTTGGTACTGGAGAACAAAAAAGCAGAAAGGAAACATAACTTCAGGTGGTAGCTACCACCCCTAGGCCTAGGAGAACAGGATAAGAGGTTGTATTTACTAAACACTTTGGGGAGAGCTTCGGCAGAGCAGGGACTCAGACATTTGAGGAGGGGCCGCTGGTAAGTGGTGGTAGTATAGATAGAGAATGATGAGGCTGGTATGGGGAATGCTGAGAAAAAGCTGGAGACGAACCAAGTGTCGCTACTGGAATGAAGAGCTGTTGCTCTGGGAATGCTGGCAGGAATAACAAGCAAATGGGAAATAGCAAGATTCTTTCCTTCTCCTGCCCTTATGTCTTTATATGTCTTTATCTTCTAGTCCTGCTATTAGTGGAGCCTAACAAAAATTTAGGTTGCAAAGGAGAAATATGTAGTTTTCACAGTCCCAGCCCTAGTATTACATAGTTGAGTATAGAATAGTGGTTTGGAGTTGTGGGGAAAAAAAAAATCAGCAAAGCTGATTATGTATTTTATTATCTGAACTAGGTTACTTTTGAGAATGAAGGAGTTAGAGGATGGGGGGAGCTATTATTTACACTAGAATAACAGACGTAAATCAGAAATGTCCTAGGCAAATCGTATGATTGCCTGATCCCTGGGAATAGTAGCCACTGTTATTTTAGAGAAGTTACATATTTTAATCTTAATAACCTTTTTGGGGTAGATACTGTTGGATTGTCTTTTACAAACATTTGGAGGGTTTAAGTAACATGTTGAAGGTAACAGGTTGTAACTGAATCGGAATATGATCCCAAGCTGTTTTACTCTAGAGCCCACTCATAACTGATGCTGTCTGCTTAACAATAATTTTATGTACTCTCTCAAGATGTAATGCATCAGACCTTTGGAACCACAAAACATGAAAGACAGAATTTGAGATTCAGTAGCTCAGCTGAAAAACATTTATGAAACATGTTTAGGTTAGCATGGCATTATATTATGTTATTCCATGTAAGTTAGTGTTTTGTGTCAGACCTCTGGAAGCTTGTAATCTTAGATAACCATTTTTATGGTGATGGAGACAACACATTGAAAGAGATCAGTTTGGAAAAGAAATACATTAAAAATAGAGTTAAGCAAATATTGAGAAAGTACACATTATTGAGTAGTGAAGACTTGTAATATGTTTTCATTTGGAGGGCAAAATTTAGGAAAACATTTTTTTCTTAATGTTTTCCACTTAATTTTTGTGGAGAAAACATTTTCTACTTAATTTTTGTGGAGAAGATTTTATTTTAGGGACTGCTTAAAATGAAAGGAAACGTGGATTTAGAAGTGTGGTTGATAGAAGGTTCTGTGGGTGGTCTTAGGCGTTAAGCCAAAGAGGAGGAGGGAACAAGTTTTATGGACCTAAAGCTGGTAATCTAAAGCAAAGCTCTTGTAGGTCAGTTGAGGTGCATTGGTTGGAGGAGAGGGATGGTCAGTAAAGATCATTTTAATAGTAGAATTTTGCAGAATTTGGGTTGTAAACAGGAAATCTCAGAATGAAATATGGCAGCCAACTGGATGAGAGCTTAGTGCATCTTGGAGATCTTCGGATAGATTTTCAGTTGGAGTAGGTAATTTGTTTACCTTTACTGATTCTGAATTCAGAATATATTGCAGTTAGACCATTCATTGAAAACTTCATCCTAGATGCTATGAAAAATTGTCAAATAAAATCTAACATACAATCAGGTTCTTGTTTATCTGAGATGTATGACTGTAGGTTAAAAGTTACCTTTGTGAGGTATACTCTAAATACTAGGTGTTTTTATTAATAATTTTATCTAATTGTCTACAGAAATCCAAATTATTTGTTTCATGAGAACTTTGGAAACCTATTCTGAGACTACGTAAAACATTTTTTCATTATATAATGATTTTAGGAAGATTACTGACATAGAATCAAACATCAGGGTTACCTCCATTTTATACTTAAGAATTTTAAAAATAGGTTTTCTTTATTCTATAATAAAATAAATAAGAGATACTTAATAGAATCCCTGGAGTCCAACATTTCTGATTTTAATGTGCTTGTAACATTTGCCTAACACACCACTGTGCTCTCTGAAAAGGGCGATCATTTTCACTGTATGGTATTACCTCAGACTGCCTATCCCCAGGGTCTTCCAAAAAGTCCATGTAAGTTTGACAGCACAGAAACATATACTGTTGTAGAGCATAAATTCTGGTGACTTATTGATGAAAGCTTATTTCTGATACATGGCTTTTTAAAGACCACTCAAAATACACAAACTAAATGTTAAGTGACAAATATATTCTCAAATTGTATTTCCTACCATTTAGGACCTTCTTAAATTTAACAGCAGGTTAAAGGTTTGGGGTTGGCTTTATTTAATATTATTTAAAGAAAATATACATTTTGATTGTTTTGAAAGTTTATACATTTAAGTTTCCTGCAAAACAGGTAGATATAATCATACTTTAAGTAAGATTACATTTTCTTTTTTCTATTAAGATTAAAAATGTTCCATTAAATCTCAATAGCTGGCCAAAACTGAGCTTTCCAGGAGACTTTTTTCTATACCAGTCTTGCTGGGAGATAATTGTTGCTAATCTAAGTCCTAAGGGATGGTGGGATGTTTTTCAACACTGGCAATAAAAACAAAATAACTCCTTCGAAGAGGGAGAAGCAAGATTTGGATTCTAAAAATTTTCCTTGTGAAAGAAAACTTTGTTTAAATCTAATTGGTTGATTTAACTACTGTAGCAAAGATATAAGAAAAGAAACAAAACTGGGAACTATTTAAAAAAACTAGAAAATTATCGATCTATTTTAACTATTTCATGTGCTTTGGGGTAAAATTAAATGAAATTATGTTTTTGAAAATGTTTTGTGAATTGCAAAGTTATATTAAAATATAATTGATATAGTTAGTCATCTTCTGTAGTTTGAATTATTGGCCTATGGGCCCAAGTGCCTATAGTTCTATAATCTGATCCTGGAAGTTCTGGGGTCTTGATGACCTATGAGGAGCTGTTGGTTGTACCCAGACCTAGGTAGCTAGTATATTGCTTAGGGGCAAATTCTGAACTCAGATTAGTTTCTTTGGAATATTCATAAATAGGTGAGCAAGCCAGTGTTCAGTTCATTTGAAGGAAATACACTCTTAGGGAGCATGGATAAATTATATGCTATTAATAGTTGGTTGAAATCAGCTTAATAATTATGGTTTACATAACCTAAGTTATATTAAAGTCAAAGGTTTTAAAAGAATTATTTTCAAAAAGCTGAACTTGATTACTAGCAGCTATTCGGGTCTAAAGAGTTAATTCATGTGAAAAAGAGATAGAAAAGGCAGATCTTTTTAAAAGAGTTCTTAGTCTCTATTTTATTTACACTTTATATAACATCTTTCTTTTCCCCAAAAAAGGATTGTAGCAGACTTCTCCAACACAAGTTCAGTAAGATTATTAAATTAGAAAAATAGATCACAAACTATATAGAAATAAGGGACAAACACAGTCAACTTCAGTTATTTGGGGTCAGATGGAGGAGGGTTCAGATAAACCATATTAAACAGCAGAGACCTGGACTAGGCTCATCTCCCAGTAGAGTAATTGCTGTCTTTTACCACTTTTGCTCTCTCCTTCTCCCCCTTGTCTCTCATAAGATTAGAGAAGTGCTGAGCTAACTGAGAAGCATATTTGGTTAAAGTAGGGATGAGAACTCAAAGAAGCCCTTCCCAGCATTATAGGGGAGGGAAAATGCTAGACATCTGCTATACTTTAATATTGTTAGTAATAGACCAGTCAAATTGCTTCTATATAATCAAGAAACTTGTTCTAGAAATCCAGGCTGAAATAAAAGGTGGGCGAGGGCCTAGAGGTAAAAGAGAGCTTGATTTAAAATACAGCTTACAGTATGGATGTAGAAGTTTTCTGAAGTGCAAATTAATTCACATACTCATTATTGGTTCAATGACATACTTTATATACTACTTACTAAAAAAACTCAAGAAACATTAAATTAAAGAGGATTGCTATACTGTTTGGCCATCTGAAAACATTACTCAGGATTCTAATGAATTAAGTGTCGAGGAATACACCAGCCATATCAATAACTGCTTAGGTGTTCTTAAGCCTCAGGGAAGCCAGAGATTTAAGGCTAATGTAGAGGAAACTTAAAAGTCACAGGGAAATGGTGAGTGGCAGTGGGTCACTGATGCCCGAGAAAGGACCCATGGAGAGGGTATTGGCCTATAGGTTCAAGTGATATGCAGCTCTATAATCAGATCTTGAATGTTCTGGGATCTCCAGGACCTCTACAGTGTGGGAAACAGTTAAAAAAATATAGTATCATCTAAATTTCAGTTTTTGCCTCAGGCTGACACTGCTGGAACTTTAATTTTCAAGACGGTATGGAATGAAATCTGGGTTCCATATTATTCCAAGGTGATTATGCTTCTGGGTGGGCATCCATTGGTGAAACTGAATGGGGACACGTGGTTCTGGTTTCACTTCAGAACTTCTGTTTTATTCATACACAGAAGTTGGCACACTTATTCCTTCCATTATAAATCACTTGTTAAGGTATCATCTCATGTAACCCAACAATGAATGGTGTATCTCTTGGTACTTCCATACGGTAATTTTCCTGTGAGTCTTCAATGAACAACAATTGTTCTTTACCAGTTAAAGAGCCATTTACCTTGTATAGATGAATAGATATAGAATAATAAGAGGACTCACTAACTAGATTCTTGTAATCTATTAATGTGATTTTGTAAAAGCTTCATTATTTTGCATATTTAATTTTGTTAGCCTCTATCAACTAAGACTTTATGTTTTGGGGAATGTTCTTTTTAGGCAGAAGGGTTTGATTCCTGCAATTATGAATGTTATTAAGTACAAATTCACCTGTGGAAGGGATGACTGTCAATCCACAGGCTTTCTAAACTCTTTCTTTATTCATTCTTCAAAGAAGAATGGCACTTAATTACTCAAATTAGGATAGTGATTTGGAAAGAGAGAAAAATAGGACAAAATATATTTTCAATCTCCACCAGGGGGACCTATTGCTGCAACAACAAAAAAAATGAATCTGGGGAAGAACATTTGTTTTACAGAACAGTTATGTGCTGTTATAATTTTTTTAACTGTATACACCTGTTTGAAAAAAGTACTTTTTATATTCCACATAATGACATTTCTCATGATACAATTTTATTTTTACATTATATATAATAATTAAAATATAAAAATGAAATAAAATATGAGGTTTTCTTGATTTGTTAGTTTTTTTAAGTAGAATAACTATAAAGTGAAAATATAAATTCAGTTTTTATTTGAGAAGAATTTATGTTTAATATATCTACAAGATTAAGAAAGCAGGAAAAACTCTTTTTCATGAAAACATCTCTTTCTAAATTTTGCTAATTCAGTATATATTATTCCCTACTCCACTGGCTTTTGTCTGGGATTTAAGGGCTTAAAATTTTTATGAAGTATTTTCATACTATCCTATTTATAATTACAAAATAGGTAATTCTATAGTCACAAAGTTAGTAAATCTATCCTTTGGCCTCACTTCTAGTTGTGAGGACATTCTATTTTGTGCTTTCAGATTATGCATGCTTCCTTAGCATCAGGTAATATTTTATTTATTTATAGTCATATATATCTTAATATTCCTTAGTTTTTATGGTACAAATATTCTCTTTCTGAGAGCTGTATAATTTTCTAAATTCTAGATGTTTTTATCTGAACTCCTTTCTGAGTTCATTGATTAGAAGTGATTTATGTTAATGGGGGTCACTGGTGAACAAAGTTTACCGACACTGTGGGACAGCTATTACTATGTCAATTTTTTGGATCAGGAAATTGAGGCTGAGAATGATTACATTATTTGGTTAATGTAATGCTTTCTACCATATGACTCTATGCCTAATGTTATTAAACACACAGTTAATTTTAACACATCTCAGATTTGAGCAAGCTATTGTTCTTAACATGCTTTCTCAACCTAGACCAGACTAGTGAACTCATAATTTGATTGTTAGTGGGCCCATTTCCCATATCCTAGAGATGTTCTTCTGCATAAGAAATTCCTTGCTCTAGATAACTTACTTGAATAATTTTCCTTATCCTGAATAAATATTAACATATGGTACTTTAGATGTAACAGGAGATTTTTTAACATATATACTGCAATTATGCATTTGTCCAAGCAAGGTCGTAATGATGCCTTTGAACTTTTGGTTACATGTACACACACACATATATAAACACACACACCATTATTTTCTCCAAATAAAACGATTAACCCTACATTATGAAGAATTGAATGAAGCTCAACCATAATGAAATAAAAATTTATATTAGACATACGAAATCACTCATACCAATCAAACACAAAATTAAAGTACAGTGAGGTACCACTTTTACTTATTCAATTATTTTTGTAATGTACTCTGTTAAATGCACGGAGGAAGGAAATAAACCAGAACCTTTCCACTGCTGGCATTACAAATGTACAACTCCTTTGGAGGGCAACTGGTAACATTTGTCAACATTAGGAATGCCTACACCACTTGATCTAACAGATCTCTTGGAATTTAGCCTATGGATATACTTGTACGTATTCAATATTATTTATGTTTAAGACTATTCATTATGGGTTTTTTATAGCAAGAATTGGAAACAAATATCCCTTGATAGGAGGCTGATTAATTGAAATACTCTACAGCTGTTAAAAACAATGAGCAAGAGCTCTATACTAACATGCAAAGAGCTTCAAGCAATGTTAGATGAAAATGGCAAAATGCCGAACAGTCTTATAGTAAGCTATTGTTTGTGTAAAAAGGGAGGAATAAGAATATATATTAATATTTCATTTTATATACATAAAGAAACTCTTGAAGAACACATTAAAAACTAGTAAAAGTTATTACCTGCTTGGAATTGGAGGCAAAGAGGCAACTGGTGGGAAAGACACTTGTTTTCTTTTGGTAGAATATTCTACCTGTTTTTTTTTAAAGTATGTGTGAGAGAGAATGAGAGGGAGGGAAAGAGAAAATGTGTAAGTTGAGTTTAGGTAGACACATATACTTTTACTCCCTAAGATGACAGTAAAGGGATATTTTTAAAAAGGTACTTACCCACAAGGACAAAAAGAATGGAGGAGAAAGAAATAGCAAAAATTTTGGAAGCTAGAAGGCAGATGAATGAATAATATTGACTCAGCAAACCTAGAAAGCCAAATTCTTTGCTGACATGGGAAATGCTGAGAAGCTTTTACACTGCAGAATATCCAGAAGGTTCAGGAATTGGCACTTCCAGGTACCTCTGGAAATGAGATTGAAAATGGGCTAAAATAGGAAGATTGGATGAAAGCTTCTTTAAGAGGCCATTAAATAAATCCCCCAATTGCAAAGGCGGACAACTTCCTTTACCCAACTTGACAAGGTTAGTCTCCAAAGCAGGTGAAATAAAACCTCTTTGGATTGAGATGTATCAAGAAGAGTAGTGGTGGTGGGGTGGGGCGTTGAGGAGGTCCGGGGAGGGGAGAAGTAACTTGCTGATAAAAGGGATTAATTGAACATTTGCATATTGAATATTCAGACACCTCTCTCTAATCTTTCTTTCTCCATTTAGCTCTCAGAGTGTCGACAATCCAGTCTAGGCAGAAGATGCTTCTTTAGGAAATCTGACCAGTTAAAAGAAAAGAGAGCTGAGGAACCCAATGAAATGACCAGCTATAGATCACAGGTGACAGACTCCAAGTTGCACTCAGAGCTTTCAGATAACTTTTTAGTACTTCACAAAAAGCTAAAGCTTATCAAGTAAATGAGAAAAGCTTTTTATAAAAAAAAAATTCTTTTTGAGATGGAGTCTTGCTCTGTTGTTCAGGCTGGAGTGCAGTGGAGTGATTTAGCTCACTGCAAACTCTACCTCCTGGGCTCAAGCAGTTCTCGTGCCTCAGCCTCCCAAGTAGCTGGGATTACAGGCCTGCACCCCTACTGCTAGCTAATTTTTAATTTCTGGTAGAGATGAAGTTTCACCATGTTGGCCAGGCTGGTCTTAAACTCCTGGCCTGAAATGATCCCACTGCCTTGGCCTTCCAAAGTGCTGGGATTACAGGCGTTAGCCACTACACCCAGCCGTGAGGAAAGCTTTTAATGTAAGAGTTAAAGACTGTAGTGGAGGGTTACAGCCGAGTGGCTAAAAGGTGCTACCTTGCCTGAGGTTACATCCTTTCCCCAGAAGCAGCCCATATTAAAACGCTGATCTGTTAGGGTGGGCCTTAATCCAATCTGGCTGTTATCCTAAGAAAAGGGATTAGTCCTGAATTGCAATGAGTACAGAGGGAGACACCACAGATGCCTGAGCACAGATATAAGATCATATGAGGACACAGTGAGGGAACCATCTTCAAGCCAATGAGAGGGGCTGTGGGAGAAACCAAACCTACTAACACGTCGATCTTGGACTTCCAGCTTCCAGAACTGAGAAAATAAACTTCTGTTGCTTAAGCCACTCACTCTGTGATATTTTGGTATGACAGCTCTTGAAATCTAATACATTATTAAATTGTGGAAAGATTTGGAAATGAATACCAAAAGATTATTATTATTATTATTTTGAGTCAGAGTTTCACTCTTGTTGCCCAGGCTGGAGTGCAATGGTGCCATCATAGCTCACTGTAACGTCCACTTCCTGGGTTCAAGCAATTCTCCTGCTTCAGCCTCCCAAGTACCTGGGATTACAGGTGCCCGCCAGCACGCCTAGCTAATTTTTTTGTATTTTTAGTAGAGATGGGGTTTCATCACGTTGGCGAGGCAGGTCTTAAACTCCTGACCTCAGGTGATCTAGCCACCTCGGCCTCCCAATATGCTGGAATTACAGGCGTGAGCCACCATGCCTGGCCCAAAAAATTAAATTTAAAAAGCTGAAATGAGTTGCTTCTAAGAAGCAGAATATAAGGGAAAGGAAAAGGATTTTTTTTTTTTAATGAAAAGTTTGTAAAACTTGTTGACTTCTTAAATTATGTTTGTTTGTTTGTTTATTTATTTTGAGACAGGTCTCATTCTGTCACTCAGGCTCAAGTGCAGTAGCACAAATACAGCTCACTGCAGCCTTGACCACCTGGGCTCAAGTGATTCTCCTGCCTCAGCCTCCTGAGTAGCGGGGACCACAGGTGCACCGCACCATGCCCAGCTAATTGTTTGATTATTTGTAGAGACTTGGTCTTACTTTGTTGCCCAGGCTGGTTTTGAACTACTGGGCTCAAGAGATCCACACACCTCTGCCTCCCCAAGTGTTGGGATTACAGGAGTGAGCCACTGCACCAGGCCTAAACTATGTATATTTATAATGTTGATAAAAACACAAACCAAATAGGTAGTGTCTGATAAATTAGAGTTACTTATTGTCTCTTTCATCTGGGTAGTGAAGTTTCAGGTGAGACTCTTTAAGCACCATGGACATCTGGGGGCTCTGTAGAGGAGGCCATCCATAGGGACTAATGACACATTAGGCACTTTCTATAAATGCAGGCTAGATTTAGCCTAGCTTATTAATATACTGGCAGCTACTTGGGACTCACTGTTCATGGACAGGAACCTGGATTCACCAGTAACTCTTCTGTAGCCAAGTCACCTCTGAAAAACATCATAATGTAATACAACACTTCTCTCACATCATTTGAGAAGAATACATTTGCTTTGGAAGTAGTGTTTTTATATTATATTTCAATATATTTTCCTTTATTTGACCTCTGTTTTCTCTCCCTGTGGTCCTCTCAACATTTTTACCCCAGGGAAGGTAGTGTACTTTTGGCTGCAAGCCACAGAGAGCCAACTAGAAGTGTTGAACCATAAGTAACTATTATTATCTCACGTGAAAAGAAACCTTGAGGTGGGTGGTGCTAGGTAGGGTGCCCAGCTCAGTGACTCAGTGATATTATTAAGGACCAGGTGTTTTTCCGAAGTCTCGGCTGCCATCCTTAGTGTGCTGGCTACTCTCCTCATATCTGCAAGATGACTGCAGCAGTTACAGGTGTTGGTCCTCATAAACAATATTCAAAGGCTGCATGGGAGAAGAGGTCATTTGCTTTCATGTCTCTCTTTAAGAAAGTGTCGAGGCATTTGAACCAGAGTTAATCCATGTTGAATAGGGACTACTGGGCTGCATTCCCAGTAAGTTAGGCATTCTAAGTCACAAGATGAGCTAGGAGGTTAGCACAAGATACAGGTCATAAAGACCTTGCTGATAAAACAGGTTAGAGGAAAGAAGCCAGTCAAAACCCACCAAAACCAAGATGGCAATGATTGTCCTCATTGGTTGTGCTCACTGCTACACTCCCACCAGCCCCATGACAGTTTACAAATGCCATGGCAATCTTAGGAAGTTACCCTATATAGTCTAAAAAGGGGAGGCATGAATAATCCACCACTTGTTTAGTACATATATGGTAATCAAGAAATAACCATAAAAATGGGCAACACTGTAATCCCAGCACTTTGGGAGGCCAAGGTAGGCGAATCACCTGATGTGAAGAGTTCAAGACCAGCCTGGCCAACATGGTAAAACCCTGTCTCTACCAAAAATACAAAAATTAGCTAGGCATGGTGGCATGTGCCTATAATCTTAGCTACTCAGGAGGCTGAGGCACAAGATTGCTTGAACCCAGTAGATGAGGGTTGCAGTGAGCCAAGATAACACCACTGTACTCCAGCCTGGGCAATTAAAAAAAAAAAAAAGTAAAAAATAAAAAGATTGGGGCAACCAGCAGCCCCTGGGGCTGTTCTGTCTATGGAATAGCCATTCTTTTATTCCTTTACTTTCTCAATAAACTTGATTTCACTTTACTCAATGGGCTTGCCTCAAATTCTTTCTTGCTCAAGATCCAAGAACCCTCCCTTGCTGTCTGAATCAGTATTCCTTCCCGGTAACAAAAGAAACACTTTGCCAGAAGTCCCCAGCACATTTCTCCTCATATCTCAGTGGCCATAATTGCACATGCCATTCCTAAACTAAGTAGCTAGAGAAATTAAATTGCCATGTTTGATTTAATCCAAACTATATTTTACTCTCTGAAATTGAGGAGGGGCTCAGGCTCCCCTAAACACACCTCTGATCCATACTTGATAAAAGTCAGGATTATGTCAATAGAGAATGTGGAGAAGGGCAAATGTCATGGAATACGGAAGACAATATTCAAAGGCTGCATGGGAGAAGAGGTCATTTGCCTCTTCTCCTCTATTTCTAATAGAGGTTTTAGAGACAGTTCTAGTCAGATAGAAAGGGAAAGTAGAAAATTATTTTGCTGGGAGAAGAGAGAGGAGAGGAGGGATTAGAGATCAATGTCCTGCCTGGCTCCCTATTTAAGGTTTAAGCTTGGGGAGGAGCATTGTAGGGAGGGGTTGAGGGTAGTAGAAACACCTGAATTCCCAGTGATAGGATCCTTAGTCCCATCTTCTTGAGACATAACCTGGGAAGTTGCAAGTCTTTCAGAGAAGTCCAGAAATTAAATGAAACCACATCCAATCATGTCACTGTGTAAGGGATAAGATGGCTGAAGGATGGGGTGAGGTGAATGGGTCTGGCCTGGGGTGCAGGTTCTATATAATCCAAAGTTTCTGCAGAAGATGGATTTTATGCCTGGAGGCTGTGGCAGAGGCCAGGGACTCTCTAGGTCACATTCAAAGGAATTCACAAAATCTGCTGCACCACATGGGAGTGTCTGTGCTGACACTGCCTGAGGATTCAAGGCTTATATCCTGCCTCACTCTCTCAGGAAGGGGAAAGGGGAAAGGAAAGTGAAAATAGTCCTGGGAGGGACTTTGAACTTTGCATTGACTAAATAGTTACAGTTTTAAATGCAAAGAGACTGAATGCATTTAATTGGTAAGTTTCTTTTTTTTTTTTTTTTTTTTTGAGACGGAGTCTCGCTCTTGTTACCCAGGCTGGAGTGCAATGGCGCGATCTCGGCTCACCGCAACCTCCGCCTCCTGGGTTCAGGCAATTCTCCTGCCTCAGCCTCCTGAGTAGCTGGGATTACAGGCACGCGCCACCGTGCCCAGCTAATTTTTTTGTATTAATAGAGACGGGGTTTCACAATGTTGACCAGGATGGTCTCGATCTCTCGACCTCGTGATCCACCCGCCTCGGCCTCGGTAAGTTTCTTTATCTATTGGTATGGGGCTCCAGAATAAGAGATCGGTTAGAACGAATATTACCATTTTTTTCACCTCAAGGTATACAACTTCTGGCCTTGCTCTAGTGTACATATTTCAGTATTATTTACCTTTTTCAACTTTTGGGGGAACATTATGGGAAGGTGGAAAAGGAAAAAAGAATGGGAAGGTGGAGGTGCAGGAGGCCCTCTTGACAAGTGGCTAATGCTAGATTTACATGTGTCTAGAGAACATCAATTAGATTATGTAAAAATAATGTAAAATTGTTTAGCCAACCACTTTTTCTCTAAAAATTAATAGTTAATAAAATACTTTTTAGCATAAATAAACCAAGTATGACCTCATTCAACTGGGTTTTTAAAAAGTCATGCATTAAAATGTTTGTTTTTTAAATTTTGTAAAGATAACCATGATTCAGTACAGAAATAAGCTACCAGGTTACTTATATTTATTTTGTTTGCATTATGTTTTCTTTTTACTACATATGTTTAACCAGGTGGAAAACAACAGAAAATTTCCATTTTAAAAAATAAATATATCCTGGTCAGGAATCAAATTTACATTCTAATTGCATTATAATAAATCAGGAATGTTTATGGTCACATCTAGCACCCAGTTAAAACTCAACACATGTATAACAATAATAACAAAATTTGTTGGTCAAAATGTTGTAATAGCTACTAAAAATAGATGAATAAACTTTAATACCCAGACGAGAAACAACAGACGTACAGTGTGTATTTGAGGCACATGTATCATTTGAACAGGTGCCAGAGTTATGTAGCTAAAGATTAAAGTGTGATTTAGAGATATATTCCACTCTGTATGCATGTACATAGCCTCCATTAGCATTAATAGAATTTACATGCACATAGTTAGAGGAGAGAACTGAAATTTTTTGAAAGGCAAAGGAGGAATGATTTTTAACTTTGCCTATAATTCCAGGAGTGTGAGACTGTATTATTAAAAGCTCTGTGAAAGGCCTTAATTTAGGAACTGAGATATAGAAGCTCTATATCAAACTACTACATGTATACTTTGTTGCATTATTAGAGAAGAGTGAGCCAGGAAAGTCAAAGGATTTGTCAAAGGCTATTCTGGGATTATGGTCCTGTGTAGAAATGGGAAGCTACATATGCATTTTGAATGTGGATCAATTTGAGGAATATGAACAGTATTTAATCTGCACCAAAATGTAGTTGATATTATTGTGGCCACTAGCAGGCAGGCACACACCCTCATGCATGGGCACACACATAGTTGCTTATATACTACTTATACTTATCTATAAGCATCTATTCCCTACCCAGGCTTTAGGAAACTACAATTATTTCTAGCCTATTCAATGTATTTCTTTTTCTTACTGTAAGATTATCAAGTAAATTGTTGAATCTCAAAGTCCCAAGAAAAGCTTTTGGGGGATTTTAGGGAAAAGTAAGTTTGTGTCCTCCTATCGGCCACCTCCTAGGAAATGTTTCCTATTAAATATAGCGATTCCTTTGTTGAGTATCAGGAAGAAATAAATCAGCTAAATAATGAAGCAGACCAAGATGGCGACAAGTGATAGGCTTAACTTCCTATGGGAATTGTTGTATTTGAAAGTGCTAATTATTTTGGAAAGTCTTTGGGTAATGTATTAATTCATTAATTTAGTACACTCTCAGTGAGTGTCTACTATGTGTTTACCACTATTCTGGTTCTGCTGACCCACAGGCAAATAAGATAAAGTTCCTAACCTCACAGATTTTGCAAGTGAGCAATATCCATTAAGAACTTTAAAAATGTCCATACTTGGCCGAGCATGGTCGCTCACACCTGTAATCCCAGGACTTTGGGAGGCTAAGGTGGGTTGATCACTTGAGGCCAGAAGTTCGAGACCATCCTAGTCAACATGGTGAAACCCCATTGCTACAAAAAAAAAAAAAAAAAAAAAGTTGGGCGTGGTGGCATGCACTTGTAATCCCAGGTACTCGGGAGGCTGAGACATGAGAATCACTCAAACTTGAGAGACAGAGGTTGCAGTGAGCCAAGACTGCACCACTGCACTCCAGCCTGGGTGATAGAGGAACACTCTGTCTCAAAAAAAAAAGGCCATACTTTTTGACCTTTTAGTTATTGTATTTTTTATTAATTTAATTTTATACTTAGAGATATATGTAAAGATTGATAGTTTCTGAATAATGCAGAAAAATTTTATTATGCAGAAAAACCATTATTATTATTATTATTATTTTGAGATGGAGTTTCACTCTTGTCGCCCAGGCTGGAGTACAGTGGTGCGATCTCAGTTCGCTGCAACCTCTGCCTCCCGGGTTCAAGTGATTCTCCTGCCTCAGGCTTCCCAAGTAGCTGGGATTACAGACATCAGCCACCATACCCAGTTAATTTTTTGTGTTTTTAGTAGGGATGATGTTTCATCGTGTTGGCCAGGTTGATCTCGAACTCCTGACATCTGATGATCCACCTGCCTCGGCCTCCCAAAGTGTAGGGATTACAGGCGTGAGCCACTGCATCTGGCCAGAAAACTACAATCTTAAATATACGACAATAGAATGGCATGTATCAAATGCATTGACATTTTTCCATGCACAGTTTACTTTTGAAAAATATAGATTTGAACTTTTTAGGTCCACTTATATGAGGAATTTAAAAATAAATACACTGGAAAATGTTTTGGAGATTTGTGACAGTTTAAAAAAACTCCTAGATCAACCAAATGGCCTAGAAATATAAAAAAAAATTAGAAGAAGTAAGATATGTCATGAATGCATAAAATACGTGTAAACACTAGTATATTTTATCACTTATGACCAAAAATATACACAAATCTATTATAAAAAGTTAAAATTTATCAAAACTTATGCACGCAGAGTGTACATGGTACCATTCACAGTTGAAAGAAATGTAAACAAATGTAAAGGCGCAGTATTAAATCATAACTGCATACAATTAACTGTAGTAATACTGTACTACTATTAATAATATTTTAGGCCCCTGCTGTTGGTATTGTGGTGAGCTGAATTGTTGCAAGTGTCTGCTTAAAATGCTATGTGACACCAATCCTCTCCATATGAGTAGTACATCTCTCCAGTAAGTTGCGTATTGAAGTAAAAAGTGATCTCTTGTGATCCTTGTGTATTTTTCATCATGTTTGGTGCAATGTAAACTTTGAATAACATCATGGGATCCATATGAAGTACCACTAGTGATGCTGCAAGTGCTCCCAAGGAGCCAAAAAAAGTCATGACATTACAAGAGAAAGTTGAATTGCTTAAAATGTACCATAGATAGAGGTCTGCAGCGCCATTTATGCACCATTTCAAGATAAATGAATCCAGCATAAGCACCACTGTAAGAAAAGAAAAGGAAATTCATGAAGCTGCTGCTGCAGGTAGGCTAGCAAGTGCAAAAACCTTTCACTTATTGTGAAATGCCTTTTTATGTAGCATTGAAAATGCAGTTTTTCTGTGGTTACAGGATTGCTATAAGAAAGGCATGTCTATAGACTCTAATATGATTTGAGAGAAAGAAAAGTCATTATATGACAATATAAAGCAAAAGGCAAGTGAAGAATCGATAACTGGAGAATTTAAAGCCAGCAAAGGATGGTTTGATAATATAGGAAGAGGTTCAGCTTAAAAAATGTCAAGATAAGAGGAGAAGTAGCTTCTGCTGAACAAGAGGCAACATACAAATTTCCAGATGTCATTAAGAAAATCATTGAGGAGAAAGTTTATCTGTCTGAATAGGTTTTTAATACAGATGAAAGTGCCTTATTTTTGGGGAAAAAAATGACATAAATGACATCTATTGGTAAGGAAGAGAAACAACTACCAAAATGTAAGGCAGGAAGGGATAGATGAACTCTACTCTTGTGTAAGTGCAGTTGGATTTAAGATAAGGACTGCCCTTAGCTATAAAGCTGCTAACTTCCAAGCTTTGAAGAGAAAGGTAAAAAACAGCTGCAAGTCTTTTGGTTGTAGAACAAGAAGGCCTGGACAACAAGAACTGGAAGAAGTATTGGTACTGTATAAAAACATTTTTAGAGAAATGAAAAGCAAAAACATCAACAGAAATTATGATATATTTCTATAAATTTACAACAAATGTGCCTGCCTCTCCTGGTTCTTCTTCTACCTCTTCTGTCTCTTCTGCCTCTGCCATCCTGAGACAGCAAGACCAACCTTTCTCTTTCTCCTCCTCCTCAGCCAATCCTATGGAAGATGACAATTCATTTCCATTAATAAATAGTAATATTTTTATCTTCCTTATTATTTTCTTTATAACATTTTCTTTTATCTAGATTACTTTATTATAAGAATAATACTGTACTCTTACTTTAATAATACTGTATTCTTACTTTATCATAAGAATAATACTGTATTCTTAAGACAAAGTAAGCTAAGTAGAAGAAAAAGTTATAAAGACACATATAAAACATGTGTCAATTGAGTATAAGTCATTGGAATGGTTTCCGGTCAATATTAGGCTATCAATAGTTAAGATTTTGGGAAGTGATATAGTTTGGATATTTGTCCCTGGCCAAATCTCATGTTGAATTTTAATTCCCCATTGCTAGAGGTGGCACCTAGTGGGAGGTGTTTGGATCGTGGGGGTGGATCCCTTGTGGCTTGGTGCTGTCTTCATTACAGTGAGTTCTTGCAAGATCTCGTCATTTAAAAGTGACCTCTCCCTTCCCCTCTCTCCTGCTTTCACTATGTGAAATACCTGCTCCTGTTTCACCTTCTGCCATGACTGAAGGCTCCCTGAGACTTCACCAGAAGCTGAGCGGATGCCAGTATCATGCTTCCTGCAAAGCCTGCAGATCTGTGAGCCAATTAAACCTCTTATCTTTATAAATTACCTAGTCTCAGCTATTTCTTATTTTCAATGCAAGAAGGGCCTAATACAGGGAGTCAAAAGTTACCCATGAATTTTCCAATTGTATGGGAGATCGATATCAAAAACCCCTTGCATCATTCAAGGGTCAACTGTATTTGGAAACTCTCTGTAATAAGAAATGAATATCTCTGGGTAGTGAAATCTGAAGTACTTTTGACCTGATGCTGCCCTTTCTAAAATTTCTGAGCACACAAGTTTTTTTTTTAAATTAAAAATGTTTTTAAGGTTCTTTTAATCTAAAAATATAAAAGGGGTAGACTTTGGCAGTAGAAGATATTTGTGAAAAGCAAGGGCTCACTATTTCCCTTGCCTACACAGATTGTCCTCCCCAGATTTCTGACAGATTGCCAGTTTCTGTGCCAGAATACCTTAGTGGATTCTTCCACATTATCAGAAGCTAGCTCAGAAGTGTTTCAGGTGCTAGATATGTTTGGGATAGACTTGAGTCTGAAGTGAGGAGAGACTAGAGAGAGAGTAGGAGCATTTTCTTATTTGTCACTGAGAAATGTGAATTGTCAGGTGCTCAAATGCAAAACATGTCATTATGTATTCACAAGTAATTTTCTTCCAGGGATGTGAAAGGATTGAACTCCCACCCCCTCTGAAGTTAGATGGACTATGTCACATGTTTTGGCTAATAAAATGTAAGCAGAAGTGCTATGTGTCAACCAGAGGTAGGAGTGAGTGTGAAGAGTCTGTATGTAGTCTATTAAGTTCCCTTGCTGTGATTATCATGAATCTATGTGTTAAAATGGAGCTTTCATAGCCTTGATTTCTTAGTGATTTAGGATTGAAATCTCCTGTGATTCATCTTTAATATTTAGCACGGAGAGAATTAAATTGGTTGTGTTGAACTGCTATGCTTTAGAGGTTGTTTATCATCACATTATAGTCTAATTTTGTTGGATAAAAAACTAAAAAAAGTAAATAGCTAAAGCAAAATTATGATTTTTAGATATTATAACTGCAGACTTTCAGAAATCATTCATTGAATAGTTGGTCTTTCAGGTGAATAGTTTGATTTATTTTTGTAATGCAAATGATTATCATATAATGATGAGTTAGGAAGAGATGCTAATCTTTAAAATCTCAGACATCAAATTGTTTATACTTTCAATATCCAATTTCTCTAGAGCAGCAAGTGTCTAAGTTTTAACATTAGCTTTCTCTGTGGGCCTTATCAATCACATGCATTTCACGAGACAATAGAAGTTGTTTCAGCAACTTCTATACTCAGTTACCAATAGAGGGGTGGAGAGCAGGCTGAATGCTTTGGTGCTGCAGTCACAAAGGCCATCTACAAATAGGGCCATTGCTTTACATATTGGTAGATAAAAGATCTTTGAAACATTGATCTTCGAGAATGGAGAATGCTTAGTGTTTTTACTTACTTACTTGTTTACTTATTTTTATTAAACTAATTAATTCATTTATGTTAAACCAGAAGTTTCCAAGTATGATTCTGTGATTCATGGTTTACCTACTATCCTATTGTATTTAAGGTAAATTCTCATAAACTGCAAAGACTTTTCTTTCTTAATTTGTAAAGCATCTATTACAAAGGAATGACATGCTCTTATAAAAAGACAATTATGAAGCAACTTTCTAAGATTGGACACACTTTCCTTGGTATGTCTGATTTACTGTTTTTCTCTGCAGATTGATTTTTTTCCATGTATAATATGGTTTGACTGTGTCCCCATCCAAATCTCATCTTGAATTATAACTTCCACAATTCCCATGTGTCTTGGGAGAAACCTGGTGGGAGATGATTGAATTATGGGGGTGGGTCTTTCCTGTGCTCTTCTCATGATAGTGAATGAGTCTCACAAGATCTGATGGTTTTAAAAATGGGGGCTTCCCTGTACAGGTTTTCTCTCTTCTCTGCTGCTGTGTAAGTTGTACCTTTCACCTTCTGCCATGATTGTGAGGCCTCTCCAGCCACGTGGCACTGTATGCCCATTAAACCGCTCCCTTTTGTAAATTGCTCAGTCTTGGGTATGTTTTTATTAGCAGGATGAAAATGGACTAATACAATAAATTGGTAACAGGAGTCAAGTGTTGCTGAAAAGACACCCCAAAATGTGGAAGTGATTTTGGAGCTGGGTAACAGGCAGAGGTTAGAACAGTTTCAGGGGTTCAGAAGAAGACAGGAAATTGTGGGAAAGTTTGGAACTTCCTAGAGACTTGTTGAATGGCTTTTCCCAAAATGCTGATAGTGATATGAACAATAAAGTCCAGGCTGAGGTGGTCTCAGATGAAAATGAGGAACTCATTGAAACAGGAGCAAAGGTGACACTTGTTATGTTTTAGCAAAGAGACTGCATTTTGCCCCGCCATAGAGATTTGTGAAACTTTGAACTTGAGAGAGATGTTTTAGGGTATCTGGCAGAAAAAATTTCTAAGCAGTAAAGCATTCAAGATGTGATTTGGGTGCTGTTAAAGGCATTCAGTTTTATAAGGGAAGCAGAGCACAAAAGTTTGGAAAATTTGCAACCTGACAATGTCATACAAAAGAAAATCCCATTTTCTGCAGAGAAATTCAAGGTGGCTGCAGAAATTACTGTAAGTAATGAGGAGCCAAATGTGAATCCCCAGGACAATGGGAAAATGTCTCCAGGGCATGTTAGAGACCTTTGCAGCAGCCCGTTTCATCACAGGCCTTGAGGTTTAGGAGGAAAAAATGGTTTCATGGGCTGGGTCCAGGTCCCTGTGCTGTGTATAATCTAGAGACTTGGTGCCCTGCATCCCAGTTGCTCCAGCCATGACTAAAAGGGGTCAACATACAGCTTAGGCTGTTGCTTCAGAGAACAGAAGCCCAAAGCCTTGGCAGCTTCCACATGGTGTTGAGCCTGTGGGTACACAGAAGTCAAAAATTGAGGTTTGGGAACCTCTGCCTAGATTTCAGAGGATTTATGGAAACACCTGGATGTCCAGGCAGAAGTTTGCTGCAGGAGCAGGGCCCTCATGGAGAACCTCTGCTAGGGTAGTGCAGAAGGGACATGTGGGATTGGAGGCCCCACACAGAGTCCCTACTGGAGTACCACCTGGTAGAGCTGTTAGAAGAAGGCCATGTCCTCCAGACTCCAGAAGAGTAGATCCACCAACAGCTTGCACTGTGCACCTGGAAAAGCCACAGACACTCAATGCCAGCCCATGAAAGCAGCCAGGAGAGGGGCTATACTGTGCAAAGCAGAAGGGGTGGAGCCGCCTAAGGCCATGGGAGCTGACCTCTTGCATCAGTGTGACCTGAATGTGAGACATGGATTCAAAGGAGACCATTTTGGAGCTTTAAGATTTGACTGCCCTATTGGATTTTGGACTTGCATGAAGCTTGTAGTGTCTTTGTTTTGGCCAATTTCTCCCATTTGGAATGGTTGTATTTACCCAATGCCTGTACCCCCATTGTATCTAGGAAGTAACTAACTTGATTTTGATTTCACAGGCTCACATGCCTTTTCTCAGATGAGACACTGAACTGTGGACTTTTGAGTTAATGCCGAAATTAGTTAAGACTTTGGGGGACTCTTGGGAAGCCATGATTGGTTTTGAAATGTGAGGACATGAGATTTGGGAGGGGCTAGGGGTGGAATGATATGGTTTGGCTGTGTCCCCACCCAAATCTCATCTTGAATTGTAACTTCCACAATTCCCATGTGTCATAGGAGGAATCTGATAGGAGATGATTGAATTACGGGGGGTGGGTCTTTCCTGTGCTCTTCTCATGATAGTGAATGAGTCTCACAAGATCTGATGGTTTTAAACATGGAAGTTTCCCTGCACAAGCTTTCTCTCTTCCTTGCTGCCATATAACAGGTGACTTTTACCTTCTACCATAATTGTGAGGCCTCTCCAGCCACATGGAAGTGTAAGTCCATTAAACTTCTGTCTTTTGTAAATTGTCCAGTCTCAGATATGTCTTTATTAGTAGTGTGAAAATGGACTAATAAAATATATTAATAGTTATTCCAAAGTTCCAGAATTTATATAGCCTCAGTTTTGTTTTTTTTTCCTTATGATTATAGTTTTATTGTAGCAAATGGATACAAATCAGAATTAGTCAAAGAAGCAATGTATAGATCTAAGGGGCTCCAAAATGTGAATCTTCTGGTGTCATCTTCTCATGGAGTCAGATTACATCACCCTCCTGGCACCCTCCTGCTATTGATGTGTAGCAATACACAGAGTGTTACCCACCAGGGAAGCTGACCAAAGCTTCAGTGTTCAGAGTGTTTATTGAGGTGACATTATGTAGCATGAATGATTGAATCACTGGCCAACATTGAACTCAGTCTCCAGGGCTCATCCTCTCCCTTATCAAGGTGATAGCACATGGCTCAAATCTTCAATCCTCTAATCACATTTCATCTTTCTGGAGTAGACAGCTGTATCCTGAGTCATTTCATTGGCACAAACTATCTAGAAGCCTGCCATGAGTCACTTCATTAGCATAAACTATCAGAGCCCAATATAAATAACAAAGAGACTCTTATCCCTTGGGAAATTTTAAGGATTACTTTCTAGGAACAGGGAACAAAAGCCAGCCAAATTCTTTATTACAGATAATTTATATCACCTTTCCCCCTTCACCAATACTATTTCTGATCTTCTTGGTAATGTCAATCACATACTTTTTCAACATTTTGATCTTTCAGTTCTTTCTTTGCCTCCTTCAATAATTTACCCTTCCAACTTACTTTAATCATTAATTCCCATTGTCATAACTTAAATCTTGACTATTACCACCGCTTCATAATTTCAATTTTATGCATCCCACTCTCTGACCATCATGTGCTATATTTCCGTCTTTCTCCCTCTAGTACTCTGACTCCAATAATTATGATTCTTTAACACCATTATGAACTCTAATCCATTGATCTTTCACCATTTCACTTCTCAGTATCTTCATACCCTCTCTCTTCCTTACTTAGCTTAAATCAATTATGATTCTCCCTTACATACACCTTTGATACCATTTCAACTTTCTTGATTCATTGTCTTTGCTGATCCAAAGCCATATTCCTAGTTAAATCCAACCTTCTGCTTGTTCCATACCTGCACTCATTAAGCTGAATGTAATTAGTAAAAAAAACACACAATATGACTAATGGGTTTTACTTTAACTCATGATCACAAACCTCAAGTGGAACCCTAATGCTGCCTAGTAACCATGCTATATATCCTTAGTCTAGAAAGTGGGAAAACGAATGGATATGATTACTTCACACTTCTTCTTCCCATATCATACTTCTAATACTTTCAATTTTTTTCTCAGCTAAAGACTTTTATTCCTACTTCACTGAAAAAGTTGAAGAGAACTTTTATGGAATCCCACAGTCACATCTATAAGCATTTGCATTCACGTCCTCAGTTTTTAGCACCATAAGGGAGAAACTGGAATTACTTAATTCTAAAAACACTTTCCTGAAAGGAAAATCTGATTGGCCAAGCTTTGGCCACAGTTACCTGATCCAATTAATTGTGGCCTATGGCACCAAGTTACTGAACAACAAATGGCTGATATGACCCATCTCTGAATGAGATGGAATATTCATTCCAAGAGAAGGAGGCTGATAACAGTAGAATGTATATACTTCAGATAGCAGTTGGAACACAGTATAGTAAGTTCTTAACACTTCTCAAAATTTTGTCTTTGTCTCTCCTGAATTGGAATCACTCCAGAGTTCTAACCCAGACATACATACTAAATTTCAATGAAACGTCTTGAAGTGGAATCTAAGAGTTTGTCTTGTAGCAAGTGCTTTAATTGATTCCTCTATACAATGAAGTTTGCTCTGTATAGCAAAACAGAGTTTGAAAGATTTCCAGTGGCAACCTCGAATCTACAAAAAGGATTTATTCATTTATGGCTAGTTAACCAAGGTTTGTATTAAAACAAACAATCTTCTAATTGTTTTGATTAATTGACGATTTATTGTAATTTGATTGGTTGATTGATTCTATTTTAAAGATTCTATTTGTAGCTTTTAGTCAGACAGTGAGTGAGAATGAATATTTAATGACTAGTTTTTATGAGGCAGGCATTATGCTAAGAGTGGAACAATATAGAGTGAGCAATGTAGTCTAGAACTTAGGCCTCCTACTTTTAGTACAGTGCAATTAGTGTTGGTTTTGCCTTTCTATATTTTTGTTTTTAATATGTGTGTGTTTTTCATGTGGTTTTTAGTTCTAATATAATTAAAACTTCATTCAAATATTTTGATTTTATTGTTTTCAGATTTTATTAGAGGTGTTTCTTTTTGTGGTATAGTGGAAAGATCACTAGCTTTGAGATGAACCTGAATGTGAATTCCATTTCTGCCACTTACTAGCTAAATGTCTCAGCAAATTTAGTAAGTTCTCTGGGCCTCAATTTCCCTGTTAAATGGGGATAATCATAGCTATATTATAAGGTAATTGTAAAGATGAAACAAATAGATGCTTACAGTCCTGTTTACTTTTTTTCTAATAACAGTTTTAGCTAATTTTGGTTTGTGTAGATTAATTTAATTTGACTAATGGTATTTATCATTTCCAAATTCCCATTTACGTTTATATTTTTCTAACAAGCAGTTTGAATCAAAGAGGTGTTTTTCTGATTAATTGGTTGTCCTTTCCATTTGTAGTATGGAATATTGATTTATAGTCCCTTGTAAGGAAAACATGTATTAAATTTACAAGGTAAGGAGCACTTCTTACTCAAGCCGTATCTCCTTCTGTAAGCAAGAGCTGTGGCACATGCTTCCTGAGGTGCAAAGAAGAGAGTTATAAGATCTTTTCCCAGAGGTAACTTTGATTCACTGGTTGGGGCGATGATAAACAAATGGAGAGTTAAATAAAAACCGGAGATTTAAATAATATGCAAAGCAACTTTAGAAGAGCTGCCCCTGGTAGCACCTGGGTAATTGTCACACAACTATTAGCAAGAACATGCGCTAATGCAACTCTCTAAAGAATGGTCAGCCTTTGTGTGAAATAAAGGAATTCATCTGAAGCTGATACTGGAGACCAGAATTACATTTTTCCCCCTCCTGTTTCCAGGGCAACCCATGGAGGGCAAAGGAATACTGTCTCTAGTTATTTACCAATACCAATCTCTATTGCAAGGTCATAAAACGGTAAACTGTACCTTCCTTCTTAATGTTGGAAATTATTCCTGAGAATAGCATTGAAGTATGCAGTATTTAATCTTTATTTGTAATGATCATACTAGATAAAGAGAAAAAAGACTTAAATAATGAAGTAGATGAAATAATTCCTTTTTTCCACTTACGGCATTAGAGCAAATGATATAAAATAATATCTATGCTTTGATACTAAACACCCTTTAAAAAAGGCTGAGGAAGTTGAACATGCTTAGCCAGGCAAAGTAAAATCAAAATTCAAGTAAAAGTTAAAGTAATTAATTTTTAGTCATCAATTTGAATACGCCTGGTAATTTTTTGTGTTCTACCTTGCCACTAGTAATTTTTTAAATTTACATATTTCCCATCTTGTTTTTTTTAACTTAGTTTTCGTGAGGTTTATATGTGTATTCGTCTACAAGCTACATATCAATATTGCCTATGTAATATCAGAGAAATATGAAGAAAGTCTAAAATATTAACATTATTTAATACAAGGGGTTGGGATTTGCAGGAGAATGGAGAGAAAGGGGATTATTAACTTGAAAAAAGGTGCTTTCTTGTATGACATGTAAAAATAGAGATTTTAAAAAATGCAGATTTTGTATAATAATTTTAAATTAAATAAAAGAAACAGTGAAAGAAAAGGGAATACAAAAACAAACTGAGGGACTCTTCCCTGGTCCGCAAGGGGCGGGTTTTCAAAGGCGGGAGTTTCCCAGCTGCATCCCTCCATCCGGGAATGTAGAGTTCTTTGGGTTTCCCGTGTGTGAGCTAGGTAGAGAAATCCAGCTGGGCTTCTTTGTCCAAAAAGCCTGCCGAAAGCTCTGCCTAATAAATTGCTTTCTGCAAAACTCTTTGGGTCCACGATATTTTTTACTCACCATGCCTCCGGTGCCCCTTTGCCTGTTCTTCTGGGTAAGAGAGGCCTAGGATGTCATCTGAATGGGGAGGGAGCTGAGTACACAGCCTTGCCCCCGTTAAAAAATGAAATAGAATAATCTCATAGAATAAAGAGGAGGTTTTTAAAAGGAGACATTCTTACAAGGTAGAGTCTAGCCTCTTACACATTGGGGCAGGCCCTAGGATAATTCATTTGAAAATGATTTTGAAAATTATCTCCAAGACATTTTGATTCACACACCCTTGCTATGCTTTCCCTCTCAACCTTGCTATTCCCACCCTATGTCACAAGCTACTACTTACAGAAAATAAACCTTCTTGATTAATTGATTAATATATCCTATTCTTTTGTAACCTAGCAATAATATTTTCTAACAACATTTTAAAAAATTACTCTGATTAATTTAATTACATTGAAATCAGGGAATCTCTATTCTATTCTTGGTTTCATATTTTTTCTTTCTAAGAAATTAATCTACATTTAAGTTGTGTCTCTTCAAAAAGCAGTCTTGGTCGAGACTTTGCTATGTGATAGACTCTGAGGAAGATTTATAGAAGTGAAATATAAGGCTTGGTTACTGCCTTACAGATGTTATGGGGAGATCAGACATCCAGTCTAAATCAGAGTATCTGGCTTTAATCCTGGATCCCTTGTTATTACCAACATGACTCTTTTTCTAATCTCTAAAATGGTTAAAATAATAGGTGTACTACAAACCTTATAAAGTTGTGATTTAGAACAAAAGATGAAGAAGATAATATTATTAGTAATAATAACAGTCATGTATTAAGTATTTAATGTGCAGAGGATACTTTGGTTAACATATCATATAAAATATCTTAGGCAATCCAAACATTATGTCTTTTTTTCTCTTCTTTTTTGAGACAGGGTTTTGCTCTTGTTGCCCAGGCTGGAGTGCAGTGGCATGATCTCGGCTCACCGCCACTTCTGCCTTCTGGGTTCAAGCAATTCCTCTGCCTCAGCCTCCTGAGTAGCTGGATTACAGGAGTCTGCAATGATGCCCAACTAATTTTGTATTTTCAGTAGAGACAGGGTTTCCTCCATGTTGGTCAGGCTGATCTCAAACTCCCGACCTCAGGTAATCTACCCGCCTCAGCCTCCCAAAGCGTTGGGATTACAGGTGTGATCCACTGCACCTAGCCAATCCAAGCATTATCTATGGAAGCAACACAATAATCTCATATATAAGTAATTACTATTTAGAAATTTTAGAACACTACAAAATGTAGAGTATAATTATTATTGGTATCATATTAGAACATTATGGAAAGGAAAACTATTTTTCTTGGGATTTAGAAACTTTGCTTTAGCAATTGGTAAAACAAATTATGAAAGCCTCATGTTTATAGGATATTTCAGATATATTGAATAGTCTCATTAAGATAGCTTTTTAAAACTAGGGTATCAAACTGCTTTGTACATATTTACATTTTAAAAAAAGTTTGAAGAGTACACATAAATCACTTTCACTCAAACTCACTTCCTAAACTCCTGAAATTTTATATTCATATTATAACAAAATCAGAAAATTAACATTAACAAAATACTAGTAATTAATTTACAGGCCTTATTAAAATCTCTCAGATTATCTCACTAATTTTTTTTTCTAGTCCTGGATGTAATTCTGAATCCTACCAATATGGTTTGGCTGTGTCCCCACTCAAATCTCATCTTGAATTGTAGTTCCCATAGTCTCCACATGTCATGGAAGGGACCCAGTGGGATGTAATTGAATCATGGGGGAAGTTTCCCCTATGCTATTCTTGTGATAGTAAGTTCTCATGAGATATGGCGGTTTTATAAGGAGCTTCCCCCTTTGTTCAAATCTTATTCTTCTCCTTCCTGCCACCATGTGAAGAAGGACATGTTTGCTTCCCTTTCTACCATGATTATATATTTCCTGAGGACTCCCCAGCCCTGTGGAACTGTGAGTCAATTAAATCTCTTTCCTTTATAATTTACCCAGGCTCAGGCAGTTATTCATAGCAGTGTGAAAACAGACCAATACAGTAAATTGGTACCAGGTAGTGGGGCACTGCTGCAAAGATACCCGAAAATGTGGAAGCAACTTTGGAACTGGGTAACAGGCAACTTTGGAATAGTTCAAAGGGTTCAGAAGAAGAAGAAAACAGGAAGATGTGGGAAGCTTTGGAACTTCCTGGAAACTTGTTGAAGGCTTTGACCAAAATGCTGATAGTGATATGAACAATGAAGTTCAGGCTGAGATGGTCTCAGATGGAGATAAAGAACTTCTTGGGAACTGGAGCAATGGTCACCTTTGCTATGTTTTAGCAAAGAGACCGGCAGTTTTTTTGCCCCTGTCCTAGAGAACTGTGAAACTTTGAACTTGAGAGAGATGATTTGAAATTTGAACATATGTTTAAAAGGGAAGCAGAGCATAAAAGTATGAAAAATTTGCAGCCTGACAATGTGAGAGACAAAAAAATCCATTTACTGGGGAGAAATTCAAGCCCCCTGTGGAAATTTGCATAAGTAACTAGAAGCCAAATGTTAATCACCAAGACATTGGAAAAAATGTCTCCAAGGCATGTCAGAGATATTCATGACAGCCCCTCCCATTACAAGCCCAGAGGCCTAGGAGGAAAAAATGGTTTCATAGGTGAGGCTCAGGGCCTTGATGCTTTGTGCAGTCTCAGGACTTGGTACCCTGCATCCCCGCCATGGCTACAATGGGCCAAGTTATGGCTCAGGTCATTGCTTCAGAGGGTGCAAACCCAATCCTTGGTGGCTTACCTGTGATGTTGGTCTTGTGGGTGCATAGAAGACAAGAATTGAGGTTTGGGAACTTCTATCTAGATTTCAGAGGATGTATGGAAATGCCTGAATGTCCAGGCAGAAGTTTGCTGCAGGGGCAGAGCCCTCATGGAGAACCTCTGCTAGAGCAATGCAGAAGGAAAATGTGGAGTTGGAGCCCCCACACAGCGTCCCCACTGGGGCACTGCCTAGTGGAGCTGTGAGAAGAGGGGCACCATCCTTCAGACCCCAGAATGGCAGATCCCCTGACAGCTTGAACTGTGCACCTGGAAAAGTCACAGGCACTCCATGCCAGCCCATGAAAGCAGCCAGGATGGGGGCTGTACCCTGCAAAGCCACAGGGATGGAGCATCCCAAGGCCATGGAAGACCACTTCTTGCATCAGCATGCCTTGGATGTGAGACATGGAGTCAAAGGCGATCATTTTGGAACTTTAAGGTTTAATGACTGCTCTATTGGATTTTGGACTTGCATAGAGCCTGTAGCTTCCTTGTTTTGGCCAATTTTTCCCATATGAAACAGGTGTAGTTACCCAATGCCTGTACCCCCATTTTATCTAGGAAGTAACTAGCTTGCTTTTGATTTTACAGGCTTATAGGCAGAAAAGACTTGCCTTGTCTCAGATGAGTCTTTGGACTTGGACTTTTGGGTTAATGCTATAATAAGTTAAGACTTTGGAGGACTATTGGAAAGACATGATTGTGTTTTGAAATGTGAGGACATGAGATTTAGGTTGAGGCAGGAGTAGAATGATATGGTTTGGTTGTGTCCCCACCCAAATCTTATCTTGAATTGTGGTTCCCATAATCCCCAAATGTCATGGAAGGGACCTGGTGGGAGGTAATTAATTCATGGGGACAGTTTCCCCCATGCTATTCTCATGATAGAAAGTTCTCATGAGATTTGATGGTTTATAAGGAGCTTTTCCCCCTTTGCTCGACTCTCATTCTCCTTCCTGACACCATGTGAAGAAGGACATCTTTGCTTCCCCTTATGCCATGATTATAATTTTCGTGAGGCCACCCCAGCTCTGTGGAACTGTGAGTCAATTAAGCCTCTTTCCTTTATAGTTTACCCAGTCTTGGGCAGTTCTTTATAGCAACATGAGAATGGACTAATAAACCTATGTTGTATTGAATTGTTATGTCTCCAATTTGAAATAGTTTTCTAGTCTTTGTCTTTCATGACTTTGGTGATTTTTAAGAGTACTGGCCAATTATTTTGTGGAATGTCCTTTAATTTCATTTTTGGATGTTTCCTCATTGAGTTTATGCATCTTTGTCAAGAATACCATAGAAGTGACATCCTTTTCAGTGCATTGAATCAAGAGATACATGAAGTCCAAAATATCTTATTAGACAAATATTAACCTTGATCACTTAGTTAACATAGTGTCTACCAGGTTTTTTTTCACTGTAAAGTTATTACCTTTCTCTATGCAATCAAATCTGGTGGGAAGATGCTTTGAGACTATGCAAATACTTTGTTTCTTGTCATACTTTTTGCTCACCAATTTTTCCATTGATTGACTCTTGCCTTCAACAATTATTACTGTTGTATTTATTTAATGGTATTTCTATTTCCATCATTCTTTATATATTTACTAATTGTTTATTGTTATAGTCTTCTATATTTATTATTAGTCTTTTGTTGTGAAGAAGAGTTGTCCCATCTCTCTCATTTCTTTATTTAATCAACTATTTAATTAAATCAGAGTGGAATCATGGATATTTATTTTACTGTATAAATTATAATTCTTACCATCATGATTTTGATGCCAAGATTTGTCTTAGATTTGGCCACTGGGAGTTTCTTCAAGCTGGATCTTGTATCCTTTCAACATGCTTCCAATGTTTTTTGAGTGCTTCTTTCTTTTCCATAAGATGCTTTTGGCTTATATTTGACTTTCTCTGCTCCAGTCCTGAAATAAGCTATTTCTCAAAGGAGTTCTGTTCTTTTATTGCTACTTTTGGAACCAAGATTGGGGCACTAGGTTGTTCATTCCCATTGAGTTGTCATGGCTTCTAGATGTTTTAACTGGACAGAGCAAGGAAATATATAAAGGTACACACTCTGTCTTTCTCATGGTGTGTATGTATAAAAGAAAACCCATGATTTTATATTGATATCTCGAAATACTAGTACAATGCCACAGGATCCAGTCCAGCTTTCTTCCTTCCATTATTTAAAATTCCTTTCTCCAATGCTAAGATACATACCTGGTTCTCATTACCTACAATATTACCTATTTGCTCAATCCTGTAATTACCTAGTTTCAAGATAACTTCTTAATTAGTCTATTAAGTTTTTCTTAGACTTTTTTCATCTTTAGACTTAAAATATATCTTTAAAAAGGTTGTTTTCCTGGAGGGGAGACCCAAGATGGCTGAATAGGAACAGCTCTGGAGTGCAGTTCCCAGGGAGAACAGTGCAGAGGGTGAGTGCTTTCCACATTTCCAAACAAGTTTTCACTGCCCACAGACCAGGAGATTCCTAGGCCAAAAAGCACCACAAGTTTTCAGTGTGGCAGTTTCAGCTGGTGTCGCATCAGTGCACAGAAACTCACACAAGTCTGGGCAGCCATTTTGACTGGTGCCTAGAATGCCTGGGAGACAAAGCCACCCATTCAGCTGAAAGGGAGGGGGCTGAGACAGGGAGCCAGGCCACCTGGCTCAGATAGTATCACCCCCACAAAACAAGCAATCTGAAACACTCTGGATTGAGAGTTTCGCAGTAAGTGCAGCTGGACCCAGGACTGTCTAGCTCAGTAAGGGGAAAGCCATCCCCCACTACTGAGGCAGTCTGCCACTGCCGAGGCAGTTCACACAGCAGCTGGGTAGAGCCTGCAGCAAACTCAGCAATGCCTCTAATGGCAGACCGTGACTAGACAACTCCATGTGGGCAGAGCATCTGTGAAAGAAGGCAGCAGCACAACAGGAACTTATAAATAAAGCTGACCTTCCTAGGACAGAGTACCTGGGAAAAGATGTGGTTATGAGTTCAGCTACAGCAGACTTAAAGGTATCTGCTCAGCAGCTCTGCACAGAACAGCGGAGCTCCCAGAACAACCCTTGAGCTCCTATAAGGGACAGACTGTCTCCTCAAGCAACTCCTCAAACCCCCTATACTCAAAGAGACACCTCATAAAGGAGAGCTCAGACTGACATCTGGTGGGTACCCTTCTGGGACAAGGATAGCAGAGGAAGAAACTGGTGGCAACTGTTACTGTTCTGCAGCCCCCGCAGGTGAGCCCCAGGTGAGCAGGGTTGGGAGTGGACCTCCAGCGGTCCTGCAGAAGAGGGACCTGACTGTTAGAAGGAAAATTAAGAAGGAGAAAGAAATACAACAGAAAGGATGTCCACTCAGAGACCACATCCAAAAGTCACCAACTACAAAGACCACAGGTAGTTAAAACTAGTAAGATGGGAAGAAACCAGTGCAAAAAGGATGAAAACACCAAAAACCAGAATGCCTATCCTTCTCCTAGGGATCACAACTCCTCACCAGCTAGGGATCAAAGATGGATGGAGAATGAATCTGATGAATTGACAAAAAGAGGCTTCAGAAGGTGGGTGTTAACAAACTCCTCAGAGCTAAAAGAACATGTGCTAACACAATGCAAAGAAACTAAGAACCTAGAGAAAAGGTTAGATGAGGTGCTAACTAAAATAAACAGCTTAGAGAAGAATATAAACGACTTGATGGAGCTGAAAATCACAGCATGAGAACTTTGCGAAGCATACACAAGTTTCAATAGCTGAATCAACCAAGCAGAAGAAAGGATATCAGAGATTGAAGATTAACTCAATGAAGTAAAATGAAAAGGCAAGAATAGAGAAAAAAGAATAAAAAGAAATGAACAAAGCCTCCAAGAAATATGGGATTGTGTGAAAAGACCTAATCTATGTTTGGTAGATATACCTCAATGTCACAGAGAGAATGAATCTAAGCTGGAAAACACTCTTCAGGATATTATCCAGGAGAACTTCCCCAACCTAGCAAGGCAGGCCAACATTCAAGTCCAGGAAATACAGAGAACACCACAAAGATATTCCTCAAGAAGAGCAACTCAAGGCACATAATTGTCAACCAGGGTTGAAATGAAGGAAAAAATGCTAAGGGCAGCAAGAGAGAAAGGTCAGGTTTCCCACAAAGGGAAGCCCATTAGACTCACAGCGGGTCTCTTGGCAGAAACCCTACAAGCCAGAAGAGAGTGGTGACCAATATTCAACATCCTTAAAGAAAAGAACTTCCAACCTAGAATTTCATATCCAGCCAAACTAAGCTTCATAAGTGAAGGAGAAAGAAAATCCTTTACGGACAAGCAATAGCTAAGAGATTTCATCACCACCAGGCCTGCCTTACAAGAGCTCCTGAAAGAAGCACTAAACAAGGAAAGGAACAACCAGTACCAGCCACTCCAAAAACATACCAAATGGTAAAGACCATTGACATAATGAAGAAAATGTGTCAACTAACGGGCAAAACATCCAGCTAGCATGAAAATGGCAGGATCAAATTCACACATAACAATATTAACCTTAAATGTAAATGGACTAAATGCCCCAATCAAAAGACACAGAATGGCAAATTGAATAAAAATCAAAACCCATCAGTGTGCTGTATTCAGGAATCCCATCTCACAAGCAAGGACACACATAGGCTCAAAATAAAGGGATGGAGGAATATTTATCAAGCAAATGGAAAGCAAAAAAAAAAAAAACAGGAGTTGCAATCCTAGTCTCTGATAAAATGGACTTTAAACCAACAAAGATCAAAAGAGACAAATAAGGGCATTACATAATGGTAAAAGAATCAATGCATCAAGAAGAACTAACAATCCTAAATATATATGCACCCAATACAGGAGCACCCAGGTCATAAAGCAAGTTCTTAATGACCTACAAAGAGACTTAGACTTCCACACAATAACAGTAGGAGACTTTAACAGTACACTGTCAGTATTAGACAGATCAACGAGACAGAAAATTAACAAGGATATCCAGGACTTAAAATCAGACCTGGACCAAGCATACCTAATAGACATCTACAGAAATCTCCTCACCAAATACACAGAATATACATTCTTCTCAGCACCGCATGGCACCTACTCTAAAACTGACTACATAATGGGAAGTAAATCACTCCTCAGCAAATGCAAAAGAATGGAAATCATAACAAACAGTCTCTCAGACCACAGTGCAATCAAATTAGAACTCAGAATTCAGAAACTAACTCAGAACTGCACAGCTTCATGGAAAGTGAACAACTGGCTCCTGAATGTCGACTGTATAAACAATGAAATGAAGGCAGAAATAAAGATGTTCTTCGAAACCAACAAGAACAAAGACAAAATGTACCAGAATCTCTCGGACACATTTAAAGCAGTGTCTAGAGGGAAATTTATAGAATAAATGCCCATATGAGAAGCAAGAAAAGATCTAAAATCTATACCCTATCATCAAAATTGAAAGAGCAAGAGGAGCAAGATCAAAAAAACTCAAAAGCTAGCGGAAGACAGGAAATAACTAAGATCAGGGCAGAACTGAAGGAGATAGAGACACAAAAAACCCTTCAAAAAATCAATAAATCCGGGAGCTAGTTTTTTGCAAAGATCAAGAAAATAGACAGACCACTAACCAGATTGATAAAAAAGAAAAGGGAGAGGAATTAAATAGATACAATTAAAAACTATAAGGGGGATATCACCACTGACTCCACAGAAATACAAATTACAATCAGAGATTACTACAAACAACTCTATGCACATAAACCAGTAAACTTGGAAGAAATGGAGAAATTCCTGGACACTTATACCCTCCCAAGCCTAAACTAGAAAGAAGTTAAAACCTTGAACAAACCAATAACAAGGGCTGAAGTTGAGACAGCAATTAATAGCCTACCAACCAAAAAAAGTCCAGGTCCAGATGGGTGCACAGCTGAATTCTGACAGACGTATAAAGAGGAGCTGGTACCACTCATTCCAAAACTATTCCAAACAATACAAAAAGAGGGAATCCTTCCCAAATCATTTTACGACACCAACATCATCCTGATACCAAAACCTAGCAGAGACAACAAGAAAAGAAAACTTCAGGCGAATATCCATGATGAATACAGATGGAAAAATCTTTGGTAAAATACTGGCAAACTGATTGAAACAGCACATCAAAAAGTTATCCATCACAATCAAGTAGGCTTCATTCTGGGGATGCAAGGCTGGTTCAACATACACAAGTCCATAAACATAATCCACCACATAAACAGAACAAAAGACAAAAACCACACGATTACCTCAATAGATGCAGAGAAGTCCTTCGACAAAATTCAAAAGCACTTTGTGCTAAAAACTCTCAATAAGCTAGGTATCGAAGGAACATATCTCAAAATAATAAAAGCTACTTATGACAAACCTACAGCCAATATCATACTGAATGGGCAAAAACTGGAAGCATTCCCTTTGAAATCCAGCACTAGACAAGGATGCCCTCTGTCACCACTCCTATTCAATACAGTATTGGAAGTTCTAGCCAGAGCAATTAGGCAAGAAAAAAAATATATAAATAAGGGGTATTCAATTAGGAAAGAAGAAGTCAAACTGTCTCTATTTGCAGACCACATGATTATATATTTAGAAGACCCTATCATCTCAGCCCCAAAACTCCTTAAACTGATAAGCAACTTCAGCAAACTCTCGGGATACAAAATCAATGTGCAAAAATCACAAGCATTTCTATACACCAATAACAGACTAACAAAGAGCCAAATCATGAGCAAACTCCCATTCACAATTGCTACAAAGGGAATAAAGTACCTAGTAATACAACTAACAAAGGATGTGAAGGACCTCTTCAAGGAGAACTACAAACCACTGCTCAAGGAAATAAGAGAGGACACAAACAAATGGAGAAACATTCCATGCTCCTGGTGAGGAAGAATCAATATCGTGAAAATGGCCATACTGCCAAAAGTAATTTATAGATTCAATGCTATCCCCATCAAGCTACCTATGACCTTCTTCACAGAACTGGAAAAAAACACCTTAAACTTCATATGGAACCAAAAGAGGGCCTGAATAGCCAAGACAATCCTAAGCAAAAAGAACAAAGCTGGAGGCATCATGCTACCTGATTTCAAACTATACTACAAAGCTTCAGTAATCAAAACAGCATGGTACTAGTACCAAAACGGAGATAAAGACCAATGGAACAGAACAGAGGCCTCAGAGGCAACACCACACATCTACAACCATGTGATCTTTGAAAAACCTGACAAAAACAAGCAATGGGGAAAGGATTCCCTGTTTAATTAATGGTGTTGGGAAAACTGACTAGCAGTGTGCAGAAAGCAGAAACTGGACCCCTTCCTGACACCTTACACTAAAATTTACTCCAGATGGTTAAAGACTTAAACATAAGACCTAACACCATAAAAACCCTAGAAGAAAACCTAGACAAAATGATTCAGGACATAGGCATAGGCAAGGCCTTCATGACTGAAACACCAAAAGCATTGGCAACAAAAGTCAAAATAGACAAATGGGACCTAAGTAAACTCCAGAGCTTCTGTACAGGAAAAGACACAATCATTAGAGTGAACTGGCAAACAACATAATGGGAAAAAATTTTTGCAATCTACCCATCTGACAAAGGGCTAATATCCAGAATCTTTCAAAAACTTAAACAAATTTACAAGAAAAAAACCAACAAACCCATCCAAAAGCGGGCAAAGGATATGAACAGACACTTTTCAAAAGAAGCCATATATGAGGTCAACAAACATGAAAAAATGCTCATCATCACTGATTATTAGAGAAATGCAAATCAAAACTAGATTTTTGCTAGTGCGTGAGAGATACCACCTCACGCCAGTTAGAATGGAGATCATTAAAAAATCTGAAAGCAACAGATGCTGGAGAGGATGTGGAGAAATAGGAACAATTTTACACTGTTGGCGGGAGTGTAAACTAGTTCAACCATTGTGGAAGAGAGTGTGGTGATTCCTCAAGGATTTAGAAATAGAAATCCCATTTGACCCAGCAATCCTATTACTGGGTATATACCCAAAGGATTATAAATCATTCTAATATAAAGACACATGCACATGTATGTTCATAGAGGCACTGTTTACAATAGCAAAGACCTGGAACCAACCCAAATGCCCATCAAGAATAGACTGGACAAGGAAAAAGTGGCACAAGTACACCATGGAATACTATGCAGTCATAAAAAATGTTGAGTTCGTTTCCTTTGTAGGGACATGGATGAATCTGGAAACCATTATTCTCAGGAAACTGACACAAGAACAGAAAATCAAACACCGAATGTTCTCACTCATAGGTGGGTGTTGAACAACGAAAACACATTGATACAGGGAGTGGAGCATCACACACTGGGGTCTATTGGAGGGGGTGCCAAGGGAGGGTCAGCGAGAGGGTGGGGAGTTTGGGGAGGGATAACATAGGGAGAAATTCCAGATACAGGTGATGGGGGGATGGAGGCAGCAAACACATTGCCATGTGTGTCCCTATGCAACAATCCTGCATGATCTGCACATGTATCCCAGAACCTAAAGTACAATTAAAAAATAATGTTTTCCAATGTTACTTAATTCTTGCCTTCTTTTTCTCATTAAATAGGGCTATGTTATTCCTTTCTAATACAGTTAGGTTTATTTTTTGCTATATATATTCTGTTTTGGATTTTCTCCAAGTCTTTATTGTTTTTAATCATTTACTTTTTGGGTATGTGAAAAAATGTCATTCTGAAAATCAAAATTATACAAAAAGGAATACCTAGAAATACTTCCCACTTTTCCATTCTACCTTGCTTCTATTTCCCATGCTTTCCATTTTGTTTCCAATCCTTGTAGGTAGCAAATTTTATTAGTTTCTTGTTAATCCTTTCTGTGTTTATTTCTGCCAAAATGAGCATATTCATGTGAATTCCTATATTCATATTTATATTATATATTTCTTATATTTAACATTTTTCTTAAATGAATAGCAGAAACCACAAATACTCTTCTGAATTTTGCTGTTTTTAGTTAGCAATACATCCTGGAAGTCACTTTGTATTAGTTCATAGATATCTTCCTTATTGTTTTTTTACAGTTGCACATTTCTCCATTTGTGGTCGTGCCATGGCTTATTCACCTACTATTCTATTTATGAGCATTTAGGTTGTTTCAAATATTTTAAAAATATTTATTTATATTTCTTTTAAGAAAGCATGTCATTTATTTTATTTTAAATTTTTTGACTTTTAGGTTCAGTGTGTACCTGTACAGATTAGTTACATGGCTAAATTGCATATTGTTGAGGTTTGGTGTATAAATAATCGATCAACCAGTAGTCAACATAGTACCCGATAGGTAGTTTTTCAATCCACACCCCTTTTCCCTTCCCATCTCAAGAATTCCCCAATATCTACTGCTCCCATCTTTGTGTCCATGTGTACTCAATGTTTAGCACCTTCTTATAAGTGAAAACATGTGGTATTTGTTTTTCTGTTCCTGTGATAATTCACTTAGAATAATGTCCTTCAGCTGCATCCATGTTGCTGCAAAGGACATGATTTTGTTCTTTTTTAAGGCTGCATAATATTTCATGGTATATATGTACCACATTTTGTTTGTCCAGTACACTGCTGATGGGGACCTAGGTTGATTCCATGTCTTTACTATTATGAATAGAGCTGTGATGAACATAAAAATGTATGCATCTTTTTGCTTTTTGGGAGAATGATTTATTTTTCTTTAGGTATATACCCAGTAGCATGATTGCTGGGTTGAATGGTAGTTCTGTTTTAAGTTCTGTGAGAAATCTCCAAACTGCTTTTCACAGTAGCTGAATTAATTTACATTCCCATCAGCAGTATATGTGTTACCTTTTCTCCAGAAACTTGCCAACACTTGCTTTTTTGACTTTTTAAAAATATTTTTTATTTTTTAGACAGATTCTCACTATTTTGTCCAGCCTGAAGAACAGTGGTGTGATCATGACTCACTGCCACCTCCATCTCCTAGGATCAAGTGATCGTCCCATCTCAACCTCCTGAGTAGCTGGAACTACAGGCCTGCCCCACCACGCCCAGCTAACTTTTGTATTTTTTTTTTTTTTTGTAGAGACAGGATCTCCCCATTTTGCACAGGCTGTTCTCTAGCTCCTTTGCTCAAGCAACCCACCTGCCTCTGTCTCCCAAAGTGCTGAAATTACAGACTTGAGCTACTGCATCTGGCTTTTTAGTAATAACCATTCTGACTGGTATGAGATGGCATCTCACTGTGGTTTTGATTTGCATTTCTCTAATAATTAGTGATGTTGAGCATTTTTTTCATATATTTGTTGGCCACATGTATGTCTTTTAAAAAAACATTTTAATAGTTTTTGGAGTACAGATGGTTTTTGTTTACATGGAAGAATTCTATGGTGGTGAATTCTGAGATTTCAGTGTACCCATCACCTGAGCAGTGTATACTGTACTCCATATGTAGTCTTTTATCCCTCACCCTTCCCATCTACTCCTCCCTGAGTCTTCAAAGTCCATTATATCACTCTGTATGTCTTTGCAATCTCATAGTTTAGCTCCCAGTTATAAGTGAGAACATATGGTTTTTGGTTTTCAATTCTTGAGTTATTTCACTTAGAATGGCCTCCTGTTCCATCCACGTTGCTGCAAAAGACATTATTTTGTTCCTTTTTATGGCTGAGTCATACTCCATGTTTTCTTTATCTACTCATTGGTCGATGGGCACTTAGGCTCGTTTCATATATTTGCAATTGTGAATTATGCTGCTATAAACATGCATGTGCATGTGTCTTTTTCATATAATGACTTCATTTCCTTTGGGTAGATACACAATAGTGAGATTGTTGGATCAAATGGTAAATCTACTTTAGTTCTTTAGGAAATCTCCATACTGTTTTCCATAGAGGTTGTACAAATTTGCATTCCCATCAGCAGTGTAAAAGTGTTTCCTTTTCACCACATCCATTCCAACGTCTCTTGTTTTTTGACTTTTTAATTATGGCTATTCTTGTAGGAATAAGATGGCATCTCATGTGGCTTTACTTTTCATTTCCCTGATGATTAATGATGTTGAGCACCTTTTCATGCTTCTTTGCCATTTGTATATCTTCTTTTGAGAAATGTATATTCATGTCATTTGCCCACCTCTTGATGGGATTTTTTTTTCTTGCTGATGTGTTTGAGTTCCTTGCAGATTCTGGATATTAGTCCATCATTGAATACATAGTTTGCAAATATTTCCTTCAATTCTGTGGGTTGGCTGTTCACTCTGCTGATTTTTTGCTGTGCAGAAACTTTTTCATTTATTTAGATTCCATTTATTTATTTTTATTTTTGTTGCATTTTCTTTTGAGGTCTCACTATGTCTTCTTTTGAGATGTGTCTGTTCAGGTCCTTTGCCCATTTTTTAATGGGGTTGTTTGTTTTTTGCTTGTTGAATTGTTTAAATTCCTTATAGATTTTGGATATTGGACTTTTGTTGGATGTACAGCTTGCAAATATTTTTTCCCATTCTGCTGTCTGTTTACTCTGTTGCTAGCTTCTTTTGCTGTGCAGAAGTACTTTAGTTTAATTAAGACCCATTTGACATTTTTGGTTTTGTCATAATTGCTTTTGAGGCTTTGCCACAGCCAATGACCAGAATGGTGTTTTCTAGGTTTTCTTCAAGAGTTTTTATAGTTTTGATCTTACATTTAAGGGTTTAATCCATCTTGAGTTTATTTTTGTAGATGGTGAAAGGAAGGGCTCCAGTTTCAATCTTTTGCATAAGGCTAGCCATTACCCCATCACTATATTACTGAGTAGGGAATCCTTTCCCCATTGCATGTTATTGTTGACTTTGTTGAAGATCAGGTGGTTGCAGGTGTGCATCTTTACTTCTAGGTTCTTTAACCTGTTCCATCAATCTATGTGTCTGTTTCTATATAAGTACCATGCTGATTTGGTTACTGTGCTTTCAATACTTTAAAATTATAAATATTTTTTCAATGAATAATCTTTCACTAATATGTTTCTCTTTTGTTTTAACTGTATCTTCGGGGTAACTTCCTAAAAGTTGAATTGTTGGGTTAAAAGGTAAGTGCATATAGGTAAGTGCATATGTATTTTTGTTAGGTATTGTCAAATTCTTCTCCAAAAGGGTTGTACCAGTAATGCCTGAAAGTGCCTACCTCTCCACAGCCTCACCAGCAGAATGCATTCTCACACTTTAAAAATGTTACTAATTTTATTTGTGTAGATTTTAAGTTTAATTTTTTAAAATTTTATTGCTATTAGACAAATACTTTGTGAATTCTTTAATTTTTAGGATCCATAAGAAAATTTCTTTGAGATCCTGTCAAGTTTTATTATTTTTTGTCTCAATCTTAAGGTTTTATCTATTCCTTTACTCACTAATTATTCAAAACATATATTTGAGGGATCTCTATTTCCCGTACAATGTGCTTGCCTTCAAGAAGCTTACTGATATGATTAGGAAAGCAAATAAATGGAGAATCAAAATAAAATGTAAAAAGTACCTTATTATTTGAGTTGGAGTGGGCTGTTGGAAATAAGTATGAAGTATTAAGGAAGCACAAAAGGGAGGTGTTTCCTCCTATTTACAAGGGCGTATTGGAGGAAGCATTTTTTTTTTTTCTGAGAGGATCTTTAAGATAATTAACCAGTGGAAAAAAGAAGAAAGGAGTAATTGGTGAGCTTTCCAGATACACACAACTCTGCATGTACAAGATCCTTATCTGAAGGAAGAGAGAGACAAATACATTTTGGAATTGTCAAGAGTTTAGTGTAATTGGTGTATAACATTCATGTATGCACTCATAGCTGTGGTGAAGTAAAAGAAGCAGAAGGAAATATGGCCCAAGAAGCATGTATAGAAACTTGAACTTCATCCAGAAGTCAAAAAGGCTTACTAAAAAGTTTTAAGCTGAGTAACTAGTGTTACGCTCAGAATTTTTATTGTGAGACTGACAATTCAGTGTTTCTAAGGAACTCAAAGTTTGTCCTCGAAGCATTAAACTACATTGTATACATAGAAATATGCGAAATCAAGCAGAAAAGTGGAATGATGCGTAGGCCAATAATTGACAGTGATCTTAAGAAAGGTAGTCAGTAATCACAATAAAAAAAGAAAGAGATATCTTAGCGATAGACTGCTTCAGTGGCTTAAAATGAATCTTTTTCAGAGAAAAGGAGCTGCTTTTGGTGTGCTAGGATTTTTCAGTTGGATTTGAAGAACACTGGTAGAATGTGTTGAGATCCAAAGCTGTCTATACTCACACAGCTTAAAGTTTGCATTAACTTGACTTTACTATTATGTTGCTTCATTGATGTGACATTATTATTTCCCTGCCTTTTTGAACTTGATTTTATTATTTCAGAAAAGTTTTCTCCAGGAGGATAACATTGCCGATAACTTTATCATTTATTTCAAAAAGTTTCCTGGAAGTCCATTTAAACATATATTAAACTACTCAAATAAAAGCAGCATCAAACAACTGTTCATTCTTCAAGGACTGCATTAAAACCCTTTTTACAAAACCCTCCTCTCTCTATGTCTACTAATACTAAACTAGTACATCACAAACTTGACCCATCATAATCAAGCCCCCACATCCACAGCAAGAGAACCACCTTAAACCAGATGCCCCAAATCTCATTAATACTCTATCTTTGCCCTTTCTTTTCTGAGATACCATGAAGATTCTTGCCAAGGTGGTGGCCTCTGTTACCAGTGCAAGCACAGTAATGCAGATCTGCTTTATCAACGGGTTAGTTTGATGATGTTTTCATGGAGTAAAATACCTATAAGATTCCTTTCTTATTCCACCACAAATGATGCATTTTGCATAAATGATAACCTATAGTTTGAAACCAAAGGCCTAAATTAACAGTCCGAGAATATCTCAGTTAACTCTCTAAATTAGTCTCTTTTCAATCTGACATACGGCATTTACAACCAGAGAGGCCTTGAGGAATGTCATTTGTGGTTCAGTCAAAATCATTGTTTTTCCAATTAGTGAATCTAGAAATGTATTATGGTTACAGGAATAAGTAAGCGAACTGTGTATTTCAGCCAATCAGCCTACATCAACCAAGAAAGACTTTTGAAAAAAGCTATATAGATTTTATGTAAATTTGGTATTTATGAGCACCAAACTTTTAGCACTGACATCTGCCTGAGAAGAAACTTCATTTACAGCAGTGGCAGAAATGAAGTTCACTGTGAACTAGTTTTGGATACCATATGCTTTAGCAAGCTGAAGAGGAGGGGGGAAAGAGGCATTTTAAAAGCAGATTTTTCTTGCTCTCACTGTGGATGATGTTGCATGACAACATTGTGACATCATGGCTTACGCTATTTTACTTGCTGTTGCACCAATATAGCATCAAGGAGTGTAACAGTACCTTGGATGCAGAGTGCTTTCCTTCTATGGAACTTACAGCACTTCACAGGCATTTTCTTTCTAAACCTCACAACATCTCCCTAAGGTATTGCCAAGCTGGAGACAAATTTCACAGTTTAATCATGTGGAACACATTGGTAAATATAGATGTGCCTTTTAGAAAGTTGCTTCAAAGTGTATTTTGCAGCTCACGAGACGTTTCTCAGGGTGTAAACCAGTGGTGTAATGTAAAGCTTTTGGCCCTCCCCCATGTGAGCTAGGAGGATAGACGTACTTGGCATAACGCTTACAGTGGCGCAAAAGGAAAGGAGGGTAGTGCAGAAAAGGCAGGCTGACTATTTTGTTATGCGTCCTCCCCTTCTCTCCATGTCTTCAAGGCCATACGGGGTGCCTCCTATTCTTCCATCTCATTCTTTTCTTTTCAGCATCAAAAACAAAAACTGAGTTATAGAACTTAACTTGAATTAAGAGTCTGGTTAGATTTTTAGGACAGAACAAAAGAGTCCATTTAAAACACAACGTTTGTTGATTATAATACCAGCAATCTCATCAGTATTTATGATATAGTTTTAATGGAAATAGGTTCTTATAAAATGGGAATGCGGAACATTGCAAACATGCCATTGCTTGCCTTAATCGCTCCAGATCCACACAGTAATGGGCTCATTCTCAGAATACTTCTCCCTCCCAAACCCCATCCTTTTCCTTCCAGGACATTCACTTCTCCCAACTCCCTAGAAACGATCACTTGATATGGAGCAGAGACCTGAATGTGAATCCTAATTGTGTCCTATAATAGCTGTAGGAACAATTGAGTAAGTCATTAATCCTCCCATAAATACCAATTCCCAGGTAAAACAGGATGTATGCTCATCCTACATATACAAGAAACCTTCAGATGGGAAGTGCATGTGCCTAATTGTACATAGTATTGTGGATAGGGATGTTTGCATGGAACAAATAAATGCAGTTTATTAAAAAGCTTGCGTTCTATGAATACCATTTACTGTCCACATACCACTTGAATCTGTAATACACACTTCTGATTTTCACAACAGTGTATGGCTGCGCTTCCCAAAATTTGATAATGTGGACAACTGGTGATACATGAAAACACTTAAAGTGGTAGACAGCAAACATTAAGTTTTCTTTTTTATCTATCATGTCAAGTCTATAATTTCGAAAGTGAAAATTTTTGTTTTAAAATAAATTTACCTGGGTAAAATTTTGAATTGATTTGAAGAAAACAGTTAAGCAGGCCAGGCATAGTGGCTCACCCCTGTAATTCTGGAGGCAGGAGGATCACTTGAGCCCAAGTTTGAGACTAGCCTAGGCAACACAGCAAGATCCGTCTCAAAAACAACAGCAACAATAACAACAACAACAACAACAAAAACCAACCAACCAACCAAACCAAAAAAAAAAAAAAAAAACGCACACAAAAAAAACACTCGCTGGTGCACACCTGTAGTCCTACTTACTTAGGTGGCTGAGGCAGGAGGACTGCTTGAGCACAGGAATTAGAAGCAGCAGTTAGCTATGATTGTGCCACTGCACTTCTGTCTGGGTGACCTTGTCTCTTAAAAAAAAAACAAAAAATATCGCGGTGGCTCAAGCCTGTAATCCCAGCACTTTGGGAGGCCGAGGCGGGTGGATCACGAGGTCAAGAGATCGAGACCATCCTGGTCAACATGGTGAAACCCCGTCTCTACTAATACAAAAAAAACTAGCTGGGCATGGTGGCGCGTGCCTGTAATCCCAGCTACTCAGGAGGCTGAGGCAGGAGAATTGCCTGAACCCAGGAGGCGGAGATTGCGGTGAGCCGAGATCGCGCCATTGCGCTCCAGCCTGGGTATCAAGAGCGAAACTCCGTCTCAAAAAAAAAAAAAAAAAAAAAAACAAAAAATATTGAGCAAATCAAGCTATAATTGGATTATAGATATATAAAGGTTGATCTGGAATGACTGATATGTAGGAAGCCCTGTTTTATAAGACACAGTCACAATGAAAAAACATGCTATGTAATATTTGAATAAACCACACAATAACCTATGACTTTTGTTCAAGGAAAAGTGCTTTGCCAGGGTTGGAAATATAAACCTAATTGTGGTCCAAATGAGAGAAACAGAGATGAAATAATTGCAGTTGGGGATTAGCCTCAGACACGTTTCCTGGTAGGTCCTGGACCTCGCCATCATTTTTGTATATTATTAATGCAGACTGTATATGAAGAATTGATAAAAATGGGCAGAGTTCTGTACATATGTCAGTTGATTCTTTGTGGGGACATTTCATACATGCATGATTCTTTCAGAGACATGACGCAGGACACAGAATGAGTTGGCCTTGTCTTGAGAATTTCAGAAATAAAGGCTCCTCAAACTCTTAGAGTAGTTCATTTAATTCCGTGGCAATCAAAAAGTTCTTCCTGATTTCTGGCCCCAATCCCTTCTACTTTGAGTGCAATCTCTGAAGAAACAGAAAAATTGGGAAGGTTTTGCTATTCCACCTCTCCATATTTGGTTATAGAGACAACGACAGCAGTGGACCTTCTAATCATCACCTTGCTTTATTTACATTCAATTTTGTTTTTGTTTGTGCTTTTTGTCAATAAAAACATGAGTGCTTCTTACTGTTTTTGTTTGCTTAAAATGGAGATAATTTAAATAATGTATCAAGCTACTTGGTATGAATGATCAGAAGTTAGTCATTAACAATTACATCTTTTCCTAAAACACATCAAAATATTTGAGAGACGGTCATTTACAGGTATCTGTGTGCACCGGAGCTCAGAGTTTATAAAGGTTTACAAGTATTTATGTATGAGTTTATGTGTATTTTCAGAGTAACTTTTTCTTATGGAACTTTGAAAAATGAAGAGAATTAAGTTGTTTCTAAAAAGCCAAAGCAGCCTGCCATCTCTTTTTCTTTTCTGGGCTACGGTCCAATTTGCACAGCAGTTGCAAAGAAAAAGCAAACGCATCACTAGATTCAGCGAGAAATATTGTAACAGTATGTAATCTCTGTCAAGATAAAATTGCTTTGTGATTTACATTACAATAAATCCTGACCTTTAAGTGCTGCAGACTAAGCTAATCTGTGAAGTACTTTATTTCAACATTGAATCAGCGAGTGCAGCTCAACCAAAGTGACTGTATTAGTCCCACTGTGGTGTGGTTAAAGAGACTATATATATCGAAGCAGATTACAGAACATTGTTCTATGTGTACTATAATAAGTAGAATAATTGAAATATTCAGTCTGTTTCATCACTGTGAAATAATAGAATTATTTTAACCTCCCTTTTGTTTGCCTATTATGGGAATTGTAAGTAGATACATTTAAATATCATTAGGGCCTGATTTAGATGGATTAGAACAAGGAAATTCAGAATTAAGGTTAAAATACCACATGACATTTCAGCCTTAATACACTTCTTAGGGCTGTTATTTCTTTTCTTTTTCGTTCTCTTCTTTTTTAGTAAAATAGTTAAGATGTCACATGGAATTTCCCAGTAATAGCTTTGAATTTTTTGGGTTTTCCCTGCCCAAGCCAAGTCTTAGGCTCACCAATCATTGGAAAATGGAATGTTCTTAGAGATATTATAAATATAAAAAATAAAAAGAATTTATTGCATTTGGAAGATTTTTAACCATCAGTTCTTCAAATATTGTTTTCTCTCCTCCCTTCTCTCAGTTTTCCTTCATGTATTAGCAACTTGACAGTATCCCAGAGGTCACTGATATTTTTTCTGTCTTTTTTTTTTTTTTGCCTCTGTGCTTCATTTGGATAGTTTCTATTGTTTCTTCAATTCATTGATTGAAAACTATTCATTGATTTTTTTTTTTTCCTCTGCAGTTCCCAATCTGCCACTAAGTCATATCTGGCATATTTTAATTTTCAGCCACTAAATTTTTCAGGTAAAAAAATTTCTTCCATTTGTCCCCTTGTTATATTCATGGTCATTGGTTCTATCATCTCTGTCCTGCGTGCATCTTCTTGTGTCTGGTAATTATTGATTGGATACTGGACATTGTGTTTTTGGTTTTGGGTGCTGGAATTTTTGGTATTCCTTTAAATACTGTTGCATATTGCCCTAGAATGCAGCTAAGTTCTTAGGAATCAGATTCTTCTGAAGCTTGTTTTAAGAGTTTATTAGGTAGATCCAGATCAGGGTTTAGTTTAAGACTAATTTGGCCTCACTACTAAGCAGCACGCCCTTGAAGATCCTTCCTAATGCTTTGTGAATTATGTGGGTTTTCCACTCTGGCTGGTAGAAACATGGACTATTTCTAGCCCTGTAGGAACTGTGAAAATTGATTGGCCTATTGGTTTCTGTGGCTTCCTTATGTGGCCAGAGTTACTTTCTTCACTTGCATGTACAGATCAGCAGTCAGCCAAAATTTGAGGAGAACACTTCGAAGGTCTCCGGAGATTTATTTGTAGCCTCTTCTCTCTGGTATTTTGATCACAAATTCTAGCTGTCTCAGCCTCCCTAAATTTCAACCTCTGTCTCTTCTACTCATGAGACCACAGGGCTCAGTTTGGGTGCCCTTCCTTTTGCCGTGGATTGGAAACTATCTTCAGGTAGTAAGTTGAGGCAAATGATTCTTTCCAATATTTTTATAAAGTTTTCTCGTTGATTAAGAGTGATGTCTCCCCGTTACTCTATCATGGTCAGAACTGATGCATTAAATAACCAGAATTTAAAAGGTAGTTTAAGGTTTTTATTTATTTACTCAGCATTCTTGCCAAGAGATGTGTCTGGAGACAGGAAAGTAACTAATAAGAAGGTTATTAAAACAAGTTTGGACATAATTAACTGTAAACTTTTTTTTTTTTTTTGAGGTGGAGTCTCACTCTGTCACCCAGGCTGGAGTGCAATGGCATAGTCTCAGCTCACTGCAATCTCAGCCTCCCAGGTTCAAGCAATTCTCTTGCATCAGCCTCCCAAGTAGCTGGGACTACAGGCATGTGCCACCACACCCAGCTAATTTTTGTATTTTTAGTAGAGACCAGGTTTCATCATGTTGGCCAGTCTGGCCTTGCACTCCTGACCTTGTGATCTGCCTGTCCAATCACAAAGCAATGTAATGATTGTAAAGCACATAGAGCATTGTAACCAGGTCAAATCCTTGAGTCAGAATGTTTTACTTCAGTCAGTTATATAAATGAAGGTGTTTTGTGGCGTGCTAGAGGCCTTTCCATTGTTTCTTCTGGTAACTGTTGCTCTACTCTATTTTAAAGTTACATTGAGTGAGAGGAATAGTTTTAATTTTAGCAAGGCAAACTTTTTTGTTATTTTGCGTTTTTTCATTTTAGATTTTTATAATAAATTTATAGGGTGCCTTGAGGGCAGCTCAATTTGCATTGTAGGGGACCACCTAAGAAACTCACCAGGGACAGACCACACTGTTCTGCCTTGGAGCACTATGGTCTGAAAACAGATTTGTTCCTGAGATACTCACATTATAAATAGAGATATCCTTGGGGCACCATATCAATGTATACTAGAGGGTCTTCTCATGCATTTTGAGGAGAAAACAGCAGTTTCAATATTCCCAAGATGACGGAAGGTATTCCTGATGTTAAGAGGATACTTTAGCACTTAGCCGAAAGATTAGTATTTTGAGAGGTCAATTTTATAGTTCCAAACAATTTCAGAGTTCAAATATAGTGACTTTCTAGAATCATTTGCTTTAGTGCCAAGAAAGAGTATGAAACTAACTGTTTAAAAGCAACATTATATAAAAATGTGGATAAGTTGATATAGATAAGGTTACACACACACAAGCAATGTCTTTTGGGTTGCTATTTGTTTTCTCACCAAATTTTAAAATATTGACAACTAATAGACACTTATTACCTGGTTGCTTAATGATATTTAAATTTTCTGTGGCTTAATCTTCAGATTAGGTATAAGAATATCTCACCAATCTTTTGTGATGTCAGTTAAATCAACATATACCTCTAAAATAGCATTTTTATTTTTCTTAGGAAGAAGCCTTGTTTTAGCTGGTGACGCTTTCTGATGCTTTGAAGGTTTTGCTCTCCTCAGGTCTGTCAGGCACTCCTCCACATCTTTTCACACAACTGCTGACCCCACACATGCCTTGTAGCTGTTGACATTTGCTCTGCATCTGGATCTGGGGGCTCAATGGGATACCTCATTTACCTATTCTGTTTTAGACATTGCTCTGTGGGTTTTTTGGCCTTACTGTTATAATTGTCTTTTGTTCGTATGTTGAACTTTGGGAAAATTCAATGCTACCTAACTGCCAACCTTGACTTCTTAAAGCTTTTGAGATGGAAAAGGGGCCAATCTTAGGGGCCTATTGTAACCCCCCAAGCATGGAAATAAAGGAAAAATTCTGAGGAGTAAATGAATAATCTGGTAAGCAAGAAGATAATAATAACTTGAACTATAGTCATCCAAGCAAGTCAGGGCCATAAGGTGTTTGGTTTCCCATAGAAACTAAAAGGTAACATATTAAAATACTTGCTTGATTTGTTTTTCAAAAACCAGAGTCCCCATCGATAGAGAATGCTGACCACTGTCAGGTAGACCTCAGGCAAAAAAGAAACTGAAGACTGAACTCTGGCTGCTGCTTTTTGTTTTAAATTTCTTCCCTAGGGAACTGGAGAGAGTCACACCTGCAGGCCACAAATCTGCCTAAAATGGTCACTCTGATCCAGTCTGTTGTGACTTGATCTCATGACTTGACTCTGGCATAGCAACACTTGATGATTAATAGGTTTCCTTATCTTAACTAATATATGTTAACTCCAAGCCTTAATATACCTTTCTGCTGACCCCAAGGTTTTATACAAAGGCTTGTTCCCTTAGCCAATTGCAAATCAAAGAATCTCTAAGTCCACCTCTGACCTGTAAGCCCCTGGTTCAAGATATCCTGCCTTTGCAGAATAAGTCAATGTACAACCTCCATGTATTAATTTATGAGTTTCCCTGTTACTTATTTTCTTGAAATATACCCCTGTCTTTAAAAACCCTTGCTTGTAAGCCATTGGGGAGGTTGGGTCTTAAGCTTTAGCTGCCTGTTCTTCTTACTTGGCTCCCTGCAATAAATGCCCTTCCTTCTCTTCCTGCAAACCTTGGTGTTGGTGTTTGGCTTTACTGTGCCAGGTGAGTGGATCCAAGTTTGGTTCAGTACATTTTGCTTCCTCACCTGTTAAAATAAAGAGAACTGAATGATTTCCTAATATCCCTTCCAACTCTAATATCTATTTGGACCTAACAAGACCCAAAATTGTGGAGGAAGAAGTACATGAGATATTACCTCACAAATATGTTTTCAGACCAAGTATGTCTATGATTAAGTTGCTATGTGCTATATTATATTTTATCATCTGAGTCATTATCCATTCTAATAGAAATTCACCCTTCTATCCATTCATCCTAATAATAAACACCCAACCACTATTATATACTAGCTTTGTTTCTTCAGGTACATATCAATTTGCCATGATATTTGAAACTATAAACAATCACACTATAAATGTCATTACTTAGATATATTATCACCTAAGGAAACTTGATTGTTACTTGAAGGTGAAATATGAGTGTTATGGGATTTTATTTTTTCTTGAGACAGGGTCTTACACTGTTACCCAAGCTGAAGTGCAGTGATATGAATATGGCTCACTGCAGCCTCGATCTCTTGAGCTCAAGTGATCCTCCCACCACAGTCCCCTAAGTAGCTGGGACTACAGGTGCATGCCAACATGCTTGGGTAATTTGTTTATTTTTTGTAGAGATGGAATTTTACCATGTTGCCCAGGCTGACCTCAAACTCCTGGACTTAAACAATCCTTCTGTCTTGGTCTCCCAAAGTGTTGGGATTATAGGTGTGAGCTATTGTGCTCAGCTAGAATTTTTCTTTTTTTTTTGATAAATGATTTCAGCTTTTTGATACAGAGGATTTCTTGCCTGCCTCCATAATCCTGGATCACTCAGCATAATCAACCAAGGACTGAGATTTCTCTAGGATTTAGCTATCAGCTGAAGAAAGCCAATAGATCTCATCATTTGACCAGTAGCCAGACTATGAGCTTGGAAGAAGCTCATAAGGCATACAGCAGGTCACTGGGGGAATATTGCTTACAGGCAAGTTAGTGTTGTCAAATAGTATCGTATCAGTTAAGGTTTTCTAGAGGGACAGAACTAATAGGATATATGTATATATAAAAGGGAGTTTATTAAGGAGAATTGATTTACATTATCAGAAGGTGAAGTCCTGTGATAGGCTGTCTGCAAGTTGAGGAGCAAGGAAGCTAGTGGTGGATCAGTCTGAGTCCAAAATCTCAAAAGTAGGGAAGCTGACAGTGCAGCCTTCAGTCTGTGGCCAAAAGCTCGAGATCCCATGGCAAACCCCTGGTGTAAGTCCAAGAGTCCAAAAGCTGAAGAACTTGGAGTGCGATGTTTGAAGGCAAGAGGCATCCAGTACAGGAGAAAGATGAAGGCTGGAGGACTCAGCAAGTCTTCTCTTCCATTTTCTTCTGCCAGCTTTATTCTAACTGCTCTGGCAGCTGATTAGATGGTGCCCACCTAGATTGAAGGTGGATCTGTCTCTCTCAGTCCGCTGACTCAAGTGTTAATCTCCTTTGGCAACTCCCTTACAGACACACCCAGGAATGATACTTGGCATCCTTCAATCCAATCAAGTTGACACTCATTATTAGCCATCACAAGCCTTATGTTGGCAGCTGCCCACTCTGCATTGTAGAGGCACTGCTCTGCTGAATAATTGTCAGGAGCGACTCCAGCAAATGGAGAGGCAGAAGACACACTCAAGGAATATACAAAGCAATGCTTTCTTCCTTCAGAAAGATCCTGGACTAACAAATATCGATCACCTCCCTTTCACCACATTCCTGGAAACTATATAATTTATATAAAAAAGGTTTATAGAATACCTACTGTGTATCAGTCAGTTTCTTAGAGACTTTCTTTACTTTTTGTTCTTAATGTAAATTTTTCTTACAAAATTTATACTTACACATGCTTAACAAATCAAATAACACTTCAAGACTTATAAAAAGCTAGCCTTTATTTCTCTCTTCTCTTATTTTCCCCAATGGCTACTATTTTAAATTATTTTTAATTGCTTATTTTAATGTTTGCTTTCATATACCTAAATAGAAGCTTGTGTTGCTATTTCTTCATTTGACAGTTTTAAATATTTCTTTCTTGTACTTCCTGCTATAGAAGATATGATTTTGTTCTCTTATATCCTCATCTCTTTAACATAGAGAAATTTAGCCCCTTATTCATGCTTCCAAAACTATATAATGATTGTTATTTAAATAAATCTTTATTTACATTGTTGTGACTATATATTATGTATAAATAGTGAACCATACACTGTATTTCATTTCTGGGTATAGTATGCTTTCTCTAAAATTAAAAGTTTCCTCTTTTTTTTGTTTCTTACTTTTCTACATAAGTGTCATTAATGCATCCCAATTCTTGAATAGAACTGGAATTCTGACAGTTTAGAAATCCCTTCTACAGCCCTCTGTCTCCTGCTCTAATCCACACTGGTTGCTCTTTATGCTGGCCACACAACTGTCACCCTGAGATTTCCACTTATTTCCTGTTGGATGTTCTACTATGCTCCATTTGATGCTTATGCTTTTTCTAGCTTTTATGTTCTTTTATTCTGTTTATGTTTCAGTTTCAATTTTTTTTTTAAAGAGGTATTTTCCAATTCATTATCTTTTCTCTCTTGCTAGTCTTATCTATTGCTACACCCATCTATCGATTTCTTAATCTCAGTTATTTTATGTTTTAGTTCTAGAATTTTCATTTAATGATTTTTAAATATAGATTTCAGTTCTGATAAAATTGTTCATCTTGTCATTTTTTCTCTTGAATATATTGTTATAGCTATTTTAAAATTTTTATTAAGTCTAATATCTGGACTATCTAGCCATGGAAGGGTGTGTTTATATTTTTTATTTTTTTCTTTGTTTTAGTTATTTTTTGTCAGCCTGATGTGTCTGATAATTTTTGACTTAATGCCGGACATTGTAAATTAAAAATTATAGAAGCTTTGGACGATTTTATCTTTTTTCAGAGAGAATTTTTTTCCTCTTGCAGGCAGTTAGAAGAGATGCAAATCAGCAAATGCTCTGAGGAGAAAAAGCACTGGTGAATATGAGGCTCACCTCAATGTATTTTCCTCTTCTCTGTGATCCTGGCTCTCCAAGTTCTGGCTGCCTTAGTTTCCAATGCCTTAAAATATCTGTTTTCAACCAGCTTTTATTAATTGTTTTAGGTGGCAGACTTAGATGGAAAGACACATAATGGAAGTGGACGTTAATTATTATTTTGTATATGATGTTTTAGTTTCTCCTTTCATAAAAGTATTAATTTTTTCTCTTTATCTTTATAGTCAGTATACTAATTTTTCATGGTAGTATGCCTTGGAGTAGGCCCTTCCTCACCTATTCTATGATAAATTCAACAGATCTTTTCAGTTTGGAAACTTGTGACTTTTGTGATTTGAAATTTTTTTAGTTTTTTAATAATTTGTGTCTCTCCATTTTTTTTTCCTTTTCTACAATTTCTGACATTTTGATACAGCACCTCCTGGATGGATCCCTTAATTTTTTAAGAGTTTTCTCCCTCATTTCAATTTCTATGTCTTTTCCCTTTAGCCAGTTTATTCAGAGAAGAAACTTCCAATCTTATGCCTGAGGGGCTTAAGTTTGGCTGCCAGTGTTCTGAGAGGCAAGTAGTGGTGGGAGTTGTGGGGAACTATTCAGAATGTAGACTTCCATTTGGTGTCCCTGTGATCAACTGGGTGCCATGACCATACATTCAGTTGTATCTTCTGTTCCTGAATGCAGAGGTCTCCTGGTTCATTCTCTCCAGAGAGTAAACCACAGTCTTCAGCACAGATGCAAAGGGAGATTTGTTTAAAAAATTTTTTTCAGTCCCACTCTATTCTTACCCTTCAGGAATACTTCTGGTGTCAGTTTTTGAGATTTTTCAGGTTCTGTGGCACCCCTAGATTGCAGACTTAGGTTTCAGTTTTCTCTGATATGTTACAACGTGTACCCTTTATCCATTGTTTTTCAGATTTTAAATATTTGTCATCTTTTGTATCCTATATTCTCTCTCATGTTTATTATCCTTGTGGATTTATGTTTAATTTTTTTCTTTTCCTTTTCTTTTTTAAAAATCTAGAATTTTAGGGGAAGAAGCAGAGAACAGGTGTGTTCAATTCACCATACTTAATAGGAAGTTTTAGATGCTTTATATACATCACAAGAAATTTCCACAGCAGATATTAATACAGATAAAGAAAATGCTGAAGTAACATAGTAAATGACAGAGTTAGAATTAAAACTCAGTGTATCTGGCATTAAAACTCTCATTGTGGAATGACCTTTCTTTAAACTGAAATTTCCAAGTTTTACTCAAAAGTAAATCTGATATTTTCAAAATGAATTGATTTATGAAATTAAGCATTTTTAAGACTGCTGTTACTTTCTTGATTTAGTGGTTTAAATTCTGATATACTTATCACAGTAAAATGAATTATACATTTTAAAAAATCTATTGCAATTTTACTCATGTTTTTCATTGTAGGTTTTTTCTTGTACTTGAAATTTCTAAAACCAAACTCTGGAAAAATTATGCCCTAGTTGAGGCCTTTCTCTATGTCATAATTACGTTTCCCAATAGATAACATCTATTTTATTTTACAGAGAATAAAGTTCCTTGCTTGGGGTTTGACATATTCTTTGCTAAAGTTTGAAAATTTATAGAAAGTTTCTTATTCTGTTTCCTTTTGGGCTATTCTGGAATTCCCTTTTGCTTCCTCTCAGCATATCTTTGGCCCTATTTCTAGAGATTCATGATAAAATTTTCCCCACATACTCACCATAAAAGTAATAATTTACTCTTTCTTATGAGAAATAGTTTAGATTTATGTGACACTAGTAAAACCTTTTTCAAAAGAAAATTTATACATTTTATGACAAGTGGAACATGTAATGCTTGGTAAATTTTTATAAGAAATCTCCAACTAAAAATTGTGCTGGCTTGTACTTTCATATTTCTCCTCCTCCTCCTCCCTCTCCCTCTCCTTCTCCCGCTCCATCTCTCTCCTTCTCCTCCTTCTCCTTCTCCTCCTTCTCCTTCTCCTCCTTCTCCTTCTCCCCCTCTCCTTCTCCCTCTCCCTCTCCCTCCCCCATTCCCTCTTCCCCCTCCTCTCCCTCCTCCCCCTCCCCCCCTCCTCCCCCTCCTTCCCCTTCCTTCTTTTCCTCCTCCTCCTCTTCTTTCTCCTCCTCTTCTTCCTCTTCTTCTTCTCCTTCTTCTTCTTCTTCCTCTTCTCCCTCTACTTCCTCTTCTTCCTCCTCCTCTCTTCTTCTTCTTTTTTGAGATGAGCATCTCACTATGATGCCCAGGCTGGTCTTGAATTCCTGGGCTCAAACAATCCTCTTGCTTCAGCCTCCATAGTAACTGGGATTACAGGCACACACCACTGTGCCTGCCTATATGCTTTCATATTTCTATTAAAGAATGCAGAAGTCTCTGCTTATAGGAAAGTTTTACATGAGGAAATGGAGTTATGATGGGCTGTCTTCACTTCCAAACATTTTTGATCCATGAGAGTTTTAAAAAAACGTGTGTTCCCCCTTTGAAGGTATCACCAACCTTCAGGCAAAATCTTTCTTTGCACTCCCCCAGCTCTCACCTGCTTTCAAGAGGTAAGGTGGTTTATAACTGCTAAACATTCATAGGACAAATATCCAGATAATCAGAGAGCTAAAACCAATCCAGAAGCATCAGATGTGTAATATTGTTTGGATTGAGAATAACTTAGGCTTCAGGCAAACGATTTCATTGGTCTTTTAGGGTTGTTGGTTCTCTGAAACCTGTGCATTATTGTCTGTTTTAAAGGAGTCAAAATAATTTTCTTTTGTTAAATGTCTAGCAGCATTTTTCATTGATTTTTCAAATTTCTACTCCCTAGAAGCTCTCTTTCACCCTATCAGATCAGATCAGAAACACTCCCTTGCTCTGTATCCCCACTGAGTGATTTGTATATTCAGTTTGCTCTATCTACTTTTCTTACAAAGTTGCACTTTATTTTTTTTGTGGGGATCCCTGAATATTCCATGAAGTTCTGTCTCCCCCAGCTAGATTACAAGTTCTTACAGTTAACAAAAATGCCATGTTGACATCACATAAAAATATTCTTAAAAAATATTGTTCTCCAGAAAACCAAATACCACATGTTCTCACTCATAAGTGGGAGTTGAAAATGAGAATGCATGGACACAGGGAGGGGAACATCACATACTGGTGCCTGTTGTGGGGTGGGGGGCAAGGGAAGGGAGAGCATTAGGACAAATACCTAATGCATGCGGAACTTGTAACCTAGATGATGGGTTGGTAGGTGCAGCAAACCACCACGGCACATGAATACCTATGTAACAAACTTGCACATTCTGCACATGTATACCAGAACTTAAAGTAAAATAAAAATATTTGTTCCTTTAAATATAGAAAATATATGTTTTTGTTTTAATTTTATGGTGTGTGTTCTTTAGTGAAGAAACTGATGAAAGATCCCTACGTCTGCTCATGGTCAACTGTAAGAGAAGAGATAACAGGTGGCTGTTTGTTGGGAGTCTTGTAAAATAGAAGAGTGACATTTGGGATAGTCTTTCTGATATCTTATTGGTATACAAAGACAAGAAGAAGATAAAAGTTAACTAAATAAAAAGAAGCCATTTCGAAGTAGAGTAGTGAAACCCTAGGTAATTAAGTGATCAATTAGCAGAAAGAGGCAGATTGAGGAATTTTCTAAGAAAGTAAGCAAAGGGAAATCTAGAAACCACAAAAGAATACTTATATAGATGTATTATTAATCATGGTGACCTCTTCTACAATAAGGGCAGTTTCCAACAGGCAACTCTGGGTAAGAATTTAAAAACTGGTGTTAAAGCAAAGTGGAGAAAATAAGAATGTAAGCAAGAATAGCTTCAAAATGACTCTGTTTCAAAGCCCTTTAATGATAACAAAATAGGAGCAAACAGGAATAAATTCCTGAAGGAAGAAAGGTACAAACATGATTAAAATTACAAATGTTAGAAAAAGAGAATCACAAATTAATGATACAATTTTCCCTAAGTGTTGCAGAAAAAGAGATTTAAATCATTTGTAGAAATTGTCTCTTTCTGATGTAGAAATTAGTTTTCTCTTTTAAGTACATAAGTTCTGCAGAAATAGAAGTTCTTGATTCAAGCTTGGGTTTGCTCTCCCTTCCTTCGTGTGTGTCTTCCTCATGTCCTTTCATTTGGTCTATCAGGAAAAAAACTCATATGACCCTGTGCTGGGCATGTGTGAGGACCTGATATTTTAGCTCAGCCTCCTGGGTGAGACATCAAACACTACAATGGCAGCTAGTCACTCAGATGATTAGAATAAGACATGGAGAGATACGGTACAAGCAAATGGTTACCAGTCCTTCCCATGTAGCAGGATCCAATAAATAGTTGATGAAGAATTAAACAAAATAATACAATTATAAATGCTGGAAGGAATTGTCCCAGAGGTGATGGGCACACCAAAACAGATCATAAAAAATAGCTATCATTTATCAGGTCCTTTTCACATGCCCAGCACTGTTCTGGGAATTTTTTAGTCTTTTTTAATTTGTAAAACAACTTCAATAGCTAAATATTTTTTCCCCGATTTACCGATAAAGAAATCAAAGCTCAAAGATGTTAAGTGTCTAACCCACAATCTTCCAGCCAGTAATCAGTAGAGTCAAGACTAAAATTCAAGTCCTGTTAACTGTAAAGCCTGAGCTGTCAGGCAGTATGATGCTACCTCGTCTCCTCGAACAAGACGAGTAAGGGCAGGACTTCCCTCCTGCTGCCTATGGAATGAACGAGCTTCCACTGTAGCATGGTATAGAATTTGTTTGCTTTTTTCTGTCAGTGTTCTACCTGCCCAGTGGAGTGGACAACTTCATCTGCATGCTCCATATGTGATAGTCAGTGATTAAAGAGCCTCAAACTGAGCTCACTATCTTGCCTGCAAATCTTTTATTTTTGCTGCTCCTTCTTTTTTTTTTTTTTCTACCTCTATGATAGTTAATGGCAGCATGATCTACCCAGGAACCTGTAAATTACTTTAGTCCCACAGCCTCCACAGCCAATTTAGTCACTAAGTCCTGAGTTTTCACCTCTACAATATCTCTGGAGTCTGAATCCTCTTTCTATTCCGGCATATGATGCCCTTGTCAGGCACTCATTTTCCCCTCTTGTACTACTTCAAGAACCTTTTGATTTGTTTCACTGTCTCCCATCATTGCCATCTCCAATGCAACTTCTGCAATGCAGCTGGAGTCATTGCCCCAGTTAAAAAACTGCTTCCCTAGGGGAGAAATAAATCTCTTTTGCTTTCATGACCTCATTCACCATCTGTATGCTGAGAAATCACAAATTTATATCTCTAGTCAGATTTCTCTTCAGAGCTTCCACACTAATGTTTTCAACTCAATAAACAATACCAGCATCTACCCAAAAACTCTGACCATTTTCATCTAATACACACCAGTTGCAAATTCTGGCAATTCTACGTTCTGAATAGCTCTTATTTCTGTCCATTTTTCTCCATCCCAGCTGTTTCTACTTTGGGCCAGTATTGAACTTCTGCAACAGACTGAGCAACTGAGGCAGCCATAACAATACCCTGCTAACTATTTACTTTGTACCCATGTTTTTTCACTTCTAATTCATTTTCTTTCCACATATATTACATTTTGTCAACTCTAACATGCATTTTTTATTTTTCACTTTAACGTTTCTAAACTTGGAATATGTCTTACAATTTATTTTGTATCGTAGTTTGATTAACAATGTTTGCTTTTAAATTAATCATGCATAAAATAATAGTATATTTTATAATCAAGGGCATCTTAGATTTGATGAAACACAATAATAGAAAAAATAGGCTTTCTGGATATGCTACTGCCCTGCATAGAACCTTCAATAATTTCCCATTGTTTTTAAGATAAAGGTAAACATCTTAACATGCCTACTAGGCTTTGCATGTTCGGTTCCTTGCTGACCTCTGTAGAATCATTTTGTTCTGCTCTTCTAGTTATCTATCCTTCAGCCACTTTCATCCAACAAATATTTATTGGGTGACTACTGTGGGGTAGGCACTATAATAACGTGTCAGTGAATCCAAGAAATCGACATAGTTACTGCCTTTGGTGCTGACCAGGTAGTAGAAACCCACATGGCCTAGCTTGAATCTACATGTTATTTCTTGTTTCAGGACCCTCATGTATGCTAGTCTCTTTCTCATTCTCCCCTCTTTGCCTAGCTGAGCCGTACCTCCTACTCAACCATCAGGGTTTATTTTATGTAGCCCTTTCCCCAGCTACCCTGTGCAACACTTTCACGGCTCCAGCACATTTTTCATGGCACTCACAGCACTTGCTTTCTTGGAATCTGTCTTTATCGCCCCACGGTCAGGTCAGGCCGGAACTGCACCTGTCCAACTCACAGCTCTCGCCCCAGCCCTTACTTCAATGCTTGGGCCACATTTGTGTCTCTCTAAATACTTATTGAATGGCTAGGTAATGGAATTGGAAACATGAAATCAAAATTGAGATTTTGAATTCTGAGGTACTCTGAATTTTCTACCAGTCAAATGTATTGTTAAACCAAAACAAAACATAACTAAAAGAAAGCCATCAACATATGAAATTACATGAGGCAGTTTAGGTTGACAACTGAGAGGAAAATATATTATCAATTTCAAACTGAGGTGCATAGAATTTGACAGGAAATGTGGTAAATATTTTCTTTCTTAAAATAAGAGCTGTACTACTCTAGAGTTATAATTTTCATTACAGATCAATACACTGACCAACATCTGTACAATAGTGTTTGTACTTCTTAGATTAGATCATATTCTTCCTCTGCTGGTTTTAAAGGCTTCCTTCTCCTTGGTCTACCCTTTGTATTGCAGATGGGCTGCCTTTGTGCATCATACATGAGCTCAGTGGGTTATGTTTATGAACTAGTTGTAGATTCAGTTCTAAGATGTGAGTCACCTTAGCACTCCAGACAGAGCCTGCTGTTTTGCAAACATGAGTCCAGTTATACTCTGAGAAGGCAATTCAAAAAGAAGTTTATTCATGTCATCTTTTAAAATATAACATGTTTTCATTAGAGTTCAGAGAAATCGTTGCTGTCTTTTCTTTGCTCTAGACATAAATTTTTCTTCAATAATATATAACCTGGTTCATTATGCAATTTTATCCATCTTGTATTGCCTCTATATTTATATTAGCATATTTTTTTCTCTGTGATAGCAAAGAAAAATTTGAGAAATAATTAAAAAAAACCCCTCAAATCCTTACCTTTAAAATGTTTCACAATAAGTAAAGCAAGAACCAAAACATTAGGCTTTCTAGTTACTAAATTTTAGCTCTCCTATTTTTAGAAACATCTCTCCAAATCCTTGGATAAAAGCGCTATAAAATTTGAAGTATTATTACCACAACCTATAGCAGCAAACTATCTCAACATAGGTGTAATCAAAAGGGAAATTCTTATAACAATATTCATATTCAAAGATCTTGTGATATAAACCAACCCCTGTGGGGGTATTATTTTCAAACATAACAGGTTGACATTATATAATTACACACTGCTGGATATTGAAATATCAAAAAGAAAAAGTGCTTATGGTAGTACTCACAGCACACTATTATGAGTATTCACATTACTCACACATCTTTAGAGAATTATTTCTAGTTACATATTACAGAATTTAGCAAAGATTTAGTGATTTGTTTAATATCAATATTAGGCTTTGACATTAATGTCTTAGCAAGCACAGGGAGATGTGAACCTAAGACTCACTTCCACTGGGTAAAGGGGTCCCGAAGTGAACCTCTTCTCCATTGTTCTGTGTTCAGTTTGTTAAACAGACACTTCATATATGTGTGTATCTAAATGTTCCAAATCCCATTCAATTATTCTTATAATTTGCATTTCCAATTTAAAAAATTTTTTCCTTTATTGTTCTTTCCACATTTGATGATGACATTGTTCTTTTCTAAGATAAAGTCTTCTCTTTTGGTCCCAATTACCATCTACTTTCATTTCTTGCTTCTTAATGTTACTTTCCTCCCATTTAATATCTGCATTGTAACCAGCTTTAACCTTTCTCCCTTTCCGAGGTCAAGTTTCCAATATTTCCATTTTTTCACCTTACATGAACTTTTAGGTCTACGTGGTACACCATGAAATACAGTTTCATGGACATTTAGGCCCCAAATGCCATCATTTGTGGAACCTTATCTAGTCTTATTCTTAAGTTGGTTAGTTTGATAATCTTAAATCTCTTCTTTTTATTCTGTTATGTAGGTACAATCTAGTGGCTGCCTTCAGATTTCTTTCCTATCCATACCTCTCTTCTAAAAGAGGTCACATATAAACTATAGGGTATATCATTTCATATTTAATATTCTTAGCAATTTTCTTCTAGTGTCTCTTACTTACGGAGAATAAAGGAGAGATAGAAAGCTAGAGCAAGAGACTGCAAGGCAAATATAATCTATATGGGAGGAAGCATTAAGGTGGCATAGAAAAATACTATTTCTAAGTAAATATTGGTTACGCAAAAAACTGGCAGCATGGTAGCACACATAATGGCATAAAGAATAGGTGAACTTCTCTATTCCAATCAACAAAAATCACCCAGTAAGTCAAACAACCAACCACACCATAACAGAATACGCTTTGATAATTAAGGAAGCTCAGATTTCAGTGGGTACATGGCCAATAAAGGTGAAACAAGACTTTTCATGATAGTTATGAGAGAATCAGAGGGCTGGGACTTTGCTTGGCTACTCTTGATCGTTAACTTTGTCATCTCTCCTTCTTAGATCTCTCCTGCTCTTTCTTTCTATTGGCATAAGCTAAGGCCCTAGATGCTAGAATGCAAGATGAAAATCTTTAACTATTACTTCCTCAACCCTCTATGCCAGGAGCAGAGTCATAATCACAAGAGATTTCCAATAAGACTTCATAGATACGAATGTAAAGTTGCAAAAGAAATTCAGTTAACCTGGCTGGCTTGTTTGTTTGCTTTTAATAAATTATACATAGGGACTCCTTCTAGAGGTACTTTTACTGGCCTTTAAAACCTTCTGTGGTGTCATCTTGAGGTATACAACTGAAATCGTCATCTTTCAACAGAAATAAAATTGGAAAATCTTGTTATGACCAGAAAACTAGAAATACATGAAAATAAGCATTAAATAAAAACAAAATGCAAATACGCTGGAGATGTAGTGTGGCTGCTTTATTTCCCTTAAAATCTGCTCCTCACACCCTTTATGGCCTCTTTGGGGTGTTGGTGTTCATGAATAAAAATATTACTTTAAAAACAAAACAAAACTCTCTTTGCTCTAATTAGGCAAAGTGAAAGCCTTCTGTTACAATTTATATTATTAAAATTTTGACATTTCCTAATGGCATAAAGCAAGTTCTATTTTTACCAAAGTCTTATATTAGAAACATGCTTTGAGGAGATTTCCAAGTTCTACTGATGCTTGAGTTTTTGTACTTATTATCTGATAACAAAAATTATGATGTAATAAAATAATTTTGGTAGTCTCTACTTTCAATTTAAGTAGTAATTTGCTTCTGCACTCGTATGCTTCCAGAATAATGCAACTTCTGATGGAAATGTAAAAAGATAATTACTAAAGTCACATACATAACAGAAATGGTCATTTCTGGGCAACAGAATCTTGATTCTAGTCAAGCAGGATTGTTACATGTGAAACTACTTGAAAGGATCCTAAAATCTGGGGATTCATGAACACCACAAAAGTGTTGAGAATGACTGAAGTGTATTTTAGAACAACTGTAAAGGACACTGAATGAGTTCTGATCTTGATCTTCAGTTATTTCTCATTATAAACTGGTGATAATACTCAAGAGTGTGACAAAGGGTAATTTCTCTGCTATAAGCCTGAATTATTTTTTCTTCACAGTTTACGGAATTAAAAAAATCTTTTCTAGCATTTTTTTCTTGCATAGGACCTTTATTAAATTTTTTGAAGTGTGTAGTTACAAATGCTCAAAGTTTATCCCAAATAAAGTATTTTTTTGGAAATTTTGCTTTATCCAAAATATTTTCTATTAAATTTTCTAAAAGCAATGGCTATTTTATGTTGCAATTCTGTCTTACTCTATTGAAAGCATTCTGGGGCTGTGTTCATTCTGTAAATATTTATTGAGAACCTATGAGGAGCAGGTATTATGCTAAAGACTATGGATATAACAGTGATTTAGAAACCATTCCAGTCCTAAAGGAACTTACAGGCTAGTGGGGAATACAAACAGAAAGGTAATTACCATATGCTAAAGAGCTGGGATTGGGATAAATTGAAAGTGCTGTGGAAACACCCAGGAAGGGTATCTAGTCTAGTTATCTTCATAGATCAAAAAGGGCTTCTCAGGAGAAGAGGCAGTGAAATTTAACTATGAAGGGTGAATAAGAGTCAGCCAGATCAGGTGGAGAACAAGAGTGCAAAGATTCCTCCAGGAAGATGAAGCAGCAGGTACACTCTTACACTGTCTGAGTTTTCTCTTCTTCATGAAAGAAGTACTAAAACTGATACCCTGAGATGCATGAAGCTTTCTCATTGCTGACTGTCTCCTTAGCAACAGCAACTTAGACACATCGAAGGACTAATCATTTGTGTACAACACAATGAAGCAAACCTACCTCTATGAGCTTACTTATATCTACCTAACAGGCCTATTCTTTAATAAACTGCACAAAATAAAAGAAAAATTGTAAAGATTGATAAGTTAGGATGATTTTTGCTGCAAGTACAATGACAACACAATCTGAATTGATGAAACAAGTGTGAAAGTCACTTCATGTGATTGCCAGGAGTAAGGCAGGCTTCTTGTCATACAATTGCTCGTGCTAAGCCTTTAAAGCCCCAGGATCTCTCTGCCTCTATGCTCTGTGTACTCAGCATCAGCTTCATCCTATGCCTGCTTCCCTTTGAGGTTACCATTACGGCCATTGGGACTATATGATTTCTTTTTATTTCTCATATTTTTTTTCTTTTTGGAAAAATGGCATTTTCTTTTTAATTGACAAATAATAATTATGTACATTTATGATGTATAAGGTGATATTTTGATATATGCTTACATTGCTGAATAATTAAATCAAGCTAATAACATATCTATCAAACTTTTGTGGTGAGAACATTTAAAATCTAATACTTAGGCAATTTTGAAATATATAGTTCATTATTATTAAGTATGTCGCTATTCCATGCAATAGATTACTAAGGCTTATTCCTCCTCTTTAGCTAAAACTTTGTACCCTTTGCTCAACATCTTTCCTTTCCCTATCTACCCACATTTCCCAGCCACTGGTACCTACCATTCATTCTATTCTCAACTTCTACGAGTTTAACTTTTTAATTTTCCATGTATAAGTGAGATCATATTCACATCCAACAGGAGAGAATGAGATCCCATACCCCAAGTATGGAATCAGATTGTTTCTTTCAGTCAGATTGGTATGACTTAGGACATTTCCTACCCTGGACCAAAAGCAGTTTCAAGACTTACGCAATGTTTTGTTTGCTCAATGGAGAGATAACACTTAGAGAGGGCAAGAAGTCAGAATATCCTCCCCTGAATTGTGGGGAGAGGGCATAGATACCTAAGGAAATCATCACTCTGTTGGGAAGGGGGAAAGAAAAATGGTTTTGAGAGGGTTAAAGAACAGTGTGAGGCCAAGTTGTTTGCCATTTCTTCATATTTGTTAAATTCAAATGGAAAGCAATCCCTTGATTCAAAAAAACAAAACAAAACAAAACAAAACAAAACCCAAAAAACCCTTCCGTATCATTGGAGAACAAAGGACCCAATTCTAATGGGTTCTAACTCTTTGGACTATGTGTGAATTAGTAAATAAGGAGAGATGAAGTAAATGTTGAGTTGTGGAGACCGCTAGCTTATCTTTCTTCCCTTTACTTCCTGAATTACACTTAGGAATTTCTACATTGGTTTCTGTGGTCCACATTTACTATAGAGTAGAAAGAAATTGCAAGCATTTATTTCACTGTAAAAGTATTTTTAGATGTTTTGTGGGCTGTGTATCAATTATCGTATAACACAGAGTTAGGAAGGAATGTGCAAAATAAATTTAGCAACTTTTGATAATATTGTGAGAGCATTTGATTCTGACATATGCTATATAATTTATAGAGATGCAGGTTAGATCATTAAAAGCTTACATATTGGCTGGGCACAGTGGCTTACGCCTGTAATCCCAGCACTTTGGGAGGCCGATACAGTGGATCACGAGGTCAGACACTCAAGATCAGCCTGACCGACATGGTGAAACCCCATCTCTAAAAAAAAAAAAATAATAAAATAATAATAAAAAAAAGGTTACATATTGGGGCATTGACAAAAAAATTCTTAATAAAAATAACTTATTCTTGAAACACAGACTGAGGATATTCCCTCAAGGGAAAAACACGTGATAATTGCTCAGGTTTTTCTTTTTAGTTTATTTCGTTGTATTTTCCTCTTGTACTTCCAATGCAAGTATAGTTGTGTGGCTTCTCATCCTGACAAATAGATGATTGAACCAGAAGAAGTGAATGTCAATTGGATGATTGACCCTTATTTTTTATTCAAGACTATTCTTTCCCTCTGGCTACACAGGGTGGAGTGATGTACTTGCCAGAGGCTGGACAAAGATAAACACATTCCCCTATGGAAGTGGCTGCATAAGCAAATGCAAAAGATTCTTTTTCTAAATTTATTCAGGGCAACCTTTGATGACCAGAACAGGGAATAAAATTAGTAGCTTAAATACTAGAAAATAATAACTTCTACCAAATATTTGCATAGTGACACATTTTTCCAAGTGCTTTTGTATACATTATTTCATTTAATGGAGTAACCCTGTGATAAGGAAGGGCTGGTAATATTATAAGCATTTCACAGATTAGGAAATAAAAATGTGTAGAGGTTATATGAATCTCAAGTAGAACAACCAGGATGAGGAACTCAAACTTTTGGTTTGTTTCCCTCTGTGTGTGTGTGTGTGTGTTTTCCTCTAGTAAAATATTTCACTTCATCTTTTTAAAAAAAGATAACAATAAATACAAAAAAAAGAGAAAATGAGAGTTGAACAATAACAACCGAAACGCTGCTACGTTTAACACATAAAGTGATCAATTTTTAAAGAATAGATGTTTGCTGGATTAGGCGCTCTCCCAAGGTAGTAACTGTAAATTTGTAGAAATTGAATGACTTGGCTGGGTGAGGTGGCTCACTCCTTTAATCCCAGCCCTTTGGTGGGCTGAGGTGGGTGGATCACTTGAGGTCAGGAGTTAGAGGCCAGCCTGGCCAACATGGTGAAACCCCTATCTCTAACTAAAAATATAAAAAGTGGCTGGGCGTGGTGCCACATTCTTGTAATCACAGCTACTTGGAAAGCTGAGGCAGGAGAATCACTTGAACTCAGGAGTCAGAGGTTGCAGTGAGCTGAGATCACAACAATGCACTCCAGCCTGGGCAACATAGTGAGACTCCATCTCGAAAAAAAGAAAAAAGAAAAAAATTGAGGCTTGAAATATAGTATTTGCTTTTTTGCACTTTATTTCCTATCGGGCAGAAGTCTTACATACCCAGTGACAGTCTGTGTAATCTCCATCAAATGCATTTCTTATGCTTATTATTTCATACTTGTACCCCTCCCAACCTAGATCATTCCTCACATGGGAGTGTTTAGGGCTCATGTTACTTGTGAAGTCTCTACTCAAAGCCTCGGGCACCACTGATTTTCCCTCTCACCTTATTTAGAGGGTATCTGTTTTGGAAAGTACATTAAAGGGAAGGGGTTATTGCTGAGAGTCTTTGAAATCATATGTCACATGGTGGTTACCCATTTCTAGAAGTCCCCCGGACACAATCAAGAATTTGATGACTGACACATAGTTGGCCCTCAATAAAGAGCTGTAGATAGCTATTGAGGCTGCTGCTGGAGTGACTGTGTTATGTGATTTTGTGCTTTCTGAATACAAAATAGATCTTTGAGTAAGGGATGCTTTTTGACAGCTGCTGATAACATCTGAGAGACAATTTAATTTGTCTTCAACTAAAGCAGCAGAAAATAAAAAAAAAGCAAACAGGCTCCATTACTATCGCTGCTTATTTGATGAATATCAATAAATATGGATGAAACACCTGAAGGAGCACACGAATGCCTAGTTAGCAAATTTGCCAAGTATGCAGACAATGGGTATACTGCATGATTATGTTTGTGGAAAATAAAAAAGAAAGACACATAAATAGGGCTAGTGAGAATGAAGATTCAGTGACAGCATCACATAATATTCATAAAGTATCTTTCATCTGAGTAGTTGAAAGCATTTTAAAAGTATCCTTATGACACCCTTCTGGTGCTAGTAGGTGGTAAAGAACTATCAACTCCATTTAAATTAAAAAGGATGCTGAAAAGGGAGTTGAGAAGTGAACTGCTCATTGTCTTGGTTTCACAGAGGAGGCTGTGTCTATCTGTGGCAAATGTATTGTGTCATTTGCCCCCAAACAATCTTTTTCTAGCTCTGTATAAATTATCTACCTGGCAAAAAGAAGACTGGAGCTGGGAGCAAAAATACACTTCTGTGGGTGTAATTGTATTCGTGGCCAAATAGAATTTGGACTTCCTCCATTAGCAGGAATGCCTTGTGGTAGTACTAACTTTAAAACCCTGAGTTGTCAACAAACAGAAGGAGCCTAGCCGAGCAGGATCAGAGAAGAAAAATGGAGAGATGGGATAAATATGCAGGCACTTCCAAGGATTCAACCTAAGACTTTACAGAGGGAGATGGATTTATGGGAGGGAGCCTTTCCTTGTGGCCGGGATCATTTCTTTCCCAACTATTGTTCTTGCCCCCTTTTGCTCCTTGGCTTCTCCGGAAGTATCAGAAGTGAAAACTGGGAGCAGTCAGAATCCAGAGTAAGTTTCTTCCCAGCCAAAGGTGGCGGTACTGATGGCGTTCCTTTCTCCTGTGGAGGACATTGAGCATTTCTCTGAAGCAACTTGCTGCCTCATCCTTCTCTTCATCTCATATCTTGCTCGCAACTGCTCCTCCCACACTACTTCTTGATCTTGCCCAAGTAATAAGTCAGGCATATTCCTGCCTCAGGGTCTTTCGACTTGCTGTTTCCTCTACTGGAAGTATTCTTTTTACTGAAAGAATATTTTCATAATACGTCTTCCCTTGCCTCTCAATGTAGATTGAGAGTGACCAAAGATCCTGTTTTGCCTGGAACTGAGGATTCCTAGGACATGAGACGTTTTTGGACAAATGAGGAGCCCTGGTCACCCTATCTAAACAATAGCTCCTTCTAGCTGGCTTCACCACTTTACTTTTCCTCTCAGCATTGATCACGATCTAATACACATTACACTTTACCTACTTATCTTTTTCAGTATCTGTCTCTGTGCCTCCTTCTGCAATGTTATCCCCATGAGGGTGCGGGGTTCTAAAAATTGTTTAAAGTTGTTTTATTGCCTCTTTTATTCCCCAATGTCCAGCATGGCTCAGGGCAGGAATTCAATAATAGTTTTTAAAAAATAAATAAATAAATGAGAACTTTAGAAAACATTAATCATATATGAAAAAATCATGTTGTGGGATAGTATTTCCTGAAGTAGGTTATTGAATATATAAGATCTTATTCAAATTTAATTTGACTCTAAAAATAAATGCATTATTTTCTGATGAGTTTCTCAGGAAATTTAAACAATGTTTTTGTTGATATTTTAATATCTAAGAGTTACTTAATTTACTGTAAAAATGAATTACTAGAATAGAATATGCTGTATATTTTGATATCAAGTTGGTGGATAACTTGTGTGGATTTTAATCTTTTGAAACTGATTTTAATCTACTGAAATATACTTGCAAATGTAAATTTAATAGTTTTAATCCATGTAAGTCTCTTATTTGCCCCCAAGAAAATGTAGACATATGTTTAATCAAGAAATATAACACATTTTCTCTTAATATTCAGTTATTATTGACTGAATTAATAGCTGGATGACTTCAGAAGTCAAACATACTGAAAACCAAATCAATTATAATCTCTTTATTGGACAAGACATCAGAAGTCAGGGCTTCCAGATACTTAGGGTGATATTTTTGGGTGTCTGGCTTTTATTAATCTTAGACCTAACCTGGGAAGCCTGACAGAATTGTGTTCTATAATAGTAGACAGAATTGTCTACTATTTGCAAGCATTTGAGTTGTCTCCCACATGTCCATGTTGGTGAGATGCTATGGGTAGAACACTATATTTAGGGGCAGAAGCCCTAGGTCCTCATATCTTCTCACAATTTAAGTCTCAATGTGGCCTTGGAAGATCTTCACTTTTTAGAACCTGCATCTTCATATCTGTGAAATGAGAATGGTAAAGTTTCACTCACCTTGCTAGACTGCTGTAAATTCCGAATAAAAGTGTAGATGCTTTGAACAGCATTAGGCTATATATTGGGTTCCTCTGAATAAAGAGACCAATAGGATATACGTATACATATATATGTGTATACTGGTATACATATACATACACACACATATAAACACACATAAGTTAATACATACAGGAATTGACTCATATGGTTATAGAGGCTGAAAAATCCCATCATCTCATTATCTGTCATCTGCAAGCTGAAGACCCAGGGAAGTTGAAGGTGTAACTCAGAGTCTGAGTCTGAAGGCCTGAGCATCAGGGGAGTCCATGACATAAAGCTCAGCCACAAGGCAGAAGAAGAGATGAGATGTACCAGCTCAAAAAGTGAGACAGATAAAAGGAATAAATGCCTCCTTCCTCTTCCTTATATTCTATTGACGTCTTCAACTTATTGTTACTTAGCAAAAGTAACAAAGAATTATTGTTACATGACTTTAAATTATACTACAAGTCTATAGTAACCAAAACAGCATGGTACTCGTATAAAAATACACACACATCAATGAAATAGAATAGAGAACCTGTAATTAAAGTCAGATACTTACAACCAACTGATCTTTGATGAAGTGAACAAAATATACACTGGGGAAATGGCACTCTATTCAATAAACGGTGCTGAGATAACTGGCTAGTTGTATGCAGAAGAATGAAACTGGACTCTCTCACTATATACAAAAATTAACTCAAGATGGAGTAAAGACCTAAACATAAGACCTGAAACTATAAATATCCTGTGTGGCTCGCTGCAAGAGTGGCTGAGGTACTAGTGTCTTTGCTGCTTTCCCAGTCCAAGGGCAGTACCAACTGCAGTGGCAGTGGCAGAGGGGCTTTCAATTGCTTCTGGGAGCACCACCTCAGAGAAACACAGAGCCGCTGCTACTGGGGATGTTCAGCCAGAGGATGGGTTGGCTGCCCTGCTGGCTCAAGTTGTGGCTCCCTCTTGGCAAAGAGTGAGGAGGTAAGGACGCACAGGGGCAGAGATGGGGCATCTGTATGTATGGTGGCTGTGTTGTGCTAGCAATGAGAGTAAAGCCCTCAGGCCCTTTGTTTCTCCTCCAATCCGTAGGCAACAGGGATAGAACCACCATCATGGCAGTAGAAGAGAGGCTTTTGGTTGTCTTGAAGAGCTTCTCCCCAGGGAAACACAGGGCCACTAGCAGTGGGAATGCTTAGCCAGAGTTGGGGTGGCTGCTATGCAGTCCTAAGTTGGGGATCCTGCTTGGTGGAGAGTCAGGGCTGGAGGCTTACAGGGAAGAGACACTGGGCTCCTTTCCATATAATGGCTGTGGCTGCTGGAGGTTTCACATAGTGACAAGGCCTTCTGTTCCTTCTCCAGCCCCAGGGCAGTAATAACAGTACTAATGCAGCTACAATTGCAGTTATGGGATACCTCTGTTATTTCCTCCTCAGAAAAACGCTGAGTGGTCATTGACGGAAGTGTTCAGTAGGGGGCACAGTGATTTTGTTGAGGTCCCAGGTGGAGAGGGAGTGCCCAGTGAAGAGTAGCAGAGGTGGGGACCCATATAGAAAACAGTCTGGCCACTTTTTCATAAAGCACCTGCACTGTGATAAGGGTTTGCATTGGTCCCCAACTACTATGCTACCTCCCGAGCATAGAGGAGCAAGCGCTGTGAGCAGCAAAAATAGCCTGCCTGCTACCTCTGGGAGCTCTAACCCAGGGACGTGCAGAGCTCAAGAGATCAGGCAGGGAGTGGGTGGAGTATTTCCTCTATCGGGTCCTCTTATCCAGAGAGCAGTAGCAGAAGTGATGACCCACGTGAAAAACAGTCTGGCCACTTTTCTTAAAGGTAGCTGTACTGGGCTTGGGGTCTGCAATAGTTCCTAGTCACTGTGCGTCCTCCTGAGCCTGAGACCAATGGGAGTGAGGGCTGCAGAGCAGCAGAAATGGCAGCCTGTCTCTCCCTCTGGAAGCCCCACACCAGAGAAGTGCAGAGCTGCTCCTGGCCCGAGGACACAGGCAGAAATGAAGTGGCCTTGCTGGCATCCCAGGCCAGTAGGCTTTACCCTGCTAGATGCCAGGCAGTGGATTTGGCCCTTTTCATAGGAAAGTTCAAAGGAGCCTGGCTTCCCCTTTTGATGTAGCTGCTGTTGTTGGGGTGCCCAGGCATTCAAGGCTCCCAGGACTCTGCACATGACTGAGCAGCGGCTCTGCCCAGACCCCACTAGCTCTCCAAGTTAATCCTGAGGCCCCAGAGGGGGTTGCAGAGGGGATCTTCTTATCTCAGATGCAAATGTCAAAAGCAGAAATCTCCCAAAGACTCTCACTCATGCATCATTTCCCTGCGGTAGGAGGACTCCCTAACTCCATGCCGCTTCCGGGTGAATAGCTGTCCTGTCTGACTCTCCTCTGTTCTCCATGCGTTGCACTGTTTCCCTGATGTACCCCAATGTGTCCACCTGGATGTTTCAGTTGAAAAGCTAGTGTCTACTCACCACCCTTTCTTCTGTCCATGAGAGCGGCACACACTAGCTGCTTCTAATCAGTCATCCTGACCCAGGTCTAATTACATATTTGATCTTACAATTTGAACCTGTAATGATAAATGTAATTTATTTCCTGCCATCAAGGATTTTAAAGTTCATTATTTCTTTCTTCTATAACAAAAGGAAAGACTGTAGCATCTGGGGTGATCCTTGAGCTCTTGGGCTGGTAAGGAACAAAGCCTTATTCAAGTTACCTCAAGTCATAAAGATATATTGAGTATTCATATTGACCTAATCTCAAGAAAACCCAGAAACAGTCATGGGCTGGAGCTCTGAAATCTGGAATAGGCCAAAAATTGAGGAACTCAAAGCAGATATAGGAGCTGATTGGCCCATCCCCTCTTCAACAGAAGGACGGATGACTGTGTTGATCTGCCTGTTACCAACTCCGCTTCTGCTCTAGCCACTACCAAGCCAACTATCTCACATTCTGTGCTGTGTGCCTTTTGCCTTTCACTTACGCATTTCTGCTTCCCTGTAGCTTCTGCTTACTTATTACTTCAGCTCACTCAGCCCGACTGTCTCTAATAAAATATTTCTTACCTTCTATCTTCAATAAGATGTCCTCAAACAGAATATCTGAGTTGGCCTGAATAATCAGCATCATCTGTGTTTTGAGAGAATTTTCATGCAAAGTCATCTCATAGGCCATTCACCAGACAGCCTGTAGACTAGCCATACTGAGGCAATTGTGTTTCCTTTTGTCAACCAGCTGTTACATGAACATAGGATAAGGTGATGTCGTCATAGCAAGATGTGGATTAAGAAACTGAATTCAACACTTCCCTCAACAGGGGGCCACGTATAAGCAGAGCAATTTCCTTTTGATAGTGCAATAACTAGTAAGAACTGTGCTTGGCCTCTCTTGTAGGTTGCTATTCCTAAATAATAAAAATATATATATACCTTAAGTCCATGGTCGCTTTCTGGGGAGGGATCAGGGAGTGGGAGGACTGTCAGGAGGGTACCACTCTCTGGATATGATACTTAATTTATATTAAGTACCCTAAAACTCATGGAAGTGAAATGAAGCATAGTGTTCTTTTGGTGAGTACTTACAAAAAGTATACCAGAAACCAGTCTTAGAGTAAAGCCTTAGACACCCTCATTTGAGTGAGGGGTCAAACAGAATAACATAATAATGGCCAACAATCATATGGGGACTTCCTATGCATCAGAAGGTGTTCTAAGCACTTTGTGTGATTAATACTTTTAAGTCTCTTACACACTATGAGGTATAAGTGTAGTGTAGTTCAGTCCATGCCATATATATCTCAGTCCCTATGAGATACTTGTTCAACGCCAAATACCTGGTAAATGGCTAGGTTGATCATAGACAACCTAGCTCTGAAGTCTCTTTCAATCACTGCTTTATTTGACCTATGTGTAGTTATTCACCAAGTTATCAAGTAAAATCTAGTTTGAAAATGGAGGATTGATGTCTGTCGTAAAGGAGAAAACAAAACCTTACCCCCAGCAAGTGACCTGCTTCTATAAAGGTGAAATTTATTAAAATTAGTAAGAAAGCACTAGGAGAATAGCTCCCTAATCATGCACTTTGAGAACAAAACTTAAGTGACTCTCTAGATCTAAAAGGAAAAACACAGACTTCATTTCTGTTACTCTCTGGATATCACTGGTGCTCTCACCCTTATGGAGAGGGACAACCCTTATTGGTGAGGTGAAGAATAGGTATGAACCAGGAAGCCAACCCAGAACCATCTGGCAGTGGCTGCTCAATCATCTGCAAATCATGCATCCAGGAGAATGCTGCTGCTCTCATCTTACCTCACCTTATATTGTTATACAGCCCTTGTGATGGTTAATTTACTGTGGTCAACTTGAGTGGGTCACAGAACACCCAGATTAAACATTATTTCTGCATGTTTCTGTAAGAGTGTTTCCAGATTAGATTAGCATTTCTAAATTTTATTTATTTTATATAGAGGGAACAAGCACAGCTTTCTTACATGCATATATTGCATGGTGTTGAAGTCTGGCCTTTTAGTTTACCAGTCACACAAATAGTGAATACTGTACCCAATAGGTAGTTTTGCAACCCTCACACCCCCACCCTCCCATCTGTTGGAGTTCCCAATATCTATTATTCCACTCTGTATGTCCACATGTATCCGTTGTTTAGGTCCCACGTATAGGTGATAACATGTTTTTGACATTCTGTTTCTGCATTGTTTCACTGAGGATAATAGCTTCCAATTCCATCATGTTTCTGTGCTGCAAAAAAACATGACTTCATTCTTTTTATGGCTGAATAGTATTCCATGGTATGCCACATTTTGTTTATTCAACCCTCCATTAACAGATATTTAGGGGTGTGTATACATATATGTATATATATATATATATGAAATTACATATCTTTGCTATTATGAATATTGCTGCAATAAACATATGAGGGGAGGTGTCTTTCTGATAATATTAATTATTTCCCTTTGGGTATATACTCAGCAATGGGATTGCTGGATTATGGGAGTTTTATTTTTAATTCTTTGAGAAATTTCCAGGTTGTTTTCTATAAAGTTTGTACTAATTTATATTCCTACTAACAGTGTCTAAGTGTTTCCTTTTCTCCACATCCTCACCAACATCAGTTGTTTTTAGACTTTTTAATAATAGCCATTCTGACTAGTATAAGATGGGTATCTCGTTGTGGTTTTAATTTGCATTTCTCTGCTGATTAGAGATGTGAAGCATTTTTTTCATGTTTCTTGGTCACTTGTATGCTCTCTTTTGGAAAATGTCTCTTCACATCCTTTGCCCTTTTTTTATTTGTGTTGACTTCATTTTTTCTTTTTGAGTTGAGTTCCTTATAGATTCTTGATATTAGCCCTTTGTAAGATGCATAGTTTGAAAATTTTTTTTCCCAATTTGTAAGATGTTTATTTACTCTGTTGATTATTTCTTTTGCTGTGCAGAAGTTTCATTTAATTGAGTCTCATTTGTCTATTTTTGTTTTTGTTGTGTTTGCTTTTGAGGACTCGGTCATAAATCACTTGTCTAGGCCAATGTCCAGAAGAGATTTCCCAAGCTCAACATCGCTGATCATTAGAGAAGTGCAAATCGAAACCACAATGAAATACCATCTCACACCAGTCAGAATGGCTATTACTAAAAAGCAAAAAAATAATAGATGCTAGTGAGGTTGGGCAAAAAAGGAAATGTTTATACACTGCTGGAGGGGATGTAAATTAATTCAGCCAGTGTGGAAAGCAGTGCGGTGATCCCCCAAAAGAATTTAAAATGGAAGTACCATTCAACACAGCAATCTCATTATTGGGAATATAACCAATAAAAGATAAATTATTCTGCCATAAAGACACACGCAGTGTATGTTAATCACAGTGCTATTCACAATAGTAAAGACATAGAATCAACCTAAATACCCATCAATGGTAGTTTGGGTAAGGAAAATGTGGTACAAATACACCATGGACTACTATGCAGCTATAAAAAATAATAAGTTAATGTTCTTTGCAGCTACATGGATGGAGCTGGAGACCATTTTCCTAAGTAAACTAATGCCGGAACAGAAAACCAAATACTGCATATTGTCATTTACAGGTAGGAGCTAAACACTGAGTACACAAGGACACAAAGAGGGGAACAAGAAACACTGGGCCCCTTTGAGGGTGGAGAGTGGGAGGAGGGAGAGGACTGAAAAACTACCTATCAGGTACTAGGCTTATTACTTGAATGATGAAATAATCTGTATACCAAACCCACATGGCAAGCAATTTGCCTACCTAACAAACCTGCACTTGTATCCTTCAACCTAAATAAGTTTTTTAGAAATTAAGAAAAAGGAACATAAGTTCTCTGCAATGTCTGTATCTCCAGTGATTGTGACACTGATTATTCAGTGGTAGTTGTTACATACTGGTGGTTGTTTAAAAAAATTCTCAGGCCGGGCGCGGTGGCTCAAGTCTGTAATCCCAGCACTTTGGGAGGCTGAGGCCGGTGGATCACGAGGTCAAGAGATCGAGACCATCCTGGTCAACATGGTGAAACCCTGTCTCTACTAATACAAAAAATTAGCTGGGCACGGTGGCGCGTGCCTGTAATCCAAGCTACTTAGGAGGCTGAGGCAGGAGAATTGCCTGAACCCAGGAGGCGGAGGTTGCGGTGAGCCGAGATCGCGCCATTGCACTCCAGCCTGGGTAACAAGCGAAACTCCGTCTGGGGGAAAAAAAAAAAAAAAAAGAAAGAAAGAAAAAATTCTTATTTTTAAATAATGGGGCCATTTTCAAGGAAGCAAGATTTTATACCTTATGTAGAACACAAATGAAATTTGCCATTTTCTTAGCAGGACAGGTATGACTTTTAGTTTGTAGACATTTTATTTTTGATTTTAAAATTAAAATAATTGGGTTTTCTATTTAAAATGTGGATCACATGAAATGGTTGCCATCTTGAAGTAAACCATCTGTTTTCTTACTTAAGTAACTATATTCCAGATTAGAATTTTTCACCCATTGATTTCTAAAGTAACAAAATAGTACTTCTTCTTTTTTTTTTTTTGAGGTGGAGTCTTGCTCTGTTGCCCAGGCTGGAGTGTAGTGGCACACGATCTCAGCTCACTACAACCTCAACCTCCTGGGTTCAAGCGATTCCCCTGCCTCAGCCTCCTGAGTAGCTGGGATTATGGGTGCATGCCACCACTCCCAGCTAATTTTTTTTTTTTGTATTTTCAGTAGACACAGGGTTTCATCATGTTGGTCAGGCTGGTCTCGAACTCCTGACCTCATGATCCACCCACGTTGGCCTCCCAAAGTGCTGGGATTACAGGTGTGAGCCACTGCACCTGACCTTATTCTTCATATATATGTGTAAAGCAGAATTTGGCTGACCTATTGGCTTATAGCACATATGCAGTCGCATTAACATTGCTGCTGAAATTATGGTGGTTTTGAGCATGCATTCCAAGAGACTAAAGTTTGATGAACACAAATAACTAGTTAAGAACATGGAATCTGGAGCAGATTGTTTAAATTTGAATTCCAGCTGTATTGTTCACTTGCTGTTTACCTTTAGCAAATTACTTGTATGCTCTGTGCCTCAGTTTCCTTATCTGTAAAATAGGGATAAGAACTGTAACTATCTTATAGTGTTGTTGTGAGAGACAAATGAGTTGATGTATGTAAAGCACTTAGAACAGTGCCTGGCACATAGAGGTACTCTGTGTTAGCTGATGTTGCTGCTATTCTTCCACAAGAACTCATGTGAGTGTCTGAGTGTGCCTACTAGTTTTATAAATAACACATCTTGTATTGTTTTCAGCTGTCTGTTTCCACACTGCAGATAAACTGTATGAGTCTACTCTCCCTTCACTCAGAATGTTTTTTCTGGTTTCAGATGGCTGACCTCCCTCAGCCTGCTCAGGGCTCTTCCATACCTTCTTTTGATCCCATGCATAGGCATAGATGCTTCCCTTAGTTTTCTACAACCTTCCAGAAATCCAGCTATTAGTTTTATCAAACTATTCTGAAGTCTCCTGGATAATATAAAGTAAGAAAACAGAAATAATAACTTGGAATTAGAACTGGAGGAATGCTGGGTTGCAGTAGAGACAACAACAACAATACAACTCTCCACAGCCTTCAATAAAACTAAAATACCCAGAAAAATCCACAAACTGAACAAAACATAAGTTAGGGGAAGAACATTTGAAATCAGAAGAATAGCATGGGCTGACAAACAGTGCTGCAGAATGGCGGGTGTTGAAAGAAAGAACAGGAGTGAGATTTTCTAGCAGAAGCAGAGCACACACAATGCCAGCAAATATTCATCCCACCAAAGGAAGGGGCCCTCTGTGAGAACTGCTGTGGGTAGAACCAAGATCAAGGAGGGAAGAGCATTAGTGTTCCACGAAGCAATGCGAACGATTGTAGACAGTGTGGAGAATAGGTTGGCAGCGGGAGATGATATTAAAGAAATTACGGGTTACAGAGCGATATAATAGGAGAGATATATTTTGTTTTTGTCCCGGTTTCTACCACCTAGCTCCTAAAACCTTTATAATCTCCAAAGTAATAAGAGTGTCTTTGTTTGATAATGAGATGATTGGTGGCTGCGGACCCCTAGATATCATTATGGGGGCTAGTCACCAGAAAGACCAAGGCATGATTAGAAAGTCAGACCTTTCAACCCCAACTCCTGACCTCTGGGGAGAAGAGAGAAGATGGAGGTTGAGCTAAGTATTAATGGCCAGTAATTTGATCACTATGGCTACATAGTGAAATCACCATAACCGCTCCCCTTCCCCAGTGACAGGGTTTGGAGAGCTTCTGGGTTAGCAAACACACTGAGGTGCTGGGATGATGGTGAGAACAAGGAAAGTCTATGGACTCCCCAACCCATGCATACCTTGTTCTATGCATCCCTTCCAATTGGCTATTTCTGAGCTTTATCCTTTATATTAAACTTGTAAAGTGTTTTTTCTAAGTTCTGTGAATGTTTTTCTAAGTTCTAGCAAATTATTGAACCCGAGGAAGGGGTCATGGGTACCGTGAATTTATAGTCATTTGGTCATACGTACAGGTGGGAACCCAGAACTTGTGACTGGCATCTGAAGTAGGGGTAGTCTTATGGGACTGAGTCCTTCGCCTGTGGGGTCTGTGCTAACTCAGAGTAGTGTCACAATCGAATTGAATTGTAGGACACCTAGTTATTATCCAGAGAGTAGGAGAATTGTTTGCTGTGAGGAAAAAACCCCATACATTTGGTGTCAGAAATGTTTGAGTAAAAACAGCTCAGCACAGTAATGTCAGAAGGTGGATATCTTGAGGTAAGAAGCTGTGAAAGCAACCTGTTACAGTTTGACTATTTTTGTCCTCTTGAAAATTTGTGTGAAACTTAATCCCCAATGCAATAGTATTGGGAAATGTGGCCTTTGTGAGGTGATTGAATAATGAGGGTTTCATTCTCATGAATTAGATTAGGTACCCTTTAAAAAGAGCTTGATGGAGAGAATTTGCCCCCTTTTAACCTCTGTTTTCTGCCATGTGAAGACACATACTTCCTTCTCTTTGGAGGATGCAGCATTGAGGTACCATTCTGGAAGCAGAACGTAGCCCTCGCCAGAAAACCAAACCTTCCAGCACTTCGATTGTGGACCTGCAAGTGCCAAAACTGTGAGACATAAATTTCTATTCTTTATAAATTTCCAAGTTTCAAGTATGCTATAATAACAGCACAGGTGAACTAAAACACAACCCTTGCCTCTCTTCTCCCATTTACCAGGTTCTTTTGATAATAGGTGAGCCAGGAAAAACTCATTCAGCTATGAACAAAAAAGTAAAAATCCTGCATTCAAATGAAGATGTCATAAAAAGACAAGAAAATCAGAGCTCAGCTATAGAAGAAATTTCCCCAGAAAAAGACTGCCAAGATTAGAAGAAAATCACAAACATTTTTATATTATAAAGAAAAGCTATATATATATAGTCGCAGTTATAAAAATCATGGAATAGAAATAAAGGAACTCAGAGAAAAGATGGCCAGACAGTAGGAATATGAAACTGAGAATTGACAGAATTCAGAAAAGAAATGAAAGAAAAAGATAAAATTATTTCAGAAATGCAGATTAAATTGCAAAAAGCACAAGTGACACCAGATTTAAAAACACAATAATGATATGAGAAAGAAAATGGGAAAAAGTGAAAAATAAAGAAATAAGAGACTAGAGAGAAATATTAAGAGAGAAACAAAGGAGATCTACAAACGCATAATTTAAGTTCTTGAGGAAGAAGAACAAAATAAAGTAACAGAACAAATATTTTAAATTATAATTCAAGGGAACATCCCTAAAATCACATATGACCTGAATCTCTTGAAAAGGAATATCATATACCTAAGAAAACCAATCCAGAATCAATATTAAGATATAAAGAAATAAACAAATAAAAGTTTTGGACTTTAAAGAATAAAAACAAAATTCTCTGGATAACTCCGCAAGAAATTCAGGTCATGAGGAACAAAAATCAAGCTGCATCATACTTCTCAAAAGCAGCTTTTAATGCTTACAGAACATTGTAGAGCCCTGTGCTCAAGAAAAGAAGTCTGAGCAAAGCATTAGATACCTAGCCAAACACTCCTTTATGTGTACATGTTTCAGATAATCTATGTACAACATGGAAGATCTTGAAGATCCACTTTTTCCAGTCAAAAAAAAAGTGATTAAGGAAAGCAATGGCAAAAGAACAAATAATAAGCAATACATAGACTTAAATATAATATCAATAAGAAGACAAAGGTATAAAAGGATGAGTGACATGATTTTGTATAATTACTATATGCCTTGACAATATAAAAATTGAGGACCTGAGAAAAAAATGAAAGGAAAAGGAGAGATGGTAGAAAGTAGAATGAAGTTGGTGGGGTGTGGCAGCTCACGCCTGTAATCCCAGTACTTTGGGAGGCCGAGGTGGGCGGATCACCTGAGGTCAGGAGTTCCAGACCAGCCTGACTAACATGGAGAAACCCCGTCTCTACTAAAAATACAAAATTAGTCGGGCATGCCTGTAATCCCAGTTACTTGGGAGGCTAAGGCAGGAGAATTGCTTGAATCTGGGAGGCAGAGGTTGCGGTCAGCTGAAATTGTGTCATTGCACTCCAGTCTGGGCAACAAGAGCGAAACTGGGTCTCAAAAAAAAAAAAAAAAAAAAAAAAAAAGGAAGTACAATGAACTTAATAGTTGTCTCATAAGTAAAAGCAAAATAATATCATTTTAAGGTAACAAATCCAGTAGCATAAGTGTAAGCATATGTAAGATTCCAAAAATAAGCACTGTGAAAATAATTATTGATTAAAATTAATTATGGAGAACATGAGGGGTAGGAAGAAGGAGAGGTTAGAATAAATAGAAAAATGGATCAAATTGCCATCCTTTAAAATATCACCATGGCCAGATGTTTTCTAAATAATATTTCTATAAAATCATTAAAAGGCAAGTATTCTCAGTGCTTTTTAAGCTCTTCCAGTTTCATAAAGAATACACGGGAGAAGGTACAGATTTATTTTATGAAGTGAGTATAACACTGATACCAAAACTATTAAAGCTCCATGAGAAAAAAAACTACAGATTGATCTCACTTCTAAATATTGCTGCAATTATATTAAATAAAATATAAGCAAATAATATTCACATTAAAAAACACATCATAACCAAATGGGGGTTTATTCCAGAAAAGTAAGGATTGTTTTATATTAGTAAATTAATAGATTTAAGGATAGAAATCATATGATTATGTCTATAGATGCTGAAAGACATTTGAAATAATTCAATCTCCAGGTTTTTGTTTGTTTGTTTTTTGGTGTCACTTTTATTCAGCTGGTCTCAAGTCAGTGTATAGGTAAGCTCTGGTTGCCTCTACCCACTCCCAGGGAGACCAAAAACCTTCATACATCTCAAGTTGGGGGACAAAAAAGGGATTGCCACAGGCTAAAATCTTTCAAAATAAAATGCAAAAGTATTAAGGTGAAGATTTAAGAAATTCTGCATTGCATAATTTACACAAAGGCAATGCTATTACCTCCCCTGTGTGGACTCGGGAGAGGACTAGGCCATCTCCTTAGAGAGAAGTGGGGAGGCTTTTGGGAGGGCAAGGAACTTCTTGTAACAATGCATCTCACCCTATTTGGAATGACTATTAAAAAAAAGAACAATGTACAATCAGAGTGGAACTTTGGGGGATGCTTACTCCAACCGACTGCTGTCACCTTCACCATTCCTGTTTGAAAATCCTGAGTCAAGTCAAAAAAAAAAAAAAAAAAAAAAGAAAAGAAAAGAAACCAAACCAAAACTAAAAAACAAATAAAGCCATGCCAATCTCATCTTTGTTTTCTGTGCTAGTTAGGTTTTGTCAAGAAAGAGTGTAACACAACTAAGTCACAGTTGCCTAGAAGCATTAGCGATGGACAATAGAGGGGCCAGGCTCGTGGTGCTCCTGCTTGCTGATCCATATCTGCTGGAAGGTAGACAGCGAGGCCAGGAAGAGCAATGATCTTGATCTTCATTGTGCTGGGTGCCAGGGCAGTGATCTCCTTCTGCATCCATCGGCGATGCCAGGGCACATGGTGGTACGACCAGATAGCACTGTGTTGGCGTACAGGTCTTTGCAGATGTCCCCATCATACTTCATGATGGAGTTGAAGGTAGTTTCGTGGATGCCACAAGATTCCATGCCCAGGAAGGAAGGCTGGAAGAGAGTCTCAGGGCAGCAGAACCACTCGTTGACAATGGTGATAACCTGGCCGTTGGGCAGTTCATAGCTCTTCTCCAGGGAGGAGCTGGAGGCCGCTGTGGCTATCTCCTGCTCAAAGTCCAGTGTGATATAGCACAGCTTCTCCTTGAAGTCATGCAGGATTTCCCACTTAGCCGTGGTGATGAAGCTGTAGCCACGCTCGGTGAGGATCTTCATGAGGTAGTCAGTTAGGTCCCGGACAGCCAGGTTCAGACACAGGATGGCATGGGGGAGGAAATACCCCTCATAGATGGGCACAGTGTAGGTGACCCCGTCACTGGTGTCCATCACGATGCCAGTGGTATGGCCAGAGATGTACAGGGACAGCACAGCCTGGATGGCCACATACATGGTGTTGAAGGTCTCAAACATGATCTGGGTCTTCTCGCGGTTGGCCTTGGGGTTCATGGGGGCCTCAGTCAGCAGCACGGGGTGCTCCTCAGGAGCCACATGCAGTGTGGTGTCAGATCTTCTCTATGTCATCCCAGTTGGTGACAATGCCCTGTTTGATGGGGTACTTCAGGGTCAGGATGCCTCTCTTGCTCTGGCCCTCATTGCCCACATAGGAGTCCTTGTGACCCACGCTCACTATCACACCCTGGTGCCTGGGGCACCCCATGATGAAGGGAAGACGGCCCGGGGAGCATCGCTGTGGTGAAGCCGGCCTTGCACATGCCTGAGCCGCTGTCGACAATGAGTGTGGCGATATCATCATCCATGGTGAGCTGGCGGCAGGTGTGGATGGGCGGCGCAGCAGCGAGGGAGAGGTTCTGTGCTCAAGGGGCTGATGCGGTCTTGGCTGTCTCTAGTTTTAATTTATTAGAATTATAGATGAAAACTGATGGATTAACTATATATATGTGTGTGTGTGTAGAAACATATATAGCACATATGTATTTATACATGTACACAGATATTGCATATTTGTGTCTGATTCTCTCCAAAACAACATACTACAAAATAAATAAGTTCTAAAGGAATTCTCTGTCAAGTCAAGAATAAGACAGTAACGCTCATTTTCAGCACTACTATTCAAAATTATACTGGCAATGTTAGATAGCATAATTAGATAAGAGAAAAAAATTAAAGTTATAAAAATAAAAAATGAAAAGGCAACCTATGAATAAATAACTTTAAAAATCCCAAGAAAATCTATTAAAAACTATTACAGATAAAGCTCAGAAAGGTCACAGGATTTGAAATTAACATACACAAATAAATACATAATAGACACAAAATCAGTAAGTTGGAAGATATAATTGAAGACAGGACGCTTTTCACAATAGAAAAAAAAGATAAAATACGGTACCTAGGTGAAACTTAAGAAATAAAAACAGCTTATACATTTTTCTGTATATGTAAAGTAAATCCAAGTTGTTTCTAATTACTAAAGAAAAATAAACAAGCAAGCAGTGTCCAAAAACCCCAGCACTTTTTGTCTTGTTTCAGAAAAAATAAAAATAAAAACTCTGTTGGCATTTTTATTCAAATTGCATGAAATTTATAAGCCAATTTAGGGGCAGTATAATAATTAATTTTTTTGTTTTTTTCTTTAGAGACAGACTCTTCTCTGTTGCCCAGGCTGGAGTTAAGTGGTATAATGATAGTCCACTGCAGCCTTGAACTCCTGGGCTCAAGTGATCCTCTTGACTTAGCCTCCCAAGTTGCTTAGATTATAGGTGCAAGCCACTGTACTGGGCCTGTGATGGTTAATTTTATGTGTCAACTTGACTGGGCTTAGGGATGCCCAGATAGCTGATAAAACATTATTTCTGGGTGTGTCTGTTATGATGTTTCCAAAAGAGATTAGTATTCAAATTGGTAGACTGATCACAGAAGATCTGCCCTCACCAGTGTGTATGGACATCATCCAATCCACTGAGGGCCTGAATAGAAAAAAAAGGCAGAAGGAGGGAGTGTGCTCTCTTCTTGAGCTGCGATATCCACCTTCTGCCCTGGGACATCAAAGCTCCTGGCCGGGTGCGTGGTTCACGCCTGTAATCCCAGCACTTTGGGAGGCCGAGGCAGGTGGATCACGAGGTCAAGAGATTGAGACCATTCTGGTCAACATGGTGAAGCCCCGTCTCTACTAAAAATACGAAAAATTAGCTGGGCATGGTGGCGCATGCCTGTTATCCCAGCTACTCAGGAGGCTGAGGCAGGAGAATTGCCTGAACCCAGGAGGCGGAGGTTGCGGTGAGCCGAGATCGCGCCATTGCACTCCAGACTGGGTAACAAGAGCGAAACTCCGTCTCAAAAAAAAAAAAAAAAAAAAAAAAAAGCTCCTGGTTCTCTAGACTTCAGACTCCAGGACTTATACAAGTGACTCTCCAAGTTCTCAGACCTTCAGCCTTCCACTGGTACTTCCACAGCTTCCCCAGGCTTAATTCAGGCTGAATTAAGCAACTGGCCTTCCTTGTAATCCAGCTTGCACATAGTAGATTACGGGCCTTCCTGGCTTCCATAATCTCATGAGCCAATTATCATAATAATTTCAATATTATGTCTATATCTTTATTGATCTATAGATCCTATATATATAAATTATCTATCTATCTATAAATTATCTATCTAACATATGTATGGGAAATTTATACATATGGGAATTACTCTATATAGGGAATATATGTATCTATCCTACTCTATATGTAGGATAGATAAAGATATAGATATTCCTCATATATATGATATAGATAGTCCATACATTATATATATACACACATACATACATATATATATATGGGGGATTTGGTTGCTTTGCAGAACCTTAATACAAGGAGTGTACAAATTATAAAAATTGAGAAGAAAAAGCCCAGTGACTTCCTCCCAAAAAATGAGCAAAGGGCATGAACAGACACAACCTAGAAATAGAAACACATGTGGTCTCAAATACACGTGAGAAGATGCTCAACCTCACTCATAGAAAGTGAAAGGCAAATTAAAATCACATCATGGTGTCATTTTTCACCTATCAGCTTTGCAAAAACCCCAAATTTGGTAATACATAATGTATATAAATCTATGAGAATTTTTTACACTCTGTGGGAGTATAAAATGGTACAACTTTTATGGAGGAAATATGCAATATGTAATAAAATAACAGGGAAGTTTTTATTCTTACCCAATAATAGGAATCATGGATAAATCTGTACAAATAATTAGAATCTTTTTGTAGCTGTGAAAGTTCGCTGTGTCAGCATATTCAGTCATGAGATTTGTCATTATATGTCACATAAATTAAGTTTTGTGAATCCTGTACATATTATTTTGTAATGTGTAGTTTTTAATGCCCACATACAGATATTATGATGCTATACTTGTCCACTTCTGAAATGTAGCCTTATCATTGAATGCAAGGCGGCAAAGGCATCTCCACTGTCCAGATGAATCTGAAAACAGCAGTAGCAATTGTTTCAACATCGTTGCCTCCACTAGGGCCTAGAGCACATGCCAACATTTGGGTTTCATCTTGAGCTGCTAATGGAGAAAGTGTTGAGTGCCAAGAGGTGCCAGATTTGCTTCATTTGTTTTGGCTGGGGGGAAATTATGCTTTGAACAGGTGGATCTTGTAGTGTCTTAGATGGAATGCTCTTTGCACTGCAGGTTCAGAACTAAATTTAGTGAACTCTAACACACACGCAAAAATGAGAAATAGAAGGATAACTACATAACTCTGTGCACACTTGATGCACATTTAACCTACTTCCTGAGTGTAGGTGAAGCTGTCAGTGCCCTATCCACTTTCCCTTGGCACTCATCATTCTCGGGCACAATGAATACTGGCCCCGGCCTGCTGCCGTAAGTGTAGTTCAGCTTTTCCCACAGCCCAGAGCACCTTTTAGTATGTCTTGATGCACCAAGGTCCTATGCTTGAAGTACAAGGCCCATTGTAAGCAGAGAAATTTTCACCATTCCAGTCATATGTGCTGTCTCAGCCAGCCTCTCTCGTCCCTGTGCCTTCCCACTTCCACTTCTTTCTAGGGAAACTCCAGTCTTAGAACATTCCTGGTGTGTCCTTGCCCCAAATAATCACATCAGAACATAATAACCCAACATCAGATTACTTTCAAAGTCTGGTTTATTGAATCTTAAATTATACCATGAGGGAGTTTCCTACAATACGCTGTAGTAAAAGCCTTTTCAAACCTGGCTCTGCTTTGGAAGCATGCATGGAGCTTTCTAAAAATATAGTTGTAAGCCTGCATTCCCAGGGAGTCTGACTCCAGTTTGCTTTTATATCTTTGAAACCAGTATAATATCACGTATCTTTTCTGTAGTTCTAAGTCTTAGTTCCTAGTATTACATGAGCAATAATAATTAGACTTATCACACATCCTCAGACATAAGGAAATCAACAGTCAGCAAGTATGCTACCATGAAAATGCAGAGCTAAAAAAGGATATTTCTTAAAAGGAGAGAGTCTGCGGGGGTTAAACTCAGCCTTGTACATGATTTTAGTGAGCATTTTAGCTCTTTGGAGCCATAGGTTCTCAAACATTACTACTTAATACTTTTATAACAAGATGACTCATTTTACTATTTTCTCCAAAGACAAAGAAAGAAGTGATGTCTGATTTTCACATCTTGAAGGGCATAAAATTGTTGTTTACAGTTTTGAAATCACAGATTTACAGATTTTTCTGTTTCAAATATCCAAAGAAATCAGTGCCCAGATAGCTCAAGGTACCAATATACCGTTTCTCATCCTGGCCATCCCAGGACCAAGAAAATGTCATGGTGAGATAACGGGTAGAGTTAAGCCAAGATGAAGAAAACCATTCCCCTTTACACAATCAACATCTTACCACCTTTGCCAAAAGTGACTCAAAACAAAAACAGGAATCAAATTTTTTAATGCTTGCAATCTTTAATAAAAGGAAGGAAAAGCAAGTAATATTGTCATTCACATTTGTTTCTGGCAGAATAGTGCAAGTTAAAAACAATCGAATGACTTTCTTAATGTTCAGGGCAAAGGTTCAAAAAAGGAATGTACATGATGAGAAATCTTATAAACTACTTCTGAAAAATTGAGAATATTTAAAAAGACTTTTGGATTATCCTATAACCTGAAATTGAAGAAACCTTAATGACAAAAGACTTGCTTTGTTATCTTCACCTCCACAATGTCATGGTAAGCACTGTAGACCCATTAACCTCTAAATGGTCTACTTGTATCATAATTGATTTCTTATATGGTTATATTAGCTCAATTTGTTTTTATTTAGAAATTGATTAACCTCAAGTTTTTAAAAATGTGTTTTATGTTTTAAGTCTTTTATGTTAAAATCATTTTCATTAAGATAGTATTTTTAAAATAATTAAATACTTAAAATAATTTTTATAATTTAAGCCTTTAAAATGTTACAAACAGCACTGTCCACTGTCTTTTCTTTTGAGGCAGTGTCTCACTCTATTGTCCAGGCTGGAGTGCAGTGGCGTGGTCTCAGCTAACTGTGACCTCTGCCTCCTGAGCTCAAGTGACTCCCACCTCAGCCTCCTGAGTAGCTGGGACTGCAGGCATGTGCCACCACAGGTGGCTAATTTTTGTATTTTTTGTAGGGACAGTGTTTCACTATATTGTCCAGGCTCGTCTTGAACTCCTGAACTCAAGCAATACTCCTACCTTGGCCTACCAAAATGCTGGGATTACAGGCATGAGCCACTGCGCCTGGCCAACCAGTGTCTCCTAACTGGGTTTTTACATTCCTGTGTTAGTCCACAGACTAGATTTTGAAGAGTTTGTCTCTTTCATTTGAAAATTAAAAATCTATTTGGAAAAAGCTAGTCAAGTCTATTCCAGAACTTATGTAAAAACATGGGTAGTCGTGCTCCACATCACTGATGTACCTCTTTCCTCTTTCCTGATACCTTTGTGCTCTTGCCTTTAGTTAATTTCCTTTCCCGCTGGAAGCCATTAAGAAAAGCACTTATACCCAACAGAGAGAGTACAAGACCAATTTTTTTAGTATACAAATTTCTCCCTCCTCCTTCCCTTCTCTCATCTTTTACTTACTCATTTGTTCATTTATTTGCTCACTGTAAATAAAGGGAGAATATTTTCCTACCAGACTATTCCTATTTGCCAGGAAGTTAGCAAATATTGACATAAAGAGAAGGCATTTAAAAACAAATACACATGCAACTTTGGATAATATTAATAAGGTACGTGTTTAAATGAAGCTTGTCTTCTCCAGAATATCTTATGGTTTACTACATCAGAGATATACCTCATGTCACTACGAAGACATCCAGATTTCACTGGGACTAAGTAACCATGCTAGATTTCTGTTTCTTGCTTTGACTATTCTTAGAAATTTCATTGATGCTTAAGCTTTGAAAAATTTTATATTTCATAACAGCTAAATTTCAGATTCCAAGGTCATACCTGTGGAAAATTAATTGTTTTTCTTTTTCTTGGATGAAGAAATAAACTGGGACAAAGTGCACTGAAATATGGAATGTAATCTCTGGGTGGCAGCATGTATTCACCAGCAAAAAGTCCTTACTAACTAATGCCATTTCCATTTCCTTTATGAATTGCTAAATTGGTGGGTCGGCATTATTCCATGGTATAGAGTGACTTGATTATTTGACAACCCCTCTTCACGTACTTTTTGAACAGGTAATAAAATGTGAAATTGGTGATAACACAACTGGGATTGCATATGACTGTACAACAAAATGCAGAGAAAATTGGTTGATTAATGAACCAATGTCAGTTTTTGAGACTTTCTCTAACGAAATTTCATAAATCTGGTTACTCAAACCTTCTTTTTTATTGTTTTGGAAATAGGCTCCAAGGTTATAAAAATTAGCAATTATAAACTTTAGGTATAGTGAGTATGCCTCAATTCTGATCGAAAATTAAAACTCTTTGGAAAGAGGTACTAAAAACATCAGTGAAAATGTTCAGATATTAATGTAAAGTCCTATGATTATTAAAATAATATAAAATGTCAAAAAGTATAATACTGAAAAGACCTTGGCATTAAGGTTAATCCTAAATCCACTATGAGATTTGAAAAAATGTGTTGTAACTGGTAAGGTGTGCAATTTTAGGCTGTGTTAGTTGAAGCATGGTGTTATCCACACTTACACACTCTAACAGGGCCATTAACATATGAGAATGTCAAAGAGAAACTGGGAAGGCATAGAGTCTGGAAAGTATAAGAAAACAACTGAAAAATGTTTGGTTGGGAACCAAAAAAACCTGGGTACATGGAAGCAGTGAAAGCCTACCATGTTGGAGAAATAGACTTTTCTTTTTTTGGCTTCAGAATATTTGGTAGACAGCATGGGGGCTGCTAACTGTTGAAACAAGGAAAAGTTTGATAACAATTAGATCCATTCAACAAGGAATGACTATTACTGTAACTCCTTATCACTGACTAAGGGCACACACCGATAATCCAGATTGAATGATCATCTGTCAAGTGTTGTAGAAGAAATTCTCTCTATTACTAAAAGCCTTCTAGAGCCCTCTATTTCTTAAGTTTCTATTTCTACTTTCAGATATTTAGTGACAGGCAAAATATCAAGATGAGTGATTGCACTTTTACTTTTGCATTTGGGTTTTTTTTTTTCTTTTGCAGGGGAAGTCACTATTTGGCAAACTCAAATTGTTAAACAGGCTCTTTTATAATGTTTTAAAGTTGCAACTACTGATAGCCATCTGGTTATGAAACTAAATGTGTTAGACAAATGAAATAATATCTGTGATACACTATAGTCTGGATTTTAGGAAGGATCACTGACATAACACTAAAAATCATGTATAGAAATGAATCATATAATAATAATAATTTGTTGCAACATGCTTCTGGCTTGTTTTTCACCAGAGTTTTTCATGCATCTGATACCTCACAAACGCTTGGTTGAAATGACACTCAGATTATTAAGTCATGTTTATGCTCCTGCCAGTTATTTGGAGAGACTCCAATCTTCCCAAGTGTATTTTCCCTAATTTGAAAAAGTGACTTCATTTTCAAATGAATGATTTTTATGTGAATCACACTGTAGAATTATTTATCACTATAAGACAATATGTCCACATTACATTGATTTACTTTTATAATTAACATCTAGAAATTAAATAGCGAATATAATAATGGGAACTTATGCTCATTGTTTTTTGTGTGTAATATTGGCTTATTTTTCATTTAGTCAACACTAAAAAGCAGTGGCCATTTTATCTGATTTTTTTCTTTTTTAGCAAGAGGGATAAAATGAAGGCAACAATAGTACTTGCGTTTTTTGTTTAGTTTTGTGTTGGGTTATCATTGAGGAAGAAGGATCCATGTTGTCTTGACAGAGAACGTAATATAGCTTTTATTTCCCCAACTACTATAGGTGCTTATTTTCAAAACAATTGAGAAATGATAGAAAAATAAAGATACAACAAAAGGTTTTAGGGATTAGGTTACAACTTTAAACAGAGGCCTTTAGGTATTCATTCTTGGACTGGATTGTATTCTCAACTATTTATTTTAACCAGGGGCAATGGGCAAACTTGCCCTTTATGCCACTTTTATTCTCTGTGGTAATAGGGCCTTTGGGTGAGGCCGTCTACACGTTCCATAAATATAACTGTTATCGACATAAATGGAATGGAGCATAGAAACTATTATTTATTGTTGAAGATCTTACGATGTTTGTCACTCACCTAGACTTCTTGTTTACAGTCTCTGTGGACACAATTGGGGTTTTAGCATTAGTCTGACTATATGTATTTTTCTTCCTCTAAATTGTAGTCATTCCCTTGTGGATTCAGTTCTACCCCTGAGGTTACATCTTTCATTTTATATTAGCAACACACCGTTTCAAATATTTATATATTCAGGTTTTCAGCTGTCTAGGGGAAAATTGTATATTGTGCACTTACCTCCTTTTTACCTACTCTATTTTTTTTTATTTGAGTCCATGAAGGCAGGCAGGATTGCTTTCCTTTCACAATAAATGGAAGAAGGCATTTAAAAAAATCATCCAAAAGAGGACACTTGACCTGTTTAATTGATCTTAAATTTTGATAAAGGCTTAAACAGGATTTAATTAAGAATATTTTTTTAACAGTCACATGATTCAAAATGAAAAACTATGAAACACTACACCATGAAAATCAGTCCTCCAGTTCTTATCTTGTACCTGTTCAGTTCCCAATCCCAGCAGGTAGCCACCATGAGGTTTTAAAATACGCCCTTACAGAGTTTTTCATGCATATACTTGCTGTATAGATATTTTTCTTTACTAGAAAACTGTCATTATATATATACTCTTTTGTATTTTTCAAACTTAATATACTACTCAGATATGTAGAGAAACTTTTCATCCTTTTTTATAGCTACATAGTATTTCATGTTTTGATGTGCTTATGACAACGGGTCTTCTGTTGATGCATATTTGTATCGTTTCCAGGTTTTCACTATTTCAATGCACAATAAATCACTTTATTCTTATGTTTGTTCCATACTTGAATGATGATATCTATAGAAAAAATTCCGAAGGAATTTTTAGGATTTTAAAAGCTTTGATTTTCTTTTAAAATCAAAATTAAAAAAATTTTTTTTTTAGAATTTTAAAGGCTTTGATTTTCTTTTAAAGAGGGCTTCTATTACTTCTTAAAGATTCTAAAAGATCGACACCAGTCCCTTTTCCCTTTTTTAAACTTAGGCATGTGGAATCAAAAAGTTTTTTGTTCTTTTTCTAAATGACTGCCCTGATCTGGCACACTATTTTTTTTTTTCTTTCTGTATCTGCATTAGGCACTGTGGGCCTCCCAAAGCAAAATCTGGCTGGGTCCAATTGAGTTTCTACATTTTGAAACTATCTTTCTTGTCCAGAAAAGTACTTTTACAAACTGGCTCTCTGCTGCTACATGTCTCCTTGAATTACCATTTCATTGTTTAAGAACAGGTCCCTTCTAAGCATGAGAAAAGGAGTTCTTTATTCTTTTGCTAAATTGGTCAGCCAAAGAACAGCTTTTGGTGAATAAAAGATATTCTCATTTTAGCAAATGAAGGGGAAGTTCTATTCCCTTCAGTCCAATGCAAAATGTTGTTATTCCTTAAAAATGTTCTAAGTGCTCAAAGTGCTGGAAACTGTTCAGAACATACCACAGAACCCAGTTCCTCCCTACATTCAGAATGTTTACATTCTAAAAATGACAAGAGAGGGAAGGTTGGGAAGGTAGCTAGATCCGGAACAGATGGGCACATATGCCCTCTCTCCCTACCAAATGCAGTCCTATGGATGGCTCAACAGTTAATGTAGATTTCTCTTTACTAAGTTTTATAAGTAACTCTGCCGTGCACAGCCAAATGACTTGAAATGTGAAGATGTAATGCCTCTTTGCTGTGCCCTGCTGTTCAAATGTTCTCAGCTTTGACAATTTATCTTGCTGGAAAATGTCTTCAGAATGTCAGTCACTTCGGTTTTCATGCTTGCCATTTGCATGTTGCACACCTGCTGGTATCTTTGGTTGTGATCTATTGTTATTTTTCTATGGGGGTGGGGAAGGTACAATATTGCTTTTGCAGACTTGGTGTTCAGTTTGAGTGCAGTTTGGAAATGATTCTTGTGAGCCTGGCTATTATCCTCAACATTAGTATTACCTACAAATAAAGGATTACTGAGTGCATGGTGAAATTTTAGTGCTACGTTAGCCACTGGGGGGAGATAATTAGAAGTGAATGAAAAGACAAATTTCTTGTCTGTCCCAGAAGGATTAGGTCCCACACATGATGATACACATAGATACACAGGCACACAGACTCACAAAGCAGTCCTCATAAACCATGTCATCTAGGCAAACATAGATGCAGATATTCCATAACGTTTAAATCAAAATATGTTAAGGGTGATTGCCTCTGATAAGGAGAGGGAGATGGAGTCACATGAAGGGAAATAATAATCTGTGTTCTATATTCTTTTTTGTTTTCAGTGAGCATACAATAACCTGTTTCAACGAACATGTAATTACTTGGTTAATTAAAAATAAATAATTAAAAAAAGCAATAAAATAACTTTATATTTTGTCAGTTAAGATAATTGTGGCTACAAGTAACAGGAAACCAATTTTAAAATTAGATGAAGTAATAAAGCATTTTTTACTTGACATAGTAAAATCACAGAGTAAAATGATTTAAAGACTGGATTATCCACTAGCTCATGATGTCATCAAAAACTGTTTTTTTTTTCCCTCTTTCTCTGCTCTGCCATAGGAAGAGTTATCCCCCAGGAGTTGGAAATGGGACTAAAGTGCATCATTTCTCATGTCATATTTTTCCCATATGTTTAAAATCTCAATTTTAGGAAATTTCAATCATACACCCTTCATCCAGCTTCAACAATTACAGATATTTTGCCAATCTGCTTCATTTATTCCTTTTCTATACTCTAAAACATGATTATCTTAAAGTATCATATATTTTATTTATAAATATTTCAGCATGCATTTTAAGCACCTAAGGACTTTTAATAAGTATGATGCTGTTATTGCATGTAATGATAATAATAATTTCTTAAACACAGTAACACACTAATCTGTGTTCAATGTTCAACTTATTTACACCCTAATCTGTGTTCAATTTTATTCTAAAGAAAAAAATCCAAGTAAGATTCATGCACTGCATTTGGTTGTTATGCTTCTCTAAACATTTTTGCATCTTCAAGAGTCCTTCTCCCCTTATTTTGCTGAAGAAACTAGTTTGTCCTGTAGTTTATCCTGCGTTCTGAATTTGGCTGGTTGCTTCCTTGTGATGCATTTAACTTGATTATCTCTCCTCATATTTCCAGACTAGAGATTTAAATATAGAGACTTGACTAGATTAAGATTCACTTTGTTTTCTAAGAATATTTTACAAGTGACACTTTATACAGCCCCAAATTTCAAATCAGAAGACAGATAAGGCCTGGTTCTTCTACTTTTAGTATACTAAGATTCATCTGTGGATTCAGAAGTTGTCAATACGATCCATCCACTATGAAGTTCCACATCAACTTTTGCATAATATTTTAGCATCTATTGATGGTTGTTACATAGATTCATTATTCTTTTAAGGGTTGAAATTTTTAGTTGGCATTCTTGAATAAAGAATAACTCTTCTTTAAAAACTATTTGGTTACTCAAAATATAGGAAAAAGAGAATAAATGCTTCTTTCTCTTATCATTTTCTTCTTGCCTTTTTAAAAAATGACAAACTTTGCTCATCTAGTCTTCCACAGAAGTCTCTCCTTCTTATTGGTGAGTCTTATTACGTGTCAATTCCCAAAATAAGGAAAATGGAATTACCATAATTGGCTTGCACCAAACAAATCTAACTTCTTGGGGTTGGGTAGAAGCTGTCTTTTGGAAAGAACATGCCAGCTTAGATTTGAATGCATCTGGGTTGCTCTTAGTAAGGAAGAGACAGATAAATTTCTACTGAGTAGACAACCAAAATGCATGGTAGAACATTATTGTCTATCCAGATGTGACTGTCACCTCTTTGTCTTTTGATCATTACCATGTTAATTGAATTTATTCAAATAAACCTTACATTTTACCTGCACAATGAGTACGCTTTCTTTCTTTCTTTATTTTGAGATGAAGTCTTCCTCTGCTGCCCAGTCTGGAGTGCAGTGGTGCCCTCTTGGCTCACTCACTGCAACCTCTGTCTCCTGGGTTCAAGCAATTATCCTGCCTCAGCCTCCTGAGTAGCTGGGATTACAGGTGTGTGCCACCACAACTGACTAATTTTTGTATTTTCAGTAGAGATGGGGTTTCACCATGTTGGCCAGGCTGGTCTCAAATTCCTGACCTTGGGGGATCCACCCACCTCAGCCTTCCAAAATGTTAGGATTACAGGCATGAGCCACCATACCCAACCTTTTTCATTTTTTTGAGGCTTTATTTTTACATCATAGCCAAATCCATTGCAACTCTTAATGGTACAACTACCAAAATGTGTTACTTGCTTCTGCTTCAATGGCCTGCCATTGTTTTATGAGCTCTTGGCCTGACTCCTTTCTTGGGGCAAATTTGAGTGGCGTATACCACTGACCTCTTGCTAACCAAGACACCCTGCTAGTATTTAAAATTTCTTTGTGAGGTTTAAGCATAGAGGGACATTAGAAAGAAAATTTTTAGCATAGATGAGTCAAATTCCCAGATTATAGAATTTGGTCCCAAATTAGCTATATTCTAGCCTCAAAGGGCTGGTGGCTTCACTACAAGCTTAATGTCCTACTAATTGCTTTTTCTTTTCTACACAATATGAGAGTTATGTCTTGAACACCTAGGGTCAGATTCTTTATTGGTTTGCTCACATATCTGAAGTCATAAAAGACCAGACAAAGAAATGACTATGAGGACGATGGGTGAGCAAGATGAAAATGGTTCTAACCAAAAGAAGTTCTCTATGTTGGTTTTCTGATAGACAAAACCAAAGAATATAGTTTGGAGGAAAGCTAAGATTATGGTTCAGAGAAACTGACATACTTATATACAAACTAAAAGGGTGAGAGGTGACTGTATAACCATAATTATGGAATCAGTAATAGTTGTGTACCAGGAGAGTTCGGAAAATAATAACTAGCAATTGTTATTGAGTATTTATGAAGTACCAAGGCAGACTGAAAGCACTCTACATGCATTAACTTATGTAATAATACACAACCCTGTGAGGAAGGAATATTATTCCGATTTTTTCCAGATAAGAAAACTAAGACGCATAGAGAATAAATTACTTGCCCAGGGTCTCATAAAACTAGTAAGTAAATGGTGGAGCCAACATTGTAATCTGAACTTAAACCACTTGTGCTATTTTAGCTGTACCCACAAAATATAGGGTAGGAACTGGCAAGCAGGTGCTTCAGGAAGCCAAGTCTCTTGACATTGTCTTGTGGTAGCATAAAACTTGTATGTACACCTGGAGGTATGGAATCTTAATAAAAGACAGTTCACTTGGCTGAACACCATCTGTTTAGAACGTGTATTTCTAAACATGGGGTTGTACAACATGAGGATTCTATGTGGATCCTTGACCTAAAGTAGGCTGCAGTGTATACCTCCTGTATATTTGACTGGCAGAACTATGATAATTGATGAATAAATACCCTCATCCTTCCTGGCTAGGGTTATGGGCTTATTTTTTTTTTCTATAGAAGCATCTGACTTATTTCTCAGCTAAGAAGAACCCATCCTCTTCACACCCATAAACTATAAGAAGCCCTGTGCTTTGAAGACTCATATTCTTATAATACTTTAGCTAAACAACAATTGTCAGAATCATCTCATAAGCAGCTATGAGAGTGTTCTCTCACGGGTTCAGAAACAGAAACAACGTGTAACTATTGTGAAAATAAGTTGGCCGGGCGTGATGGCTCACGCCTGTAATCCAAGCACTTTGGAGGCCAAGGTGGGCGGATCACCTGAGGTCGGGAGTTCAAGACCAGCCTGACCAACATGGTGAAACCCTGTCTTTAAAAAAAAAAAAAAGAAGTGTGATTTTTTTTTTTTTTCCAGGTTATTCAACTCAAAAGACTGCCTTTTACTTGCCCTCTGTCACTGGACACAGGCACATGCTCTGGTAGACCTCTCTTCTTTCTGCCTCCAGCTTTGGGAAGTAATTTTTTACTTTTTGGGGACAAAAAAGTAGAATTTTGTCTACTCTGTTGGAACAGTCAGTCCCCATGCTTTAACACCAGATCCCACGTCATGTAATTCCAAGGATCGTCTTTTACACTGATTCAGTCACAGACTAAATAGGAATTTCTAAATAGAAGAAGCCCCTGGGGTTGTACAACATGGGAATTCTATGTGGAGCCTTGACCTAAAGTAGGCCAGCTAGACTCTACCTGAACTTTGAATCATGAAAGGAAAACCCACCCATAAAAAATAGAACTTCATCATTTCTGGGGACCTTCCTAAGGATTCTGAACATTAACTCTTGCTCTTGAGAGGTATGATTTTCCTACTTCTGTGTTTCCCAAGAACTGATTGTTCAGATTTTTAAAAAATCCTGTGAACTATCCTATACCTTCCAATAAATTACTTTTTATGCTTAAATTAGCCAGAGTTGGCTTCTATTGCTTTCAACTAAAGAAACTTAACTGTATAACCATTTGTATAAGTTTTATGGCTCACTTTTGAAATTTCCACACACATTGAACATGGCTTTGCGATGTTACCAAAGCGAATGTATCTTAATTTTTCATAGGCTCAGAACAATAAAACATTAGAAGGTATTTATAATATTTGTAGATAAACATATTGTATATAATGTATATATAATATTTTCCCTACAAAATGGCAATTTCATATAATTCAACATTATTGTTATTATTATTGAGACAGGGTCTCACTCTGTCATCCAGGCTGGAGTGCAGTGGTGTGATCTCAGCTCACTGTGACCTCACTGCAACCTCTGCCTCCTGGGTTCAAGCGATTCTCCTGCCTGAGCCTCCTGAGTAGCTGGGATTACAAGCATGCACCACCATGCCCAACTAGTTTTGGTGTTTTTAACAGAGGCAAGGTTTCATTACATTGGCCAGGCTGGTCTCAAACTCCCGACATCAGGTGATCCACCAGCCTAGGCCTCCCAAAGTGCTGGAATTACAGGTGTGAGCCACCGTGCCCAGACAATTCAACTTATTACACACACACACACACACACACACACACACACACTCCATATTTTTCTTATTTGCATTTTTTTCTTTCTGTACTCTCAGGGGCAGTATGTGCATGCTCTAGACTAGATGAAAGGGAAGGCATAAAAATAATATCAAGAGGAGGAAAGTGTGAAGATAGAAGTTGGATTTGAAGACACTGAATGCTCAAAGAAACAGCCAAATGATGGGAAAGGGTAGCCTGGGGCAACATGGTAAAACCCCGTCTCTACAGAAAGTACAAAAAGTTAGCCGGGAATGGTGGCATGTGTCTGTAGTCCCAGTTACTCGGGAGGCTGAGGTGAGAAGATTAATTGCCAAAATTTCAAAGCCTGTTATTGATAATAACATGTTAGATTTACTGAGTGTCAACAATGAACTAAGAACTAATTTAAACTTTCCAACAATCCCGTGTGGTAGGTTTTATTATTATGAGTTTACAGATATATATGTAATCTGTAATTCAAAGAGTTTAAGTAACTTTCCCAAATCTTTCTGCTAGTTAGTAGCTAAGTATAAGTGGAATCCAGGTCTTCGTTTTTCCCCCACCTCTCTCACCAACAGCTCCTTGAATAGCTTTTCTCTTCATCCTGTTTAAATTCTCTCCCTAAATGGCTCCTTAATGCCTTGTGTGTACAGGCTCTTTGCTTCTTTCTACTTGTCCCACACCCTCGTGATCTGCTGACAGTAAATCTTAACTTTTTCATTGCAAGGGAGAGGGATGCCTAGGAAACAATGCTAGAACTTTTGGAACAAGGCAAAGAGACTATGAATTAGTACATGAATGTTTGTTGCTATTGTGTTTGCTATGGATTAATCATCATATATTACTGTTTGTTCCTATTGTGTTTACCTATGGATTTTTTTCCCATTCTAATTTTTACTGTTTTAAACTAATGAATGTGTAAACATTTACCACTTCATAATTTGTACCTCAATGTCGTCTGTGTTTTCTGTATATTTTGATGGCTATTTATGTTTATTCACTTTGAAGTGGTGAATAAATTCATGTTTCCATTCTGCATTTAACAACTTTTTTATACCCTCCTGAAGTCTTTTGGTAACAGGCCATCATATGTCAAACCAAAGTGTCAAGTATTTGTTAAGTGCAAATAATAATATGCTCCATCCTATAATAAGTGTCATGAGAAAGCAGAAGTCATAGAAGACTTGTTTCCTACTCTCAGGAAGCTTGCACGCTAGCTTGGATTATTACATTAATTAAGGGGAAACAATAGTAAGCAGTATGGGCCAATATACGCTGAAGTATGAGATGGTTACTAGAAAAACTGTAGCAGTTTACAGAAGTGGGAGAATAATGGGTTTGGAGTTGCCATGGGGAAGTGGGATTTCAGTTGGGTCCTTAAGTACAATATCACTTGGATGAGCAGAGAAGAGACGAAACATTCCAGACCAGGGGAGCATGAGGAGAGGCAAAGAAACAGAGATGCATAACACCAGGGAATAATGTTGATATACTGGATAGAAACCTTTCTATTTCCATGATTGTTGATTTAATATTTGATGTATGCCAACAATTGCCTTTTTATGCCATATACATTTTGGTGTCTGTTGGATTTCATATGATCTTTCTTACTTTAACTTGTTTTGTTGTATGTGCTTACTTTGGACTTTATTATTTTACTTCATGGTAATGAAATAATAGATAATTTTTTGTTCATAAATTGTTTCATGTTATAGCCCAGCACTTAGCTCAATACGGAGCATATAACTGGTACACAGTTAATGCTATTGGCATAGCAGGCTTAATGATTTAAAAAATTATTCTCTTAAGTCACCTTTTTAATATAATCTGAGCAGTATGAGAAAAAGGCAGGCTCAGGTGTCTTTTCCCATCCCAGAGATCGTAAGAGTGGATTGAAATGTTTTTTCTCCTGTTTCTGGATAACCATCCCAGAGATTGTAAGAGCAGATTGAGATGTTTTTCCTCCTGTGTCTGTGAAGAAGAAGAAAGGTGAAAGCAAGAAAACATTCCATTACTTTAGAGAAAATGCCAGTGAGGATCTAAGTGTGAGAAGCTTTCCAAGTGATTGGAGGATACATGGTTTTGCTTCCCATTTGGTAACACTACAGTGTTGTGACAAGATCCTAGATACTGTGGCAGACCTGTGGGTGGCCTCACTTGCAAGCATCTCAGAGACGTGCTCTCCTTGTACCAGGCCATGAAATTTAATTTTGTTTGGAAACTGAGTGGTTTATATGTCTCTTGGAAAGTAAGCGTTTTGCAGGTATTTATTTCCAGCACAACAGCGTCATCGGCTGTAACTAATAAATCCTTTACACTGAGACCAACTTTACTAAGTACTGGCATGGGTAGGAAGTGATCCTGGAGTGAAGACATTTCAAAGACATTTTAATACAGTGGCACCATGCAGAGGGCATTAATCTTTCTTGTGATTTCCTCTTATTGTAACAATGGAAAAGTCTTCTAATGTGCAAACCTCGTTAAATCAATCATCTTGGGAATTTAGATGCACAGTGTGATAAAAGCAACAACTTTCTCTACCTTTAGGCAATTTTCCATATGTTTTGAAGTTGGGATTTGGGGAAAATAAGCTCTTTGATGGATTTATGATTCAGCTTCAAATGTAATATTTGAATTCCACTTTATTAGCCAGAAGAAATAGAAAGCCCTAAACAGCTAATAAAGTATGTTTAATTTTTAGATAACATTTATTGTTTACACACTACTTTGGACATTCCCTTTATATCTTTCAGCTGTAACCACACTGATGGAATATAATAGGAAATGTTTTCATTTGGAGCAAGGAGCTATTTGTTCATTTCTTTATTTATTTACAATTCTTTGCTATTTTTACTTAAGAATTTGACTGCTGTTACTTGACAAAGCAGTTTTATAAAGATGATTAGAAATGGTGAGAAAAATGTTTAAGACAAAATGTCCTTAGAGTTACAGATTTTGCCTCGATTTAACTTTTTCCTGTTTGTATATAGAAAAGTACATTGGAAAGGAACACTAACTTCCAGAATATTTTAAATTTGGACCTAAATGAACATAGGTTATGCCTACACAACTACAACATTAGCAGTGGCAGGTGGGAGTGACAAAGTTGTAGGAGGCACTGTTTGAATGCTAGATTGGGATCGGCCAGAGGAAATGCACAATTGAAACATTTGCTTTAAATCACTCTCTGCTGCTATATTAGGGAAAGAAATTGATTCAAAATGTTAACTTTGATTTGCTTTTATTAAATGCCATCCATTCTTTACTTGCTGGCTGGTGTATGTCTGGGCATTTCACAGCAAGATGGATAGTATGGGAAGGTCTAAGAGTACACAGGAGTGCACTGGTACTATGTTTACGAATCAGTATTTAAAGCATCTTAGAGTTAATTTGGTCAGCATTTATATTGCTAGATATCCAGTGAGCTCTGCCTGAACTGTGTATTCCAGGAATACCTAGATTGGATCTATAGACCAAGTGGGGAACTCTTGCTCTGAACTCAAGAATTCCACAAATCAATATCATATTGAATCAATTTTCTACTGCTTTTCCATGTCCCCGGCTTGGTATTTTGGAAGTTATATTAACTCTTTCAGAGACATTGTTACTATATCCATAGAAAACAAGTGCTTTCTTTTTTTTTTTTTCAGATTTAGAGCTGACAAGACAAGTGCTTTCTAATTGTGTCATACTGCCTTATGTTGCTCTATTGCAGTATGAATTGCACACAATATGTAGCATTAAGGTGTTAAAAACAGAAAGAAAAGAATTTACTGAAACAAAAGAACTGCATTACTAAAATATAATCCAGCTTAATATCAGAAAACTTTAAACATTAATCCATCATATTTCAGAAGATATATTGTATATATGTTTGTATGTATATAAGCATGTGCACATATACACACTGAAAACATTTTGCAAAACTGAGATTATTTTCTGTATTCTCAGAAAGGGGAGTTGGAGTCATTTAGAAAGTCATAATTGTGATATTTTACATCTTAAAGGATCATGCACTCTGTAATCTTCAAACATTTGACAAACTCTTGTTTTCCTCAAAAACCATAGTTTGATTAAGCCCTGTACCCTTGAAAAAGAAGTATCATTGTATTTCTATGTGGCTAAAAGCTTACATGACATCTAAGTAATCTTACACTATCTATTGACAACTTAGATCTCCATAGTTCCTGAGGAAAGTGACAACTGTGGGAATTAAGTAAGCCATGAAGATAAGTGGTTATCTAGGTTCAAACTGAAGAGTGGACATTTTTCAGATGTACTTAATTTGTGAAGGTGGTTTACATGTAGGTGGCATCATATGCATTTTTAAACAAAAATACCATTTTCTTCTTTCTTCTCTTCCTCTTTTACACCTTTCTGTCCCCTATCATCTTGTCTTCCTTCCATAGGGTTTTGACCTAATACTTCCAGTTGGCTATTCTATGGCCTTTCTTGGCATCAAACCTTAATGAAAATTTCCTTGGTGACTGTCTACCTATGAACTTAAGTTACTCACAATGCAGTCTATTTTTCTTTGATACTCTTCTCTTGGGGAACTGACTGAGAAGGTCCCTATTCTCTATTTCCTTGGCCTCTGTATAATTTTGAGATTTGAAAATCTGAACGAATGTTTACCTGATCACATTCAGGAAGCTGCACTAAGAACTTTGGTTCTTTTAAGAAAGCTTTTGGAGATTATGAGATAAATGAGTAGAATATGTCCCTGAACACTGATGCTCTTATAATAAAGTGACTAAAAAAGCAAAAAGCAGCAGTTCCCTCAGTGGTGAAAGGTCTGGTTTCTTTTCTCAGCTGTGCAAAGAGCAACCACAAAGCAAGACCACTACTGCACGGAGGGGAAAGTGCTCCCATGTAAAGTAGTCTTATGTACAATTCAGTTACAGACGAGGAGGAAGGTGAACAACTTCTCACCTAGCCAGGGGTGGAGGGAAGAAGGCAAATGAATTAGTCAAGGCTCGGAGACAAAGATGTTATAGTATTTTTTATGATATTACACTATGTTATACTATATATTACATAGTCTTCATTATATATCATCAATAAAATATTATATTATATAATATAATATATTTAATACTTATTTACTTGTGTAAAATGATTATACATATTCATATATATAATATATATTATATATAATATGATTATACATATTAATTATATTATATATAATATATATGACAATATATATGAATATGTATAATCATTTTACACAAGTAAATAAGTATTTTGCCAAAAAGTATTATGATAAAATTTTATATAAATAAATGGTGGCATTATTATTGCATTGTTCTTCCTTCCCCCATCACCAAGTGTGCTCACTGTACAGGAAATTTTCAAATGAAATATAAAACATACTTGCTCCAAGCATATAATTCTGATTTAAAATAGAACCAGAACTAATTGTGTGAGAGTGTGTCAATCTACAACAATGGAATTTTAGATTTATTTAAAAAGTGGAGCACAATCTGTTAATAACGTGATCTTATTTCCATTCTTCCTCTCTTCTGTGAGAGCAAAGGCCTTGGCACTCCGTTCTTGGCTTACTCATTCCCATCCATTCCACCCCTGACATCACACCACATTGTTCTCACCACATCTCAGCTCCATATAAGGAAAGGCATGCCTTCACTCCCACCCTACTCTGTTTGCCTTGTCACCCTGGAATACATGTTCTGCTCACTGTTGCTCGTCTACTCTGGTGCTTTCCCTAGTGGTTGATGCTGGCTTTCTATATTAGTCTATTTTCATGCTGCTGATAAAAACAAATCCAAGACTGGAAAGAAAAAGAGGTTTCAGGCCTGGCGTGGTGGTTCACACCTGTAATCCCAGCACTTTGGGAGGCTGAGGCGGGTGGATCACGAGGTCAGGAGTTCAAGACCAGCCTGGCCAAGAGAGTGAAACCCCATCACTATTAAAAATACAAAAATTAACTGGTTGTGATGGTGGGCACTTGGAATCTCAGCTATTCGGGAGTCTGAGGCAGAGAATTGCTTGAACCTGGGAGGCAGAGACTGTAGTGAGCTGAGATTGCACCAATGCATTCCAGCCTGGGTGACAGAGCGAGACTGCCTCAAAAGAAAGAAAAAGAAAAAGAGAAAAAAAAGAAAAAGAGGTTTAATTGGACTTACAGTTCCACATGGCTCGGGCGGCCTCAGTTTCATGGTGGGAGGAGAAAGGAACCTTTTACATGGCAGCAGCAAGAGAAAATGAGGAAGATGCAAAAGTGGAAACCCCTAATAAAACCATCAGATCTCATGAGACTTATTCACTACCACGAGAACAGTATTGGGGAAACTGCCCCCATGATTCAAATTATCTCCCTCCATGTCACTCCCATAATACATGGGGATTATAGGAGTACAATTCAAGATAAGATTTGGGTGGGGACACAGAGTCAGACCCTATCACTTTCACACATTTGATCAGTACTTACAATATTTCCTAGTATTCTCATGAACTCAGTTTGGTATCAGTAAACTCCCTCCCTTTTTTGGGCCTTTAATCTTCCATACCATTTCCTTCATTAAATTTTTCCCTTGATAGTTTTCAAATAAAACCATTTAACTAGCAGATCTCCAGACAAATGGCTTAGGTTTGGAGTTCACCTTGTGTCTGTACCACACTTGCCAGAATCTTGCCAGTGGCATTTCCAAACTCAGCTCTTGAAAAAGTGATAATTGCCCTTGAATTGCTAAGAAGTTAAAAGCCTTAATATTGTTGAATGACTTTGGACTGATTGGTAAAGTTGGACATATGCTGCAAATGAGGGGTGGGAGTGCTTGGCAGTTTTCCAGACAATGGTAGATATTGGGAAGAACACAGAAGGAAATCTGATACAATTCAGGAATTGGTAGGATTATGGAACAGTGTTGGGTCCTGAATATGGTTGGATGATATTCAAAGTTGTTCCCTACCTGGAAGGAGCCAAGAAGCAGCAGCACTTGGTTAGGTGATGGGGACAGGATGCCTTTTAGTGGCTGCTATTGTGTCTTTGAGTGAAGGAATCAAAGATGACTAAGACCTATCCTTCAGTAGTGAATAGTGTTGTATTTTTCACAAAACGAGTGCCATCAAAGAAGCAAAGCCAAATACAGACAACTACAGTTCAAAGCACAGTTTGAGTCCAAGTGGCTAAGCAAGAGAAGGAATCTCTACAGGGAGCCAAGGTTGTTAACAAACATAAAACCCAGTGAAGATGGCAAGAGGAGAGGGGTTATAAAGGAATGAGATACTAGTGACTCCAGGGCTCACAATAGTATAGCCATTGCTGTGTATTCATTTACTGTAAACTTGGAAGTTAAAAGCAACTGGGGAAAACTCAGGGAGTAGAAGTTTGTAGAAGCCAATCAACATGGCTATCTGACTTTTTTCAGAAGTCAGACTGCTGAACTCTTCTGTTCAACAGGGCAGAGGAAATAGAAGAAAATAATTAGAAGTTTTAGGCTTTGAAATTGGCCTGGCAGATAGATAGTTAGAAGGGTTGAAGTGGAGTGATTAAAGAGATTAGTGAACTAGAAAGACCATGCTTAAAAAATGAATTTCTGATTTGCTAGGAAGACTAGTCACTAGGAGACGATTGCTGTGATGGGTGTAAATGAAGTAGGCTGCTATAGTGTAAATTCTTACAAAAGTTCTGATTAGATATTGCTTCCTCTTATTTGGAGTCAAGAGTCCAAAAACCACATTCAAAATAATTTGACCCTTCTCTTTTTTTATATTTTAAAATTTTATTTTTTCTTTTATGGTGTAAAGGAATTTTGAAGCATTAATTTTTAATTTATCTATACAATGGAGTATAGCTCTGCAAGAGGTTTGAAGATATGGTAAATGTGAGAAATGTGTCTTTTTCATTATTCATGTAACAATCATGAGCTAGAAGAAATCTTACATTCTTGATACACAGATCACTGTAGGACAAGAGCAAAAATGACTGGTTAGTCCAATTTGATGCTTTCTTGGTGACATCCCTGCGGGGGTGTGTGAGTGAGAACCTGGATCCATAAATTTATCACCATGTGGCATTAAGGTGAACTACAGCAAATTAAACTTATGGTTTCATGTTCAATTCAATTACAGCCTGTAGTCCTGGATTATTTCAAAAATAAATAAAGAAAATATGTAATAAATTTCTAATCCATGTGCTCATTGTAACTAACTAATCTGTATAATTCAGAAATAAAGTTTAGAGTTGAACTTTCTAGAAGTTAGTCTGTGTCAACTGAATATTTTCTGGATCCTGTCTTTACAATTTCTTATAATTTAAACCACCAGTCTACACAAGTAGCATAATTATATTTGGACCAGAGAGCATGGTATTCTTTTCTTGCCACAAACTTTCACACGTGAATTTTAGAGCTATGAAACTGTCTTCTTGTTCTCAAAATGAGTATGAGCCATAAATAAATGGACAAACTACATGTCTAAAATGCCATTTTATGAACCAGTTTTAAAATTTACTGTCTGCAGCCTATGTCTGAAGGGCAATTATTGCTTATTAAAATAATGATCTTTAGAGGTCTGTTTTGGTCTCTACACATAGTAGAGCAATAACCCTTAGGTTAGAGAGCGGTATAGATGTTAACAGTTTCAGGTGGCCTTAACCGGCAATAGACAAATTTGGACTAATGTCTATTTATGACTATTAAGATATCTATGGGTTTTGTCCATAACACACACGGGCACAGAATCAGTGTCACCCAATTAAGAACAACTTCTCTTGTGTAACTAACTAAATTCCTTTGGCTACCAAGTCTATATTTTCTGCTTGATGCGGATATCTGGTAATTCCTTCCCAGGTGCCCGCCCTTTGTGTTTTCTACAGACTTTCCATCCTCAGTGGCCACCTGGTTTATATTCCTTTTGTTTGATTCTAGCTTCCATCTCCCTCGGTTCTGAAATTTTTGCAGAGATCAGCATATTCTATTTCTTGCTGAATGCCTCTCTTTCTCTGAGTTACATTTTGTTTTGTTTTGTTTTTTTTTTTTTTTGTTCTCTCATTTAATCTTTTTCTTGCCTCTCTTCTAATTAACTCCATCGTTGCCTCCTTCATTATGCTTGTAATGAGGTCACCGAGGTGTTCCGAAATTTCTGCTTTACCCATCTGCTTCAGGGTTCCAATTAGTTTTCTTTGGAAATCTGAAGTTTTTTGCTTAGTAGAAGCTTCCAATAAAGCTAACTCTAGGATGGCCTCTTTTCCTTCATCAGTTCAAATGAAAGCTTTCAAGATTATACAGGCTCTCAATGGTGTAAAAGGCATCATTTTCTCTAGCATAGAAATGGAGTTAGAGACAACAACAGTTGAGCTACACAGAAAATTTAAATATCTTTTGAAAGAGTGTGAAGTCTGTTCTTCCAGATTGCAAGTAGATGCAGGTGAGAAATTTCAGAAAGACACTTTTATCCACACTTGGACGTGAAGGGTATGTAGCTAACACAACAAAATGAATTTTAAAGAAAATTTGCAAATAATATATTTTAAGGAAAAAGTTTTTAAACTTTAATATCTTGCTCCTAGAGCATTATTTTCACATAGAATTTTGCAATAGACCATTGTTTAGTCACTGCTATGGACTGAATTGTGTCTCCCTCTAAATTCTTATGTTGAAGCCCTAACCCCTAATGTGACTGAATTTGGAGACAGGAACTGTAAGGATGCAATAAATGTTAAAGGAGGTCATAAAGGTGGGGCTCTAAACTGATAGAATTGGTGTCTTTATAAGAAGAGGAAGAGAGACCAGAGCTCTCTCTCTCTCTCTTCTCTAGGCATGTGCTTTAAGAAAAGGTCATCTGAGGACAAAGTACCCATCTGCAAGCCAGGAAGACAGCCCTCGCCAGAAACTAAACCCCTCTGGAAACTTGATTTTGTGCTTTCCAGCGTCTAGAACTGTAAGAAAGTAAATTTCTGTTGTTTATACCACCTAATCTGCAGCATTTTGTTATGGTAGCCTGAACAGACTAATACAGCCATTACAAGTAATTCTTTCATAAGAGAGAAGCACTTGTGTAGTTTGTAAAGCAGAACATAAGTCTGCTTTATACAGTAAAATCTTATCTATATACAATAAGAGCTTCCTTGAGTTAAGAAATATAGGAGAAAATGAAACCTTCAGTTATTGCTGGTGGGAAGATAAATTGGTATAGCCACTTTGAAAACAGTTTGGTATTTGCTCAAAATGTTAAACATAGAGTTACCATATTACCCAGCCATTTTACTACTTGGCAGATAAGCAAAAGAAATGAAGGCATACAACCACACCAAACCTCGTATATGGATGTTTATAGCAGCGTTATTCCTGATAGGCAAATAGTGGAAACAACCCAAATGTCTATAAAGTGATGCATGGATAAATAAAACATGGTATATCTATACAATGGAATATTATTTGACTATAAAAATGAATATAGTACTGGCATGCTACAACATGGATGATCCTTGAAAACATTACACTAAGTGAAGGAAGCAAGTCACAAAACTATACATTGTATAATTCCATTTATATAAAATGCCTAGAATAGGCAAATCCATAGAGACAGAAAGTAGATTAGTGGTTGCCTGGAGCAAGGGAGTGCAATGTTGGGAGTGTTTGCTAATTAAATGGTATGTAGAATCTCGTTCTGGGAAGATGAAAATGTTCTAAAACTTAGATTGTGGTGATTGTTGTATCATCCTGTGAACACATTACAAAAAACATTTTAAATAGGTAAATTGTATGATGTATGAATTATATCCCAAGAAGTAATTAAAAAACTGTACCTATCCATAAACATACACATATACAGAAACATACAGCAAGAAAACATAAAATATTAATAAATGTTTCATATATGTTTTCAGTTGAGTTTCTACTCACTTCTTTATGCTTTTATGTATATATTTTGAATTTTGTACACTGAATATAGTTTTTAATATCCAGAAAATAAATAAATATTATAAACCAAGTTAGTGTTCTACACTCTCCTGCCCTGGGCAAGGTTGGTCTCAGAGATTTCCCAACCAATAACAACGACAAGAACAACTGCTATCTACCCAAACTCTCTTCATCTATTTATTGTTTACCATGTGCTGGTTTCTCTGCTACACGCTGGAAAGACAAGCTAAATAAAGCATATAAGCTTCTTGAGGATAGGAACTTTATTTTTATTCACTACTGTAAAGAAAACTCTCAGTTTGGTGAATGAATCAAAACTACATATGAGGTACCATCTCACACCAGTCAGCATGGCTATTATTAAAAAATCAAAAAATAACAGATGCTGGTGAGACTGTGGAGAAAGAGAATGTTTATACACTGTTGATGGGAATTTAAATTAGTTCAGCCATTGTGGAAGGCGGTTTGGAGATTTCTCAAAGAACTTAAAATACAACTACCATTCAACCCAGCCATTCCATTACTGAGTATATACTCAAAGGAAAATCAATTGTTCCACAAAAAAGACACACACACTTGTATGTTCATCCCACTGCTATTCACAATAGCACTTAAGTGCCTAATGATGGTGGATTGTGTAAACAAAATGCCATACATACACCCCATGGAATATTACACAGCCATAAAAAAATAAAATTATGTCCTTTGCAGCAATATGGGTCTATGCTGGAGGCCATTATTCTAAGCAAATTAACACAGAAACAGAAAACCAACTCCAGCATGTTCTCGTTTAGTGGGAGTTAACATTGAGCACACATGGACATGAAGATGGAAACAACAGACACTGGGGGCTACTGGAGTTGAGGGAGAGAGAGTGAAGGGTATGGGGTAAAAAACTACCTATAGGGTACTATGTTCACTACCTGGGTGACAAGATCATCTGTACTCCAAACCTTAGTGTCATGGAACATACCCATGTGACAAGTCTGCACTTGTACCCTGTGAACTTAAAATACAAGTTGAAATTATTTAAAACAAAAATGAAAAAAGAGATAAATGAAGACATTACTGTATTTTTTTTCAGGCAGGTTACAATCTACTGTGGTGGTAGGGGGTGCAAGAATTTAACAGGTAGTGGTGCACTAAAGATAGAAACAGGGTGCTGTAGGAACAGTTAGGAGAGACACAAAACCCAGGATAGGATATTAGGACAGGCAGCATGTAGAAGGTAATTTTTTCTTTTTTTGAGATGGAATCTCACTCTTTTTGCCCAGGCTGGAGTGCATGGCATGATCTTGGCTCACTGCAACCTCTGCCCTCTGCGTTCAAGAGATTCTCCTGCCTCAACCTCCCAAGTAGCTGGAATTACTGGAATGCACCACCATGCCTGGCTAATTTTGTATTTTTAGTAGAGGTAGATTTCTCCTTGTTGGTCAGGTTGGTCTTGAACTCCCGACCTCAGGTGATCCACCTGCCTCTGCCTCCCAGAGTGCTGGCATTACAGGTGTGGGCCATCGTGCCCAGCCACTGAAGATAATTTCTAAGCTGAGTCCTGAAGAATGAATTGGTAGCAGGAGGGAAGAAATTCTAGGCAGAGAGAATTTCTAGGAAGAAATTCTTACCAAAGGTAAGCTAGAGCAGAGTCCACTCAAGAGATTTCAAAAGCTGTGGTTAAGTTTGGAGTGTTGAGTGAGAGTGAGTTGTAATGAGAGTTGAGGTTGGGGGAATTTGAGAGGGTTTAGAGCATAGATCATAAAAGGCTCTACATGGAGTGATTTTATCTTAAGGCAATGTGAATCATTAGAGGGGTTTTATCTAGAAGGTGACTCTACTATGTTTGTACGTCTCTTGGTTTTAAAGACTAGGCCATTTAGGTTCCTTTATGGTAGGTATTTACCTAGAGGCTAGCCAGGAGTAAGTTCATAATAAAAAGAAAAGACTTTTGGGGTCTTTAATTAAAAATTCTTTTTTTTTAGACAGAATCTCGATCTGTCACTCAGGCTGGAGTGCAGTGGCATGAGCTTGGCTCATTGCAACGTCCTCCTCCCTGGTTCAAGCTATGCTCCCTCCTCAGTCTCTTGAGTAGTGGGACTATAGGCGTGTGCCACCACATTTGGCTAATTTTGGGATTTTTAATAGAGATGGAGTTTCATCATACTGGCCAGGCTGTTCTCAAACTCCTAATATCAAGTGATCCGCCCACCTCAGCCTTCCAAAGTAATGAGATTATAGGTGTGAGCCACTGGGTTCCCCCACTAATTAGAAATTCTGTTGCTTACATTGCTCTCCCAGCCTCACTTCTTACACTGTTGATGAGGAAGTTAGGGTCCTAGATAGGCTGGTGCTCTAGACTTGATTGGCAGGAGCAGAGAGCCATGACTGTCAGGAAACTTCGCTCTGGAGAGATTTTAGTGAAGGCTATACTTGGAAGTGGTCAGAGGCTCCATCTGGCGTTTCTAGCACTCCCTAGATCTTCCACTGAGCAGATGTAGTCTCATCTTCCTCATTGAATACAGATTTTGTTATTTTGGAGATCCTACCTGACAAGTGACTCTTTAGTTTAAGTTATAATTACTTTGGATGATATTTTAGTTTCCCTGGCATTTTAAGCACATAGTATTTAAGCCATCTCTATCACTATCTTGAGTGGTAATGACTGTATTTTCTATATATTTTGAGTGGTATAAATAATGTCTGACTTTTAATCTTATAAACATTGTACACAATAAACCATATTCAAAGCCAACATTATATACAACTAACCAGAGGTGGAATCATTAAATGCTTTCATGTGGGAAGGGAAGAATTCAGTGAAGAGAATGAGTTTGAAGGAAGCTATTGCAATGATCCATGTGAGGAACAATAGTGGCCTAACCTGACTTGATAAGATGGCAGAAAAGAGGAATATTGCTAATATATGGGCAAGCAGACATGGTGATGAATATGATGACAAGAAGAATAGAGAACACTTACAAATAGCTTTGTTTTGTACCAGGCACTGTACTATGTTCCTTACCAAGGTTTATCTTATTTTCTTTCTTTGATCCTCACAGCCGACTTTGTGAGTTACAGCTCTATCACTGATTTAGACACATCCCAACCTTGACTCACCTGGTGCTCTGGCTCACCCTCTGAGCAATTTTGGCCATTATCATACTGGTTTTCTATCAGTTCTGTCAACAGGCCTTGTTGCTTCTGACTTAGGGCCTTTGTGGATGCTGTGCTCTCTGTCTGGAATGTTATGTATTTTCAGTCCCTCCAAATCCCAACTCAATAGACATTTACCTAGTTAATATCTACTTTTAGACCTCAGTTCGAATGCTCCCTTCTCAGAGAGGCCTTCTTTGAGCCCCAAAGCCAGGTGAAGTCCAATTATTTAATGATTTTCTAATACTACACGTATTTCCTCCCAGTGATAATCTCCATTATAAACTTCTGTGTATTTAAGTGTTTATTGGAATCATTGTTATTTCCTATACTAGGTTATAAATTCCATGAAAATAGGAACTATGCCCAGATTTCTGTATTATTTATTTATTTAGAGACAGAGTCTCACTTTGTCACTCAGGCTGGAGTGCAGTGGTGCAATTATAGTTCACTGTAACCTCAAACTCCTAAGGTCAAGTGATCCTCCCATCTCAGCCTTCTGAGTAGCTGGGACTATCAGTGTGCACCACCATACTTAGCTAGTTTTTAAATTTTTTTGTAGAGATAGGGTCTCATCATGTTGCCGAGATGGTCTCGAACTCCTGGCCTCAAGCAATCCCCTCACCTTAGCCTCCCAAAGCTCTGGAAATTACAGGGATGAGCTACCTTGCCTGGCTCATTTATTTTTGATCATTATCACCTTCCCAGAATTTATCACATTTTGGCATATAGTATGCATTCAATTAGTGTTACTTGGATAGATGGTGAACTTGGAGACTTTCACTTTCCCCTATTTACTTTTCAGAATCTATTAATTTGCAACACTTTCCTTATTATACTTGTGTCATCTTTTTGCAACACTCAGAGTGGCCACAAGTACTCCAACAACTTACGTAATTCAGGCTGTCTCCTGAATGATAATACTCCTTATATTTCTGTAACTTCCAACTTCCATCTGCCTCCAGGATTTACTCCTTTTCCTGTTACCAGCATTGCTCCAATGAGAACAAAGGCTTTTAATTTTGTAGATTCATGATCAAACACAGAGATGTGTGCTTTTGAGTTGACCACTATTCAACTCAAAACCTGGAGCAGTTATTTTTGAGACAAAAGGATGAGGAATGATCAAAGGCTTGGAATTTTTAGTGCAAATAAGGGTTGGTTCATGCATTTTAAAGGCATGACATTCATAATATCAGAGTGCAAGATGAAATTGCTAATGTAGAGGCAGCAGAAGAAGGTAGTAAGGCTTTTGGCTTCAAAGGCAGGAGAGACCAGCAACTTGATCACTTTGTCTGCTTGAGAAAAAAAAAAAAAAGAAAAGAGAGACAGAAAAGGAGACATTTTGAACTGGGTTTTCAAAAAAGCAAGAAATTGCAAAATTGAACCCACTTTAAGATTTTCATTATGTAAAAAAATTGTATGTATATGTGAACGGGAAATGACAAGGTGAAATAGTTTCTTCTTTGAAGAAAACAAGATTATAGGGTGAATTTTTTCTTTATTTTTTTTTGATTTACATTTACATTGTCATATGCTGCACATATTTTTCAAGGAACTCTGAATCTTCTTTAAAGTTTCAAGGTATAATTTACAGAGTAGAACTACTGTGTGTGATGTTCCCTGTTACATCATTTTAGTTAATCCCAATAATGACTCTGAGAGGAAGATGTTGAGCAGGAGGGAGAAGGAACTCTTGAGTCCAGGAATTTGAGACAAGCCTGGGCAACACAGTGAGACCTCATCTCTACAAAAAATAAAACATTAGCTGGGTACAGTAGCACACATTTGTAGTCTCAGCTACTCAGGGGGCTGAGGTGGGATAATTGCTTGAATCTGGGAGGCCAGGGCTGCAGTGAGCAGTGATTGTGCCACCCACTCCAGCCTGGGTGACAGAGCAAGACCTTGCCTCAAAAACAAAACAAAACAAATGAAGAAAAAAATAAAAGATTAAACAATTGCTTTAGAAGTTGAACAAGTTAAAAAAAAAAGAGATACTTTTAATATGTTGTAAGAGGTAGACCTAGGATTTGAACCCTGCTGGATCTGATTACAAGCTTAGTTTTAATCCATTGTCTTACTCTGCCTCTTTTCAGAGTAACTGGACACAATCTTCTTAAAGAAGACTTTCCAAATTCCCTGAAACTGCTGAAAATATTTCTTCCTCTGCTGCTTTACTTCAATTAATGAATCATTTCAATAAATAATTAATGTATTATTATTAAATAGTAATATTTATTAAACGTTTGCTACACATGGCAGTGATGGTTGTAGATTCTGTTTTTTTTGAGATGGAGTCTCGATCTGTCGCCCAGGCTGGAGTGCAATGGCCCTATCTCACTGTAACCTCTGACTCCTGGATTCAAGTGATTCTCCTGCCTCAGCCTTGCAAGTAGCTAGGATTACAGGCACCTACTACCACTCCTGCCACGACTCCTGGCTACTTTTTGTATTTTCAGTAGAGATGGGGCTTCACCATGTTGGCCAGGCTGGTCTCAAACTCCTGACCTTGGGTGATCTGCCTGCCTCAGCCTCCCAAAGTGCTGGGATTACATGTGTGAGCCACCATGCCCAGCCATGTTGTAGTTTCTGAGTGAATAAGGGTGAATACAATGAACGAGGTCCTTACTCTTAGACTAGTCTAGTAGAAGAAAGATAACAGATTCTCAAATTAACAAATAAGAAAGCTATGAGATCACAGTAAGTGATAAATGGAGAATGAATGTTGGCTATCTGATTGTGACTAATTATTGGATCCCAGAAGCTGCTAATTAAATAGCATAACAGGAAGACCTCTCTGAGGAGCAAACATTGAATCTGGGACCCCAGTGACAAGAATGATCCCAGCAGAAGAGCAAGTGTTTACAAAGGCCCTGTGGTAGAAACCAGAATGGTATGTTCAAGTAATAGAAAGAGAAGACTAGCATCAACAGCTTATAAAGGATGCTGAAGAGAGATGCAGTTGGACAAGTAGGACGTAGTCGGCTCATGAAGGGATTTGTAAGCCAGAATAAGAAAAATGGATTTTAGTTTACTGGGCATAGGAAGTCATTGGAGGATTTTAAGTAAAAAAAAGTTATTCTTGCAGCTGTTTGGAAAACGGATTTTCGGGGAGCAAAAGAGTGGGGTCAAGGAGATGAGTCAGAAGGCTATTGTGATATTCTCAGTGGAAGAGATGGCAGTGGTTTTGATGGGAGCAGTACTCAAATGGACGTGTTCATGGGAATCACAGGCAGGGGCTGCTGAACACAAGCTGATGGTCCTGCTTCTCCTCCCTGGGGTCTGATTCAGTACAAGTGGGATGCCACCCATATTCACAGGTTGTGCTGATGCTGATTCTACAAAGGACAAAGGTGTTAGCAATGGAGATAAAAGAGGAAGGATTCAGCATGTATTTTAAAGTTAAGGCTATAGAACTTTCCAATGGATTGCATTTAGGGAGTAAGAAAAGAGAAGAATCAACATTAAGAATTCTGGGGAAGTGGTAGAGGTGCTTTTTACTGAGATGAGGGGGTGTCAGGAAGTAGCAGTTTTTGGTAGGAGAGGAGTAAGGGAAGAATCAAGATTTGACTGAATTAAGGGGAAATTATGAAGATGTTACATTTCATACATTTATGCTGGATTGTACTAAGTAATTTTAGGTGATTTATTAAGGTGATTTAATCCTTTCACTGAGGCAGTGGAGCTGGTGCAGAGACCGTAACTAGCTTGAGCAGGTCCCGGTGAAGTGATGGAGGCCAGAACGGGAGCTGGAGGTAAAGAGGACACATGAAGCCAGGCGTGGTGACATGTACTTGTAGTTCCAGCTATTCTGGAGGCTGAGGTACGAGAATTGTTTGAGCCAAGTAGTTCAAAACCAGCCCGGGCAACATAGTGATACCTTATCTGTAAAAAAGTAATAATAGATAAAAACAAATAAATAAAAGAGGACACAAGGGAATTTTTGGAAGCTGGCTGTGTGATTAAAGTTAGGTGAATGAGTGACTGAATTAGAACCATGTCAGGAATAAATGTATAGAATTCTATAAAATGACATTGGTGTTTTTGTCTGAGACTTATGGGCTGCACTGTGGTTTGATGAACTAGGGCAGTTTACAAGATGAGTGGCAAGAAATGAGCCTGGTTATTAATAATTACACATGATAATACTAACAACAACTAACCTTTATTGAGCGCATACACTTTTCTGGGCATTGCTGAGTGCTTTACATAGGTTATCTAATTTAACTCTTACAATATCCCATGAGATAGGTGTCATTATTGTTCCATTTTTATAAATTGGGAAACTGAGTCTGAGAGGATAACTTGCCTGAGGTCGCTTAGCTAGAAAAACTATAGAGTTAGAGCTGGGATTCATACTTGGTGCTGTTCAATTTCAACATATTTTAGAAGGTTTTAATCTGTACAAGTTTAAAACAGACGTCTTGGGACGTACTAAATAGCCCTTTTCTGCTTTGCCTACAAAATATTAAATGTTAGGCTTTAGGCGAGAACATACAGGTCTGCCCCCCCCACACCTCTTTTATAACATTAAAAAATCAAGATCCAGTAATTTTACTTGATAGTTCATGTTCCAGAATGTAATTTATTATTATACGCTCGGGGACTGTTTGCACGGTCTGTGTCTGAAAACAGTAACTTTTGCACACAATTAGCCTGAATTTTTATTGCTATGTTTCATTTTAAGTGATAATAAATTAATCATATGTATGAAGGTGTTAAATTTGCTTTAGAAGATATTTTTTTTTGCTTCCCAGGAAAGGGAAAATCCCCACCTTCTGTGATGTCAGGCTGTTTATCTGCTTTTCCTCCTTTCCCTTGCCTGATATCTTTAATCTCTTCTCCTGTTTCTCATACCTTCATCTTCCAAAATGATGTTTACTGGGAACACAGAAAGAGAACAAAAGATAGCCTAAACATACATCTCTAATGATCGGAGTGCCTTTATCTTTCGCGCTCACTCTGACGCTTCCCTGCGCGTATTACACATCAGTCTCCTGAACCTTGGCTGCTGGCATGATCCCGACACAGACAAATGGGAGAATTCGACAGGCTCGCTGGGGACGAGAGAGATAAGGAAGATATTTTCTTAACACATTACATTTCATGGGATTTTTTTTTTTTTCTGTCCAGAGAAACATTCTAGGGCTGTTCACTCACTATTTTCCCCAAGTCTGAAAAAGTTATTCAATTGAAAACTTCAGAAACTGACCAAGGATGATAATATCGAGGAACTCATCAACCTATTATAGGCACTTTGAGGGCAAGGAGACAGCTTTTATTAAAGAAATACATTTTCTATAGTACTATATTGTGCTATGCCGTCATTTAGTAAGTTATTCAACTTTTAAAATTTTGTAGAAACTGCTGTTCTCGCTGTGCAGCGAAGATCTACAATGTTTTATCCCCAGCTGGTTGGCCTTTATTTCTGCAGAAAGGACTTTCAAATGTACTTTCGTGTTTGTAATTTAAAAAATACTTTGAAAAATCAGACTTTATTACATGAGCTTTGTGCTTTGAAGCAGTGTCATGGAAATATATACATAAATCATAATGTGTTTTGATTAGGCATTGATTTAAATTAAATGGAAAAGCAAGAAAATCCTGAGCTGACCTAGTAAATAAAAAGATGATGTAATTGGGGTGCTTGGCAGAAATTCCTCTATGTACATGTGTCTCTAATAGTACAGATAGGTTCCCACTATGTTGGTGTTAACTGTTAGGGGTTGCTAACTTAAATGCAATCATGCCACGATTCCGGAGACTGATGCGTAATACGCGCGGGGAAGAGTTAGAGTGAGTCCGGAAGATAAAGGCACACCTGTTATTAGAGATGTATGTTTGGGCTATCTTTTCTTCTCTTTCTATGTTTCCAGTAAACATTTTGGAAGATGAAGGTCTGAGAAACAGAAGAGATTAATCTCCTAATCTGGAAGTAGCATCATGTTGTCACTGTTAACAATTTATGTTGGAAATATTTGATATCTGTTTAAAAGTAATTGTTAAGGAGAATGAGATTCAGGGAAGGTTGAAGTTGGAATTGCAATGGAATGGAAGGCAGTTTTACAGAACTACTTTTTCATGGAGATGGACTGAAATGAGTGAGAGGAAAATGCGAAGGCATAATTGTCCCAGTTAGGCATGCCGAATCTCCTATTCTGAACCCTAACTCCACCAATGAGTTTATTTATTCAATAAAACAAAGTAGGAAATTTGGCAGGAACTTTTGGTTAAGTATTTTGTCTGGGTCCTACACTTCTCTTGGTGCTACTAAGGCCTTCTCAGTTTTGAAGTTTATCTTGCTTAAAACCTCTAAGGATAGGGAGGTGGCGGGGATTGTAACTGTATTACATGACCGGCCTTTCTTCTTTGGCCAAAACAGTTTATCTTGGTTGCGGGGATGGAAAAGGGATGATAAATCTGAAGCAAGGGCAGCTGTTCCACAGAGATGGGATGAGTTGGACCAATCAGATTCTCCTTTACTTATTCGAACTAAATGGAAAGAAGTAGGAGCTGAAGCTGAGAGGAAGCTATGGTGTAAAGCTGGCACCATGGTGAGCCATCGGAAACCAAAGTTTCGAGGAGGCATACATTTGGAATAAGCAAAGGAGGGCAGTAATTATGATCACCTATCCTGGGGGAGGCTGCTGTAGCCAGTAAGTGGGTCCTTAAGCCTATGGGTAATTTCACAGTAAACTTCTCTTAAGACGGCCCATGTGAGCCTCTGTTGTAATCAAAGTAGCCCGACTAAAGTATTGCCTGAGTAATTTTTGCCTGGGATGACGTTGATGGTCAAATCCTGAAGTATGCCACCATTATGCCACCAAATTTCTAGAAGTAAGCAATTTCTAGATGTAGGAGATAGGAAGCAGACAGTGCTATTTAAGAGGAATGTATTAAATTTGATGTGTTCAGTGGCAATCTATTTTGAAAACCTCTCAGTCCATTTCAGGCTTCTCAGCCCACTTACCTCTCTGATATTATCTTGTATGAAGATAACTTTTGAGAATATGTGTAGGTTTAAAAGAAAAGGATGACTGCTTTCTACCTAGAGGGATATTCATAAGCATAACTATGGAATCATCTATAGAACTTGATCCCAGAAAGTAGATGTGACTGAAATTTCGCCCAGATTTACTTCACACACTACCATTGAATAACACCAAGGGCTACTCAAATTAAGTTTAAAGCATTTTCTTTTTGGATTATTTTTAAAAATATGTCCTACAGAAAAGCCTGCTCTAACAACATTTGATATGCCATCTATTCCTAACATTTTGGTTCCCACAAATGATTAGCTCTACCATAGAGTATGAAGAATAAATAAGAGCAAAAGATGATAAAATAAGACCATGTGTCCAAACATGCTATGTATGCCTTGGCAAACAGAATGCACATATTAAGACAAATCCCATCTAGCTTGCCAGAGAACTGGATCAAAGCTGGCACAAATAAGATTCCTGTTGGATAGAAGAGATAGGGAAGCTTTACAGTGGTCCCCTCGAAGTAGGGAGACTGTATAATTGATCATCCAGACTGAGACACTTGAGAGTGATAGGAACACTATTAATAATTACAGTAAGGCGATAGATGTAAACTAAAAGTCTTCCAGGAAACTGGTTAGACGGATACTCTGGAAGGAAGTCATTGACCGTTTTCTCTTAAAAATTTTTTTTTTTAATCTAATAGTCAAAGAGCTAAAAGTAGGTCCTGAACTTGGAAAAAATAGTCTAAAACCCAGATTTCTTAAAAATGTCTACTGTTTAACATATCAGAGTTTCTACCTTTAGGGCCAGAACTGCCAAATTTTAAAAGAGTAAACTTGAGCATTGAGGCACTACTGCAGAAACTTTACCCAACTTAAAGACAGTGCACCTTGTAGGATTGCTGCAAGGAGTCTTACCTGCTAGGGTCCTTAGTTCACGTGAGCCAGGCACATCAACCCTGAAGGCTCTAGGCCAGGTCATATGTACTGGGATTAGTTTTTTTTTTTTTGACTTGAGGTAAAATTTACACATAAAATTCACCATTTTAAGCATTATGAAGTATACAATTCAGTGGCTTTTAGTACATGCACAATGCTGTGCAACCATCAGTCCCGATGTTGGTACAGAACATTTTTTTTTTTTTTTTTTGAGACAGGGTCGCACTCTGTCACCCAGGCTGCAGTGCAGTGGCATGATCATGGTACACTGCAGCCTTGACCTCCTGGGCTCAAGCAATTCTGTCTCCTCAGCTTCCCAAGTAGCTGGACTACAGGTGCATGCTTCCACACTTGGCTTTTTTTATTTTCATTTTTGTGGAGATGGGGTCTTGCTATATTGTTCAGGCTGGTCTTGAACTTCTGAATTCAAACAACTCTCCCAGCTTGGCCTCCCAAACTGCTGGGATTACAGGCATGAGCCACCACACCTAGTCTGCTTGTTTTCTTTAAGTCAATTACAATTTTTACCTAAATAAATTTATTTTAAAACAAAATTATTTTTCCCTTCTAAAATTACAAATTTGACATGATAGATAAAAATTAATGTTTGCTGTATACCACTTAAAGTGGTTTCATGTACCACCAGTTGTCCATATACTGCATTTTAGTGCCACCAGGCCTGGCTACATTTAAAAATTTTTGCAGGTTGGTCTCAAACTCCTGGGCTTAAGCAAGTAATCCTTCCACTTTGGCCTCCTAAAGTACTGGGATTAGATAGCCATGAGCCATGGTGCTCAGCCCAGAAAATTTTCATTACCTTAAAAGGAACCCTCATATCTATTAAGCAATCTGTCACCAGTTCCTTCCTCTCCTCAGCCCCTGGCAACCACTGAACTGTTTTCTGTCTCTGTGGATTTGCCTATTCTGTGTATTTAATATGAAAGAAATCATTCAATATGTGGCCTTCTGTGTCTGACTTCTTCCCTTAGCATAGTGCTTTCAGAATTCATCCATGTTGTGTATCAATATTTCATTACTTTCTACGGGTGAATAGTTGTATGGATATTCCACATTTTGTTTATCCTTCATATGTTGATGGGTATTTGGGTTGTTTCCATCTTTTGACACTTTTTCAAATAGTGCTGTTATGATCATTCATATACAAATATTTGTTTCAAATCCTGTTTTCAATTCTCTGGGACATATCCCTGAGGAGTGCAATTGCTGGGTCATAAGTTAAACTTTTTGAGGAACCATGGAATTAGTTTTATGAGTAGGATACCTTTAAGAGTATTCTCAAGGAGGTCATGAAAGAGCGGCAGTTGGGGGTGTTTTATCTATGCTGAGAACCATTTCCTTAAAAGGTTGAGGCCCAGAGATTTTCTAACACTTAGTGGGGGTATGTTTGTTCGCTTGCTCCTAAACTAGGCAGACTAAAGGAGGAAGCATTAACATCCAGCTTATTATTCCACCAGTGGATTTGTTTATTCAATAAAACTAAGAAGAAAAATGGGCAGGAAATTTTGTTAAGATTTTTCTTTGGGTCCTACATTTCTCTTGGTGCTGAGTCCCTCTCATTTCTGAAGTTTATCTTGAGTTCATCAGTCTTCAAAATTTACAAAAGAAAACCTCATGGTGTTTTTTTATTTTATATTAGTCAAACATCACTCCTTCTCAGAAGCTGATTTTTCAAGATCTTATGAATGTGTTATTTTCCTATTTTTGATAATAAATTGCTAATATAAAAAGAAACTACTTTAAAACATATGATATAAACACACTGCTTTTTTTCTTTGTCTCCTACAATGCAATATTCTTATCTTTATGAAATTGTGTTTATTTTTTCCCATGAAATAGTTTATTTACTAGAAATAAATCCCTTCTTTGCATAGGAACAGAAGAACCACATGTCATTGGAAAGCTAGCAGATAGGAGTCTGTGATTCTGCCTATTTTACCAATATTATTTCAGAAGTTTAAACAGAGGGTTGACTGGCTTCCAAATTAAATTGGAAATACTGTAATTTGCTTTGGTTTCTTTTGGATGAAGGGTCCAAGAAACAAGATGTATCCTGTGTGTGTGTGTGTGTGTGTGTGTGTGTGTGTGTGTGTGTTTGCTTTTCAACTAATGAATGGACATGGAATACCTGGGGAGTTATCTGTGCAACTGCCACCCATTATGTTAGATGGTGGTTTTTAATTGTTTCCTAGCTTCACAAAAACTCTCTTCCTTTTGGAATGTTCATTCAACAGATTTATTACTTATCAACAGAAAACATTCTATGCATGTGTATACTTTTGAGCTCATATGTGATACATTTCTTTGCTCAATTTAAATAACTTTTTTGGGGGGGTGCAGAGATACAAAATACTGGAACACATTAAAAAACACAATATATAATCATGATTATACCAGGGTCAATCGATTATATTTCCATGCTCATTTATTACAGGACATCAGAGGAAAATATTCTTTACTTTAATCCTCTATTGAGAGAATTTTGTTTAAAATTTTTGTCTTTCCATTATTGTGGCATTTATTTTGTGAAACAAATTAACTTGCCATTATGCTTCCAAGTGATACATCTTTATTGATTAAATTTAAAAAAAATTCCAATTTTTAAATATAATTTCAAATATGTCCTGTGTTATAAAACTAGCACAGTCTATAAATATTAATTAAAAGTGAAGATCATAATTAATAAAATAATCAGAGGCAATGACAATGAGAGGAATGAACTAATGAGCAAGATTAGTACAGGCAGTATTTCATGTAAAAGAAAATGTGCAGCATACACTAGAAACCTCACAAAAAGGTTGCAGGTTGGCACTTTGATCAGATAATTAATTTTTAGCATTTTAGACACACAGTACAGTCTAATTGTATGTGGGTTCATTTGCATATGTATATTTATATACACATTTTAAAATTCTACAGAATCAACAATAGAATGTGGATTGTAATTTGTTCAAGTTTTTTCCCCCTAGTTTTGTTCAAACACTATCGTTGTAAACCTTGAAGTCTGAACATAATACTTTGGTGTTAAATATTGGAAAAAGGATGGTTAGCAAAGGAAAATCACCCTGACGTACCAGATTTTTTTGACTGGGAAAGAAATAAAAATAACCAAGAAGAGAGAACAGCAGCAGAGGGACAGCATCTGTTTTTAAGAACCACATCTCATGGACCCATTCATTAAAATCCCAGTGTGCCTAAGCTTGACTTCCATGAAGCTTCATTTTAACCGTGTTAGATTTGGAGTCTAGAGAATAAAAGAGAGGGAGAGATTGAGGGAGAGTGTCCCCATTATAAGTATTTTATCTGCTACTACATCAGATAATATCTACCATAGGAATTGTAAACTTTAAGGCATAGTGATATATTTTTGAACATCTGAGATACTACACACTGAAAACACCATGAAATAAAAATAATCTCTTCACACTTCCCAACTGGCTGTTTATCAACTTTTTCCTTTCCCACATTTGTGCATGAAGTGTCCCTTCGCAGCCAGAAACCCTGTGGTGTTTTTGGCTCTGATTTGGACAGTAACTTGCTTATTTTCAAAGTTAACAGCAGAAAGCAAAGAAAAATGTAGTCCATTAGTGTGTTACATTATGTAAAGAAAACAAGATTGCTAAATACTGCCATCCAGTATACTTTCCAAGCATTTATTTAAACCTTTCCATTTCAAATCAAACATCAAATCGAACAGCCCCCAAATATTAGAGTTAAAAAACGTGAAGTCTCTGGAGGTCTTAGAGCAACTGATCATTTATTTAAACTTTTTGTAAACCCATCCTCTATCAAGCAACCTCCGAGGGGAAGCATATATATATATATATATATATATATATATACACACACACACACACACACACACACACACACGCACGCACATGCACACACACACACACACACACAACCACAGCAAATACTGAATATTGACTTTCCTGTTTTTCTTTCCTTTCCCTCTCAAGAGAAGAAGTGTAGGGTTTAATTCTCTCTACGTGTGTATGAATATGTGGGTGTGTTGCAAATTTAATAAGCAATGACAATAAAAGATGAGTAAAGTGGGTTGCTGGACAAAATGGTATGTGATTCCACAACTTGCCTTGAGGTTCATCAGGTACAAGTTTTATAACAAAAACTGAGCGTAACATTTTTGTTTTGTGGATGAGAGTGAAGCTAAATATATGCTGTCTGTCACTGGGCTGTGAGGGACATGATAGGGCTATTAAAGCAGATTTTTCCTCCTTAAGTAGAAGAGGCTCCTGCTAATATGCTATTTCAGAAGCAAAATTCAGTGCTAACTTCTACGCCAATAATAGCAAAAAATGTTTTATTTTTCTCAGTATAATTAAATTATGTACTCTTAGAATTAAAAGATAGCTTCTCTCCGTTCATGTAAAACCAAACAGATAATACTATATTTTATGTACTAATTATATACACAAAGCAACTATGTACTTATTCTATGTATATTTATAAGTGCATAGGAAATAATTTAGAAGAACATACAGTAACTGGTAACAGTGCTTACCCTTGGAAACTGATTTGGATTTTCATTAGGGCAATCAACTGATAATTTAGAGTTTTTTGTAATGTTTGCTATTTAATGCAAGTACGTAAATGTATCATTTGAGAAATTAAAAACTAGAATAATTTTAAAAGTATTTTCTTCCCTCGGCTCTTGACCTTAAACAGAATATTCAAGCTATTCAAGATAGCCTGTTATTTTTCCACTCAAAGTTTTTGTTGATGGAGAGCTTCATTCCTAGTTATTCCTCTGTTTTCTAATCCCCAGGCTTGCATTTTTAAAAAATCTGTGAGTTAAATTAAGAGAACATATACATCTCTCAGTATTTTCTTTAGTTCTGTTTCCTTTGTAAAAGATGAATATTAGTGAACAATGCGAGACAACACTGGGACACGTATTCTGAAACGATAGGACATTGCTGGACATTTCTAAGGAATAGCAACATTCAGGACAATTTCATCATCAGCATTCCCAATAACATGGATTTGTTTATCAAATAAAGTACAAGATCAAGAGTATCAACAATACTAGGTTTCTTTGTATAAAGCATTTAGCTATAAATATCCTAATTCAAATGACTAGGTGTGCTGGTAAAAATGTAAAATGGACTGAGAGCTGTACAATGGGGGTTGCAGCTTCATCTGCACAGGTAGCAGTTACCTTCAGTACTGGCATTTTTAAAACAGAAGTGACAGCAACACAACAAAGTATTTATGTAGTTGGAATAAAGCAGTCCCACGCTCTGCATGCAAGGACAGTCACACAGTTTTCCCCTTGCTAGGTTAAAGAAGGATTGGCTTAAGCCTCCACATGCCACGCTGGCCAGAAGTACAGTATTGCATACTTAGGGGGCCAACCAGTTTCCAAGATTGTCTAAGAATTTAAGGGATTTTACAAACCCAAAGGAAGCCCTTCTCCAACAGTAATTCCAAGCACAGATGAGCCTTGCATCAGCTTTGTGACTGGACTGCCATCAGTTTGCTTTTCACTGATGTGTTCTGCTGTTATTGAGCTCTGGCCTTCCTCCATCTGTTAGTCTATCCAGCAGAAAACTTTCCTGGGGCTCACCCAAGTGATCCTTCAAAACAGGATGCCTTCAGTTCCTCAAAGGCAGGCATAGCTCTGGATATTCCTCAGTGCCTCCTCCTGCCCTTTCAATCACACACACAGTTCTTTTTCTTGAAGACTTGATTGCTGGGTGCAATGCTCTTTCAACGAGTGCTTATTGATAATCCCATGATTACTTTCCATCTTTCCCACCTGTTAGACAAGAATACTTAATTTTTGCCTCAGGATCTTACTTGCTAGACCAAGCTTCCTTAAAAAAAAAAGAAGAAATGAAAGAAACGATGTCTTGCTCTGCCATCCAGGCTGGATACAGTGGCATGATCATATAGCTCACTGCAACCCTGAACTCAGGGGCTCAAGTGATCTTCTCATCTCAACCTCCCTATTAGCTGGTACTATAGGTGTGCTAAGCCATGCCTGGCTAATTATTATTATTATTATTATTTTTGGAGAGACAGAGTCTTGCCATATTGCCTAGGCTGGTCTTGAACTCATGGCTTCAAGTGATCCTCCTGCCTCAGCTTCCAAAGCATTGGGATTACTGATGTGAGCCACTGTGCCTGGTATGCTTCTGTTTTTTAAAAAGTTTCCTTTCTGACTTTTTCCTTCCCAAAACTCATGCTTGTGGGACAATGCTCAGTGCAGCCCTAATTCCTATTTACTTGGTTGCCTGCTTTACTTAATCATCCAGGCTCCCTGAATACCACTGCCCTTGGTCGGTATGGCACAAAGTGATATTTCTATTCTTTCTACTGTATTAGAAAGATTTAACATGTTTAACTGTTTAACATGATTAACTTCTTGAATTTCTAGTAATTGAGAATTCTAGGGATTGTGTTCCATGAAACAACTAATCACAAAGAACACTATGTATTATTTACATTTCATAACAAAATTTATGAAGAGTTTACTTATGTTGAAAAGGGTTATTTATAAAGGCAAAATTTAAAACCCTTCATCTTTTTGGGTTTTAAATTTCTGACCATATTAGTAGGAAAAGAATCTCATTTATTGCAAACTTAATTTATGCCACAAGGATCACTAGTTGTGATATCAGTGTGGCCACATCATAGTCTGAGCAGATCACCACCACCTTCTTTAGAAAAAAGTACAACTGTATAAAAATACATTGGAAAACCAAAGGCCATATTTTTGGTTTATATATTCTAACTAGTTAAAGCTGAACTATCCATATAATCTTAGAAACTCTAGTGTAATAACTTTATAATAAACTTATTAAGGACTAATAACTTTATATATATTTTATAAATAACTTCTTCTAAGATACACAAACACAGATTTATCAAAAGGATATTAGCATCAAATTAAACTTGATAACATTGCCCCGTTGCTGGTTGCTCTGCTTAGCTGGCTGGAGTTTGTCTGGCTAGCAATTAAGGCTCTCAGTTTAGAAAGCCTGATAAGGTTACCATCATTTCTAATAGCTATATTGTTTGGGCCATTGTTTTTGCCTATAGATAGTAATCCTCTTGCAAGGCTTAAACATTAATCTTCCCTTTATGCAGCCTCTAGGTCATCTTAGGTTGAATCTGTACTCATAATACTTTGTGTCATAATATCCTATGACCCAAATCTTTCTTGAAAAGCTGCAAAATCCAAGAAATAAGGGGAAATGGCAATATTATTAGTTGGCAATGGCACATATTTTTCTTTACAGAACTTTGAATTATGCCTTTTTAGCAGATTTATGATCACGCAGGGCAGTGAATCTTGCACAGCTGTGGTTTAACCTCAAGTACTTTTGTCACATTTTGTTTTTTTATAAAATGTATTTCAATTCTGACATTTAGAAGATTGCAGCTTTGAAGAATTTGTGTGGACCTTCTGCAAGCATTTTATTTTGCTAATGAACTAAAATTGATCTCTGTAATTGAAAGATAATGATACTATTTGAGTGTAATGACTAAATACCAAGTGAAATTTTGCACAGATGAAATTCTACACAACCCTGGATATAATATGACTGCTTTATCTTAATTGTGAAATCACAATATCTAGCTCCTCTAAGCTGTTTAATTACTAAAATATAATAATAGATGAAATGAGCAGTGGAAAGAATGATGGACTGGACGTCTGCAGACTTGAGTTCCAAACTGGACATGTAAAGCCTTGAGCAAGTCCCTTAATTTCCTTGGGACTCAGTTTTTACCTATAGACTTGGTAGAACAAGGTTATTTAAGGTCTCTTGCAGCTCTTCCATCTTTATGAATCTGAATCCCACCAAATTGATTTTTCATAGTCAGTAAAAAATCTGAACAAAGCTGAACTGTGAAATTTTTGACAAGCATTAACAGGATTGAACGTGTTTTAGATGCTCAGTATTCTGTAGGAGAAAAGAACAGTTAACAACTAACCCCACCCCTAACCCACCCTATACATAACTGGTGTTTCTTTAAATTTGAAACACTGTGATTTCCAGTTACTCAAATCTGGTTTTGTACATCTTGTGGTAAGGACAGATAGAGAATGCTCCCACCTATAATTTCACAGGACATGTTGTACTTTATAAACAGTAATGAACAGTGGCTTGGGCGGGGGATCTGGATCAGTTTGGGTGGTGTATTGTCCAGACTATACTAGATTTATCTTTGATACATGGTCACAAATCTTACTGAGATTTTTCTTCCCCTGGGGAGTAAAAAAATAAGAGATGCAGAAAAACCAAACTGCCGGCAATACTAGGGCACCTGCTTTATTAATTTTTTCCCAGGGAGGTTCATTATTAAGCTCTGAAATAATAAGATCTTACTATAAATGGCAGATGAGGACTTGTACTCTCTTTATTTGTAATATGCATATTTTACTAATTTCTTACTAAAACCAAACTTACCGATCGACATACACACACAAATATACTTCTTTGTAGAATTTTGTGGGTGGACCCAGAATATTAAATTGCACAGAGAATGTTCACATTCTCCTTGAAACAAAGATTAACAAAGGTTCTTACATACCATTTGTGTTGCCTTTGCATTTCTAGAGTCTATGTAAGATACCTGTCAGGAAAATATCAGAGAGAAGATTTTAGAAACAGGTAAAACAGAGTTGCTTAATATACCAGAAAATATCTAGCTTTATTTAACTGAGGGATAAAAATAGTTTATGCACATACGTTTGAAATGAAAAGGTATAAATAAAAATGCAGTTGTAGAACGGATAACCTCAATTAATAGATTATAACTTATTTGCTTTAGTACTTACAGGAGGCTAGTTTTCAGCCAATTACATTAATAATATGCTTTTTTCCAGATAACCTCTGAGTTACAATATTTGATCACACTTGACACTTTTTTTTTAAAGGACAGAATTTAGTTTTTTTTCTTTTTTAAAAAATAAATAGTATTCTACTGTCGTGAAAAAAGAATCACGTTATCACAGGCTTTCGTTCTGAATAAACTAATTCCCTGTTTGCCACTCATGATGTTTTTTTTAAATGATGATTGAAACACTAAGTAATTCAGTTTAATTTACAGAGAGAAAAATACATTTTTGCTATAATTCAGATATGTCAAGCCATTCAAGGGTTCTGGTAGACAGAACCTGAAAAAGAAAGAAGAAAGGAAGCACCTAGGGTGGCAAAAGATGTTGGGATTAGGAGCCTATTAATGGAGGGCCTACAGGAAATAACAGTGAACACAAAATGTTGGTTTAGGCGTGAAGTAAGCCCAGGAACACATTGGATGCACCTGCAATCACAACAAAATCTATGTTAGTTTTTCTGGGATTTGGTTGGCTTATCTGAAAAACGGGGATAATGGTAGAAAAGTAGCATAAGGCAAAAGCACAGTAAAATCGGCTAGGAAGCCATTTAGATTTGAAAATTGTTTTTAAATGAAAAGGTTATTTTCTGTGGAAGTTTAAATAATATATCGAATCAGTTTTTAATGTAATAACTTAGCAAAAAACAAAACAAAACAAAACAAAAAACCCTCAAAAGAGGGATGTTATTTAGGGGAAGGCAGCCTTAATGTTTGGAAAAATGCCTTTTAATTTATGGCATCAGTTGAGACCAAGCCCATAATAAGAAATCAAATTTTTTCAGAAAACTGACAAAAGATAATTTACCTTGAATTCTTATGTAAAAAGAAGTAATTATATTGTATTTCCTTAAAAAAGGGAGGAAAAAAATACAAGAACATCAAGGTTTATGTATATAATAAATATTTTTTAACCAACAGTCATTTTGATTTTCCAAACTGATACTATTTAAAAAAAATTTTTTTTAAAAAATATATTTTGTATTTTGATGATTATCTTCATCACAGTCATTCTTCAAACCAGGAAAAAATGAAATTATACTATAACAGTGCAGCCAGACTGCTGAACAGGTTTGTTGAATTCTGTGCTGTGGGCTTAGGAACCAGCACTGCCCTGGTGAAGTTCCTCTTGAACATGCTCCTGTTCTTCTGAGCCGGTGCTTCAGGCACAGATGAGTTCAAGTTTGCTCACACAGGGGCTCTTTCTTTCTGGCTTTTAGTGTGTAAATTCATTAATATTGTATAGGTATTGATGAGTTGTACCTTGATTAAGTCTATGAATGCTATTCTATTTTAGAGACCAAAAAGGTAATCTTCTATGTTGTCTAAATGTTGGCTAGTGGGGGAAGGCACCAGAGGACAAAGCCATCTTTCCTAGATTTGACTTTTAACTACATTCTGTTATGATTTAGAAAAGCTGAAGCTCAGATTTTTTTAAAATTTTTAGTGCCCCAAAATACCTTAATTGGGGTGCCTTTTTTGTTATTGTTACTTTCCTGCAACCTTCCAGACTTTTTTTTTTTTTTTTTGAGATGGAGTCTTGCTCTGTTGCCCAGTCTGTAATACAATGGCATGATCTCAGCTCAGTGCAACCTCTGCCTCCTGGGTTCAAGCGATTCTTCCGCCTCAGCCTCCTGAGTAGCTAGGATTACAGGCATCTGCATTATTCCTGGCTAATTTTTGTATTTTTGTAGAGACAGGGTTTCACCATGTTGGCCAGGTTGGTCTTGAACCCCTGACCTCAGGTGATCTGCCTGCCTTGGCCTCTCAAAGTGCTGGGATAATAGAAATGAGCAACTGCACCAGACCCAAACTTTTTATACTGTATTACCCAAACCCTGTATTAGAGAGATGACAACAAAGTAATGTGGCAAGTATTAACTTGAGTTTGCTTTCTTCATCAAGAGAAAAGCTATTAGAAACAAAATGTCAGCAGTTTTTTCAAAACTGTTTTGGAAACCAATAGGTCTCCAACTATGGTCCCTGGACCAGCAAGCATAACATTGCCTAGAACTTGTTAACAATGCAAATCGGTAGGCCCTACTGCAGTCCTACAGAATCAGGAGCCCTGAAAATGTGCTCAGCAATCTGTGTTTTTACAAGCCCTCTGGGCTTGTCAGCTCAAGTTTGGGAAAGGATGTCTAGAGAGCAGGGTTCTTGTTTCAGTTCTGCCATTTTCTAACTACTAGAGCTTGGTAAATTTGCTTAATTTTTCTGAACCTTTGGTTCTCCCATCCATAAAATGAGAGATGATCAACAATGGCTCTTCCAGTTTTAACATTCTGTAAATCTGGGATCTTAATTACTTGGTGAAAAAAAATTCATTAGGGAAAAGCAATGCCTAGACATCTGGCTACAGTGATAAATCTGATATTGCTCAGTTATATTACAACTTCCACATGTTTAATGTACAGTACGGTGATCCTTCTCAATTCTCATTAGTTTTGTGTCTTTTTTGTAGCAGTTACTATAAAATAAAATGAGCCTGCTAAATAAGTCAAGACCACTTCAATTGCAAGTAAGTAGAATAGATTACAATGGTCTTACTTTTAATTGCTGAAGATGATACAACGCATCAATGATATTATAAAATGCAATTCAAAAGTACACAGCTTTCATTAGAAGGCCTTTCTCCCAAATTCATTGTAAGCTGAAATAATGCTCAGAGAGTACGTAATGAAGTCTATAAGCAATAATAGAGTGATGCGACTCCTTTTTACATTCAGTAACATATTTAAAACTAAAAATGATAAACATAAATTTTTATAAAGATCTGCTAAAGCACACTTCTAGTACTCTAATGGAGACTAGTTGACTCAAATGGCCAAAGGGCAAATCTTTTAAGATTTTCTATTCTCCTAAAATTAACTTTCAAAATGCAACATGTTTTTCAGTTTATTCAGAGGTATATTACATGGTTTGGCAAGCTAAAGCTTTTACTGAAAAATACTATATGTGTGTTTTTGTAAGTATTAGATGTGACATGAATATTTAGATCATATACACTGGGATGCAGGTTTACTCTTAAGAGGCTATGAACACTGGGTACTGAGAAGTACAGTTGTTGACATCTTGTATATTTTTGTAATGTTAACACTGAAGACAAATTAACTGTCTTCATCCCATTTTTGTACTAATCTGAGTCATTATTTAAATATTTTAAAAAATGCCAATTTTTAAAAGGCACACCAGTGGTAAATCTGCCTTGACTAACTTGAAGTAATTGAACAGAGATTCCTGATGTTTAAGAGAAAAATACACACGCAGCACATCACACACATGCGACCTGGGTATGATCTGACTTTCTTGTCTGGGTTTGTTCATAATTTCATTCAATAGAGTTGAATACAATATACATTTGGTTGCTTTGTTTAAAAGGCTCTAGCTGTGTATATACTTGTTTTTTTCTTATACAATAGAATGCTAGCAATTGTTCATGATATTGTGGAAGCAATATGAATGTGATAGTTTTTATTACTTTTGTAGCTTATATTCTTGTTATATATAAATCAGGCAATTATTTAAAAAAATATTTGCAAGTGAGGTCTTGAAGAAGCTTCATATAAAACTATATAATGTATTTCAACCGAGGGTGACTCCAGCATTTTGAAGACAGTATCATGTACTATCACTTATAATAAATAATTGCAAATTGTTTTCTTTTGTCTTTAGGTGGACACCAAAATTCTTTGCCTCAAAACCTGTTAAAAATATAAAAAGAAGACAATAAATGGCTGGGTTTTCTTCCAGAGTGGCAATGTCATTTGTCCAGAAGGGGGAGCTCTCAGTCCGCATGCAGCAGAGCAAGGCAGACAGTCTGGTATCTTATCTGCTGCTTGGGAAATTGTCTGACAGGAAAATATCAACACAAACCATGCGATTTGCCGCTGTAGCACGCTGGACCTCATCTGCTTAAAAAGATGCACGGATATAGTCATCACAGTTCATAATTTAATAAACTGCTAAAAAAAACACACATTTTCATTTTAGCGACTTTGGTCTCACAACTAAATTCACATTGCTACAAAGACATTTGAATTTTGCACTAATATGTCATGAGCACTGCACCCATTGCAAATTAATGAGTCTCTGAATAGCACTGTGCATTTGTCATTTGAATTTATGCTAATGCAATGAGGTCTCCTGGTGATGCTGATAGTCCATAGCAGCTGCTCGAACCACAGAATATACCGGCACTTCTCTTCTACTTTATATTGCTACCTCCTTTTTTGGCTTTTCTGGCCTGTCACTTAGGCAGCAATTCTGTAGCTGGTTATTGATAGGGCTGCTAATTATCTTTGACTTTACACTATTGGCGTGACCCCCAACACTGAGCAGAAGTAATGGATCAGTGTTGAGAGAATTATGTACATCACATAGCGACAGTCTCAGACCAGGAGGTCAGAAGGAGTTCATTGAGAACCAATGGTATTTACAAGGAATGTTAATATGGAAATTGGCAATATTTTTTTCAGTGATATTGTGTCATTTATATCAATTAATCAGTCTAAGAAAGTGACTGTAAGTTTTGCAATCATAATGAACGGCATTTATATGTGTGTGCAAAAATAGAAGGGGGTCCTCTCATTTTTCTTCTTTTTTATTCACACTGCAATCTGAAAAAATGATCATTAGGGGTGTGGAGTCTTCAGTATGGTTGTAGAAACTGCCTGTTGGTCAAAGAGATGTGGTAACAATTGAATCTAGTGGTGGGATTGTTGGAGTGAGGGGAGGGAGAAGCACAATTAACTGTTTTCATGGGACAAGTTCATGACAAAGGGGTCCCATTGTGTGTTGTTGTTTTCCTTCCCAAGTCTTAATTGTGAAGTTAAAATTTTTTTCTTAGACTAGCGCTTCCATTTGACATACTTCTGGAAGTAAGAATGAAAGTATGTAAAATTTATCATAATGGATTCAGGAAATCAAATTTGATGTTTAGAAATGTGGCAAAAATTAAGCAGAAAATTAAAAGCTAAAAACATAAGTATACGTTTAGATTATACATCTTACAAAAATTGTTACTGATTTTAAGAAATGCTTTTTCACCTAGGGCCAAATTTTTTCTTTCAAATAAAAAAAATTTAAAAAGAGATAAACAAATATACACTCTGGTTAAATGTAGCATGGTTAGAGTTAATTTCCTAGGTTGTAAATGAAGCAGAGACAAGAAAGAGTCAATTCCTGAAATATTCTGAGGAGAAAAACACATTCCAAGGCTGATGTGTGTAATTGTTAGTGATGTCAGGAAGTACAGAGTGTAAAAGTCAAAATGACCTGTTTATCTCCCGTAGTGCCCAAGAGCAAAAAGACTCCTTTCTGAACAATAAAACTCACAAAAGAAAGAGGATTTTTATCCTGACTCTACAGCCTAGTGAGCTGCTCAGAGCACAAGCAGAAGACGCAAACATCCCTTTTCATCTCTACCTGTTGACCTCAACCTAAGGGATAAAGGGCCACTCGAGAGAAAGAAACTTGACTGAGAAGGCAGGAAATAGATTCTTTACTACAGCTCCTCCGTTTTCCATCAAGGAGAGGAGACGTTTTCACTCTTCTTGGAAAAACTTTGAAATGTAAACTGTTTCGATTGATGGCTCCTTCTGGCCCTGGCAACTCTTTTTGGTAGCTGGTGCTCTTTCTGTAATACTTGTTAAAAACGACTCCGTAGCAAAGATGTTGTTTTTTATATGATTTTTTTTTTTAAGTCAGTGCATGTGTGCGTACAGACAGGCTCTCATCTTGCACGGCGGAGACTGGCAGGTGAACACCTACTCCTGTTGCCCTTATTCATTTGCAATACTTTATAAGATTAGTCTCTTTGAAAGCTGTTTTCAGTCTAAACTGTCAATCCTCTTCGAATGTGGTCCCTTTCACTGTGAATGACTTCTTAGAACTTGTGAGAACACTGTGGCCTGAAAGTCCCTTCCTAGCCCAGAGAGCCCTCCATGTATCACTGACAACCTGCCCCTAAACTTTCTACAGTAAGGTTGCCTGGGGACAGCTTTAAAGAACCAGATATGCAGCTAAGGTATCACATGTTTAGATCAGTCTTTATGTACACAATTTCTGCCACTACCCAGATGATTTTAATCATTTTATCTTGGGGTAGAAATTTCATTTTCATTCAGTTATCTGTGAAATGACTGTGTGTACATAATTTTTAATATCCTTGTAATATTCTTAAGCTACACCCATATGGAAAGAATTAAGGTGGTGAAATTGATCAATCTGCTTAACCTGATTGATTCGGATCATCAAATCAGTCAAACTGCATAAACCAGTGCGAAAAATACCCATTTTAGTCTAAATGTTGATTGCTTATATTGATCTGCTAGACTTACTGTGGTTAAATTATTTCTTTGTTCTGTGCTAGTCAGGTTCATGAGTTATGTGTTCTTATTTGTTGGGGACTTATTTTTCATTGCCTGATCATTATGCTACTCTTCTCTGTTTTGCCGTCGTTGCTTTCCTGAAGAGGTATGCTCCCTTATATGCACCACCACAAGGAAAGCTCCGTGGTGACCTCTTTCCCAGTGAAGCCACCTTCTCCACTCTGAGTTCTCCCACTTGCCAGCTCCGGTATCCACTCACAGCACATTCTGAGAGAGTGAGACTGCAAATCAATAGAGATTTGACTTATTAAGTGTTAAGTCAGGCACTGATTAAGTGTATGAACTTAAGTTCAAGAAGCCACACTGGCTGTAGTCCTCTTCAGCCAAATGGCTGCTCAGGTGCTTAGAGGTGCTTCTTTCCCTCCATTCCTATACATCTATCTATCTATATCTCTCTCTCTCTATATATATACACACACACACACGCACATATGTACACATTCTCTTATAATATATATTCTCATATATATGTGTGTGTGTATATATATATAACGGAATGTGTATATATGTATATATATGCGCATATATACATATATACACACTCCCTCATATATATGCACATATATATACATAAAATGTGTATATATGTATATATGTGTGTGTATATACATCTACATACACAAAGTTAGACTGGAATTATCATACTCTGTTATTTTTAGTTTTTAAAATTACAGATAAACAAGAAACACTTGTGTAAAGTTAATCAAAGAAGATTCTCAACACATGTTCAAATTATTCACTGAAATATAGGTAAAGTTAATCCCCCCAAGTCAATATGAATTATTTAACTTCCCTTTATGGCACTAAAAATTTAAGTAACAATTGATTTTATTTTATCTTAATATTCAAGTCCATATGTTCTTGGTGCACTGTGAATCCTGTAGTTCGTACAAGCCTTCCACCAAGGTCTCTGCCTTCAAGACACTTGCAATCAAGTATGAACAAAGAACAATACAGAACTATAAAAAGTATAAACTAAAATTTTTTTGTATTAAAGTGAAAAGCACTAGATAGTATTTACCTTTCAGAACTATATTCTTGATTTCTTACATGTAATTCTTATATTTCTTTTCCAGAATACATGAAAAACATTTAAATCAGAAAGCAAATGACAGAATGGCTTGCAAGATCAGTGCCTAGTTTCCTTTCCCCCAACTCTCTTTTCTTCTCCATGGTCCTATCAGGAACCTAAGAGCTATCCTGAGATCCTGTCTCTATTTCCAAGGCCAATGTTTGTGCCAAATAGAAACCAAATGATGAGACCTTTTCGTAGACCCATGTGGAAGTCCTAGGATTACTGGCCTTTTTCAAAAACTTTCAGTACATTCCTCTCCTTACAAAGCCTTCTTTATTACAGCGAACTTAAGTTCACCAAAGAGATTTATGATAATTCACTCTGAATAAGGCCTTAATATTCATTTGTAAGGTGAAAATAATTTGTAAAAATTTATAAACAACTAGATAATACCTGAGAACACTTCCAAAGTAAAATTTCTCTTTTCTGTGCTTCCAAATGAGAACATCATGGAGCTCCAATTTTGACTAATTTGGGGCCCTGGAGCGTAATGCATAGATTTAAAAAATTCCTGAAAATGTTTAAATTGAAATATGCTTTGAGTTTGATTATAAAATAGTGGAAAGAAAAAAATTAATTCAATCCAGTAAGTTTTTATTTATTTATTTATTTTGAGATAGAGTCTTACTCTGTTGCCCAGTCTGGAGTGCAGTGGTGTGATCTCAGCTCACTGCAACCTCCCCTCCTGAGTTCAAATGATTCTCTTGCCTCAGCCCCTCGAGTAGTTGGGATAACAGCCCCCCGTCACCATGCCCAGCTAATTTTTGTATTTTTAGTAGAGACGAGGTTTCACCATGTTGGCTAGGCTGGTCTCAAGCTCCTGACCTCAAGTGATCCACTGGCCTTGGCCTCCCAAAGTGTTGGGATTACAGATGTTAGCCACCGCACCTGGCCCCAGTAAGTTTTTATTTTAGGATTTGAAGACATAGGTAAGGAAAAGACAGTAGGGGTGAGGTGATAGAGTGTATGAATGAGAAATAATTTAGGAAGTAGTGGGGCATAGAGGAAGAAGGGAAGTTGAGTACATGAATCACTTCTCTTAAGAGCCTCCGTAAGTCACTAGTATCATCTTCTAAGTTCTTTAACTGAGTTCTCTTTTACCAAATCACTCCCCTTTCTGCTTCTTTCTGCTACAGACACATGGATGTAAAATTAAAAAGCCTCTAGAGCTTCAAAGGTACAGAATGAGTTTGCACCATTCGAATTATACATACTGTATGAGAAGAAAAGATATTTTAAAATCTTTGCACTTACAAGTGCAGTGACAAGAAAGAAATTATTGAAGTGTGGAAATTTGAGATTATCATCTAGCATTTATTTAAGGTCACTTGAGAGAGCTTTTAAAATCATAAATGAGAAAGCAAAATATTAAAATGCTAAGAATATTATTTCAATAATGTCTGCCTAATGTAATGATAGAACATTGGTAGGGCCTGGTCTAATTCATGTGGGGACATTTGAGTAAATGTTGACACTTTTTTTTAAACCTAGAAGTGTTACATATGAACTAAAACCCTGTAAGAGAATGCAACTGATCTTGGAAGTACGGTCCATCACCCTTAATTTTTGGTTAGGTGACTAGCAAACTTCAAATTCACAATCCTGGAAAGCCCATGCCACATCTCTCCCCTCCCCATGTTCCCTGTAGGGTCCAAATAAAGGGTATGGTCACAGCAGGGCAGGCACTTAGGAAGTACTTGCCAAGCAATTTCTTTTGCTAAAATATGATAATCGGCTTAGTAGGATTGGTAGCTTAAAAAATTAAAAACGGTATTGAAAAGATGTCTACATTTCTGCATCTTTAAAAAAAAAAGCCTTTAGAAATCTTATCTGGCACTATGAAAATAGACTCCACAGAAGATTCTTCTCCTTCCTCCTCCCACTCCCCAATTTAAATCAACTAATTAAGAAAGACTGTAACTAGAAGGGAATGATTAACTCATTAACTTAATCATTGTCATACTTGTGAATATGGACTTGTACCTGAGTTAAGAGGTTAATGAATTCAAATATATTGTCAAAACTGCCTATGGTTTTCAAAGAGGTGAATTTTATATTCTATAGTTTATATGCTTAGAAGGCAGAATTCAGCTGTGATAAAGTTTGACATCAAAATGAGTTAGTGAAAGTATGCAGCAAATGGTGTGTTGAAAATAAAAATTTCTCTTTATTACTATTGCCAACATCCCTGCTACCTTCAATGACACTGCCGTCTATACCACTATTATCTTCACATAGATTTTTGTTTTTCATCTGAGTCACTGGGAAGTGACTTGCTTGGGCATAGGCTCTCTATCCAGAGGGATTTCTCCAGAATTCTGACTTTGGTCATCTTTTCTTTTTACTATTAATGTTTTATCTGTCCATTACATGCCAAAAACTAAAAATATGTCTTCAGCCCAATTCTCTCCGAACCTGTTACCTACCCTGCTATCCATCAAATATAGCAGGCACCATGCTAGATACAGAGGATCTAGTGGTCAATGGAAAAGGGGCAGCCCTTGTCTTGGCAGAGCTTACAACCTGGGGAGATGCAGTTAATAAATAACACAAATAATGCATTATGATTAGTATTTAGCATAGCACTGGAGATGGTGAGAGATTACCCCTTCTCATTATGGGACTTGATTTAGATCAGGAAGCTCTTCTGGGGAAGTAGCAAGTATGTTAGAACCCAAAGAATGAGCAGGAGTAACCTGGTGAAATATTGGGAGGAAGAGAATTTCAGACAAAAACAACAGCATATGCAAATGTTCTGAGACAGGAAAGAGTCTGGCAGTCTAAAAAAGCTGAAAGAAGGCTCATGTGCCTGCAGGATAGTGTGAGACAGTGGGTGACAGGAGATGAGACTGGAGAGGAACACAGAAGATGACCATGCAGAGACTTTGCTGGCCATAGGATGGAGGATTTTACTTTAAGAGAAATGCAAAACCACCAATGGGTTTTTAAGATGGGGTGAAATAGCCAGAGTTTTGTTTAAATAATATCATTGTAGCTCATTGTGGGAAATGTACTGGAAGTGGGAGCATAATGGAAACATGAGAACTCTGGTCTAGGTGAGAGAGGATAGAGCCTCAAAATAGAAGATGGAGATGGAGAGAAGGACATGGATTCAAGATATAATTTGGAGGCAGAATTAAAATCAGTAGATCAGAGGCCTGTTGAACAATGTGTAGTAGGGAAGGGTTGGAAGGAGTCCTATTTGTCAGAATTCCCACTCCACTAACTACCCACAAAATTATATAATGATTGGATGGAGGGCTGCCAGGTGACACAACTCCAGGGGGGCACAACCCCCCGTGTGGCACAACATTTCCATGTGCTTAGTGTCCCTTGGAGTTGTGCAATGCAGTTACATTGGGGATGTGGAATATTGAATTTCCTTTGTTTATAAAGATTATAAAGTAGGGTGTTGTGTGGAGGACCCCCAGCCATGCTTACGCTGGCTTGACTGGCTGGCTGGAGCCTGGAACATATACACTGGTATGCAATCATGTCAGTCCCTAGGAAAGAGGCACCTTTTGCTAGTTTGTCTTGCAAACTAGTTTGCTAGTTTGTCAAGCAAGACATTTAATAACTCACTATCCAAAGAGTTGCTGTTGTGTAATAGGCATGCCTGAAAGAGAGATTATCTTCTTATGTGCTAGCAGTAGCCCTGCTTCCATTAGTCAGATATGTGCCACAAACACCTCAATAAACCATACAAGATGATGACAGACAAGGCATTAGCAAAAATTTTTACAAGTTGGGGATCATCACAGGAAAATGATCTGTAGTACAAAGAAGGATCCATATGTCAAGGTAGGAGATTCAGAGTCCAAAGTTTCTGGCTATTATATGCATACGGCAGTTATACTCACTTGAGTAAGTAGACTCTTTAAGCAAGCCACCTGACATTATTACAGACTGCTTTCACCTAGGAATTCTGGGTCACATGTCCCTAGTATCCACTCAAGTCTTCACAAGCACTGATCATTTTTACTACCTATAAGAGACATCTTCCTTTGGTAGTAGCAAATAAACCCAGAGAGATAAATAGAGAATGAGAGAGAGAGAGGAAAGAGCAAACTCAGAGTATTTGTCTCCCTCCCTCCACTTTCCCTTTGTTCTCCAGGCTTAAAAGGGATTAAAGTTTAGACACAAAATGCTGTTGTTTCTACTCTTCTACTCCTTGGATTTCTGAGTTTGGCCTCTGAGTGAAAAGCTAAGGAATCTCGATTAGATCTTTGAAATTCATGGTGATTCAAATCTCCAATTTAGGTCCCGACAATCCAAAGTAGAACAGAACATCTATTTTACCACATAGTTGCTCCATCAGTTGTTTTCATTACTGCAGTAAATGTACTACCATCAATCCAGTTATCTAGGCTGGAAACCTGGACATTCTTACAGTCCCTCTGTCTGGTTCCCTCTCCTCATCTGACTGGGCCCTTAGACCTATTTCTTGAGTCCATCTTCTTTCCTCTGTATCTATTGCTCAATGAAGGATGGTAAAATGATTTTACTAAATATATATTTGATCATTTCATTCCCCTGCTTAAGATTCCTCAGTGATTTTTATCTTTAAATAAATCAAATTTATTGGCAAGTCGAAGTTTGTAATAATCACGATGCCTCCCACCTACCTGTTTATTTTCATCTCCCATGATTCCCATTTCAGCCACCCTGAAATGTAGATTCTCATATACTCTTTTCTCTTGGATGACTCTGGACTTTTCACATACTTTTTCTTCTGCTTTATCTTCAATATTCTGGATAACTCCAAGATAACTTGTGATTCAGATCAAACATTACCTTTCCTGAAAAGTCTTCAAATAATCTCTGTCCTTGACTCAGTTACCACCTTCCCAGGTGGAGTTAGGGGCTTTGTCTCGCATTCTGTGTTTGCCTCTACCACGGTATTTTACTGTGTGGTCTCTATTGGGTCACCTCTTTGTGTAGCTCAAGGATATAGAATAATGGTTAAGAATAGAGCATTGGAGTTGTGCAGATCTATTAATCGAGATCAAGGCCAGTTTTGGTTTCTGTGTCTATTATGATAGATTATTGATTACAAAAATATAATGCAAGTAAAATGGATAACTGTGCCTGGTGCATAGTAAGTGTGTGAAAAATGTTTTTTGCTGCTTTTCATGGTATTAGTAGAAATCGTTTTCTGTGTCCTTAGAAGATACTTAGTAAATGTTGGCTGGTTGAATAAATAAATCTATATCTAGGGAAGTTGGCTTGTAAAATCTTGAAGATAACTTGAATTTGTTATAAGAAAACTATATGAAATTCAAAGCAGTTTGGATACTCAACCATTTTCACATTGTATTGCCAAGGACATGCATGTGAAATATTCCAGATTTCATAACTTCCACTTGATTTGAGGGTCAGGAAACAAAAACTGTGTTAATTTAATTTAAATTGTTGATATCACCTGGAAATAGTCTAATCACCATATAATTTTGGATGATATGAAGACTTCTGAAAAACATTTTTTTGAGGTGTATGATTTTTCCACTAGATTGAAGGTTCTGTAACATGAATTCTCAAATACACAATTTCTACACAGAGCTTATTATTTATTTTTGTGTGTGAATCAGCTGATAGTTGAATGTTGTCTTTCTTCTTAACTCTCCTTAACTCATACATAATTAGATAAGATTATATTTAGAAGAAAATGTTTTCTTATCAATAGTCCATATATCGATAATGAATATAACTGCATTTTGTTTATGCACAATACAAATCAATAAAGCAGCTTAGAGGTATGGACATCTCCTTACATGTTTCTATATTGGAATTTTAAATGTGCTTTGATGTTATTATTTGAATATCAAGTATAAATATTTGGATGTAGAAAAGACGTTGAGCCAAACAATAAAATTATTCTGTAAACCACAGGATGGACTACAAGTGTGCAGAGACTCACACCTTGAGTGATTGAGACTTGGAAAACAGACTCTGAGGGTTGGAAAGGACCTTAGACGTTGTTGAGTCCAACTTTTGACACAGTAGGTGATTCTCTCTGAAGTCTGCCGCATGAGTCTTTGTATCTTTTTGACTATTTCCAGTTTTGGATATCTCTAGCTCATGAGACCTCAAATAGCTCTAGTGAGTGGTTTAACTTCTTTTGAGCAAAGCACTACCATCCTATAACTTCCATTTATTTGTCTCAATTCTTCTCTGTGAATGTATTCAAAGTATTACTTTTACCTGATTATACATTGCTTAAAACAGTACTTTATATCAAAGATGGGTATTTTGTAGAGTAGAATATAACATTCTTACCAGAAATTCTGGAATTTCTAAGACAAAAATTAGGAATCCTTTGATGGGAGAAAATTAGGTAATCCTAAAAGTTTTAATTCCACTTCTTTGGGAGATACTTTTTTTTTCTTAGGGAAGCAAACAATTGTGCAATTTGAGTGTGAAAAGATAGGCCTCAGGATGTGGTCTGGAAGGTGAGTCCTCGGCTTGAGAAGATGTTTTTTCTCAACAGCTTTCTAAGAGGGGGAGAGTAAAGGAGAAGTGATAGGGGAGAAAGAAAGCAGTAGGCAAGCGGTGAAGTGAGATGGTCAGACACCATAGCCTGAAGAGAGAGTATGTCCTGTGGAAGAAAAATCTGCGCAAAGGCAATGGTAAAAATGGTTAAGTAGTAGGGATATTGGGGCTACATTTTTAGTTTTTTGTTTTGTGTGATGCTTCTGTGTATTCCCTTTTATCTTCACACACATTCCACTTAACGTGTAGTTAAAATCTGTTCCACACACGTGTTTTATTTAGGAGTGCCTTTTATGATCAAGATTTTGCAGAGAAATGTTGAAAGAGGGCTGCGTTTTACAATTGGTTCAAGACAGTAAGGAAGAGAGCAACGATGCTTCAGAGATCTTTGAGGATGTTTGGGATTGGGGCTGACACTGGATTTTCTACTCACTATTTTGTGAGAAGAAATCATTTTTAAAAATTTATGCCATTAAATATACGGGAGGAAAGCCCAAAAATATTGGAAGGGTTGAGGATACCTAAGCTATTAACACATGGTCATGTTTTAAAAACCTGAAATTGTATGTTTGCAGCAGGCTACCCTGAATATATCTAGTTATGCTGTGGTGTAAAGTGGAGGGTTTATCTGACTTCTCTTCCCTGTTAATATTTTCTCTCCTCTTCCAGTAGAAGCACTGCTTTTATTCTGTCGATATAACTCTTGAAAATTGGTATTGAGAACTAACCTGAATGTAACACTCTAGGTTTTTTTTTTTTTTAAACAAAACAATGTAGAGTGGGCAATTGTCTTGCTTATTTTGGACCCCCATACTTTAAATAATAAATAATACAACCTAAATATTGCATTTTTTCTGAGCTCATGGCCTCATCTCTTGCATAGTTGTAAATCATTCGTCCAAATGTGGATCCCCTTGTTTGGTTGTTCTAACTAAAGAAGTCCTGTGGTGTAGGAGAAACACATTAAACTTGGAGTTGGGAGATCCTGCCTTGAATAGTAGTTCTGCCAGTCATACCTATATAAATGATTGGGATGTCACATATTCTGTGTCTGAATTTCCTTATCTATAATATTCATATAAAAATAACTCCCCTACATGCCTTATAGACTTGTGATTGTAAGATGTTACGGTATGAAAACATCTTGTAAACTCTAATATTCCATACAAATATGAAATAATACCATTCTAATCATTTAATGAATGTCTTTAAAGAAGTGGTGTGAGGCATAGGGGATAACAAAAGCACACTAGAGATGTTTTTGAAAACATTTGTTTAAAACATAACCAGCTGGTCTTGGTATTATCCTCCTGGTGGTCATAACAGTGGTCTCCGTGGTGTGCCGTATTCTCTTTAATGTTTTAAATGTTTTCATGCAGCCATCCGTAGAATGTCAAATGGTCTCTCTTTTGACCAGAATAACAAAAGTTCAAAGAAATGCATGACCATGAGGACACTGTGACCTGTGAATGATATATTGAGACTGGCAACTCCCCAAAATGGTAACTGAGAATAGCACTAAAACCCTAAGTTTTGGTCACATTCTCAAGTGACAAGTGAGCAAAGAAAAACTTTGGATAAATGAAATTTAGTAGAGTTTAATTGAGCAAAGAACAGTTCACAAATAGAGCAGCCACCAGATCTGGAATAGGTTCACAGTGACGTACAAGTGAGAATGTGACCAAAAGAGGGGAGTTGTTTAATAACATTGTGGGAGGCCGTTGATCTGGACTGAGCTCTTGTGCTAGGTCCCAGCAGACCAGACCAAACAAATGTGGAGTCTCTCATGCTAAATGCAATGTAATCAAACTGAAACTTTAAGGAAACATAGATCTCAAAATACCATATAGATCTTCCTAAAAGCAGGAGATTCCAGAATAATGAGAAAGTCTCCTCTGTTCTAACACTTATGAGAAAGTAACCTGAAGTTACCAATCAGTGTTTTTCTGTTGTTCTGTTTCCTTGTTCCCAACTTGCAAAATTGATAATTCTCTCTCTTTCCCAGTGGGATTTGAGACCGAATAAATCAATTTATCATGGTGAAAAAGTGATGTCAATGCCTAACATTTTAGTCAATCTTGCAAAATTGAGATGTTGACCAAAAGAGGAGAATCATCAAATTAAGTTTAACCTAAAACTATCTCTGTAGATATTTTAAGTTCAGCCTAAAGGTTTCTCCTTACATAGCAAACTGTAATCTAACTGGATATGTAAATGACTGTAAATGATTTACTGTTGTACAATTAGGGTTTCAGTCAATCACAGGCAGTCAACTGTTTAAAGCAAGTTCAAATAAAGACAATGCTGAGTTGTAACCAATCTGGCTGTTTTTGTACTTGACTTCTGTTTTCTGTATGTCACTTTCCCATTTCTATCCATAAATGTTAACTGACCGGTGGTAGCCCTGATGTCACTGTGAACCTATTCCAGATCTGGTGGCTGTTCTATTTGTGAACTTTTCTTTGCTCAATTAAACCCTATTAAAATTTATTTTATGCAAAGTTTTTTCTTTTAACAGACCATTGCCTGACACAAGGTAACACAGATTTATTTACATGTTTTCATCTAGGGGTTTACAGTTTTAGCTCAGGTTTGTTAAATAACATTTATGAGAGGTCATAAGTCTGAACTGAGCTCCTGCATCAGATCCAATAGAACAAACCAACATAGCGTCACCAATGCTGAAATTCTATGCTACCAAGTCAAAATTAAGTCATCTATCTGGCCTTCCAAAAAATCAAGAATGACAATAGCCAAATCCCTGAACAAGCCAGTCTTAGCAGGCATGGTAAGGAAGCCCTCTCTACTCTAACTTTTAGAAGAAAAGCCACTTCAAAATGACCAATTTGCTTTTTGTTCTTTATTTCTGCTTTTCTCAGCCCTTTTCTATCTATAAAATAAAACTTCTCTCCTCAGCTCATGAGAACACCTCATTCTATAAAATAGAATTCTAGAATCACAAATAAAAACCAATCGAGACCTTTGAACTAAATTTGTTGTAATTTTGTCTTATGACATATTTAAGTCTATGGGGTCTGTGGCTATGGCTAATAGACCATGTTGTTTTTGGGAGTGAGGTAGATTAGGCAGGCAATAATAGTATAGCTTCACTTATATAGAAAATTAAATTAAACTTGGATAAACAGAGTCTGATAGCAATGGAAAATCATAACCCTTCACCCAGTTTCTAGATCTGAGCCATGTTTCATACTGAAGTCCATAACTGAAGGGGATCCTGAGTCCTGAGAAAGGTATATTTCTTCCTTTGATACATTCAGTGTAATTTCATCCAATCCAAACCTAAAATTTGTGAGAGCAACAGAACCCTGAGAAAAGGGTGACCCCAGAGCTTTTCAGTGCTGTTAGATTCAAGATCTGAGCTGACGCTGACACTAGGGCAACTCAGACACAGTTATGGCTCTCCTGATAGAGTGGAGGTATACAGAGGCCAGGTGATAAATGAAGTCTTGGCCCAAATTGTTTCACACTGGTTGCAGTGGGTCCACAAACCCAGTCTGCAGTCGTTTTTCTGATCCACAGTCAAGATGAATATTCTTGGTAACTGACAGAAACCCACATTAGGCTCTAGACCATGAACAAAGAGCCATTATGGTAAGAGGACAAATGAAAGTCCTTAAAACTGCCTCAAGTCCAGCCAATACAGTAAATCAGAAGCAGTACCATATCCTAGGCATGATGGTGGTGAGTGCATTACTTTCAGAGGCTTAAAGGTAGTGGTCTCTACCACAGTCTCATTTAATTTACCAACTAGGCCTTTGCAAAAGTCAGATGGATTGTGTCAAATGTTAGTGGTCTAACATCACCTGAGCATGAGGTAACCCTGATCTCAATTACTGTGCATGATGAGGAAATCTTTACTAGAAGAGATCAACTTAGTCTTTGGCATTTATTATGTAGCTATTATTTGGCAAATGCATTCTTTTCAACCTCATCTGGAAGAAGGATTAGAGTATTCTCTTGGTGCAGGCAGCAATTCTTACTCAAGATCTTACTCAAGGACTAAGTTACCTTTTCTGCTTTCTGTCATGACCTGAAGAGTCCTTGATCATCTTGTTATTGAGCAGAATATGATGCTGGTCCACTATATCGGTAATATCATGTTCCTTCAACATGGGAAGGAGGAAGTGGCAAGTACTGTGAATAGAGAAGGAGTCCAGACTACATCACCACGGCATAAAAATTAATTTGAGTTGAAGGTGTTTGAGTTCTTGAAATCTCTTTATCTGCCTAAAAGTAGAGCCTCCCAAAATAACTCAATTGTCATAAATCTTTTCCCCTGGAACAACTAGGGAAGATTGACTATGAGTAGCAAAGACAATGTCTCCAAACTACACCCAAACAGACAATCACTATCATATCATCCAATCTAGTATCTACTTATATTTCCTAAGGGTCATTTGTTTTCCCACAAGTTCTCTTCTCCCTCTCCTTCTGCATCTGATAAGATAGTATTTAAGTTCCACTTCTAACTTCTCCTTTGGGAGTCACATTTCTTTGTGAACTCCCATATGTATGTATATGATTAAAATATGCTTTTTATCTTAAAAAATAACCAGTTAGAAGAAATGGAGATAGTATCTTTGACTTGTCAATGAAATCATTATTTTGCCTCTATAACTCTGTAACTCTCTCTGATTGAACTATCCAAATGACTAATTTTCTGTACATTAATTTGCATCTTCAATCAACTAACTTCTTCAGATAAAGTGCATGTCCTTTCAAAACACTGGTGCTTATGTCATACAATTACTGCTTTAGCAAAGTAACTACTCAAATTGCTGGGTAACTTTTTTTCTATGGAGAACCAATAATCATCAGCCAGGAAAAAAAAAAGGGAGAGAGAAAAGATCCAACTCCTCTCCCCCTAGAAAACCTCAAGCAGTTTAATATATTTTCTACTGAGAAACATACACATAAATGCAATAAATCATACAAAATACAATTGTATATCATGTCCAGTGAAGATATCATGTCTCAATAAGAAACATTGAGACATTGAAGGAAAAGAGATATAGTAAGAGAGAAGACTTATTGGAGTAAGGGGTAAGAATAGACTTTGAGAGAAAAGAGAAAACAGAAAAGGGAAGAGTGTGAGAACTGATATTTTATTCTTGGTGTTTTAAATCCTTATGCTTCTTTGTTCTACTGCTTAAGCCTGACTTCCCTTTCCAAAAGCTGAAGAAAGCATCTTCCTCCTATCTGACAGCTATCCAAAGCTGTGACCATTGTGTGGCTCCCATTGTTATAATCTATATCTCTACCTCTCATCCTCTGCCCCTGCTGAAGATCAAACTTCTCCCAGTGCCCATATTGCTGGGAACATGAGATCCAGCACTTCCTTAAATCATCTCTCCTGGTGATGTACGTCCTTTTGCTTTTGCAGAGTTCATGTTCCCTTCTTATACCATATATATATATATGTAATTTATATAAATGTAAGGGGTACAAATGCAAATTTGCTCCATGAATATATTGTGTAGTGGTGACCTCTGGGCTTTTTGTGTATCCATCACCCAAATAGTACATTGTACTCATTAAGTAATTTCTCAACACCACCCTCTCCTGCCTCCCTCACCCTTCTGAATCTCCAATGTCTTCCATTCCACACTCTGTGCCCCACGCTCACAGCTGGTCTTAACTGGGCTTGGGACATACCTCCTCCTTTTCTGAGAATCTCAGAATGAAGTGTTATACGTGATGGTGGGCCCTCAGTCATACAGTGAGAATTCTATTTTAAACATTTGCAAAAGTGGATGAGCTTATCAGTCAAGAAAGAGATGTTGGGTGGGCAATTAATAAGGAAGCTTGCCAGTGGCTTAGTAAAATGAGGTTCATGACTGTTCAGTTTATTGTGAACAGTTAATAAATTCAGTGCATTGTCTGTCTCCTCACCACCCCCTTGTCTATTTAAAACACAGCTTTGAGAGATAGGGGAAAAAGTGGAGTGTCCTGGTTAATTTTCATGCAGATAAGACCTTAAAGAGATTTCTTATCTTCTCTAGACTTTAAAGTCGACAATAATATGGCATGCCCAGAATAACTGCATAATGAATCATTTTCCCACGAGATAGAAATTTCTAGAAAGCACAGTGAATGGCTTTTCACATACTGTAATCTGGAGTGAATTTCAGATGATGCCACCAAATTGGCGGGTTCACTCTACTTTAGTTGAGCTACAACTCCAGGGGCCAATGAAGCCAGCACAGAGTCTGCTTAGTCTAATACTTGGTATCTGCTGTTGACTGCCTCGGCAAGGCTGCTGTGTTGAAGCACATTCCATTTGGAAATAGGCCAGATTCTTTGTGTCTCCTGGGGCACTCTAGAATTTTATAGTGTGTATTTGTATTTGTATAATCAGCACATTTTCTAATTAAGTGGGAATTAGTGTGTTTTGCTAAGTATAGTTAAAATTATTGCACTTAAACATTGAACTAAAATACAGTAAAATATAACTTCTAAAATTGTATGTAATAATAATATATAGTGCTTACTGTGTATAAACACTCTTTTAAGTGCTTACCCTATGTTAGTTCATTTAATGGTCACAACTCTGTGAAGTTAATTTTTAAATTAATCTCAATATACATATTAGTATAATAAGCCAAAAAGAAGGTAAATACCTTGCCAAATCACACAAAAGTTCAAGGTTATACAAAAGCATATTTTTTTTTTTTTTCTGGAAGAATCTGACATAATGAAATTCAACATAAATTTATGTGGGCTATTTACAGGTGTTTTTGTAGGAAGAGGCAAAAAATCAGAAAATAGGTGCACGATTTACAGGCTCCTTGAGTTGAGATTTAGTGACCAAGAGAGAAGGTTGGAAAGCTCAGGTGGCAATGTTGAAGGCAAAATAGAAAGTGTAAAAGTGGAAAATTCAAGATAGAGGAAATATAGCACTTGGAATTTTATGGGGATAATCAGCAGCTAAAGCAGTGAGTAAAGAAGAAAAACATGAGGAAAAACAAGAAAAGTTAATTCAGAGAACCTGTGTGGGCAGAGTACAGTTCTGTTGCTGATTCATGCTTGAGTTTTTCAAAAAAGACAATTTTGATGTTCTATAGAACAACTGGTTGAAATCTGGTTGAAAAAGATTGAACTTCGCTAGTGCCCAAAGAGCACTTGTACAAATGATTCTTGCCTTGGGGTAGGGAAGAAAAGGGATGAACTATTGAAGAACTGACCCAACCTGTAAGACATGTACATACATTAATATTGGCCATAAACATCACATATTTTAACCCATCTCTCAAACCAAATGGAATTGTCTAAATATGGGGAAGCAATAAATTGAATGCAAAGATAATATCTTTTTTTTTTTCTATTGTACTTTAGGTTCTGGGGTACATGTGCAGATCATGCAGGATTGTTGCATAGGTACACACATGGCAATGTGGTTTGCTGCTTCCATGCCCTGTCACCTACATCTGGCATTTCTCCCCATGTTATCCCTCCCTGACCTCCCCTACGCTGTCCCTCCCTTGGTACCCCCTAATAGACCCCAGTGTATGATGCTCCCCTCCCTGGGTCCCTGTGTTCTCATTGTTCAACATCCACCTACGAGTGAAAATATGTGGTAATTGGTTTTCTGTTCTTGTGTCAGTTTGCTGAGAATGATGGTTTCCAGATTCATCTATGTCCCTACAAAGGACATGAACCCATTGTTTCTTATGGCTACATAGTATTCCGTGGTGTATATGTGCCACATTTCCCTTGTCCAGTCTATCGTCAATGGGCATTTGGGTTGGTTCCAGGTCTTTGCTATTGTAAACAGTGCTGCTGTGAACATACGTGTACATGTGTCCTTATAATAGAATGATTTATAATCCTTTGGGTATATACCCAGTAATGGGACTGTGGGGTCAAATGGAATTTCTATTTCTAGGTCCCTTGAGGAAGTGCCACACTGTCTTCCACAATGGTTGAACTAGTTTACACTCCCACCAACAGTGTAAAAGTGTTCCTATCTTTCCACATCCTCTCCAGCATCTGTTGTCTCGAGATTTTTTAATGATTGCCATTCTAACTGAGGTGGTATCTCCATGTGTTTTTCATTTGCATTTCTCTAATAATCAGTGATGATGAGCATTTTTTCATGTTTGTTGGCCTCATATATGTCTTCTTTTGAAAAGCGTCTGTTCATATCCTTCTCCTACTTTTGGATGGGTTTGTTTATTTTTTTCTTGCAAATCTGTTTTAGTTCTTTGTAGATTCTGGATATTAGCCCTTTGTCAGATGGGGAGATTGCAAAAAATTTTTCCCATTCTGTTTGTTGCCGGTTCACTCTAATGATTGTTTCTTTTGCTGTACAGAAGCTCTGGAGTTCAATTAGGTCCCATTTGTCTATTTTGGCTTTTGTTGCCAATGCTTTTGGTGTTTCAGACAAGTCCTTGCCTATGCCTATGTTCTGAATGGTTTTGGCTAGGTTTTCTTCTAGGGTTTTTACGGGGTGAGGTCTTATGTTTAAGTCTTTAATCCATCTGGAGTAAATTTTAGTGTAAGGTGTCAGGAAGGGGTCCAGTTTCTTTCTTTTTTTTTTTTTTCCAGTTTTCCCAACACCATTTGTTAAACAGGGAATCCTTTCCCCATTGCTTGTTTTTGTCAGGTTTGTCAAAGATCACATGGTTGTAGATGTGTGGTGTTGCCTCTGAGGCCTCTGTTCTGTTCCATTGGTCTATATTTCTGTTTTGGTACCAGTAGCATGCTGTTTTGATTACTGTAGCCTTGGAGTATAGTTTGAAATCAGGTAGCATGATGCCTCCGGCTTTGTTCTTTTTGCTTAGGATTGTCTTGGCTATGTGGGCTCTCTTTTGGTTCCATATGAAGTTTATGGTGTTTTTTTTCCAGTTCTGTGAAGAAGGTCATTGGTAGCTTGATGGAGATAGCATTGAATCTAGAGATTACTTTGGGCAGTATGGCCATTTTCACGATATTGATTCTTCCTAACTATGAGCATGGAATGTTTCTCCATTCATTTATGTCCTCCCTTATTTCCTTGAGCAGTGGTTTGTAGTTCTCCTTGAAGAGGTCCTTTATGTCCTTTGTTAGTTGTATTCCTAGATATTTTATTCTTTTTGTAGCAACTGTGAATGGGAGTTCACTCCTGATTTGGCTCTCTGTTAGTCTATTATTGGTGTATAGGAATGCTTGTGATTTCTGCACGTTGATTTTGTATCCTGAGACTTTGTTGAAGTTGCTTATCAGTTTAAGGAGATTTTGGGCTGAGATGATAGGGTCTTCTAAATATATAATCATGTTGTCTGCAAATAGAGAGAATTTGACTTCCTCTTTTCCTATTTGAAGACCTTTATTTATTTTTTTCTTGCCTAATTGCTCTGGCTAGAACTTGCAATACTATATTGAAAAGGAGTGGTGAGTGAGGGCATCCTTGTCTAGTGCTGAATTTCAAAGGGAATGCTTCCAGTTTTTGCCCATTCAATATGATACTGGCTGTAGCTTTCTCGTAAATAGTTTTTATTATTTTGAGATATGCTCCTTCAATACCTAGTTTATTGATAGTTTTTAGCATAAAGTGCTGTTGAATTTTGTTGAAGGCCTTCTCTGCATCTATTGAGATAATCATGTGGTTTTTGTCTTTGGTTCTGTTAATGTGGTGGATTACATTTATGAACTTGCATATGTTGAACCAGTCTTGCATCCCCAGAATGAACCCTACTCGATTGTGATGGATAAGTTTTTTTGATGTGCTGTTGCAATTGGTTTGCCAGTATTTTATTGAAGATTTTTGCATCTATGTTCATCATGGATATTGGCCTGAAGTTTTCTTTTTTCGTTGAGTCTCTGCTAGATTTTGGTATCAGGATGATGTTAGACGCATAAAATGTGTTCAAGATTTTAACTTCTTCCAGGTTTAGGCTTGGGAGGGTGCAAATGTCCAGGAATTTATCCATTTCTTCCAGGTTTACTGGTTTATGTGCATAGAGTTGTTTGTAGTAGTCTCTGATTGTAATTTGTATTTCTGTGGAGTTAGTGGTGATATCCCCTCTATCATTGTTTATTGCATCTATTTGATTCTTCTCTCTTTTGTTTTTTATTAGTCTGGCTAGTGGTCTGTCTATTTTGTTGATCTTTAAAAAAAAACAGCTTCTGGATTTATTGATTTTTTTTGAAGGATTTTTTTGTGTCTCTATCTCCCTAAGTTCTGCTCTGATCTTAGTTATTTCTTGTCTTCTGCTAGGTTTTGAGTTTTTTTGATCTTGCTCTTCTAGCTCTTTCAATTTTGACAATAGGGTGTTGATTTTAGATCTTTCCTCACTTCTCATGTGGGCATTTATTGCTATACATTTCCCTCTAGACACTGCTTTAAATGTGTCCCAGAGATTCTGGTATGTTGTGTCTTCATTCTCATTGGTTTCAAAGAACATCTTTATTTCTGCCTTCATTTCCTTGTTTATCCAGTTGACATTCAGGAGCCAGTTGTTCACTTTCAATGAGGTTGTGTGGTTCTGAGTTAATTTCTTAATTCTGAGTTCTTATTTGATTGCACTGTGGTCTGAGAGACTGTTTGTTATGATTTTCATTCTTTTACATTTGCTGAGCAGTAATTTACTTCCAATTATGTGGTCAATTTTAGAGTAGGTGCAATGCAGTGCTGAGAAGAACGTATATTCTGTGGATTTGGGGTGGAGATTTCTGTAGATGTCTATTAGGTTCACTTGGTCCAGATCTGAGTTCACGTCCTGGATGTCCTTGTGAATTTTCTGTCTCATTGATTTGTCTAATATTGACATGGACTGTTAAAGTCTCCCACTATTATTGTGTGCGAGTTTAAGTCTCTTTGTAGGTCATTAAGAACTTGCTTTATGAACCTGGGTACTCCTGAATTGGGTGCATATATATTTAGGATTGTCAACTCTTCTTGATGCACTGATTCTTTTACCATTATGTAATGTCCTTCTTTGTCTCTTTTAATCTTTCTTGGTTTAAAGTCCATTTTATCAGAGACTAAGATTGCAACTCCTGCTTTTTTTTGCTATCCATTTGCTTGATAAATCTTCCTCCATCCCTTTATTTTGAGCCTATGTGTGTTCTTGCACGTGAGATGGGTTTCCTGAATACAGCACACTGATGGGTTTTGACATTTTTATCCAATTTGCCAGTCTGTGTCTTTGACTGGGGCATTTAGTCCATTTACATTTAAGGTTATTATTGTTATCTTTTAATTTGATCCTGCCATTTTGATGCTAGCTTGTTGTTTTGCTCATTAGTTGATGGTCTTGACCATTTGGTAGGTTTTTGGAGTGGCTAGTACTAGTTGTTCCTTTCTGTGTTTAGTGCTTCTTTCAGGAGCTCTTGTAAGGCAGGCCTGGTGGTGACAAAATCTCTCAGCAATTGCTTGTCTTTTATTTCTCCTTTGCTTATGAAGCTTAGTTTGGCTGGATATGAAATTCTAGGTTGAAACTTCTTTTCTTTAAGGATGTTGAATATTGGCCCCCACCCTCTTCTGGCTTGTAGAGTTTCTGCCGAGAGATCTGCTGTGAGTCTGATGGGCTTCCCTTTGTGGGTAACCCGACCTTTCTCTCTTACTGCCCTTAGCATTTTTTCCTTCATTTCAACCCTGGTGAATCTGATGATTATGTGCCTTGGGGTTTCTCTTCTTGAGGAATATCTCTGTGGTGTTCTCTGTATTTCCTGGACTGGAATATTGGCCTGCCTTGCTAGTTCTCCTGGGTAATATCCTGAAGAGTGTTTTCCAGCTTGGATTCATTCTCTCCTTTACATTCAGGTACACCTATCAAATGTAGATTAGGTCTTTTCATATAATCACATATTTCTTGGAGGCTTTTTTAATTTCTTTTCATTATTTTTCATCTATTCTTGTCTTATCATTTTATTTCATTGAGTTGATCTTCAATCTCTGATATCCTTTCTTCTGCATGGTTTATTCGGCTATTGAAACTTGTGTATGCTTTGCAAAGTTCTTGTGCTGTGTTTTTCAGCTCTATCAAGTTGTTTATATTCTTCTCTAAGCTGTTTATCCTAGTTAGCATCTCATCTAATCTTTTTTCTAGGTTCTTAGTTTCTTTGCCTTGGGTTAGCACATGTTCTTTTAGCTCTGAGAAGTTTGTTATTAGCCACCTTCTGAAACTTGTTTCTGTCAATTCATCTGGTTCATTCTCCATCTATCTTTGATCCCTAGCTGGTGAGGAGTTGTGATCCCTTTGAGGAGGAGAGGTGTTCTGGTTTTTGGTGTTTTCATTTTTTTTGAGCTGGTTTCTTCCCATCTTAGTGGTTTTATCTACCTGTAGTCTTTGTAGTTGGTAACTTTTGGATAAGGTCTCTGAGTGAATGTCCTTTTTGTTGATGTTGATGCTATTTCTTTTTGCTTCTTAGTTTTCCTTCTAACAGTCAGGCTCCTCTGCTGCAGGACTGCTGGAGGTCCACTCCAGACCCTGCTCACCTGGGGATTGTCTGTGGGGGCTACAGAACAGCAAGGGTTGTCGCAGGTTTCTTCCTCTGCTATCCATGTCCCAGAAGGGTATCTGCAGATGTCGGCCTGATCTCCCCTTTATGAGGTGTCTCTTTGGGTATACAAGGGTCAGGGAGTTGCTAGAGGAGACAGTCTATCCCTTATAGGAGCTCAAGTGCTGTGCTGGGAGCTCCACTGTTTGGTGCAGGGCTGCTGAGCAGGTACCTTTAAGTCTGCTGCAGCTGAACTAATAACTGCCTCTTTTTCCAGGTGCTCTGTCCTAGGAAGGTCAGCTTTATTTATAAGTTCCTGTTGTACTGCTGCCTTCTTTCATAGATGCCCTGCCCCACATGGGGCAGTGTTATCACATCATTACAGGAAAAGAATTATTACATTATTACACATGGAGTAGTCTAGTCACAGTGTGCCAGCAGAGGCATTGTTGAGCTGCTGTAGGCTCTGCCCAGCTGCTTTGTGAACTGCCTCGGTCATGGCAGACTGCCTCAGTAGTGGGGTATACCCTTCCCCCTACTGAGCTAGATGGTCCTGGGTCCAGCTGTGCTGCTGCGAAACTCTCAATCCAGAGCGTTTCAGATTGCTTATTTTGTGGGGGTGGTACCTGCCAAGCCAGATCCTCTGGTCCCTGTCTCAGCCCACTCCCTTTCAGTTCAATGGGCAGCTTGTCTCCCAGGCGTTCCAGGCACCAGTCAAAATGGCTGTCTAGACTTGGGTGAGTTGTACCCTGACAGGGCACCGGCTGAAACCACGAATCTCCTGGTTTGTGGGCAGTGAAAATTTGTTTGGAAATGTGGTGAGTACTCACCCTCTGTGCTGCTCTCGCTGGGAACTGCACTCTGGAGCTGTTCCTATCTGGCCATCTTGGATTGTGACCTCCAAGATAATATCTTTAAAAAAAATACCAACACTTTAAAATGCTCATAAGAATTTGATGGCCTACCCTGTACATAATTTTTTCCTTCAGAGCTGTGGCTCAATCTTCTCAGAGCCAAAGTTTTCTTTTTCTAATATATATTTGGTAATGTTGCCTCAACTTTTCTGAAATAAACTCATAGATAATATAAAATGAGTAATGCTACCACTGTTACATAAAAGAAAACTAAATGAAAGATGAATATTAAAATGATATGTATTTCCATATGTGAATGGTCTGGTGAACATTGTATCACTATGTAAATATCTTGCATAGTGAGACAGTCAGCTGCATGTCCCTATTTGAAGAATCCCTATGGATTTTATGGCACAACTGCAAACCAATACAGGTGTTTTACACCAGAGTTCGAGTACCATGACTGGCATTGCTGTCAAGGATGTGGTTTTCCAGAACAATGAACAACTTTGGGCAAACTTTCAAGCAAAATAGAATACAGTTTTCTGTCACTTTCCACAGTACTTGCATACCTGGAATATTATGGATGTTAAAACAGCATAAAGTATAGTTTGTGTTTATATGTAAGAGAGACTTAAGCGGTAGTCTCTAGTCTCTTACCTAATGAACATCTAGCATGATATTCTCAAGTTAAGAGGAATACAGAATAATTTATTGTAGTGCAACGTATCTAACATTTCTGGGTCCAATCCACTAAATGCTCATAATGCCCTTCATCATTGTGGCAACAAAGTAATTAAGTGCCTGGGTACTCACAGTTTTTAGTCTGTGAAAGCATAAAAAAATCAGGCTCTAATATCAGTTGTGTCTCAGGTTGATCAGAGTAATATTTTCAGCTTATCAGCACCTTGCCTAGGCCATGTGAAAGCTAAACAATGAAATATCCCAAAACTGAATGGCTTAAACAAAAACAATATGTTATTTCCCACAATTCAATGTGTTGGTTGGTGAATTCATTCCTGTGAATGCCAGTTGATCACAAGGCAGAGTGATAACCAAAAATACTACCCACATTTTCAAATTTCTACCTGGCTAACTTCTACTAACTCTCCAAATCATAGTTGATATATAATTTACCAAGGAAACATTTCCTGATTTCACAGACTAGATTGAATTCCCTTGTAGGAGATTTTCATAACATTCATTGCCCAGTGTTTGCCATGTTTTTAGATGCTCAGTGGATGTTTTCACTGTCATACTATAAGTTCTAGGAGGACAGGTCCTGTATTTTGTTCATCATTGTATTCTGATTGTCCTGTAACAAATTGTTAAAAATTGTTTTTGCATTAAATTGCATTGAGTTGATTTGGAATTGAGCTTATTGATCGATTGACCCTCCCAAAAAATGTGACCTAATATTTTCAGAAAATGTTGATGTATTATTTAAAATGGTATTGTATCCATTTAAAAAAGTTACCCTTGGACATTAAGTAAAACAACAATTTCAATCAACAGAATAATACCCATATAATATATGTACATTCACCCTCCAAAGAATTATTACATCATTACATTCTCTACTATTCTACTAGAGAATGTTTAGAATATTCTTTGGATATGCATCCTTACCTTCTGGGTTTCTAGTCACTTTCCATCTTATATTTCTTGGATATACTAAAACCCTGAATATTTTTCCCCTGGAGGATTTCTCCTCAGTTTTGAATCCACCATGGTCTCATTGTAGCATGCCCATCCCTTAATGGTTGATCCTTGGTCAGACTCTTGTTAACTCATAGTCTGTACGTGATCTGCCCAGATGTGAGTCTCTGTCTTCACCCACACATCTAAGCCTACATTTTGCCCTGAGCCCTAGGAGGGTCAGTGGCTTTCACAAAATTGGTAGAAGGAATGAATACAGAGCATGCTTTTCCATATTTCCACTTTCCGAGTGTGGGCTCCTCAGACAAGTGATACTGGTTTGTTAACATTAATAATCCTTTAAAATGCCTTCTTATCACCAATTTCTGAGCCCTCTTATGGTTCTAGGACCACAATTTTGGAACCACCTGACTCTAGTTAACATAAAGTTTATTTCTTCTTAATTTCCTGAAATTCAGGTGACAGAGGTTTTATTGTACTATGATGTTGGCTTATCCAGTGCAATCTACTTGAATTTAGAGTGGAGGTCTTTATCTGAAAAACAGGGGCTGGACCAGATTATTTCTAGAGCCCCTTGCAAATGCAGTATCAGAAATTCTTAAACTCCTCTCATATTACTTCTTTGTGTGCATCCCATGAAAGTTCCCTGAACTGCTGATGTCTTTCTACCTCTACATGATGCACTACCAATTCTTATACAGGAAACTGGAATCTGAGAGAGGAAGGTGGGAGTAATGTAGGTAATTTTATTTGCACCCTTGCATTATACATATGCTCAATCAGCCTTGTAGTTTGAATAAGCAGTGGAAGCAATGCTATGTATGTGAGCTATTTTGAGACATTGAAAACATTGCATCTTTTTCAAAATTGGCCACGTCTTTTTTGATTCCCTTCCCACTCTGAACATAAAACAGGTGCACCAGTAATAGTTGGCACAAAGTGAAAAAGTTTTCACATTGAAGACTGATCATTTCTTGTAGTTCACTTTATCTTAGTCATCAGTGTTGATTCAGAGATATTAAGTATGGTAATAACTTGAAGCCAAATTAGTCAAGATTTGGCCAGCATTAACCAGGGTTTGCTTTAGCTGTGGGAGGAACTTGCAAAAGGCAATATTGATTATGTCTGGGATATGCCAATTATAATTTGACATTATGATTTCTGCTTTTTGTTTAACTTAGAAGCAGATTCTGCTTTGCTCTATTTGTGAAAGACAACTGGATAAGTAAAGATTACTGCTTGCAATGAGACTAGCAATTTATCTGAAATTAGAGACACAGAAAACAGCATCTTCTTTTCACTCATTCTGACTCAAAATGGGTGTAGGTGAGAAATCGTACTGAACAAAATTACCTAGGCAAAAAGAGAAAGATGAAAAGAGTGAGAAAGCCAAGAGTGATTCTTGAGCTGAAATTTTTTTTGAGATGAAAATTAAAACAAAATATAAGTACTTGGAAGATTTTTAATAAGATTATAGTGATGAAAAAAGTGAAGAAATTATGTCACTGAAAAAAATAACTAGGAACTGAAAAGATGCAGAAAATGGATATTTTAGAGAAATTAGCACTTTGTGATCAATACAGTGTACAACCCACAACAGAGATGATATTCTGTCTGAGGTCATTGCATATTAATACATATATCAGGAAGTCAAACAGGACTTCTCTCAATTTTGGCTGAGGTGTGAAGACATTGGGGGCTATACTCAAGAATAAATTGTGAGACTAATCTCTCATCTGAGAACCAAAGATGGGGGCTACACTCAAGAATTAATTGTGAGACTAATCTCTCATCTGAGAACCAAATAAATGACTCTTAAACCTATGTTAAGGACCAAGAAAGTGGGGAGAGAGTGGCCTTTTTGAGGTGATATTTTGGAGAGAATGCTGAGTGCTGTGGATACCCACCCAGGTGGAAAATATGGGAGTTGTTGGAGAGGTGTCTTTTCCTCAAGTTTTGTGACAGAGGTTCAGATATTCAGAAGCTCAGAGAGCTTGATATATGTTTATTATGATTGGAAACAGAGTGGACTGATATCTGAATCACATATAAGTAAGTTAAAGCAGCCTTTAAAAGAAAAAGTCTGCATCTGGAAAGTTTCTATATGTGCCTATTTTATGGGGCTAAAGATGCATGGATTGAGGCCATGGGAAAAATTCAGTGGGAACGTTAGCCTGGAGTCATTTAAAGATGGGGTCCTGCAAAAGAAGCAGTTCTATCTTAGAATCCTACAGTAAGTGTCTAAGAGGTATACCACAGAGGTCAGGAGCACATAAGCATTAGGGCCAGCCGTAGGTAGGCACTGCTTTGGTTAAGGGAATTGAAGTTGGAGGTGCCCAGCATGAAAGTCCCCATAGAATTTACAAAAGCACCTATGAGAAGACAAGCCTCTTTAATTTTCTGCTGGGCCTAAAGATCATGGGACACTTTCATGACAGTTCATACATGGAAGAACTTTCCCATCTCTTTTATCTCTTCTTTTTCTTGCTACGTGTTTGGTCCTGGAAGTCTAAGAAATGAGGAACTATTGAGTAAGAGAAAAAGAAAAGTAAAAAGAGAAGAAGAAAGAGAAGAAATAGATCAGATTTCATTCCTGAAGGCAGATGGTTCATTTGCTGCCAGCCTTAGCTGAAAGTAGTAAAACCTCTGTCTCAGCCTGTGATGTCAATTGTGAAGAAAATAAAAACCCTATATAAAAGTAATAGAAATATATTGCAAGTCATAACTAGAGATTTAAATTTTTAAAAAATCTTTATAATCAACATAATCA